>NC_046158.1:55785495-56985495 GCF_011064425.1 Rattus rattus
TCTCTAACGCGTATAATTAATGAGTTGCCAAGGCCTTTGGTTTTTCAATCCACTGTTTTAGTTTGCCTTCCGAGTTAAGATTTATTTCTTTTACACATGCAAATAATGGGGGAAAGGGGAGAGGCAACGAAGGTTAGGGTATTTGACACAAATCTTGATAACCTATGTTCAGCTACCAGGATTCACATAGGAAAAGGAGAAAACCTACTCCCCCAAATTGTCCTCTGATTTGCATGTCCTCTGAATAAGTGATGTTGCTATTTCTTGAATCCAAAAATATGTAACTTTGGTATATATTACAATATTAAGTATATTTAGAAAATATGACTAAGTGATATGCATACACATGTACTACATATCTGTAGTAAAATTTACTTGGATGTTTACTTTGTATTTGTTATGTATTAACATCTAACCATGAAAACTAATTTTTAAATTTTTAAATTTTTAATTTACTCTTCTCTTATACAATATATCCTGACCTCAGTTTCCACTCCTCCACTCCTTCCAGCTCCCATCCCTCAACTATCCTCTCCCTTTGATCCTTTTTACCTCCATTCCCCTTCAGAAAAGAGGACTCCTAGTCATATCAACCAAACACTACCAAACACGACATAACAAGAAACAGTAAGAGTAGGCACAAACCCTTATAGTGAGGTTGGACAAGGCAATCCCGTAGGAGGAAAACTATTCCAAACATAGGCCCACTCCCACTGTTAGAAGTCTCACAGATCACCAAGTTACACCACCATAACATATATGCAGAGAACATAGCTCAGACCCATGAAGATTTTGTGATTGCCACTTCAGTCTCTGTGAACCCATATGAGCTCTGCTTAGTTGGTTGTGTAGGACATGTTCTCCTGATGTTCCCAACCCCTCCAGCTCTTACAGTCTTTCCTCTTCCTCTTCCATGGGGTTCCCTGAGCTTTGCCTAGTGTTTGGCTGTGGGATTCTGCATCTGTTCCCATCATCTGCCAGAGGAAGCCTCTCTGATGACAACTGGGCTAAACACAGATTTATGAAAATAGTAGAATATCATAGTAATCATTTCATTGGCTTTTTTTTTTTTTTTTTTTTTTGCTGTTTCTGTTTATTTGGTCTGTCATGTTTGGCTTTATCTCTGGGCTATCCAGACTCTGATTTCTGGCCATCCACACAGTATTCGGCATGGGTTCCCTTTCATGGACCTCAAGTTAGAGCAGTCATTGGTTACCCCTACAAGTTCTGCAACACCATTGCCACAATACATCTTGCTGGTTGGACAGATTGCAGGCAGAAGCTTTTGTGACTGGGTTGGTGTCCCAATCCCACCACTGGGATCCTTGCCCGATTACAGAAGGCAGATGGTTCAGGTTCCATATCCCCCATTACTAAGAGTCCCTGCTAATCTCACCCTTGTAGATTCCGGGGAGTTTCCATCGAATTAAGTTTCCATATCCCTCCCCCCCCAAGATGTTAACCTCAATGCTTATGATCTAGACTATTGCTAAGTGTCTTGGCTTTCAGTATAACCCTTGCTTCTTTAGATACATGATCTTGGTTAAGGCATTTATTTCTTCAGTATTCAGTTTTATCATTCACAAAAATGAAGTCAAGATTATTTCTTTGGCCACTATGGCTATGAACAGCAAGTAAAATAAAGTATGTCATTTTATTTTTTACAAAGGCATAAGTTAAAACATAATGAGCTTGGCCTTCACATAAGCAAACTCCTGACATAGTTTTTTTTTTTAAGTAGAATTTTCTGGCATCAGTAAGATATATCTAATCCCCTTTCCTTGATTTATATTATGCTTTATTCTCCATTCAAGAACATAAAATATGAATATTGTGTCCATCCTTAAGACCTTTGACAGAATATCTCTTGGTCACTTTGTGGCCACACTTTATAAAAGTAAATTCAAAGAAAATAAAGAGAATTGGAGTTGCGTGGACACCGCTGTGTGTGCACGTCCTATTTAAGTTCTCCTAATTTTGTCACTCTGAGCAGAATATCAGATCAGGGTGAGGGCACATGATCTGGTTCTAGAATGCCTGGATCAATTCCCAGCTCACCAATTCCAAGCCGCAGGACATCGAGGAAGTTATGCAACACTTGATGCGCCTTAGATTTCTCATCAGAACACAATGAACTTATGGACAAAATGCTTTAGAGATTCATGGGTCATCATGGGAATTAAATAAATGAACACACACGAAGCCATTAGAATATGGCCTGTAACGCCATTAACAGTGAAAAATAATAACTGCAAATGGTTGTTAAAACATATTAAGTGTTAACCCAGAAAATTGTGTTGAGTAGTCCCATGGAAAGAACACATTGCATTTGATGTAGTCCCATAGAAAGAAAAATGAAAGCCAAGGGTTCAGGTCTGTCTGAATCAGAGCCACCTCCATTTACTTATTTCCTAACTTATTTCTTTAGAGACTCCATGTCGACTGCCATAATTTTGGAGGCCGTGAAGGTATAGGGTGAGGGTGAGGTTTGTGGTATAACACTGCAGGTAATAGACTGCAATGGACACAACTGTGTACCTAAGCAACATAATCAGCCCCCCAGCTTCTTCTCTGCCCCAGGCATGTATATGTACATGAAACTCTGGTTTTCTGCCATGATCTTCAGTTCCACCACCACCTGCACCGCTACCCACCACCTGCACCTCTACCCACCCCTGCACCTTTCCTCACCCCTGCACCCCTACCACCACCTGCACCTCTACCCATCCCTGCCATAAATTGCTACTGTTTATGCTACCTTTTTCATCTCCTTTGCCCCTGCACTCTTGATAATTTCGTATATAAAATGGTTTGCTTCTAGTTTTCTTATCCTAAAGACCTCTTCTACCACTTTCAAACAGTTGACCAAAATCTTCATTTGTAAAAAAAGAAATGTTTACTAATTAAGAGAAACCTTAGTGACAACTTTCAAGACAGCATCTTCCCAGATAGCTTCAATTAATTTGCTTTCCTGTTTTAAAAAACTCAGATTAAAGATCCGTTATAATCTGGGCCTTGGCTATTATTACAATGTGATCTTCATAATAGCAAAGCAAACAGTACGAAAAAGGTAAGCTCTCATGGTACTACCACATCAAAACAATCAAGTTAAGCTTTTTATGCTGACAATCACCATTACTTCCTGATAGATCATGTAGGTGTATCTACATGTATTTTGTAAATTTTAACATCTGTGTTATACACTTTTTGTACCCTGTTTAAACAAAATAGTCCTTTAATATCAATAACTGTAAATCTGTATTATCATTCATAATAGATGAGAAAATTCTGCTATAGACCACCAATAGCTATTTTGAATATGTGTGCATGATTTTCTCAATTTTTGACATTATATGGAAGAATATTATAATCTTTATAGTCAGATTAAAAGGCATTAAATGTCATTGGTGATCGTATTTATCTAACCTTAATAAACGTATACTTAGTGGAGTATATCAGTGTATATCTTCAATTAGATTTCACTGAAAACCTGAGTGGTAATGTAGGTGATCAAATTATAAACATTTCTTGATCTTTGGTGAAAATTGTATCTCCTGGATATCTTCAACACTTTACAACTCTGTTTTAGAAATAGCCTATTGGCCAGGTGCAATTTAGTTCTCCTGTAGTCCAGTTATGCAGGAGGGTGAGCCAGTAGGATTAGCTGAGTCCAGAAATTCTGAGCTGTGTACAGTGTGCCAGGCCATTCGAGGGTCTGCGCTAAGAACAGTATCAATAAGGCGATGTACTCGGAGAAGGGGACCACTAGACTGCCTAAGGAGAGGTGAACAGACCCAGGTCAAAACTCCCACTCTGATAAGTAGAAATAATACATTGGCATATTAGGTAATAATTTATTTCACTTTAAGCCAATGAGAATCGTCATCCTTGTACATAACGCTTGAGAAATTCTATAATCATACTCTTAGGAGGCAACTCACATGTGATCACAAAAGAAAGTAAAAGGTGAGTTTTTGCAAAACTCCATTTTGTGACAGTGTCAGAGGCAATTAAGCATCATGTGTGTGTGCACATGCATGAACAGGTGCGTTCACCCGTGAATGTGTGCACGGAGGCGGGAGGTTGACATCAGGACGCCTTCTTTAATTGCTTCTCTCCCCTTGTCACTTGAAATCCATCTCTCACAGAACCTGGATCTTGCTGTTTCAGAATGAGCTGCTCAGGGAGCCCCAGAGACCCTCCTGTCCCAGGTGATCCCTTGCTACCTCACCCTGCATTGCAGTTACACACCGCTACACTTGGCTTTCATGTCCGTGCTAAAGATCTGAGGCTTTTAGGATGTTTAGCAAACGCTTTGACCACTGAAGCATTGTCGGATGGTGTCATTATGCAGTAAGGTGGGTCCAGGATAAGGCATAGCCTATCATTGGAGGAGAAGGAAGGGTAGGCGGGGAAAAGTCTAGGCAGGGATGGAGGAGTAGGAGTGAGGAGGATGAAGATGGAGTCTACAGTGGAGGATGGGTCAGATTTAGGTGAACTAGATTGGTTTTATCTTGTCTAGGTGGGCAGTTTATATCTTTATCAATTGGCAGTGAATTTATTATGTAGATGTATTTTGGATTGAGAATTTAACATGTAAATCTAATTGCTAAATTACAAGTTTCTGGAACTTTGATTTTACTGGACTAAAGAGCACAGAGTGTAAAAGAAATGACTGAGAGGCAGTTGGAGCATGCAGATCTGGTTCTGTTGCCAGAGAGGAGTGAGAATGGAGAACATGCAGGGCATGCAGAACGAGATGTGTGTGTGTGCACGTGTGCGTGTGCATGTGCTCATGTGTGTGTGTGCACGCATGCGTGCGTATGTGTGTGTGCATATGTGTGTGTGAGAGGTGCAGAGTAGCAGACAGAGCAAGTGGATCCAGCTCAGAAAACGGTTCCTTTTTAATTTTTACCACAACAAAGCATGTCTGCAGGCTCTCAGTTAAGAATTCTTATCTGCATTTATGTGTGATAAATTAATAATAGAGAGGAATCTTCCTTTGCTTCAGAAGTTAAAAAGAGTAAAACCCAAAAACCACAAAATTCCCACTGGTAATCACAATAAAATAACCGAGACAGTCACGTTACAAAGAGGAAAGATTGGTGTTGGCTCACAGTGTTGGAGTCCGAGTCCAAGAGCAGAAGGAAGTTCCGACTGCTGTCAGGTCTGTGGTAAAATAGGACACTATGGCTGGGAGCACAAAACTGCAAAACCCCTCGCTGCGCAGCCATGAAGCAGAATACAACTCTAGACCTGCTTCCGCAACCCTTCTTGGCATGCGCCTACTGGTCTCTGATTGTTATAGGCCCCGCCTCTTACAACTTCTACCCTTCCTCATAGAACCAGGCTGGACCAAGCCTTTACCAATGGAATGTTCCAGATTCAAACTATAACAGTCACTGATCTTACTCATTACAGTCTGCCCTCGTCTTCACAAATAGCTATACCGGGGGAGGGGAGGGAGGGAGGGAGGAGGAGGGAGGGAGAGGAGAGAGAGAGAGAGAGAGAGAGAGAGAGAGAGAGAGAGAGAGAGAGAGAGAATGGCAAGGAGGGGAATTGTTCCTGCCTGGCTCACTGCTGAATTCGCAGCTCCTAGGAAGGACTTGGCACGGAGCACGCATTTTAGCTGCTGCATTATGCCGCGGCCAGTCATAAATATACAGCTGACTTAGCTGTTCGTGGAGCTTCTTGGGCGCTCCTCTCTTCTCCTTGAGCCTCTGCCACCTCCCTTGTTTCGGATGTGCCTGATATTTTCAAAATTAAGCTTAGTCGAGCTGAAATTCTGTTTACATTATCTTGACCCAGAAATACCAAAAACTTGAAACCCAACCCAACTTCATAAAGAATTGTTGAGAGAATTAAAAACAAAAAAAAGGTAGGATTATTAGAGAAGCAGGACATGTCTTCAGATGTCACTGACACCAATAAAGCATATTCCCACACTGAAATAAGAGTATGAAGGCTCAGATTTAATATGGGCACTCAGGAATAGTGAGCCACCCACTTGTTGGAAGGTGCCCACAAAAAAAAAAGATCAGGGAATGTGATAGAGAAAATTTGACAATATGTAAAGCTGATGTAAGACTCCAACATCTGAGATTCTGTTATTCTCCTAGAAAGGTATAGGGTAATGTGGTCTTTGGGACTTGAAAATAATAATTTTACAAAGAGTGTTTGAAAACAAACAATTGCTACCTTTCTCACAAGCAAGGTTCATTTCCAGCTGGAATTGGGGGACCTTAAATCTTACAAGTGTTTTTCACACATCCTTGCAGAATCTTTGACTAGGTAGAGAAAGCTTTGCCAAGTCTCATAATGAAAAAAGGACACTTTCTGAAATTGCCTCATTAACCAGAGCTCCCATGTCTAGTAAACTGGAACAGAACCTAAGCTCAGGATTGGGTGGCTTTTTGTGAGATGTCTGTGCCCTGAAGCTTCGGGCCGTTTCTATTTTTATGGCAGGTAGAGGGACAAATAGTTGCTCTTTCAAATACTAATGCCCATCTTCCCTTGCTGAAGGCCTCAGGACAGCCCTTGGTGGTTAACAGCGTGGAGCTGATTGGTAAGTGGTATGGTCCAGAACCTGCAAACAATAAAAACCAAGATGAGATCCAGAACACAGGGTTTCTCCCCAGCTTTATCCCCCACAGAATCTGACCATTGTTTGTACAAAAAAAGAAAAAAAATACAATGGTACTTTTATGTTCCTGGAAAGAAGATATTTATAAATCATAATGTACCATTTGTAAGTGATATTACCTTATGAATATTAAAAGATTAAGAAATGACATTGGCTTTGTTGAAAACCTTGAGTGACCTTGTAAGCAGACTCAATAAATAATTGCTTTTATTGTACTTCCCTCTAAATATTATTAAAAGTCTTTATAGTGGGTAATAAATAATGGAAAATGGATGCTTGATTTATAGCAATTACAGTACAGATGACTTGTTTTCATGCAGAGCACTGTAAAGAAGATAATATCTTGACGTACATGAGACACAGGCACTTGGTGAAATACGAGTTGGTTTGCATAATCTATGTCCCTTGAGTAACTGTAATTGGCTATTATAAAATGGGCTAAGGATGATTTGAAATAAGAAGTAAAACCAAATTTCTATAATGTAATCTTACGGGCATTTTATTTTCTCCACCAAACACTTTTTTGACATATAGAACCGGTGTCCCTCTACCATGATCCAACATGTAGTGATAGTCAATTACCAACAACCGTTTTTTAATCAAGTTTCTTTGACATTATTTTTTGCTTGAAAATTGGCTTTGTTCAAATTTATTCATGGGAAACATTGTATAAATTGCCTTCCTTTTGCTTCAAGATGTATGACATTATTTCCTAATAATCCTTTCAAGAATAGATTTTTGAGGTTAGGTCGGAAGCAGCACTGTAAAATTTTCAAAGGGATTCAAATGACACGTGTGACTTAATTTACTTAGCAAAACAAATTCACAAAATCTTTATATTAACATGTAAGAGATTCCAGGGAAACTCTTGGTTTTCTCAGTTCTTTAAATATTCACCTATGTCTCCCTGCTACGTCCCCCAGTGAAAACCACGCTAAGACAATAATAATCCACATAAAACTTCCTTTGCGGGTGGACTTAGCTACCATTTTTAAAAAGCTGCTAGGAAAACTGTGCCAGCACAGTGTTTTATGCCTAGCCTGTCTGTCATGCTTCTCAAATCTCATCCTCATTATCACACAAATAACCCAAGGGAGGGAGTCAGTCCCACTAGTGAAGGGATCATGGATATTTATCCTAAGCTACAGTTACAGTGGCCATAATGGGAAAAGGTGTGCCATAATTAAGAGCTATAGCCAACTAATTAAGTCAAATTACATTTAATTATAAATCCAATAATCTATGCCAAAACTAGTTGTTGATAGCTAGGGGAAAATCATCCAGTTTTAATTAACCTCCATTATGGATTACTGTTTGAGGATTATTTTAATTTGAATTTCTTTTCAATACAAATATTGTATTCTTCAAGCTAATGCTTTGGTTTAAGATAGAGGTGAAAAAATTATTTTTGCAAAAACAAAATGTGCCTTTTAGGCTTACACATTAATCATACTACTTATTGAGTAGTCTTACAAGCTGAAAAGACTACAAAATAGTACTGGTGCTAGACATTTATTTAAGACATGTAATAAACTATTACTAATACAAATTGAGAAGAATATATCAAAATTGGAAGTGGTGAATAGTGGACTTACTAAACATTAAGGTGCAAATCAGGATGCAAATTAATAGAAGGTTCAGTTACACCATCTTCAGGTATGTTACTTTGTACCAACACAGCAGTCATTTTCAAATAATTGAGCATTGTGTCTAGAGTGCTGATGGTGCATTTGAATATCCACTATGGCTTTTGGGATGATCACACTGAAGACATCAGTTTCGTGGGGAAGAGCTTGCATATTGTCAAGATGGATAGCATTATCTAATCTGCCTGGGAGCTACGGAGCTTTCACCTCTCAACATCTTAGCAAACAATATTTAAAAAATAATGATAGATGCATAAATTCAGTCTGTATGGAGACTGCGAACATCAATAATGAACCTAACTCTTTCTTTCCTTTCTGATTTTCCCGATAACTTAGAGAAAAAGTATGAAGGTGGCTTGTGTTTTATTATTTCACAGAGCTATGAGCAAGCATATCTACTTTGTTCTGGGGAAACAATGTAAGGGAACGTGACCACTGGGAGTCACATGTGTGACGTCTCTCCAAAGTCACTGTGCTGCTGCTTCTTCGATAATGTCAGTATGACAGTATATCCATGCATTTTAAAAATAAACATGCATTGAATTCCTACTACATATCAATCATTGTGCTAGGAAGATTCTGTGACAAATACAAGGTGTATAGAAAATAATAAGTAGTTCCTAAGGTCAAGAAACTTTATGCTTCAGGGGAATTAAGACTAGAATAAAAATAAAAATTAAAAAAGGAGAGAATAAAACTGGGATACTAATAAAATATTATGGATTCAAGAATAGACTATCCTTTTCTACAAATAATATATTAGAAGACTTTTATAAAATTGTTAATCTATTATCATAAATAGTAGAAAAAACTCTGATGAAGAAGGCTGACAACAATAATTTTTAGGAAAGCAAAGGAAAACAAAAAGTTAAAGTGATTCTGAATGAGCTACTGGTGTTCAACTCAATCACACACATAAGCGCATATATATATATGTATATATATATACATATATATATATATATATAGTAGGTTTATATATGCCGATCTTAAATGTGAGTTGAAAGTTTAAAGACTGTTTCAACTTTATAAGAGAATTCACTTATTAAATTATACATTCTTTGCAGATGAGTCCTCCTATTAAATATCAAGGCAGTTTTTCTCCTTTTCTTTGAAGGTGATTGAGTCCATACTGCTTTTATTCATTTTATTAATTTTTTTTACCATCCTTACTGCCTAGGGATGAGAATCTCTAACCCAGAACTCCTTTCAGCATTCAAGAGCATATTCATTTTCTGATATGATATCTCATGTGCCAAAGTATAATTATCTAAAGGGCCCAATCAGAATGCCCTTCACCTCTCACCTCACTGCCCCTCCTATCTCAGTAGGCAGCACCAATATCCATGAACTTACGTAAACCCAAAACCTAAGAAAGTCTTCATTGCCAGTCTCTCCATACCAGCAATAACCAATTCAGCCTTCACTTCAAATAAGCTAAGGTTTTTGTTTTTGTTTTTGTTTTCTTTTTTAAAACTTTCTTTCTTAGTTTGAGCTGACTCTCATTACTATTTTCTTCTATCTAGTCACCCGAAGTGCCTGTTCTTCCACAATATTTTTATTTATTATTTGGGAGCCTCACATCAGGTACCCTGATCACACCCACTTTCCAGTTTTCCCTCCTTCTACACCTTGTGACCTCCATGCTAGTAGTAGTAGTAGTAGTAGTAGTAGTAGTAGTAGTAGTAGTAGTAGTAGTAGTAGTAGTAGTGGTGGTGGTGGTGGTGGTGGTGGTGGTGGTGGTGGTGGTGGTGGTGGTGGTGGAGGAGGAGGAGGAGGAGGAGGAGGAGGAGGAGGAGGAGGAGGAGGAGGAGAAGAGGAAAGGAAGAGAAAAGGAAGAAAAAAAGCAGATGACGACAATGACAAAATAGGTCCAATGTGTGTTGCCCATGTACTCCTTGGAGCATGGTTAGGCTCCCAGTAACCAGCCCCTTAAAGAGAACTGAGCCATTTTCCACCTGTGCCCCTGCAGGGAGTCATCAATTGTAGGAGCTACCCTTCAGCATCCCTATCACAATTCTGAAGCGTTTTCTTTATGGCTTCCTGTCTAAATTTTACTTTGGGCAGGGAGGAGGTGGTGGTGGAGTTTGTCACAGAAGCCCTCTCCTGCTTGCCCTTTTATAACCCAGTCTCTATATTGAACATAAAATTACTTTGGTAAGTTTGCTTGAGATCTTACAAAAGCTATCAAACCACATTCTTCACAGCTATTCAAGATTGTTTATGATCTAATCTTTGAATGATTATCCAACTTGATATTTTTCTCATATTTATAGATTCTTTGAGAGGCTTATGTAAGATCTTTTGATTGATCATGCACCCTAATCATATTCATCCCCTCCCCTAGCTCCTCCCAGATCCATATTCTCCTTCCCTATACCCACCCAACTTTAGGTCTCAGTTTTTCTTTAACCCATCAAGTCCAATATGCTCTTGGAGGTGTGGTTTCCTACTAGAGTAAGGTCAACTCATCAGGAGCCAAACCCTAAAAAGTCTTACTCTCCCTCTTCCAGAAACTATGGGTTACTAATGACTCCTCAGTTAAGGGTGGAACTCTGTGGTAGGGTTTTGTCAGTCTTGAGCTGCTCAGGTCATGTACACACTGTCACGGTTGCGGTGAGTTCATATGTGCATCTGTGCTTCTGTGTCCTGCAAACACTGGTTCTTAGTAATTATCTACCACCACTCTTGTGATCTTTCTATGTCCTAAGCATTAAAAGAAGGGTTGTGATATTAGTTGTAATATTTCAGGCTAAGCAGTCTACAGTTAATCTCTGCATTGTGACGAGTCAGGGCTGGGGAGTCGGGGTCTCCATGCTAATGGCGATCTATTTAAAAATAAGAGCTCCTGAGAGTTTTGAGAGATGCATTAATCTAGGGGTATAGCAATGCTGTTAGGTCTCAGCTTAATACTGTGTTCATTTAACAGGATAATAGTTGAAGGGTTTCCCCCTAGGGCCTGTGAACTAGAGTCTCATGGATGCCAGGCATCACTATGATGCATTTCTAGATCTCTGCTGTGATTTTAAAATGGTAAAGGCATTCTTTGAGTTCTCAGTATGCTATCGTTCCTCTGAGTCACACTGCTAGCATTTGCTTCTCCCTGACCTTACTATTACATATTACTGCATTGTGCTAGTTCTCAGCTAACTTACTTGGACTCGTTGTTCAGATTTTACTTAAGAAAACTACCATAACTAATACAGTTTTGTTTTATTTTTCTCATTCTAAGATTTTTGTCTAAGGCACATTTCTTACTAAACTATGGTTTATATAGTGTAACCTGTGTGTAATCCCAGCAGATGTGGGGCTGAGGAAAGAGCAGCTTGAGTTTGAACCCACCTGAACTTCCCAACATTTCATCTTAAAAGCATAAAGAAAATAAAATAAACAAAGAATAAGGATGGCATCGATTTTGTTTATAGCACACCTACACTAGATCATGTAACTCTGGCAGTGATAAAATAACATTTGTTGACCAAATATATTAAAAGGTTCACTGATATATAATTCAATGGTAAGAAGTAAACTCAAATGATATGACGATAGGCTCATGGTTTAAGATAGTGAAAAACATGTTTTCATATCTTTTGCTGTTCCTAAACTTTTTCACTCAAAATGTGTAACACATAAGAATAAAAATGAATAGAGAATGAGTCAACAGCAGGTGAGAGAGTTGAACAAATCAATTAGGGATTGAAAGCAAACGGAGTGAAATTGAACTTAGTAGAGCATGGATTATAACCCCCAAAATATGTAAGAGGAGTAATATCAAGAGAGACAAATTTTCACATATAGGAATTCAAAAGCATCCAGAATTGGAGGCATGATGTATCACCAGGCAATGCAAAGTGAAAAGATGAGATAGGAGGATTATTCGAAAATCTGTATTACAAAGTTGTCACACAACCCAGATGGGGATAGTCTGTCCTAGACACATTAAACTAGCTGAGGGTGAAAGGCTCTTCTCTTCCGAGATAAAGTCAAGAAGTATTACCTGAAAATATCGAGTCAGAAATTTCTGGCCTTGAACACTGTACACAGTAGACGTGATGAAAGGTGAGGCACGGAACTGATGATAACAAAGGTGAATGAGAATCTACACATCACATTTTAACAACCTCAAAGTGCAGGCAGGATGGGTAGAAGAGAAAACCCGCCAGGCAAATAAAAATGATGAAGCATTCCAGTTCAAAGAAACCAATTGACTCCAGTATGTACATTGTAATATACCTCAACAGCCAACAGGTCATATCTATGCATACATAGCCACTGCAGAAGCTTTTTGATGACTTGCTCTTAAATCTGACAGATAGTGAAGAAAAAAATAAAGTAATTAAGGAAAAGTGTATAGCAGAAAAGATAACATACAAAGGCATTCGCAGCACTCAAAAGCCGAGGCAGGCAGCCAAGGAAATGCTTTGTAAACACATACGTAATCACTGCAAGAAGTGCGTGACGCTGCACCCAAGAAATGAGAGAATCAGAAACACTCAAGGTAAAGTGCGGGATGATATATTTGCAAGGAAAACCATGATCCAGAGGGAAAGGTATAAAGGAGAGTTTGGAAAGGGATTCATGAAATCCCTTAAACTTTAAAACAGAAAAGGCATGACAGTGGACAGTATACAAGAAATGCCAAATTAGAGAGCTAATCCAGAAAGAATAACATGGGGCTACGAAAAGTGCCAGGAAGAGAAAGGAGGGAAACGCTAAGGACACGCTCCAAGACTATCCCAAAGATTCAAGCTTATCAGCTAAACAATGGGTGGGGAGAAGAGGTTCTGATGATGAAACTCCTTGCAGTATTGGATTGCTTGGGTAAGAGAAGCTCATGAAAAAAAATGCAAGAACGGACATGAAGATTGGCAGTTAGGATGACGTCAGTCTTCTCCTGCTTTAACGCTTAAACAAACCAGTAAATAATGAGTGCAATGGCATAAATGGAAGATGAGGGTACACATGAGCAGATACTCTTCACAGAGGACCCATAAGAGTTATTCGGTCAAAGTAACTCACAGAGATTAAGGAGAGACCTACCAAGAAAAACAGAGTGCAGCCTCATTGGCACCGAACACAGGTCCCATCACTCAGTGGTGTACACTCAGTCAGTAATATAGGAAAACTCTGCCTATGCTGCAATCTTTCATTTCCAAGTGTGTCTTTCCCTCCTTTTTCTCCTCCCCCTCCCCCTCCTTCTCCTCCTCCTCCTCCACCCTTCTCCTCCCCTCTTCCTCCTCTTCTCTCTCCTTCCCTCTCTCTCCCTCCCTCCCCCCCTCTCTCTCTCTCCCTCTCTCTCTCTCTCTCTCTCTCTCTCTCTCTCCCTCTCTCTCTCTCTCTCTCTCTCTCTCTCTCTCTATGTTTGCATGTGATGTGTGTTTATTCAAGTGCACATGCACCCATGCAAGTGCATGTTGAAGCCAAAGGAGGCTATTAGGTGTTCTTTATGTCTCTCTCCTTTAATATCCTGAAAACAGTGCCTCTAACCGAACCTGAAGGTCACCAGGTTTGTTTATGTTTGTTTGTTTGTTTGGTTGGTTGGTTTTTTGTTTGTTGGTTTGGAGTCGTTGTCATGTTTTGTTTGTTGGTTGTTTGTCTTGTTTTGGCTGAGTTGATGGCTAGCTCAGCAAACCTTGGTGATCCTCAAGTCTAACCCCTCCACGGCAGCTCTGCGTTTCTAGGCATGTGTGTCCATGAGCGGCTTTACCCACGGGTACTGTGGACCCAAGTGCAGGTCTTCATGCTAGTACAACAAGCAGTCTTACCCAGAGAGCCAGCCCTCTGGCCGTCTATTCAAGCTTCGTATCTTGCTCTTCATCAGTCAGACACATGGCCTGACAACGCCTTTCCGAGCAAATGGCATCAGCTACCAGACATCTCCTAAAACGTATCTGAAAGAAAAAAATAACTGAAGGAATCCTTCAAGTCCCAGGGGACACTGACTTCTGATCTGGAGCTCTGTAACAAGTATGGCAAGGACTAAAGCATCAAAACTTACTTTCTGTGAATACCCTCAGGAAGCTAAAGTATGTGTTCTGCCAACAAAGAGCACATTTTACCATCTAAAGAACAGAGGAACCTACACAGCAAAGAGCCAAAGGGACTTTTCAGATGAGGGCAAGAGAAATACCCAGGGCAAGAGGCACACACAGACTTGAATGTAAGATTACAAAGGTACAGGAAAGAAACAGAACAGACTACCTAATGTGCCCTTTCAGGAAACAACGTGACTTACATTATGAAAAAGAGCATTTTATTTTGAGAATAATTAAAATGAATCTCAACAACATAAACTACGTTGCTTCTTTGTTAAGCAGTCAATGCTACACATGCTGCTGTATGATCATAAGCCCCATGAAAGCAAGAGTACAAAAATAACACAGGAGCAGGGACCATATCTTAATCTTTGCAATATACCTTTTGTTTCGGAGCCCAGTAAATGAAATACCTAGATTCTGTTTTCTAAATTATGCCATTAACTTTTAAAAATAATTCAAATTCAAGGTTATTCACTGTATGATAACATCAATTCAATTGTTTATCAGTGGAAAACTTTATTTGGTTGTCAGCAATTGTAATGATGAATGGACTGATATTTATAACTGAATGTATCCAGGTTACAGTAAATACCCAACTGTAAAATGTCCATGGCACTTATAGGTACTGAGCATTATTGAAAGAAATCATCAAAATGCATCCTAGATAGTTCTCCATTTTCAGAAAAAGTCTTATTTTTTATTTCCACTTCTTAGTGTCAAAAACTCAATCTCTTAATTGGTTGGAAAAAAAAACCACAAGAACTTCTGGTTTCCTTTTGATATGTAAATAAATAAAATATCCCATTAAAAAAATAGAATAATGTGCTCGTGTGTTCTGTAAGAATGCTAACAACTAAATCTCTCAAGAATAATATATTTCAAATGACATTTAACTTAGAAATTAAGGAAATTATGTTAGTGTTGTTCTACTGGTATTGGGAGGTTGATGTTTTTAGGTTGGCTAACTTGATATTTCAAATGATGGCAAATTTCTAGCATTAAAAGTATCCAGAAGAAGAGCTTGAAGGGGCTCGAGACCCTATATGTACAACAATGCCAAACCACCAGAGCTTCCAGGGACTAAGCCACTACCTAAAGACTATACATGGACTGACCCTGGACTCTGACCTCATAGGTAGCAATGAATATCCTAGTAAGAGCACCAGTGGAAGGGGAAGCCCTGGGTCCTGCTAATACTGAACCCCCAGTGAACTAGACTGTTGGGGGGAGGGCGGCAATGGGGGGAGGGAGGGGAGGGGAACACCCATAAGGAAGAGGAGGGGGGAGGGGAATGTTTGCCCGGAAACCGGGAAAGGGAAAAAAACACGAAATGAAAATGTAAAAAAAAAAAAAGTAAAAAAAAAAAAAAAAAAAGAGGAAAAAAAAAAAAAATATCCAGAAGACTTATGCTTCAAGCTGGGATTTAAGCAATTCAATCAAAATATCCTGCAGAAATATTAAGATATATATGTATATATGTATATATTTGATGAATATATAATAAATTGATAGATGATAGATGGACACATAGATTATAGATGGATAGATAATAGAGATAGATAATAGATGGAGATTATAGATGGATAGATAATGAATAGATAGATAAATAATAGATGATAGATTGATAGATAATAAATAACTACCAGGCTACTGAGTTAGTCAACATAAAAACTAAGATTTCAAAGGGAACCATAGAAAATTGAACATATATTTTTAGCCACTTTGTCCTCCAAGCATTTGTACATCTTAACACTGGTTAGACAGAAAGAAGTGTGGAGAGTTGATGACTCCAACAGACTACAATGCCTCAGAAAATGGAGTCCTAACATAAATAGAGCTCACTGGCACTGCAGAAACAGGGTGAGTGGTAACTCTACAATCTCTTTTACTTAATTTCAAAATGATAGGCCAAATCCTTGAGAAGCAGATTAAGTGTGGGTGTGTGGTGGTTTGAATAGGAATGGCTCCCACAGACTCATGTGTTTGAATGGTTGGCCCCTAGGGAGTAACATTATTAGGGATGTGCCCTTGTTGGAGGAAGTGTGTAACTGTGGAACCAGACTTTTAGGTGTCACATGTTCATGCTAGGCCCAGTGTGGTGGACAGTCTCCTTCTGCTCTCTGAAAACTAAAATGTAGAACTCTCAGCTCCTTCTCAAGCACCATGTCTGCCTGGATACCACCATGATGATGATGAACTAAACCTCTGAAATTAAACCAGCCTAAATTTAATTTTTTTCTCTATAAGAGTTGCCTTAGTCATGGTGTCTTTTCATAGCAATAAAAACCCTAACTAAAGCACAGTGATTCACGGAGGATACCTCATTGCCCTGTCTTCCCTGTTTGCACAATGCACAATAAATTCATATTTAATCATGATTACTCCTAATTGTTTGTGAAATTTAGCTATAAGCACTCAGCAATATGTCAACACCCATGCTAAGTCTACTGTGAACCACCTAAATTGCAGATATTTAATTTTTTATTGAATTATATCTTCTATAGTATTTCTTCAATTTTACATGCTGTAGCCTATAGTCTTTGTAACCTGCTAAAAATGACCTGCTAAATTCACATAGGAATACTGATTAGGAAATGTTGTAAATGACCTAAGTTATCAATGAAATTATAAAGCCTTAAAATTGATTTCCTCGGCATCTCTTTGTTAATTACGTTCTATCCAACTTTTATTGAAAAATAAATCACCTAGAACAGGCATTTGCTTTAAGAATTGTTCATATAATTTAAATGCAATTTCACTTTCTTACTCACACTTAATCTGCTTCTCAAAGATTTAGCCATTACATCTGGATAAAAAAGAGAGAGCCATTACATCTGGATAAAAAAAACCTCAAGCTATATTTAATTACTTTTAATTTAACTTAATTTTTTTCTTATTCACTTTACATCTTATTCACCAGCCCCTCAGTTACCCCCTCCCACAATCCTTCCCCATCTAAATGCAAAGTAAACTTGGTTATAATATGGTTGCTTTCAGCATTTCATTTTGATTATCAAAATAGATATACAAGCATATTTTCTGCAAAGAATATAATATGATAGAGATTGATCAACATTGTCTTCTCTTTATTTTGTGCATGGAGCTGAACATTGTTAAATTAATGTACTCAGAAGTAAAAAGTGAAATGCCAATTCAGCTGATTATCACTGATCTGCTATGAGTTTATGACCACCAGAATTATAGATTTAGAGATAATTTAATCTTTGGCAAGTCACTTTTTATAATCAAATTAACGTTGACATTTTGGAGAATATACATTTAAAGAGTGGTCATATTGACATAAACAAAAGCATTCAGATTCATGTACATTGATATCAAACAAGAATTTTAATTCACTTGAATGTATGTTCAAGTAAAAACTTGACTTACCATATATTATAAATATAGAGACATAGTTAATCAAATAAATGTGTCAATAAAATTTTATTTGCCAAAATTTATTCTTGAATTGAATGAGTTACCGTTGTCTAGAGAAATACAGTGTCTTGGGAAAGAGAAGCAAACAATACTTTTTTGCCTAAACCTAGAATAAATAGCAGATATGCCTGCTAGTTCAGTCTCCGCAGCTATTAACTATTTTTAGGATGCTCTTATGTTACATTTATGAAGCATAATAGAGCAATTTTCTATAATTAATGACTTACCTCAATATACCTGAATATCTTTAATTATGTCAGTATCACTCGTCAATGTTCTGTTTTAATAATTACTACTAAATGGGTGACAGTTTCCTCAAACACTCAATGCCCTCTGCTACCAAACTCCTCTTTATTTTAGCAAAAACTCACCTACATATCTTACTGAAAATTACTGAGGCACTGGAGGAGCCTCAGCTCAAGGCCAAACATGCAATCTACCTGTGGTACACCAATTTCGTCTCCTCTTGCCCTGTTACCATTTCCTTCTGTTGCATAAGACTGCTTATATCTTAATGGCTACTGTTACTTCAACTATATCTTCTTTTTATTTTTTCCTTTCTCCCAGTGGAGTGTTCAACTTCCATCTACAGCTTGACCCACTCTTTCAAACTTTCAGTCATTCTCCTATTAAAAATGAATAAAATCATATCTACATGCCTTCCCTGGACCCCACATGATAGCCAACACTTGCCAATTTCTCCATAACCTAGTTCTTTCTAAACCACTTATTGTGTCTTCTTCAACCTGATCACTGCCCACGAAGTCCAAGGTTCAGGTTACTTGCTGCTCTTCACCTTGTTAACCATTTGTGTTTGAGTTCTCCATAGCAATTGAACCCATAGAAGATATATAGAGAAATAAGAGTAAATTGATTATGGAAACAGAATCATAATTACAGAGAAGTCCGAGGTATGTCATCCTCAGGGACATGAAGTGAGACAGCTGGGTTTCTAGGAAGGTAATTCTGTCAGAAGCAATATGGATGGCACGTAACTCCCGGCTTAAAGCTGAAGGCTGAAAAGCCAGAGCGGGTTGGGCAAGAGGAAGTTGATATATGTTCCAGAGCTCAAATGTCTGAAAACCAAGATTTTTAATGTTTGAATGCAGGAGCTGTATAACCTAATTCAATTAAAGAGAGGAGAGCCTTGGCACTTCTTTGGCTGTACTTTTCTGTTCCAATCCTTGCTGTATTGGGTGATGTCAGGATGAATCGGTGAGTGTGATTTCTCATTACTCAGCTGACTAATTAAAATGCCATTGTTTTCTGGACACAAATCTCAGGAGTATGTAGAGAAGTGCTTAGACAGCTATCTGGATATCTCTTAGTTCTATCAAATAGACATGCATAACTAGCCATCAAAACAAGAGGTTTGGGGGCATCCACTATAATCTACATACACACACCTAAGACATTTCAGGGAGCAGAACAAAGAAATGAGAATGTGTGAATATTCCTGGATGAGTCTTAGTAGCATAGATGCTTTGTCCTGCTCACTCACGGTTGAGGCATGCCAGCCAGTTTTTCTTCTACTCTGTTGGGCCATTCCTCATCTGGCTTATTATAACGGATCACTCAAACTTCGAAGCTTCTCAAATTACAATTGTAAACTCTCTTCTCTTTTCTGAAATCTCGAACCATATGTCCAACTGTCTGCTTAGCACTTTTTAGATGATCAGAATCACTTCATATTCAACAGATGTAAATCGAATGGATTATGCTTTCCACCAAACAGCATTTGCTGGTTTGGATAACTACAGCATGGCTTTATAAACTTCTTTTTCCAATTCAATATCAACTCTTGGTAATTTTGCTTCCAAGGTATCTCTTTATGAATTTTTATTGCTCACAAACTATCCCTGGGCATGATGACTAACACCTGGTTTAATGTCATAGCCCCACCTCAAGGTTTCTTACCCCTCTTACCCCTTTTGAATGCAGAAAATAAAGACAAGTCATGTGTAGATCCTCTATAAGTATTCAATGCTAACCATTCATTCATTTGATCTGCCTACTCGTATCTCCATCCTGGTCATTACCAACACCATCACTTCTATGTTCATCATAACTGAGAAAGACATGGCCCTATATGTCATTACTCTGTATGTGGAAATCCAGAAATATCAAAGTCCCCAGAGTGTGAATGCAGGACGGTTTCTTCTGAGAAAGGAGCTTTCAGAGCTTTACAAGGGCTGTCTGCCCACGAGCTACCTTCGCTTCATCCCTTCTTTGTGTGCGACTGTGTCCAGTTGTCCTATTTTAATGAGAAGAGTGGCTATATTGGCTTAGGCCCTGCCCTAATGACCTTCTTTAAACTAGGTCACTTTTGTAAAGACCCATCTTCAAATAAGATCACATACTGAATGACTGCAGTCAGTGCTTCAACATATGCTTTGAAGGAGGTCAAGTTCTCACAATTACAGAACTCATTCTATGCATTCCTTTACTGAATTGAAAATTTATTGAAAGCCTGTTGTGCAGTAGGTACCAAGTTATGTGTTCATACTATAGTGCTGAACAGGTCTATCCATGTGGCATCTAGAATATATATATATATATATATATATATATATTATATAAAAATCTATTGAAACCCCTGTAAGATTTTAAGCAAAGGTGCTATGATGCAGAAAAGATAATTCAGTATAAGAATCTTAATAATTACATTTGGGGGAGGTTATCATGCAAAGTAAGAGAAAATATAAAGTAAAGCATAAATACTTTTCAGATAAAATAAGAAGCGTGCATCCATGTTTTTGTCATGGTTCAGAGTAAACAGAGTATAATACTAAGTATTAGCACTAAAATAAGCAGTATTATGAGGTCGATATGGGCAATTAAAAACCACGACGTCAGAATCTAGAATTTTGAATGTTGAGATGCTAGAATCAGAGTAACTAATACTGAAAGACCAGAATCTGAAAAATATAAACATGAATTAAAGAACAAGCAGTCTAAAAAACTGTTATTTTGTGGACTTCTAGCTCCAGAGATATGACGCCATGAATTTCTTCTGTGGCTTACCAGGTTTGTGGTATTTGGTTATAGTAGCTTGAGCAAGCTTACATAGATATTTACTGGTTATAGCAACAATGAGTCCTCTTAAATATTAAAGCCAGAAGAATTTCTGTGCATATGTATGCATATGCTAAGAATTTCTACATTTTACAAACTACTCAGTATTTTCTTCAATCCACATACTTGGACTTTCCTAATGTCTTGATCTGGCTGTATGAATAAGCCCAACTCCAAATAATGTGCATTTAAACATACATGATTTAAGATATTTCTTCCTCTGAAGGACCAAATGGAGTTAATATTTTGAAAACCAAGATTGATTGAATTTTCTTTAGGATTCAAAATTTAGTTACTGACATATATATCAAGTTGCAACCTTGTCACTGGAAGTGTCTAGCCTCTTTTTTTTTTCTTATTTTTTAAACAAGAGTCACAGTGTTGAGCAGTAACAGGTATGGACTCTGATCCTAAAATGATGTATGTCACTTTTTCACAGCTCACTAGTCACACCTATGTCCATGATCATACAGATGTAGCTGATAATAAGGTGATGGAGAGGACTTTATTTCTGAAAACCCAGAAAAAGAGACAAGTTGGACACAAAATAATTATTAATACTTAGTATAAATCCATCAGAAAATCAACCAGAAAACCTGCCCAGGCAATTCAAACCGTCTTTAGTAAGTTCTGTGGCAAGGGGGAAATTCCAGGTTGATACCTTGGGCTCAGATGAAGACCTACGCGTTCTGGAGAAGATGTGGCTGTAATAGTACACGTTACTGATACAGGGCTCGCTCTCCAGTCCCAGCATCTTAACCTTGCATTTTTGGCTTTTGTTTGTTTTGTTTCTTTGTACTATGGTGAGGTCATTTGAGTGTGAGTCCATATAAAAGCCATGATATTGGTCCAGGCATGAGCTCCCCTGTAGCATCAGCAGGAGCCTCACTACAAGACCAAGTATCTTTCAGTTTCTGTTTAAGTGCCCAAGTCAACTCCTTTTCTGACCAGTGAGATTATAAATTGGTGTAACAATGGACACCATTTATGCTATCATAGAATGTGGCATCTACTAGTGTTTCAGCCACAATCATGAATGAGCAATCCTATGAATATCTTCTACAGAGAACCTGACTGCTGTGGGTTAAGGCTATCCATAATTTTGCAGGCTCAGGACAAGAGTATAAGATCCAGGCCCAGGTTTTAAAGGTATAAGCACTAAATCAAACCATAAAACATATTTCTGTACTTACACATTGATATAACTCTTTCACTCAGACAGAGAAATTACATGTGAAGTTTGGGAGTTTTATATGACTGAAAAACCGGGGAACATATCAAAGATAACTGAATTACTACTGTACGCATCTGGATACTGTGTTGGCAATATTATATTAACCTAGAAAACATTGCAAATATGATCCAAATCATTTATAAGTATCCTAGTCAACTTAGTTAATCTTTCCACCAAACTCATTTTACTATCAAATTAAAGTGTTCGTATAATTTTTGTTCTAATAACAATTGTGATTTGTCTTTATTTTACTCCAAATAATAAAAATGTAAATATTGGAAAATTAAAATTGGCATTATTATATGTTCCCAGACAGCATTTTTCTAAAATATTAAGAACTATAATAAAACCTAAAGATTAAAATGTTCTTTTAAATTTGTATTATTAAAATAATACAAATTAAATATCAAAATAGTGTTTTAAAGGATGTTTAAATAAAATTAAAACACTTTAATTTTAAATTATGCACTATTAGTTAATAAGGGAAAATTAGCTTCAAATTCTTTTAATATTAGATAATCACCAACATTAAAAATTTTCTATAATATTCCCATGTACATAAATCTATATATGCATAAAATTAAGAATATTATGGGCTATTTAACAACAGAATATTTCTCAATGATGATTTTTAAACTTTGTAAAAATAATATTAATTCTTGGTGCTATTGTGTGTAACTTATGTAGCTATGTAGAACAACTCTTGTTTAAATTATAAGTGAGAATACAAAATAAAAACAACAGAAGAGGTGTGCTATGACTCCTGGGAAATAATAGTTTCTTGCATATGAATCTTTTACATTTATAGAATCTGAAAAGAAGGTTTGACAGTTTATTTAATTTGGCTGTTTTAGAAATGTGTACTTTCATGACTCACAGTCTCCACACCTGACCTTGCATTTTCCATCTCCTGTGTAAGGAGCAACTTAGCATATGGGAGCACATTTTATTCAGGGCTAGGGAGCAGGGTATTGGAGAAATATTACCCGGGTCCAACTTGGTATTTATAAGGAATGCTGTAGGAATGCTAATTAGTATTAACATTACTCTGCAGGGGACAGAGAGGTCTGGCTGCTTAGTAAGTATATATGTTCATATAAAAGGGTGCTCTCAGGTATGGGTTTAGCGTAATAGTCTTTCTCACTTATGTCTTAGGGTAATAAAGCTAGTGAATGAGTGTGACACTTCCTTTGGAAATGGCAGTGAATTATGTCAGAAACTGGAAGACCAGCGACTGGGTGCATAACTGTAAAGCGAGGATGGATGGCCTTTAGTCTAAGATGTCCAGAAATGGCCGATGACACCAGAAGAAGCAGCCATGTTAACTTTCCTAATTATCTCTCAGCCTGTACTTAAAAAGCAGGACTGAGCAAATTCTCGTAGCTCTTGGATCTTAAAAAAGAAGAATAAGAAAATAAAAGAGGAAAGTTATCTGAATAGGCACTAGATTTTCTTTGTAAAGACCGTAGCGGAACTTAAGCGAACTCATTGAATAAAATAGTCAAAGAATGTGGCTACAAATGCCTTGAGCTCATGAAATGACTGAAGTCTGAATATTTATTCTAAAGACATTTCTGACAAAGTCAGAAAGGCTTTCCTAAGTGTGGATGTTCAGCAGAGTGCTGTTGGTAATGTGGATACAACTTGAGAAAATTTAAATATTAACTAATAGGGCTTTATTGCAGGATATCTTTATGTAGTCATTAAAATGGGCTATCATCATATTTGACTTATTAACATGTAAAGATATTTATGGCACATTTGTTAAAAACTAAACAAATAAAGGCATATATGATAGGTACCAGTTCTACTGTGTTGTGCGAGCACACATGTGTAAGCATGAAGAGAGCTACTTAGAAAGGTGAGTCTTTCAATTGTCAATATGCTGTATTTCATAACCTAAGTAAGTAGCTGATTCTGATAAAAGAACATTCATTATTTTTGTAGTTTATGATATGTCGAGAAATCTGATTTCATCAGCACATGTATATCTGCATTTAAAAAGAATGAATTAAATATAGAAGGGTTGCTTTAATTTTCTTTACTTAAACGGCATTGCTTGGAGCTGCTATCACAGTTGTGCAGGACTTGTAAGAATGAATCCGAAAGGCTTTGCTCTTCATTTAATCATGGAAATAGTTTATATAAAATAAAATCTACGAGTGCCTTAAAGCCTTGGCGAAGTGGTACGTGGCATGTACCTCTGGGTCCGAATTCTTCTTTTTAGTAGATCTTTGGGTTTCTTTTACATCCCATAATGATTCTCTTGTGGACTATAAGAATTTTATCTGAACAGGCATATTTTAAAAAATTGGCTTTTCATTGAAGTGATCAAATTGGTTGGGTTAGCATAGAGTAATATTATTTTAAAATTTACTCTTTTTTTTCCCTTTTCTTTTTTTTCGGAGCTGGGGATCGAACCCAGGGCCTTGCGCTTGCTAGGCAAGTGCTCTACCACTGAGCTAAATCCCCAACCCCTTAAAATTTACTCTTAATCTAGGATATTTGCCTTTATGTCTCCGTTGTTCATAATACTTTTTCACTCATGCCTGCTCATTTTCATCATCCAACCTTTAATTTTTATCATAAAAAACTGAAGACATTTCTAAGCATAAGTAAGTAGTATGATGAGATCAGATACCCAGCAGGTATGGTCAGCAGCTGGCCATCCATTAGAGAGCACGTCTGAATTCAAATATTTAAAGCCCAACTAAGATTAACTTTATCTCATCTAAGTTTGTCAGCATGCATGTTTTAAAAGGGGGGATCCTATTGAAAACAGAACACACAATAATTCTTTAATCATATCAAATGTGCAGGCAAATTAGTTCCTAGAAAACTCTTTAGAGTATTTTTATCCTTTGAATCAGGATCCAATAGTCAAAGAAAAATAATAGACAAATAAGAGAAATAAACAACTATCAAAAGTTCAAGGCAATAATAAGAAAGTTTTAAACACTTAAACAACCAAGAAAATAAAAACTAAAATTACAATGAAATATCATTCATCCTCATTGTCTCCAACAAAACAGAAAGCAGCAGAAACTCTGAGAGCCATTGGAGGTGTGGGACTTTGAGTGCACAGCCATATACACATGTGTGAATTCTTTAAAATTTTTATACATTCTAATTTTATAGTATTTATTATACTCTTCCTGATGCCACGGAATGTCTATTTAACACCCACCTAACTTTGTGTCTTATTTTTTGTGTTTTTATACATTTTTAAAAGTATTATATCAATTTCTGCCTTCCCTTTGCTTCCTCCAGCCCTCCCAAGTTCTCTTCCTCCAAATCCTTCTATGACCCTACTCTCAAGTGGATAACCTCTTTCTTTATCTTATTGTGTTATATGTGTGTGCATGTATAAGTATGCACAAATACAGTCAGACAACTTTCTGAGTCCATTCCTGTCGTATCTGTGTATATGGTTTCAGGGCTGACTATTTTGTATAGGATAACCGCTTAGGCTTAGACTTATTCAATCCCAGAGAGGGGCTAACTCTCCCCCTCTCAGAAGTCTTTAGTTGCCTGTAGTTTTTGTTCAGGTGTAAGACCCCATGAGATTACCCACTTCTGCATCACCATGCTATTGATATTACCATTGTTCAGGGTCTGCTTATGAAGTCATTTCTAGAACAGACTGTTTGATAGCAGACATTCTTGGTGTTCTGATCCTTACAATCTTCCCACCCCTACTTCCATGATTTCCCTGAGTCATAGAGACATACAGGAGCTGCTGTACAGGAATATGCATTGATCTAGCCTTCCTATTCAATCCCATTGGTGCTTCCTATCTAAGAATACTCCTAGGCTTGTGGCCATCCACTGGAGCACGTGAGACCTCCCAGGAGCCAGACTCTTAAAGAACGCTCTTTTCTCTCCCAGTAGCTATCTATCTATCTATCTATCTATCTATCTATCTATCTATCTATCTATCTATCTATCTATCAATTAACAGTAGTTCTCAACCATGGGCTTCTTGCCTCCATCCCTCCTTCATGCTGAGATATGTCTGGTTTGAGCTTGCCTAGGTCTTATCCCTGCTGTCACAACTTCTGTGAGCTCATCTGTGCAACTGCCCTGTGATTTCTGGGAAACACTGTTTTCTTGTGGTCGATTTCTGTTCCTGGCGCTCAGAGTCTTTCTTTCTCCTGTCCTCCACAATGATTCCTGAGCCTTGGGAGGAGTGAGGTATGATGCCTATGTCTCACTTAGGGATGAGCCATCCATCCACCAGGTTTTATTCTTGCCTCGGATTCTTGACCACGAGATCTATGTCATCATGGCACTGGCATAAAAACAGTTACTGTAAACAATGAGTTTCAAATCTTCAGCGTGTGCTATGGTGAATGAGAGACCTCACCCTAAAGTCTATTTGCTTTTGTTCACTGGAAAATAACACAGGGACCCCTGGAATGTCAGAAAATCCGAAGACTAGGAAATGCGAATTCCAAAAGATTGCCTTTACTTCTCCTGAGGTAGTAAACAAAGGGGGGGCAGGAAAGTGATTTGTGAATATTCAGAAAGCTCGCAGGATGGGCATCCCTACGTATTCTATTTTGCTCTTCTATTTCTGTGATAAAACACTCTGATGAAAAGCAACATGAGGAGAAAAGGGTTTATTTCAGCTTACACTTCTAGGTCATGGTTCATCACTGAGAGAAGTTGGGCCAGGATGTCAAGGAGGAACCGAATAAGAAGCCACGGAGGAATGCAACTCACTGACTGACACTCAGCTAGCTTTCCTGTACTGCCCAGGATCACTTCCAAAGGATGGTGATATTCATATTACCCTTGTCAATCAAGACAAACTCTCCTAGACAAAGGCAGCCACAGGCAAATCTGATGTAGTTAATTCCTCCACAGAGATAACCTCTTCCTTGGATGACTCTAGGTTGTGTGAAATGGATAATAAAAACTAAGCCACTCACCAGGTAACTGGGGCAGCCATGTGACTCCTGGCTTGGGAAGAAGGGGGATTTAGTTTGTTTTGGATGATTTTCCCGAGGATCACTTTAGTATGCATATCACCAAATACTGAACAGGAAGCATTGGGTTCTCAGTAAAAAGATTTACAGTTTAAAAAGTCTCCTGTGAACAGATGTTTTGTACAAGGCCAGATGTTAACTGAAGAAAATATGCCCACGGAGAGTGAAAAGATTAAAAAAATAAAGCCTGCTTCTATGCCTTCCAAAAAATATATATATGCATATGTATATGTATGTATGTATATATGTATATGTATGTATGTGTATATATATACATATATATATGTACATATATATATCCTTTTTTAAAAAATCATTTTCCTTTCTAAATTACAGAAATCTCTACCCCATCTCCCTTTGAGTGTTAGAATGAGGTTGATTTCTACCTGAGCCTGCCTCCTCTCCTGGAATTTTTCATCCTTACTTACGACCTTTCTCAGATATTGTTTTGAAACAGATGGTTATCTTCCTGTCTTTCAAAGACCTTGGGTTCTGTCACCTGCTTGAGACCACAATTCTCTTCTGTCTTTTTCTTCAGCCTTACAAAGCTGAGAGTGGCTGCTGCTTGTGACCTCAGTTGTTAGGGGGTATATGGACTCTCCTGTCAAATCCCCACAGCTCACACTGAATATAATGCTAATTGCCAGCCTCAGGTGCCCCAGACTTTACAGTGGAACTTCTGGGGCCCTCTTTATTTTTCTTTCTACCCCCTTTTCTTTTTCAATGTCTTCTCTTTACCTGTTACTGTACCTGAGACCATAAATTGTCTTTTATTTTATTTGTCGGTCCAAACATGCATGCTGCTTCTCTGTGACCTGTAAAACTCCTCGTGCTTCTGTTGTATGACGTACTGCATGCATGGTTAATCCCTGCTTCCAAAGCCATGCATTGTCAGACGTGCTCAGGAAAATCACTGCTCTCCTCTTAGCTGACTCCCATAGCACCATAAATAAAGTTAGATGATGCCAAAGTGTGAGCAGGTCCAAATATCTCTCCTTCATCAAACCAACCAACAAAACAACCAACAGACCAACCAACAAACAAACGTGACTCATGACATGTTTCAAAGATACTTCAGACCTCATTTTCCTTGATGATGTATGTGAGGCCATCTGACGCTCAGTGTGATGTATAAGTTGGTGGAAATGATGAAGGCTATCAACCTCAACTACCCAACTTGCTGGAGAGATACAGCATGGCATAGCAAAACAGGACACGTCAAGAAGGCATTTGTAACTATTGCTATCTGTGGGATCCTATAACCCCTCCCTCTGCAATCTCTTATGAAGTATCTCTCCTTTAAGGCTTCTCTCATATCTGTTATATCTAAAGACATAGTACTTACTGCAACATGGCAGAATAATATATTGAAATATTCTGTCCTGATGGCTGTTCCATGGTGTAGTGGTTAGCATTCTGGGGTCTGAAGTACCCAGTACTGTGTTTGCTTATACACCATCCACAATCTATTTATTTATTCAAATTTATTCTTCTCTCATACAATACATCTTGATCACAGCCCCTCTCCCCCTCCTCCTCCCAGTCGTCCACCCCACCTCCTCTCTCTTCACAGATTCACTGCTCTTCCTTTTCCCTTCAGAAAAGAGCAAGCCTCCCAGTGACATCAACTGAACAGAGCATAAAATGATGAAGTAAGACTAGGCACAAACCCTCTTATCAAGGCTGGGCAAGCCAGTAGGAGGGAATAGCCATCTCCCAACCAACCTGCTAGTCCTGAGAGCAGACAGGAGGAAGATTAGCAAGCATGAGTCAGTATCTAGGAACGTCCTCCAGTTAATCCCAGAGGAGGACGACCTGATTTAAAGATAAGGGGAAAAAATCCATTGGTAAGAAATATGAGCAAAAGGGAAGTGGAGTGTATAGCTTCAAAATATAAATGGACCCACAGCATCCATACTTAAGGAAGGAGGGAAGACTAAAAGACAATTTTCCTCCCATTTTGCCCTGATGGCAGAAATTGGGAGTGTGGCAACAAAACCCTTACTGAACTTTTGCAAGTGTGTGTGCGTGTGTGTGCGTCTGTGTGTGTGTGTGTGTGTGTGTGTGTGTGTGGTTGTTGTTGTTGTTGTTGTTCATGGAAGAAGCAGAAATACTGTGGGTTATCATGTAAGAAATTCTCTGAATATTTTAGACTTTGCCTACATCATTTCTGTGAGTGCTTAAGCCAAAACTGGACTTCCCTATGTCAAAATGTGTGTTTTTCTTAAACTATAATTTTATACTTGAAATGAAATAATTGTAAACACTTCATGAATATATGTTTTAAGCTTCCCAAAGCATGAATCAAGATAATAAGTTCAGTATCTTTGATTTCAAAAGGCCTGACTCATCTAGCCAACATGTCTCAATTATGAGAATGGTTGGACTAGCCTGAGAGAAGTGTTCTCAGAGACAGTTGGAAACAATCGCCTGTGCTTGGGGCAAGAGCTATTCTATTACTTCGAAAGATACTAAGATTCCTTTATATTTTTTTAATTTTATATTTATGTACAAGCATATGCTTTCTTGCAGTATACCATGTGATATAGGTGGTCTCAGAGGCCAGGAAGTATCATACCCCCTGGAACTAGAGTTAGAGGCACTAATGCTCTCTCAAAGCCAGTTTGTTTGTATAAGGTTAAAGACTCTCTAGAGACGGTTATGCCGAACACATGCCATTGTTGAGTTACCATCTCCTTTTAGGTAACCTAGAACAAACTACTCATTCTACTGAATCCTCCCACAGGATGCCAGTTTCTGAACATGCAATTTTGAGGAAGCAGGCTTCCATGTTGCCTCTACATGCTTTGGGAGATCTCTCACTTATGAATATATGGAAGTTTCTCTAATGAAAACCCCTTGCTTTCTGCAGTCAGAAAGACACTGCTTTGAAAATTATCTTTAGTGCTCTCCTTGTCTGCCAAAAGTAATAAATGTTGTTCCACTCCTTTGTCCCTCACCAAGAAGTGAACCTATTAGTTTGATTTTAACAGTGCAGCTCATCCTCCTGTTTCTGAGACACTGGTTCAAAGACCCTCCTGGTTTACCATGATCTGCAGATGCTTAATCTACATCATCAAGCAGCTATGTTTTGTGTATAATTTGTATCCCTCTCCTCATGTGTCTTTGTCCATCTCAAGGTTAATTTTCAGTGCACAAAATAATAAGCTTCATTTCATACTTGCACACATGTACACCATTATACTGTGCTGATACTAAGTCCTTCATTATCATTCCTTGGCCCTCCCAACTCCGCTAGGTTTACTTCCACTCTTTCAATAGTTCACCTTCTGCTCTTATGCTGTATGTGTGTGTGTGTGTGTGTGTGTGTGTGTGTGTTGTTGTTGTTGTTCTTGTTGTTGTTGTTGTGTTATAGTTTTGTTTTTGTTAAGCCTAGAGAAAAGACTTTCTACTAATCACCTTTCCTTGTTCCCTCCTCCTGCCATTTTCTGCAAATGATATAATTTCATATTTAATGCTGAATGAAACCTAGGTTGTGCACATATATTTCATCTATTCATCTGTTAATGGGCATTTTCTTTGGTTCCATATCTTTGCTATTTTGAGTATTGTTGCAATAAGCACAAATTTGCAAGTATCTATGTGGTCTGAGATTACTTTATATATACACAGGAATGATGCAATTTGGTCACCCAGTAGTTTTGATTTGGCTTTGTGGCATCTCCCTGCTGATTTCTATACTGGCTCATTAAAATTCTTTCATACTAACATTATGTAAGGATTCATTTGTTCCTATGTTCTATCCACATTCTTTTAATGGCAGCTCATCTGACTGATATGAAATGGAATCTCAAAGCAAACCTCATTTGTATTTATCTAATAGCTAAGGATTCCCAACATTCTCCAAATATGTATCCACCCACAAAGCCATTTGTGCTTCTTTTGATAACTGTCTATTGAATTAATTTGTCCATTTACTGGTGTGGTGATTTGGAGGCTTCATTGGGAGTTCGATTTTGGAGTTCTTCATCCATTCATGTATTAATCCCCTATCAAATGCAGATATGTAATTAGAATATTTCCTCCCATTTTTTAAATGGTCCTCTGTGTTTTTTTTATCCTGCTTCTAATCCTTGCTATTATTTCCTGAGCTACTGGCATCCTTGGCAAAAATTCTTTGCCAAATTCTCATAGCTGGAAGTGGTAACCATGTACTTTCTTCCAGCAGCTTTAGAAGTTCCAGGCTTATATTGAAGTCCTGGGCCCATTTTTAATTGCCTTTTTTATGGTCATTTCACATACCTTAAGTTGTGCTACATGACGAGAGTACCTAAGAAAATGAAAATACTATGTAACTATTTCTTATGCTGTAGTATTTAGGGAATAATGAGTAGGAAATTCTGCACATATTCAAGAACTCTTCAGGGTCTTTATTTTCTGTAGGAGGGATATGAGGAACACAGCTGCTTCTCTTTTAAATCCTATTAGCACTCTCTCAGAACTCTGATAAGTTTATAGACTGTCTTCTCATATATGTCCTCCTGTCTAATCTGACCATAGAATCAAAGTCATTACCTACTGTCCTGATTGTTTCTGTTGTTGCTGTTGTTTTTATCAACTTGACATAGGCTAGAGTTATCTGGGTATAGGAACCTAAATTGGGAAAATGACTCCATTAGTTGGATTATAGGCATCCCTGTGGGTAATTTTCTTGATTGATGATTGATGTGGAAGTCCCTGGACCACTTGGGACGATGGCAACTCAGGGCACGTAGTCCTGAGTTGTGTAAGAAAGCAGGTTGAGCAAGGCATGAGGATCAAGGCCTCTGCTTCAATTCCTGGCCCCAAGTTCCTGCTCTGCTTTTCTCAGTGATGGAGTAACCTGAGCGTTGTAAGCCAGTAAAAACCCTTTCTTCCCCAAGTTGTTTTTTGCTGTAGTATTTTATCACAGTGATAGGAACCCTAAGGCTCTAATCCACACATAATTAGCCCCAGCAGCTTTGTAGTACATGATTCTTCTCCACGCCCCAGGGGTGTCCAGATCATGACGGCACCAGAAACTGCCCAGGTTGCAGTAACTACTCTTCTTCCAACTCACACAGTGAAACTGTTCTTCTTTTATGTACTGGATTAGCTACATTTGAATTCTTTGGCTTCTTTTCCCTCCAAACATTTAGGAATAATATTCTGCAAATATTATACTCATTTCCCCCCATATATCATGGTATCTTGGAACATCCTACCTGCAATGCTGAGCCATGATTTCATTTCCTCAGTGAAGGCACCAACAAGCTTTCACAGAGCAAAGTTGCTGTCAAATGTAGCAAGAGTGTAATTTTGAAAGGAGCCAAGTTTTGTGGAATTGGAAAAAGAGATTTATAAACTTCTATGCCTCTCCATTCTGTATGACAAAATGTGAACCTAGAGGAATCTGTCATTGAGTTTTATCCAAGCAAGAGCACAGCAGGCAGACAGAAAACAAGCAGAAGTACCTGGTCTCCCCCCAAACACACACACACTTTTAAATGGATGAAAGAAGAGGGCAGAGAGGTAAAAAAGAGCAGGAAGCAATGTCACTTGATGTGTTTGGATGGCATTGTCTATACACACACACACACACACACACACACACACACACACACACACACACACACACACTCACATCATAGAGTCCAGAAAAATCTACTCCTTCTTTCTCCTCTTCCCACATCATGTTCAAATAAGGGCGCTTGACCTCTGGAATGACTGTGTTGAGTAAACAGCAAGGCTAAAACAACACTTAGAGAACTATAAGATATATATGCCTTGCAAAACAAATTGAAAAATGCTCTGGTAATGAGCTGCAAGTTAATGAGAAATTCAGAAAATTGTAAGGGGAAGTTGTCCATTGGAGAACACTGCCTGGGACTACCTGTTTATCCTTTACATGTTGAATTTGTAGTTAGGTGCATGAATGTTTGCTCAGAATTTGCAGACATAACATCCACATCAAATAATCACTTGATTGTTCTACAGAATGGATAAACATTGCATCTTGGATTTGTGCTATCCCCTCTACTTAGATCATAAATGTGCTCAGAGGAAGTCTAACAATCTACCAGAGAGGCAGACCATGGTTTTCTCAAACTTTTGTATAGGTAGGAGTTACTATGGGTTCACAGATTGTTTTTGAAGAATGAAGCCTGCCTCAAATATACATATTTTTGATCAATATTACTGTAGATGGGAATGCTGATTAGCAGACAGGAGACCCCATGAGATCTTTCTCGCTTCACTACACTATGGAAACATCAAACAACTGGTACTGTTGGGGACAGTGCAGCTTTGGCTCCCTGGTTGGAAACCCATGAGCCTCTTCTGGAAGACTCATGTTTGAATCCCACACACTGGCTATACCATAATTGTTGATTTTGTGCTTTTCTTCCACATAACCAAAAAGGTTGATAAAGAGAATTTAAGACTGAGAAATATCCAGGGTAAGAGGGAGGCATAGTTCAGCTGGCTTCCCCTTTTTCTGCTCCCTGGGAGATCAATGTTGTGAGTGCATGTGAAATGGGGGTCCTTCCACCCCCAGTACCCATCCCCCTCCTGGGGCCCACTCATACTACAACCTTTTCCCAAGTCCCCAATCTACCGCCCCTTGAGAAAAACTAGACATGGGGATGGGGAGGGGAGCTGGCCAGAGGAGGATCCTTTTCTGTGGCATTAGATGGGGGAAGGACAGCTGGGGTTCCCTCACCTATTTCACCTCTCTCTAAACTGACAGCCCCCGATCAGTGTTTGAGCCTCCTCATTCTTTTGGCAGCCTTGGTAAATCCTTGGTGATGATTTTGATAACTTTGGGAATAAATGGCAATTCTCATTGGAAAAAAAAGACTGAGAAACAACTAATTGATCAGGTTTCTATTCTAGATTTTTCCAAAGCATTTTTAACTCCTTTGGAGAATGTGAGGGCTACTTCACATACTCTTTGATTTTCTGACCTCCTTAATGCTTATGTGACTCCTGAAGGCCTCACATGGGTATCCTCAGTTTCTTGAGGAATTCTCACCAAAACTCTCTCCTGGGGATAAATTAGGTGCCATTCCGTCTTCTCTGTGCACATTTCTATAACAGCAATAAGCCACAGCATTATAACTGTCCAAACTTGCCTGTCTTCTGTATTTATAGAAAATAAGTCTTTTATCTCTAGATCCCAAGGTCTTAGTAAATTGTTGTGGTCCTAGGATAGTGTTGTGGAATTATAAAAAGTCTCAGTGTAAATTGTAACATGCTTGAATAAATTACTAAGTGTGCACCAATTTCATCCTCCAATCTAACTATTAGATATTCAAATCTCAATGTATATGTGGAAGTTTTAGGTTATAGTCCTAAAAATGCAATCATCTTTAATGCTGCTATGAAAATTGTTTTGGTTGAAGAGAGGTATTCGTTTGTTTGTTTATTTTGTTTTGTTTTTCCATACAGTTCTGTATTAAAAGAAGAGACACAGTAACCCCGAATGAGCTTCTAATCTATGTCAGCAACGCAGAACAGGTAATAAGAAGGCTATGTGCATATTCTTTGCACAGATCAAGAGTGATACATTAAGAGTCAGCTGATTTGTATGTCATCTTTCCTTGCTAAGGTCCCATTCATGGTGTCATTTCGTTGTCTTTACCTGTTCGCTCTTTAATCAGTTATTATGATGCTCTAGAGATTTATGGGATGAGTATAAAGCTATCCATCTAATTTGAGAGTACTATTCCATCTAAGGAGACCCCATTCTTACTGACATCCAAAGCAATAAGCCTTCAAAATGGATTTTGGTGATAGCAGAGGAAAACAAAAATTGCTACTTCAACCATTACCCAAAGTGTCTGTCTATAAATCCTGGGAGTTATGCTGATAGGTTTTATTAAATGAAGTGCTGTTTTAGATTACTTCCTGAGATGTGGTGACTGTGTGAACACCTCTTAAAACCTAGCTTACGGGGTTGGGGATTTAGCTCAGTGGTAGAGCGCTTGCCTAGCAAGCACAAGGCCCTGGGTTCAGTCCCCAGCTCCAAAAAAAAGAAAAGAAAACAAACAAACAAACAAACAAAAAAACCTAGCTTACTATTTTAAGCTAATCCTGTTTCAAATAGCAATACAGCAATAACATGTATTCCAGTAAAAAGCATATGTTATAAATCTAGGTTTATTTATTTTCTTCTTCTACTCAGTAGAATGTCAACTCTGTGACATTTTCTTCAGTACTCAGAACAGTGCTCGAGGATGACAGTTTCCCAATAAGCCGTTGTTGAGTGAAAGGTACGTGTCACCACATTTTTCTCATTTCATCTTTCCTCCTTCCTTACCACTACAGTTCATAAATTCTTCTGCATGTGTTCAACTCTCAATATTCCCCCAGGTGTTTCCATCATGGGGATAAGAAACATGTTTCTAAGCTTGAGTTATGTCTCATGGTACCAACGTGCCTAAATACTGAACATTAAATATGCTTTGTGTTCAATGTGCAAGAAGCCAGAAGGAAACTACCTATATGCCATAGTATAGAACAATTTCTAGAATGTCCAGACCATACATATGCATACTGGCCTTCCCTCTTGCAGTTACCTGATTGTGTTAATAGGTTTACTGACACTGTGTAAACATTAATTCAGTTTATCAATATCAAAGTTTTGTTTCTTACCTAAAGATAGACTTGAGGTTCCTCATCCAATGTCTAGATGCATTTTTATTCCATAAGACATTAGCACAAGTACTTTAATATGAATACATATATTAAATGTGTGTGTCTTGGATGCTTACCACCATCTTATATTGAACAATAATGGAAATAATCACTGAAGACATTCTAGATACCTCAGCTTTAACTTCTCATAGCACTTGAAGAGTTGACAGGATTTTCAGTCAGTTGGCACAAACCTATCTGAGAACTGCTTAATTTTTAGAGTATTTAGTAGAAGGCTGACATCTGCTGAATCGGAACTCTGAAATCCAGAGAAACAACTGTTCTATTTCAGTGCCGGTTCTCACAGTGACAAGCTGTGTCCTAGGCAGCTTGGCACCTTTCCTCACCAGAAGAAGAAATGAGACCAACTAACTGATCTCAGAAGCATGCTGTGAGTTATTTTCAGAATGTCTTCAGACCTAGGCATGCATAGCCTTTCCTCTGCAACGCACTTTTTCATATACTTATTAATATAGGACTGTTAGAAAATGTAAAGCTTAAAGTAATTCTTTGTTTATGCTTTCCTTCCCTGCATAGATTTTTCATGTTTCACAAAACAAAACTATTTCCCATGTGATTTCCAGTGAGATTTATTTACTAATGGTAGTGTCAATTCTAGATATTGTTTATTTATTATGGGGATGTTTTTATCTAATATTTTGTCTATAGTAAAAATTTGTAAATTACAATCTAATAAAATTTAGAAGAAATCTGTCAGTCCATCTTTCCTGCTATAATAACAATATTAATACTAGTAATAATAAAAGAACAAAATAATGCTATTATTACTATGTAATTAATAATAATTAATAAATGATAATTGTTATTATTATACACTTAGGGCCACACTGTGTAGCTCAGGCTGTACTCAGATTTGATTGTCCTCTCTCAAGTTCCCGAGTGCTGGTATTACATGCAAATGCCAGCACATCTAACTTAATCTTTAGTCTTTTCCAAAGCATGTATGTTTACAAGTTGACATGAAGTAAAGGAAAATATTTATTCGGCAGATAAGTATATCCTGTGAATAATAGAAATGGCGGGCTTTGGAATAACTACCACCTAATGTACTTTGCAGGATCCTGGGGACTGAGATTGTACTGAGTGCCTCTGCAAACAACTCGAAAGGTGAATGGAATTTGTTCTGAGGGATTCTTAACTGGAGGAAGAATCTCTGATAAGCATGACCTAGCAATACAAAACGCCTATGGCCAATGAGCTGAGATAGGAAACAGGAGGTGGGACACTGGTGGGAAGAGAGGGGATTCTGGGAGAGAGCCAGGTGAGGAGGAGTTGCTGGGACAAAGTGACAAGTTGAACACATTGTACCTGAGCACAGGTAACCAGCCACGTGGCAGAATGTAGTCTAGTGTAAATGGGATATTTTAAGTCTCATATCTAGTCAGAGAAAACCTAGCTATATGGCCAAGATATTTGTAGATATATTTTGAGTCTAAGGATTATTTCTGGGAGTGTGGGGCCGAGATAAAACACCAGTGCCTAACTTCAACACTTAACTGTCTAAACTCACTTGTTTTAAGCAAGAGCATGCTTCTCTGTTTAATTATTTTTCATTGAAAAGTTCAAACATATTTTAAGACTTGAAAACCCTGAAGTCAACAATGAATGATTCTGTCTATGTACATCATCATATAGAAGCTGAGGTGTGCTCATTCACTGCCGGCAACATGGTTCTGCCCACCTTTCAACAGTGACAATAGTCCTTGGGAGTCCTATATTCTGCCTTGCAGGTGTTACTCTGTCTGAGTCCATCCCTTGATTCTGTGACTTTCTCAGAGAAACAAGGAAGTCTACACACAAACCCAGTAAGCGTCACCTGGATACCATAAAGAGGGAGTAGTGCTTAAAGAATCAAAGCCAGGCACTAGAATTAGAGTTAACAGGCATACAGCCCTAGAATATAAAGTCAAATTTGGATTAAGTTCAATTGAAGAAATCACTATTGAAATTTCTTACGGACACTTTAATCTTCTTCTAAATTAAATCAGTCATCCATGAGGGGGAAACCTCTGAGACAGCAGTCCCATCTGGTCGGTAGGAAGGGCTCATGAATTACAATGTGCCCTTTGTTTTACTGAAATACACTGTCTTCCAAACTAGTTCATTTTCTTTTAGTCTAGATTTAGAAGGATAAATTTAATGTTATTTTAATGATTGCATATAATGTTTAGTCCGTGTACGTTTTGGATCACTTATCATTTACGTATTTGTGCTGCTGGGCACCAAACCCTTTCACATGCTGAGTATATGGTCTGCCACTAAGCTACGTTGCCAGCCCTACCTGTGGATCTGTAATGCAGCCAGTTTAAAACTGTTACCAAATAGAATTAGTTTAACTTTCCTGAGTCATAAGGAAAAAGTTTTCCCCCAGATATGTCAAATCTGATTGGGTAACCCAGACTCTGACTATAGCTGCACGACCCTATAGAAACTTAGCATCTACACTTGGAATCCATGGAATCAGACAGGTCGAAAACTCGAGGCTCACGTAGAAGCATTCGTTTTTACCATTACTAGTATGTAAGCAGATAGAATGTCTCTTTATTCCGTTCTTACTGTCAAGCCACAAATCCAGCTGTGCCAAACTACTTCCAGATTCCCTGAAGGACTCGCTGGCTTCTTTCCCAGCGCTGAACTTTCCCATGGCTTTGCTACTGACTTAAAATGCTCTGTTTTCTTCTCACATCAGCCCCCTGAGTATTTCAAGGACATTGTCTATATCCTCTACAGAGATTCCTTCCTGAGTCCCCTGGTGTAGGTGACCTCTCTTCCCTCTCCCAGTAACCAACAGCACTCACTACTCTGGACCTTAGTGATTTATTTCTTGTCTGCTTGGGAGCAGGGACTTGTCATTTATCTCACCTTTGGTGACATATAGTGATTAATCAGTGAATGTTTACTGAATGAATGGATACCTTTTCATTTAAAAGCTACTCTTGGCATTCATTTTATTCAGAATTGATTTTATCAACATGACTGGAATAAATGGTGCTGGTCACTCTCACCTTTACACAGCAGGAACACTTACTGGGGACGTGGACAAATGGTTTTGCATTCGTGCCCCTTATTCACCTCGTGTCATCATTTCATGTGACCCTAACAATGGTTGCTTCACAAACAAGGACCCTGTCATTATCCTGGCACTAAGGATGCAAACAAATAACATCTTTGTTTTCAAAGAGATGAGATCTGAGCTGAAATGAGCATTAAAACAAATAATCAGTGTTCCAATGAAAGAGTGTTCAATGGTCATGCACAGTGAAAGAACAGGAGGGGAAATGCTATGCCCTACTGTGGGGAGGTCAGGAATGCTCTGAGGCTGAAAGAAGCAGTAATTCCAGATAGTGAAAAGAACGTGTGCTCTGAAGGGTAAAAATGTAACCAGCTGTGACTCCACTAAGATCCAGACTTTGGTTCAAGCCCCGGGAGATGATACCTTGTGAACTTGGGATGATGGTTTCTCTCTTGTAGAATTTCATCCAGGGTGCTATAATTAATTATGAGAACATTTGTCTTGTCAACAATTTAGTATTTAATACCACGGTTTGGAAATCTGTCTTTACTTCAAGTCTTTGTGGTGAGAAGCTGCTCTGTCCATTATTGACGCTTCTTGCTGTCGATCAATGATGGAGTCCAAATCATGAATTGAATGGATTGACTGGAAGGCTTGATACTAGGATCCACCCATATGACAAAAGGCTCTCCCCATCCCTCTCCAGTATAACCAAAAGCAAGGTGTGAAAGATAAAGGCAGCCAACAGGTTGTACTTTCCACTCCTAAACCTGTGTCCAATTAGTCTACGAGTTTGTTTTACTGAATGAGCGTGGAAGGTGCTGCCATACAGGAATCCCAGAAGTAAAACCCAAGATGAAATGGGTTTAATAAGAAGTAATCTAATTGTGGCTTAAAGCCAGCAGGCTAGGGAGAAAGGGTGTACATAAGTGATCCCGTATCCTCACAAGGATACTGCGTGATCCTGCAATGTGCTTTCCCCACAGAAATCATTGTTCTTCCTGGGAATTACATGGCTATTCATGAGAGATTTCTCCTGCCCTGGGAATGAGCATGTACAATTTGCACATTTTAACAGTGCTGTGGCATGCCGGTACACATACTCGTTCATGGTCTCTGAGTTAATAACCACAGTTTTCCCTACAAGAAAGATTCCATGTTTGCTTATGATCTGTGTTAATCCTAAATGCTACCACGGAAAACGTTCTTTTTGTGTTTTCCATTCTCCTGGGCCTTTGCTTCTCTTACTCTTGAGCTGGACTTATTCTGTTCAAATACAATTAGTGCTTAGAAATCAAATCAATCTGGCTCATGTCTAGTGTGCTTGATTTAGAAGGGGGCAGTTACTTGTCTAGATTTGTGAAGTTTGCAGGTTGTGTGGAAAGGGGGGGCTATCACTGATGAAATGTGAGACATCAGGCTGTCGTTTTTCTCATTGCCTTTCTCACTGTGGACATATTAATTAGTGTGGTGACAGGCTGCTTGGTGACAAGCTGTCAATAAGGCTCTGCATTGCTTTTGGTGGAAGAAGAACTCAAAAGAGAAGAGGCATTGGGCGTCTGGGGATAAATTGTTCTTTAGTAATTTGTTGGTGTGGAATTCTTCCTAAGATTTCTCTAAGACAAATGTGAGGGTTGAATTCTACAAAAAGCAAGAATAAGAGAATTGAAAGTTTTTAGCTAGCGTCTGTCTGTGAAGTGGTTGTTCTGATTGTTCAGGTTTGTTGTTGTTCTTGTTGTTGTTCTTGTTGTTGTTGCTGCTGCTGCTGGCGCTGCTGCTGTTGTTTTGTTTTGCTTCTGCCAAATCTTCTTTTCTTTGTCTTGATCTTTTACTCTCGTTTATTCAAATCCTCTTCAACTAGCCAAAAACTATTGATTTCCCACTGCCTTGTCTAAGACCATGAAGTTCTTTCTGATTTACACCAAGTATTAATCTTTAAGAAGCTATTTTATTTGTTGCTTATAGTGGGCAGTATTTAATTTGTAGTATCTGCAAGATCTAACCAAGTCATGGTAAATTTCTAGACATTTCGCTTCTTACAATGACTCTGTAGAGATTAACTGTGTAGCATAGCTACACAAGTCTTTTCACATCAGAGAACATGTCTGTCATCACATGTTCCCTCATTGGGTTCTTAAGGTCAACTCTGTAGGTCAGATTATTTTATTTCCATGTAAAAGCTAATACAGAGAAGCTTGTGATGAAGAATGAGTGGATATTCCAGAATTTGTATATGATAAGTTGAAGTCTACTGAGAAAAGTCCCTCACACATGGAATACTGAGAAAATAATGATTATTTGAAAAGTATTTGAAGTAGCTGTTTATTTTAATTTTATTTCAAAATTTCTTTTGTCATTTTAGGGTTTTAACTATAAGCATAATAATACAGAAGTTTTCTTATTAGCAGCTCATTTATTGTTCTAGAGGCCACCAGGAGAAGGCTTCAACCTCATGCTTTTTTTTACATTATTTTTTTTTCTCAGATTAGAGGATACTCTGTTAGCTTCTGCCATTCAGTCTGAGAGGTAAAATATCTTTGATCTTTCTCTTTGACAAGAGATAGCAATAAATATAATTTCACATTACAGGTTTCATGGTTTCAATTTTCCATATTACTGTTCGAATAGAGAGAATAATTAGCAATTAGACTAACAAAAACAACTGTATTTAAGTCTTGGAAAAACCATAACAATGTATTCAAATCTCTAAGCAATTTAGTTAGAATTGTTCGATAATAGGCTATTGTGGTAACAAAAGTCTGAAGAGAGGTGAGGCCAACTTTGTCCTTTCAGCTGAGGCACAGAGGTTAAGAGTCATCTTCAAAAGAATTCTGAACACTGTGCCTCAGCTACAAACTGAAATAAACCCATTCCTAACCCAACAGTGCTTCAAAACAAAACTTCAATGAAAAGTGGTTATAATCAGGTTATGTCTGCAAATGGCATGGACATTATCCTCTTTGGATATCCACAGGCCTTGTTAGAATTTTATAAACTCGCATTCACTGTGTAACTCCTCTTTAACACACTGTTCACATTTGCGGGTTTATATTCTCTTACACAATGTATTGGTGTTAGTCTTGACTATTTGGGCTTAAGGCTACATTTTTCTATTGGGTCCCCAGATTGTGATTCCTTAATATACTGACACATACCTAAAATAACCTTGTGGTTGTTGTGTCAATCGCATGCTTGTAAAGAAATTGTACCATCCTAGAAAACAATCTCTTTATTTAAAATAAAAACGCAGTTTCGAAGATTTTGCTTTTATTTTTAATTTTATGAACGTGTGTGAGTCTGGGTATGTGATCGAAGTGCTTGTTTAGGTCGTCAAAGAGTGTGTAGAATCCCCTGGAGCTAGAGTCTCCGGCAACTGTGAGCCGGAAGTGGGTGAGAACTGAACCTGAGTTTCCTGTAGAGATCAGAAGGCCGTTCTTATGGGTTGACCCTTTCTTTCCACCTTTATGTGGTGGGTGACCAAACTCAGCTCATCATAGTTTTGAGGGAATGCCTTTACCCTCTGAGTCATCTCACTGCAGTTGAACTTTTAAAGTGCACTAGATTTAGTCACATAGTTGATAACTGTTGTTTTATGCTGTAAATACAATGCTGATACAATGTTTTATGCTGATATAATATTGAGACACATTGGAGCATAGCATTTATATGCCACTGCATGTTTTCCTAGCCCTGATTGCCGGCTGTTACTTGATTAGGGAGTAGAATTCAGAAAACTACTGTGAAACACAAGAGTGGTAAACTGTGACAACAGAAAGAAATAAGACCTAATGACCTAATCCAGGGACTTGGCCACCCCAAAGCAATGTTTGCTGAACCCATATGGAGTAAGAAAAGCTTATGTCATTTTGAATTATGTGTGTTTGGGTACCAAGCCCAGATGGGGAATGGTTCCCTATCTAGAGTAGCAAGAAAGATGTCAGGGTACCATACAGAGGCAGAGCCTAGAGGGAAGCCAACAATGTTGCCAGAGCATGCACCTGTGTGTATTTGGCTAGATACACTATGAACTGGCCTCCACAATCATGTACAGAACCAAGCAGCTGAGGCTAAGATGGTTGGAAGAGTATAAAAGAAAGGTATCTGATACATCTGCCAGTAAAATGTAATCAGAAGAAATAAAACATCTCTCTTCTGATATTTCTATTTCCTTATGATACATATCCATTGAAAATCTGAATATTTTGATGCAGGTGACACGAATGGAACACCTGAAATTATCAATCAAAGTGTAAAACTTCCAACAAGCTTGTTAGGTAATAAAAATGATAGGTACTCTTAATTTCTCTATATTCCTCAGCCAAGTATGATCATGTTTCCCTCTGCTTAGGAGAGGTACATCGCGGACAGCTTGAAAGATGGTGTAAGTTGAAGACGAAGGGGAGCTCATGCAGAGGAAAGAAAGGTGAGGCATTGTGGAGGATAAGGGTTGGGTGGGAGTCAGGAACATCATTGAGGTCATTCTTTGCTTTAGCTTTTAATCATCTTTAAAGCTGCCAAGGGAAAGGGAATAACAACTGAAATGTAAATAAGAAATACCCAATTTAATAAAGATGAGGGAAAAAAAGCTGTCAAATCTGGTACCAAAAATGTAGCTGTCTTTACTAGCCGGGGAAATACTGGAGCCAATCACCTGAGTGCCCTAGTGTAGGCCTTCTGACTTGGAACCTCCTCAACTAAAAACAGTGGCTCTGGATTGGCCAGAATATTCATAAGGTCCTGTCCCACCATAAATTAAGATGGTAAAGGTCGTTGTTTATGGAGAGTTTCTGTTCACGCTCATTACTTTTGTGTCATTCAAGTTCAGTGCCACTTGGTGCACAGCAGCTTGAGGAACTCTGGTGGGAAGCAGAAGGAGCTCCAGTAGCAGAGGCACCAGCTTAGCTCAGCCTTAGTGTCGAATTGCCTCACAAACCTCCACGGCTTCTTATCTCTGGACTTTTCCTCAATGCTTTGTTTTCCGTTAGTTGATTCTGGCCACTAAAATTACTTTAATACTGTTCATGGAACATCGTTATTTTGTTCTGTTGTTTTTATTTACACCTCCCTCCCTCTACTGCACACCCATTGTTTGAACAAAGACAGGTCAGAGCAACAATGACAAAATAGGTGAGAGTTTTAAAAGCCATCGGGCTGGATCATACTCTTGCATTGTTTTCTTTTTAGATACATTTGACAAATGTGTGCCTGTTCAATGTAAATGTGTTTCTGTGACGCACATGACATTCCTTCCTAATATGAAAGGATGTGGAATCTTTTTTGCCGTCATTTTGGTCAGAATAAACTTTCCAGTTAGACTTAGTGTAGTATCTATAGTGTAGGGGGTATATATCTATATCTCTATATCTATATAGAGATATAGATATAGAGATAGAGATAGAGATATATAGCCTAAATCATGCTATACACTAAATCATTAAACGTAGGTGAAAGAAAATGTAGTCGTAAAATTGATATATTATACATCGTTTGCAAGCCCTAAAATGAAAGGCTAGTAAGAAAACTGCAGATACATAATTCATCCATTAAAAAAAGGTAATTAGAAAAAGAAGCAAAATGAGTCAAGATTATATTTCTATTAATACCAACCATGATTTTTACTCCCCTCTCATACATGCATTAATAGTATATATAAAAAGATGGTACTCTTTCCATGTTAGGAAATCTGAAATCCATTTTTTCTTTTTTCTTCACCCTCACATGTCCTTCAAATGCATTTAAATAACACCCCATGGAGATGAAGCCTTTGCTGCATGTGCTAGTGTGAAATGAGCTTGGCTTTCTCCTCTTATGGTATTAACAGCTTCACGGGCTTCTACAAAAAAATTCCTGATCATTGGCTCACGCTCCCAAAGCCACTGGCTATGGTTCAAGGTCTATGGCTAGAGAATTATTTTTCCCCCATGCAAAGTCAGAGCTGCAACCTTGGCTGCCTTCATACTCTTGACTAAAAAGACCCAATCTAGCCACCGGCCGAAAGGAAAGTCCTTAGCTGATAGATAACCTTAGCCTCTCTTATTCAAGTACTTCAGAGGTCTCCCTCCACCGAATAGAGGTAATTCTTGATTGGCTTCTCAACCCTATTCAAGACTCCAAAATTATGTCTTCCAAAGAGTTGACAAATAGCGTTTGTATGGTAATGTACTGTGTAAATTGCCCCATATGTTCTCCAAGTATGGACAAAGTACACAGTATTTTAGTCCAGAGCACTGACTGTGTTGAATGCAGCTGGGCCTCAGAGCCCTCGCACCTGAAGCTAATTATTTCTAAAGAAACGAGGTATTGAGGTTTGCATGGCCTGTAGAAGCTTGTCCCATCCTGCCTACACTCACAGCATTAACACACAAAGACAGTGCACTTGCCTCGTGAACATATAGATACACAGGATTTTACTGAGGGTGCTCTAAAATCAGCACCTAAGAGAGCTAAGAAGGGACACAAGGTACAATTGCTTTCAGCTGTTGTTCCCCAAATTCTTACAGAAGCAACTAGGTAAGGTGGGGCTGAGCCACGGTGTTGGTTCCTGGGATACATGCCTGAGAGGTTATGTGCAGCAGAACCTTACAGGCTTGCACTGTGCTTACATAACCCATAATATCTGGTAGTAAGGAAAGGCCCAGGATTTTCACCTAAGAGTCATGCTTCTGGTTCCCTATCCCAGTTACTCAGGGCTCTAGAGTGACTCTAGTATTAGTCAAATAAAGACAATTTGCAAGATTTAATAATCTAATTCTCTGCTGTGTTAGAGTGTAGTGTAGGTAACTTTACCTGAATGTTTTCCCTAATGGTAGTAGGACACGGGCATAGGGCTCTCTCCTCGGGGAAGAGCTTGCCCAACCCTCCAAGTCTCTTTCATGTTCTATCCTGTGTGGACAGTGGAAACAGATGCTAGCACTTGCAGCCATTGTCTCAACAGCTAATGCTACGCATGCCTGTTTTCATTTGTGCCAGCATTTTCCCCTAATCAGTGGAGGGGAATGCCAGAATTGGGACCAAGTACAATCAAATACTAGGCTTATGGGAATTACCTATTGTTAGGAATCATTAGTATTTAGATCAAACATTAGCATGGATCAGAGTCAGCCCAAGGGCTTATTAGGTCACAAACTGTTACTCTAGCCACAAAGGTCTGGGATAAATCCAAGAATCCATAGTTCTAAAAAGCTTCCAGGTGATGCTGTGCATCTATGAACTACACAATTAGAGCAAACCGTGGTCAGGGCAAGCCTCCAACAGTCAGTACAGCTGAAACTAGTGTTACAGGCAAAAATAATGAGAAAAGTCCCCTCTGACCAGGTGAAGCTCATTGAGAAACATGCATGACTATATTATAAAAGCTTGGTTTTGTTCTGTGGTTAGTTTTTGGAATTCTAGTGTGGCCAGAACAGAGAGTTACTGCCTGCTTAGTTGCCCTAAATTCTGTGTATTTACCTTATTATTGGCTGTTTTACCATTTTTGGTCAGAGGCAATGAGGCCATAGGCATCCCAAGGGATTTTCTCCAGCCAATCTGAATTTTTCCAAACATGTTCTCTTAATTTGTTTTTTTACATGAGTCATGTTCTTGAGAATTTTGTGTTTGGAGGAGCTGAGGTGAAACCAAGATAAAATATCCACCACACATGCTCACTCATATTCACAAAGTCTCCAAGGTCCTGTTGTCGTTTTAGTTCCTGATCTGGACCCTCTAAGATCATGTGATAATCCTCTATTGCAATTGTGAGCTGCAGGAACCTAGAGTTTGGCAGACTTAAATACTTCGGAGGAATGGTGGCCTTATTATTCCAAGTGTAAGTCATAGAGCAGGATGGAAACAGAAGTGTAACTCAACGGTGTTACCTTGAAAGTAAAGCTGTATGGATCAGGTTTGCTCAGAATCGGAGGGAGGATGCCAATGATGCTAAAAAGCCTTCTGAACCTGTCCTATGAGTTCACAACTGTTCTTACGACCTTGAAAGAATAATCTCAGACTTGTAATGAAGACTTAACTCAGTTAAAAATCCACATTGCCATTAGTCAAACAGAGCATGGATTCAGGGGTATGGAGAAAGTAAGAAATCATAGGAATAGACTTTAATTAGGAAAAGTTAATATAGGCATTCTGCAGAATAAAAACAAAAGATATCCCCAGATGACGTAATGTCTTCTTTCACAGAGATTTTTTAGAATAACTCCAAGGTAACCTTCTCCTGGCTCAATGTGTCTGTCTGTCTTTGTGAGTGCACATACATATGTCTGTGCAGGTGTATGCCTTTGTGACCAAGATGGAGGTGAAGTTCCTAGTATTTGCAAGTTATGATGAGTGTTAGAATTTGAAATCACTACCTCATGATTGGACAGCAAGAGCTCTGAACTACCCAACTATTTCTCCAGTCGCCTTCTGTTCTTGATAGACAATTGAGGTTGTCCAGCTCTGTTCTTTTGATTTAAAATAGTGAGATCTTATATTGAACTTTGGAAAGGGAACATGGTGAGTCCTGTTTGGATTTCTCTTGTTCACAATGACCTCCTTTGTGTGCAACTCCTTATTTGTGCACTGTGGACTTACTCAGACCCCCATGCACACTCACGTACTTTATGCCACATCATAGTTCAACTTGTGGAGAGGGGCAGTTTCTCAGAATTGTTTTGGCTTCTCATTCTGTTTTTTAGGAATCTCCCAGGGATGAATGCAATCAAGAATAAAATATGCTATATATTTGCATTTCATTTAAAATTACTGAGACCTAGTTTGGAGATTTCAAAAGAGAAACCTGGCTGCCAAAAATCACTCTTCCTTTATCGAAAAAAGCCTTTGAAGAATCACAGCTTTGGGAAGGACATAGAAGAGCGAAGGAGGAAGGGGACACAAGCCAGGTAAGGCAAACCAACCCTAATGATCGTGGAGTGACAGATGTTGAAGCCAAATAACCCTCACACCGTACAGCTTGATGTCTGTCAATTTAATTTTCTCTAATTTTATAGGGTTGCGCAATTTCCTTACTTACCTAAAACCACCATTCATACAAAAGCCACAGTGATAATTTTTCACCATTAAATAACAGCTAAGTCTTCCCTTTCCAGTTTCCAGAGCTCAGAGATAAATCTCTTCCTAACCCTCCACAGATGCAATTCCCAAGTACCCAGTTAAATTTGATACAGAAAATTAAGCAATCATTTTGTATAAATATACCCATATACAATTTAAGACACATCTATACTAAAATGATCGTTCATCAGGGATAACCTCATGTGATTTGGTCCCCTCGAACTACATCTCCAGACCTAGATCAGTGGCTGGTCCCTAATCCCATGTTACAGCCACTTTTAAATACAACTAACCCCAGGTCTTACCTCTATAAAATTAAATCTTATTAAATTAAATTTGGGAAAGGAAATTTATTTTCAGAGCTCCTATGCAGTTCTTTTGGACAGGCGGAGTTGAGATTCGCTCATTTCCATACGTAGTAGTCGTACATCTCTAACACCTCGTCCATTAACACTTCCCACTGTCATTCTATCTTAAATACTTCCAAGCTTTTCTATTGCTTCCTACAACTTTACAACTGTTATGCTTGGTTACTTTGGATTCAGAACCCAGTTAGTGGATTGAGACAAAGACCATAAACCTAATTCTTAAGATAGCAGAAGCGTGTACACCGAGATATATGGATGTGCATGTTTGTGTGTGCATGTGAGAGAGAGACCCCCAGTGCCCACTGTATGGAGCTAATTACAATCTAGATCAGGGGTGAAGTCCATGGACTCTTTGACAGACAGAGCTCCAATGGAACATCTTTGACTAACACATCACCTGTCTTAGTCAATGTCTAGATTGCCAGGTAGAATGGAGAGAGAGAGAGAGAGAGAGAGAGAGAGAGAGAGAGAGAGAGAGAGAATTTGAACATTTGAAATTGCAAAGCCCACTTCAGTGACATACTTCCTCTAACAAGGTCACACTTAATGCAAAAGACCACATGTCCTAATCCTTTTAGATAATACCACTCCCTATATGTCTACAGGGGCCATTTTTTATTCAAACCACCATGTCAAGACAGTTTGAACAACATTAATGGCATAGGTTTTGATGCCTATATTCATCTGAAAGAACAGATGGGACTATTTGACTATTTAGCAGAGAATTATTAATGACTCAATTCTTTAAGGTTGGATTTAGAGCTCCATTTGAAACAACAATAATCCATGAAGTAGTTCCCTCAAGTGTTAATTATCCTATATAATAATGAGATCATTTGTTTGAATTTTATACATATTTCACGGGAATGGTTAGATTTGTCCATATTTCTGTGCGACAGTTATCAGTGCACAAGGAAATAAGAAGATCCTTCACAATAGGACTTTAGATAGGAGGCTAATTTAAATGAATGTGCTAATTATTCCTTTCTAATTATGGCCATTAGCTACTGATGATCTTTTCAAGACATAGTATAGGCTTCACTATTTATCTGCCTAACCAACCACCCTCGAACTTGTATGAGGAAACTCCAGACTGAGAACTGACAGCTCATGAATGTGGAACCCTGCCTTAGTGCATTAAGAAAAACTTCTATTAATATTAAATGTCCTTGGCACTCCAAACTTAGGGCAGACACTACACGAGTTCACTGTTAAGTCTACCAATATTAATGGTGAATTTCTTCAATTTATTGTAAATGCACCTGCTATTTGTTCTTGCTGTAAATAAACAAACACATTGGTCCTGGAGCTTTTGACTCCATAATTAGCTTGACTGGACTCTTCCTTGATGCCCAGCTGCCTTGAATAAAAGGACCCAGCCTAATAGACAGACTACCTTCAGGCCAGCACCAGTCATCTTGAACACTCTATAGATTTATTGAGACAACTATGCAGAGGTTATAGGTTATCGCCCTGAGTCCTGAGAGTACAGGTCCATTGAGGGATCATTGAAATCATTTGTACAAGACTTTTTGTTATCATGAGTTTTGATGAACCCTGGATGGTCTTGCAGCCATTTCTACCTTGGGTAAAGGAAGCCCTTCCCCTGGTAATCTAGCAGATGGAAGATTGGGACTAATGCTGATATACAAAGATATGACTAGTCCAAAAGACAAGTCTCATTGTTATTGATATCAAAAGGAAAGGCTATGATTTGTCTAAGACACAATCCTCTATAACAGTGGCACTAAGAGATAAGGTTTTGGGCAGTTCATGTATCTCTTTCTGGGCTATGTAAGCATGGCTTACTCTCTGAGTAGACTAGAAGGCACTCTCCTCTGCTGCTTCTCATGATGAGGTAGCATCAGGTCTAATATCTCTTAAACGATCTTTCCTTGCCTTGTTTTGGTGGTGCGGACTGAGTTGGTAATATGGAGAGGGACACATCAGAGACAGCAGAAGAGTTGTGAAGGCTACTGCAGCAGCAACAGTGGGAACTAGGCGTGTGGTGGGCTAAGCTGCAAAGTTGTAAAGCTGCCTACTTCCTGAATACTGAAGTCGGGGAGACTCTGCAGCAGTCCCTGTGGTGAGGATGGTACCCTTTGCTTGAACAACTGCAGCTTAGTTCAGGTAGACACTTGGCATCTAGCTCACTTAGCCATTGCATGCTCTGCTCCAAACTACAATCCTGGTGGAGGCAATCAGCCCGAATAATCTCAAAGGCAGCTTACTTCTGGAAGGGATCAGGCAGGAGCTAGCTTCCTAACAGCGGAAAAAGCTACCAAAAAGCTTAAGAGTGGTCAAGAAAGGAGAGGGGAAGGATGGAGGGCAGAAGGAGAGGAAAAGGCAAGAGAGTGAAGGTAGAGACAGAATGGAGAAAAGAAGAAAGAGGAGAGATGTAGAACAAGATAGAGTGAAGAGTGGATACTTAAGATAAATGTTTTAGTCTTCAAGGCCAAGAGTTCCATACTGACAATTGTGACAATGGCCACTGCCAAGGACTAAGGGTCCTACTATATAAATGTGCCCAGGAGTATTATACCTCATGACTATGACACTTACTGCAGCTTCTGCCTCTCACTGCCATGCTACCATGAAACAGAAGGGTGAACACTTTTAAGGAATCTCATTTATAAAACTTCTTGTTGCCTAGTCACAATTTCTATCCTGTGGAGGTAGGAGGACCCTCAGTAAACTAATGGGTGATACCTACCATTAAAGTAGGGTTTTATGAAGGAAGGACTGAACTACAAGTCAACAAGAATAAAACTCTTCTACGTATGGCCAAGCTGTCCCTCTCTATCTCAACCCTGGACTTAGAGACACTTCCCACCACCCCTGCTTCTTGAATGTGAGCCCTGGGGATCCAAACTCAGGTCCTTATGCCTGTACGGCAAGCATCTGACTGAATGTTCTCTGCCCAGATCCAGACAAAAAGCTGTGTAGCATGAGTTATAATGTGAAGACTTGGAGGTAAAATGGACACTTGGTTTATGCTCCTTTAGTTGATCCCTATAATATTTATGGAAGTGAATTGTAAGAAATATAAAATTTTATAACCCACATACTTCTTCCTTTGTGTCATTAAGGTGTATTGTAAATAGATTTAGTAAGCTATGACTTCGAATATCCCTTAAAATTTTTAGGTAAAACTTTACTTTTTCTCTACTTTCGGTGGCCTATTCTATTTAATTTTTAATTTTTTAATATGATAGCATTTTATGACACCCATAAACTAGGAAAAACGAGCATATAATATTTCCTAATCAGACATGAGAAGAAGGATGGACTATTTTAAGACATAAAGCCTTCATTCGTCTAAATCACGGCCCCTGTGCTCTCACCGTCTCTGTAAGGAGGAGTGTCTTCAGGGGAAGATCCTTCATATGAGGGAAGCAGAATCTATCAGAAAAGCTGTTTACAATAAAACATTTTGACAGCTCCAGTAATTAAATGGCTTTCCCAGGTGCAAAGCACTACCTTAGATGCCCTTTGGCTATAACGGTCCACAAATTTATCCTTTAGGAGAAAAAAGTTGAGTGTGAAGACAAGCTAATGAAATAAAAGGAGAGCTAGCTGCAATTGAGTTATCAAGACACATTAATAGAATGAAGCAGGATCTTGCTTGCCCTAACGTAGGATAAATTAGTGTTTCTTCCATTTGAAGTGATTTGGCAGGGGTGGTGGGTGTCAGTTTAATCCCCAAATTTCTTACTAAGCATGTACCTACGTACTTGCTGGGTGCTGGGAGGGAAGAAATAGAAAATATTCAGGACCTTCTTATTCACAAGAACCTCATTAATATGCATGTTTTAAAAAAATAACTCAGCAGGACTAAGGAGATGAAACAGTGGGTAAGGACGCTTGCTGCGCAAGTGTTGTGCTTAAGTTCACTTAGAGCACTCACATAAAAGGCCAGGAATGGTTGTGTGTGCTCATAAACCCACAGGCCAGCCAAGCTAGTCAAAATGGTGAGTTTCACAGTGGTGAGCTTCAGGTGCAGTGAGAGACCCTGATTCAGAGCAATAAGGCAGGGGGCAACAAAGGAAGACACTCAACATTGAAGGAGGAGGGAAGAAAGAAAGGAAAGAACGGAGTATCAAAGGGGACAGCGAAGAAAGGAGGAGAGGGAGAGGGGGAAGGGAGGAGAAGAGAGAGAGGGGCAAGGAAGGATGAAAAAAGGGAAGAAAGAAAGGGGGAGGGAGGAAATGGGGGAGGGGAGGAGGAGGGGAGGGATGGAGAGAGGAGGGAGGGGAAGGAAGGAAGGAAGAAAGGAAGGAAGGAAGGAAGAGGGGAGGAGGGAGGGAGGAGGAGGGAGGAGGAGGAGAGGGAAGGCAATCTCTCAAACTACTTGTTTATTCTACACAATTGAACTTTGCTTAGTGACCACAGTACTTACATCACAGATAAGGGTTACAAAAGGAAAGGGGAGTGAAATTCAACTCCATACAGATGAGTGATCATTTGTTAGAATTTTATTATTTAGTGAAAGGTCACTGTAGAACTTACCTAGTAAAGAATTTGTTGTGAGCTATGGAATCAGCAGTGACAGTTTAATGAGTACAGCAGCAAAACAAAAAGATGTTAGGGACTCAGTGAACTGCAGTTCGGGGTTCTCGTGTTTCTTTTTCATTAGCAAGAGACACTACAGAAGTAATCCCTTTATTCAAATATGTCACAGGAGACTTTTTTTTTTTAATTTTCAAATACACTGTGAATTTTCCTCCACCAAAAATTTATTAAGTGTCTTTCCCATATGTATTTTGTTAGTGTATATAGTAATCCTACTTAATGATGCTGTGTTTTGTGTGCTTGTGTGAAAAAGCAGGTGGATGATGCAGCCTGCTTTAATTCACAATTAAATGCAGGACATGTTTATAGAACAATCCTAGGAAGCTAGGCACCATGGTAAGGCAGGCTGGTAAGCATCCTTTAACTCCTCTGAGTCAGGCTGTAAGATGATGCCCCTTCCTTTCCTCTTTCTAAAATGAAAAGGAGGGCTGAGGGACCCAGAGAGACTTCTCAGTGACCATAAGTCCATGAGACTGGAACTGGGATGGTGACAAGACACCGTGAGTGTAGAGACCCTGTCTCTCCTGCACAAGGTAACACTGAGACAGGGTTATTTAATGACGGTAACATCATAGAGAGTGTCGGCTAATTTCTACCATAAATCTGGCAGGTGTATAGAGAAAGACCTAAAGGGCCATAAGAGAGGAAAGAAAAGCTTGAGATGGCAATAAAACTGTAAAATGCTGGTATCAGATGTTTTCACAGTGACATAATGACTGCTACAGAAAACACCCCGCAGGTGGAGAGAGCATGGGATTTTGAAATAGCAGATGGCTGACCTGAATCTTAAAGTACAGAAGTGCGTCTGTCAGTGGACTGTGGCAGCTTCTGCCCTGCAGTCAGAGGCGTGCGTGCATTCAAAAGTCACCTGGGCTTTTCAGGTGACACAGGTCTGGCGTGAATGACTGATGAGGATAAGATGGAAATCACTAAGGCGAAGGCACTATAATAGTATGCAGAACATTCTAGATGCTGCTGGTTCAAAAAAAAAGTGACAAATGTAAAAGCTGTAAGAAGAGCCAGGTGGGAGGAAGAAGGCGCCATTATCATTGATGGAGTTGCCATGGCTAACACAAGAACTGCCCTCAAATGAAAATGATGTCAAAGGGGATAACGATGAGTGTTCAGAACATGATCAACATAAGAGCCCCACGAAAGCTCAAAGCAGAAATGGATTTGCAATGCTTTGTATCGCAAGGAAGGCAATGGGTTACATCTGTTTTCCCTGTAAGGAAACAGAGGCACAGCACAGCACAGCATTCACACTGCTACAGATAGAAGGAGCAGAATTTTATCTGAGGTGCCACACTGGGCCCTATTTTACACCATCTTCCTTTGTTTGCCTCTCAAATATTTGTCCTTTGTTGGCAGAAAAAGATGTAGTGACACAGAACATTGTTCTGAAGCTGTAGAAGTCATTTCGGGGGTGTTTCTTTTTGCCTTAAAAAAATGCTTACCATGTCAGAACTCTATCCTATATTTTCTCTTGATTTGCACATTGTAAAATCAGTATTTTACCTACAGGCATAAGAAGTGTTAGAGGTAATATTAACACTCATTTTTCCATCTTCTTAAATAATATTTAAAAACCGAGTGGAAGGGCTTAGAGAGATAGCGAGATGGCTTGGATGAGTGTGCACCCTGCTTTGGTAGAAGTGAGCTCTGTTCTAGCAGCCTTGTCTGGTGCTTACAGCATCCTCTAACTCCAGTGGATGGCATAGTACCCAATACCTTCTTTTGGTTTTCACCAGCACTTGCACTTAAACACATCTACTGTTGCCCCTGCACCAGACACACTTTTTTTTTTAAAAAAACTTAAAGCCAAGTGGAGAGGAAAAGGTATTATTTTAAAAGTATACTTACTATTTGCTGATAAGCTAAGAGTATCCTTTGGGTTATCAGGAATATTCATGCTAACATACCCTGAACCTGGCCCTGTGGTAAAGTTTTTAAACCCTCTTGACAATTGAACGTTAAATATCTGCTACCGAATTTCCCCTAGATCTTTCCGCTGCTTTAGCGATTGCCTAGATGACCTGAAGTTCAACATTTTAAATCGCTTAAGCCTGTTTCTACCTGAGGGCTTTAATTTTCTCCTCTTCTTTCTACCACAGCCCCATAATATGCTCCTGGAGCTGCTTGCTCTCATTTTATCTGCTCATTGAAAGTCAAAGAGGCTGCAAAGCCGTGTGGCGTTCCTAGAGCATGTGGTAGCAGGTGCTAGAACGCAGATCGCCATTACTGTGGGGGAAGGGCAATCTCCGGTGCCCAGGAGTAGCTAGCTGTGCTGTTAAGGAAAGGTGATCTCATTGAGAGTGACAATTGGCGTTTTCAACATGAATAATCTTTTTTACATGCAAAGATTTCTCAAGGCATCTGTTTATGTTTTTTCTGTCTTTAAAAAAAAAAGTCCCAAATATGTTCTATCACTTCCTAAATGTTAAAGATGCGGTTTTGTAAAGCTGGTCTTTGATTCAAGTTTAATATAGCCCTGGTTTGCCTGGCATAAATTGTAAACACTATAAAGCTCTTTTAAGACTTCGGTTTCTGAGAAATTTCAAGGAAGGGTGGTAACTCCTGTTATGTGGAGAAAAAGGTCCTGTAGGTGCCCATGGCAGTGCATGCCTTACAGAAGGCAGCCAATGGATCAGCAACTCCGATTTTAATGATAGAAGCTCTACATAAGTACCGACCATGAGCCACAGAAGGCACATAAATATGATTTGTCAATGTTCGCCAGTGCTAGTCACATCCTTGTTTGTACATGAGTAAGTCAAATCCTAGACAAATTAAGCAATGGTCATAGGGCCCAGCAGAGAGGCGACTACATCTAAGGTTGAGAATGGCGAGCCAGAAAGAAAGACAAGGCTTCTCTGGGCAACTGTGGCTGGAATTTCTTATTGGGTGTGAAGGGGTCTAGCAGGCCTGACCATGACAAACATGGCTTCGGTGGGTCTTGCACTCTTCCTTGCTAAAAACCTTTAGATTTCATTCTTAAAACTAGCCACCAAGGTCTATTCTCTTATTGGACCACTTCCTCCTTCTGAGACAGATCACCAGAGTATAGCTATAAAAGTATTAAAGTCCAGCAATCAGAAGCCCCCTTTGACTACACTAATCAAGATGCCCAATTACAATTAAACACCTCATCCTAACACAGGATTTCCTCTTTTACTTTTATACACTGCCATTCACCTATGGGCCACATCTATCCAGAGGCAGCCCTTTGTCCTTCGTAGGCAATTAGCCCTTCCCTCCCCCTCCTTGGCCTCTTCTCCCTCTTCTTCCTTCTCCCTTGTCCTCTATCTCCTGTCTTTGTCTCTCGTTCCCTGACCTTTGTACCTGTGGGGCAAATTAAACTCCTTTGTACTGAGAGCTTGGTCTTGGAGTGCGTTGTGTCAATATCTGAGATCCTTACAGGGTGTCATCTAGAAATATCCAAAGGAGCACCTTTGAGGTAAAAGCAAGACACATGAAAACACTTGTCAATCATATTTCTGCCCCAAAGGCCACATACATGTGGACTGTGTCACACGAAGCTGACAAGCATAGGGAATGTGAGACTACTACTTGGTTCCATGTGTATACACACCCCTTCTAAGAATGCACTTGGTAGCTCAGGGACACTTAACAATATGTTAAGCACACCCTCCTCTGAATTGCACTTAGCAGCATGTTAGCAGCATAGAACCTCCATCTTTATTAAGATACATGTCTACCCAACTCTGAGCAGTAGAATGAATCTCTCCTTCCCTTAGTGTAGGAGACATGAGGTCCTTGTGCTCACAGATATGCACTAAGGAAACCAGGACTGTAAACACACAGGCTTGTCTCTTCAATAGAAGATATATATATCCGATTCCACCCAGAAACCTGGGAATGGACATAGTTAATAGCCCTGTGATGTGTGCTATCTGTAGTAGCAGACCTCATTGGAATCCTCCAGATCATGTTTATCCCAGACCGTTTCTCTCTATGTTACTATTCTATCTAAGCTCCACCCCTACAGTTACCTGGCAACAGCCAGGTATGCCTGACACTATAAAAGGGGCTGCTTGCCCTTCCTCACCCTCTTGCTCTTGCTCTTCTGCTCTTGTCTTCTTCCCACTTGATCCCTTCTCTCCCCATTCCCCTCCCCACATGCCCATGGCCATCCTCTACTCTTCTCTTTTTCTGTTTCTCTCTTTGTCTTTCTCTCTCTCTTCTCCCTCTCTGACCACACCCCTCACCCCCCAGCTCTGCCATTCCAATAAACCTCCTTCACGTGAAACCATGTTGGTTTGGAGTGGTTCGTCTGGATCTGAGCTGCAATTCCCATCCCAACACCTGAGATGTTTATCTTGAACATTGTTTCTCAGTCAATAGAACTCATCTTTAGGGAAGAGGTCACATGGACTTTATGAAAGACAAGAACTTTGCAAAAGAGTTTTGATGTAGTCATGCCTTAACCCTTATTGCGTTAATTACCACCAGGAGACATATTTCCAAAGTTACCCTGTGTGTAAATAAATCAAAAGAAACTGCCTGGGGTGAGAATCTAGAATGATGTAGCCTTGAAATATCAACCATAGGATACCTGAAGCAGACTGAAACAGGAGCATTGGTAGTTTAAGGATAGCGTGAACTTCATAGTGAGACCCTATCTTAGAAACACAGGAGCAACAACAACAGCAACCAGTAGCAACAACAAGGAAGTGGAAACAGGAAATTCCAGCTCTGTCACTTTATGCATGTGTGCCCTTGTGCAACTTCTGTATGGTGTAGATACTTATTTTTCAAACCGGGTCATGGTGACATTTATACTATAGGAACATGGGACGGTTATTTAAAACCAAAGTAATTCAAAGAAAAAGTAATGTGCCATACATGGTAGCGTAAGTCTGTAAGCCTAAGACTTTGAAGGCTGAAGCAGGAGACAGAATCATCCAAGGCAGCCTGTGCTATCTACCAAGATCTCTTCTCTAAAGAAATAACTAAATACATAAATAAGAAAGAACAGACTTTCTAGTTCTTTATGCCTACAACTATCCTCTCCAGGAAATTCACTTATATTCCTATTACTTTTTGTTTTTGTTTTGTCTCACAGCCTAGAACATTCTGTCCAACATTAGTGGTCCCATTGCTGTGGACAAGAAAACACATTATGACAGGTTTACATGATGGAGTGCAGACTATCAGAGAGCAACAAAGAGAAAGGAAGTAGCCAGTGCCTCCTTATTGCCTTCGTTGGCATGCCCTCAGTGTCCCAAAGGTATTCTAGTATGTCCCACCTCCTCATAGTGCTAAGCTAAAGACAAAGATGTAACAGGATGGGACATTAGGGGTCTCCCCCATGCAAACACCACCAATCTCCTATTCGTCTTCATAACTAGCTAATATAAAGAAGATGAGTGTTTGAGATGATGAATGTATCAGTCATTATGATCTTATCCTTAGATATTGCATGCACATAGTTGGGTGTGATACTGTTCTCCATAAGTGTATAAATATGTACAACTATTTTAAGTTAAATTTTAAGATATTTATTAAAATTACCTGTAGAAGATTTCTTCTTGCCGCATGCAGCAATCGATTTACCAACTCCCCCACCCCTTTCTAAGACCCTGTTTTGGACTCTGAATTAAAATCGCATCAGTTATTGACTCCAGTCATTAAAGAAAACACATGTTTCTCTGAAGGATGTGTGTGTTGCATCTAATTATACAAGGAAGCACATGAAACTGGAGGTTTCCTTCTCTTTAAATAGAAACAAAGGCCACTAGAGTTGCTCTAGGAGAATTTAGTTGACTTGCAGGACCATAATCATGACGTTGATTATAAGTTTTGTGTAGCAAAATTCCCCAAACCTGAGCCTGATAAACTAGCTTGCCTCCACTACCTCCATCCACACAGAGTGGCAATGTCCTTGTCTGAGATTAAGGGTTCATTTTTTAATCTAATGCTGCTTTTCTTACGGAAGATCCATCAGTGTTGCTATCCAGGGGATTAATTAGTAGCTATTGCAGGAAACTTGACACTGAATGTTAGCAGAATCCCCTAAGTCCAGAAAATGATGGAGGATTTCTGTAGCCTGCCTTTGCTACTTGCTGGGTTCTTCTTTTTTCCACCCTTTCTACTCTAGCACTAGATAAGAGAAAAAGAAGGATAAAGAGGAAAGGAGGTAACATTATTATTAAACTACTTCCTGCTGATTAAGGGCATAAAGTTTTTTGGAGCAGGTCTGATCTTTGCTGTCAAGATCCCTAGTTTCTGCTCTTGTTTGTTTTTTGCTCATGACTACTTAACAAACTGTGACCACCACCAACCCACTTCTTAGGGCTTTAGCGTTTATATATAGGGTATCCTCTGAAACGTCCTAAAACTCAAAATATTACAAAATCATGCCCCTGCCAGAGCATGAGACAAACCGTAGTCAGTCAGATGCTTGGACAATCTGAAGTAGCCACATATTCCACATCTGGGGTTAAAGTAAAACCATATTTATATATTTCTGTGTTATTCCAAGGAACCAAAATTCTTTTACAGATTTCTTATCTGGTTGATGGTTGAAAGTTTCTATAGAAGTTGTTTGATCAGAACTTACAGCACTGCATAGATGCTAAGGTCACACACACACACACACACACACACACATCACATCACATACAAACACAGACAGACAATTCAAAAGTTCTGCCCATTGATAAAGTTAGATGAGTCTGTAGTGATCCACGTGAGCTGCAATAACTCAAGTGAGAAAAAGAGAGTTCTAGAGTATGTCATTTTAAAGTTTGTCAGTTTATGTATTTGGTGCATTGCAAGCTAGTGATAAAAGTGTTTCTACTTTGGGAAAAAGAATCAATGGAAGATGTTTATTACAATGACAGAGTAATACCACATGCAAACATATACCAGAGAGAGAGACAGAGAGAGACAGACACACACACACACACACAGAGAGAGAGAGAGAGAGAGAGAGAGAGAGAGAGAGAGAGAAAATACTCTCATTATATTCTACTTCCAAGTGACTGAGATGACTCCCCTAGAACAGAGAACTTGAGCCATTAATGTAGAGAGTAAATTTACTAGGCAATCAGGTCTTTTTAAAGGCATTCAAAAATATCTGATTCTAAAATTTCTTTTTTCATATGTAATATTGCAGACTAAAACATTTAGTTACGTCTTTTAATGTAGCCATAAGGACAATATATTTGCTCCAATGGAGGTAAACGAACCACACCATCTTTCCACAGCAGCAGAATGGGGAGGGACATACTCAATTCCTCAGCTCCTGTAATAAGACCCCTCCCTCTAACTGAGCTGAGTCTTGCTGAAAATAAGGTTCCTGCTAAATTGGATGTGATCTGCCTTAACATGTCTATAACCTGCTGTCAATGTGCATGCTAGCTGCTCTGGGAGTCAGGTCACATTTGGATGCTCTTTTAACCTTTATTTGTTCTGTCTAGTTAATTATTTCTGGGCTGCTTAATGCCAAGACTGGCAGGCAGCCTTTCTTGTAAAAATGACCTAAAGCAAGGAGTCAAAGGATTGGTATCCTCTTGGGCAGAATGCATGGCTACAGGAAACTTCACACTTATTTCTAATGTGGAAGTCAACACTGTTTATTAAATAATGACAGTTTGCCCCAACACCTTGGGTTAGCAAGCCTGAGCTTGGTACACAGCAAACAATTCATTTCTCCACACTTTAACCTTTGCAATGACTTTCTAGAATCATTTCTTTTCCAAAGTCTTTAGTGACTTCAAAAATGTAAAGAAAATGAGGATTTATTTCACCAACATTTGCTACACACAAGCTTACTATGTGCAAGTAACTCTGGGCATTTGCTTTAGTGTAAAATGAGCGTTTCTTACAGAACTTTTCAATGGTAGTTTTTCTATCTGAAGAATTCATTCACACAGAAAACCTTTAAAGAACTTTAAATTGTTCATTATTGGCTTGGGTTATTTCTATAAACAGCCAATGGATCACTACCACAGAGAATTCTAATAGATAAATTTCTTGGTAGAATGGGCCTCTGGCAGAGTTCATGTCTATCACCTGCTGGAGACCCTTCCTTTGTCTCCTGAATTCTGGTACAATCTGCCGAGCATGTTCCCCCTGTCCTTTCACAGAGGGTCTGTAGAGAACACCTCAAAAGTTCTGCCCACTGATAAAGTTAGATGAGTCTGTAGTAATCCACATGAGCTGCAATAACTCAAGTGAGAAAAAGAGAGTTCTAAAGTATGTCATTTTAAAGTTTGTCAGTTTACGTATTTGGTGCATTGCAAGCTAGTGATAAAAGTGTTTCTACTTTGGGAAAAAGAATCAATGGGAGATGTTTATTACAATGACAGAGTAAAGAATCCATTAAAGCAAGCCATTTCTCACATTCTAATCTTCCGAGATGGATTGTCTCCCCGTGCATCCATTCTTATTTCGGCAGATTCTGATTTGTACTTGCAAAATAATAAATATTCATCTCCTATGGATTTTTTTAAAGGTGACTGATTTGTAAGAATCAATAACTGTCTTTTGCTAGCTCACAGGCCAACATGATTGCCTTCATTTTCAAACATAAAATGATTGTATTAAAATAACATTAAGAGAGAAACGTCCGCTGACACAGGAAGAGAAATTCTTAAATGAAAACGCTCCATCCAGCTTTAATGAGTTCCGATCATGCTTTTTATTATGGTGCAAATGGGTTCTATTAAAAGGAAAGCCAATTCCAGATGATGATACAAACAATTACAGCTGCCTTTAGCCTCTAGTTAGGGCTATTAACTAATGGTTTCAAAATATAAGATTTATTTTGGAAAGGACATTTTTTCCTTCAACTATAAATGGGAAATTGGGCTTTGTCTGTCTAATGCCATATATGTGGATAAAAATTGAAATAGAAGCTAGTCTGGGGAAAAAGCTTCAAAATAGCATAAAAAGGATTAAATTATTTCATATAGATAAACTCAAACATTATTATTGCTGCAGCAGATACCAAACTGCTTTTGTTTCTATGTTCTGTTACATTACAAATTATGTATACTCTCTCTGGTTCTTCCACTTTATGAGATTATAATGTATATTTGCTTATTAAAGGCTTGAGAAATTTTGCAATCATGATCTCTGCTACCTTGTTTATCTTCCATGTTTCTCCAGTAAGTCTGAAGATGAAAATAATTTTAAAACATAAAGATTAGTAATGAATTTTAATCCAAAAATTGTTTTTATTTTGATAGCATATATAAATCAAGCACCCAGCCATTCATTCATAATACTGAGACTAAATCATAAAACATAAATCTTAAGTTTTAAGCATTAACTTAGACATACACCAAAACAAGTGTAAACATTTGTTACTGATGATTTGAAGGTGTTTCTGACTTGATTGTTTTTTTATTCTTGAGTCAGATGAGACTCGGAGTGGTGTGTGCTCCATGCTGCCTTTCTCAGTGTGGATGTGTACTTAACACCCCTCACTTGCACGTGCTTCTCTGATTTCATAGGTCCCGAGAGTCTCCTGTTTACTTCCTTCTTAGTTGTGGCCTTTGTCTCACAATGGCAGCTGTGGATGGATGTTAGTCAGTTGTCCCTCTGAGGAAACACTTGCTTAGATAGATGCAGTGTGGTCTGTAGACAGTGGCAACTGGTTCCCCTTAAAGAGCTGTCCCAGATTTCAAACCAGGCCATGATTTTCCTGGGCACTGTCTGTTGATGTGTCCCTATATGAGCCCAGGATCTGGCCACTGCTGTCCCATACAAGACTCCTGTCTTACAGGCAACCTTTGTTTTAGAGTTCCCTATTGGGTTGACCAAGAGTTTTCACTTCTTCATCATGATCTAAATGCTTTCCCTACACACTCCCCACTTCCTCCTCCCCACTTTATCCTTTAAGACATTACTTTCAATAAACTTTCTGCTTGCCAATCCATGGATTCGCTTTCAGAAGGATCCTACGTGTACTCCCATAAGTCTCCAAGACAATTTCAAGCAGCAACACATCTTTACCATTGTAAATGCCCCTTACACAGGACTAAACTAGTAAACACTCAATTAGATTTAATAACAAAAAAGCATAATATAGGTATGGATGTTATTGGAATTAGCATATCTCTCTCTCTCTCTCTCTCTCTCTCTCTCTCTCTCTCTGCTGCTTGGGTTGTGTGAAAGTCATGTGGTGAACAAATTATCAGAATACACTGGGTGTATGTTTCCAATTCATCATCACGAATGCCTGAGCTAACGATTACCCTTAGTTTTCAGAGAGTTTTTAGACTGAATGACCTTGGAAGAGTACATTTAGTTCCAAGATCATATTGGATTAAGCCATTACAATACTAGAGAGCATCTGAAAGACTGGAAACTATTTGAAGTACTTTAAATAAAGAGACATTTTGAACAAGGTCTCATACAAGTATTAGTTAAGTATCCTGTGTGGATAAAGAATGGTAAAGACTGAAAACAAAGTTATCACAGGGGACAATCGCTGCAGGCATGATTTCCCACCACCATCAAGCTGATACTGGATGGTGAACAGAGAGCACACATAATGTCTTACACACACCTATATCATCTGAAGCATAAGGTGTCTAACATGAGGGAAGAAGATCTCAGAGAAAATCTATCCAAGTATCTTTCAAGTCAATACTTTCAAGTAGAAAGTCAATAAGGAGTTGAACTCAATGTATCTAAATACTATGCCTGCAGTCTCTCTAGGGCACCAAACTGACTCTGGCATGGAAGGAAGAACTCTTCTGAGTTTAGAATTGTTTTCAGTGACTTTGTCTAAATTAAAAAAAAAAAGAGCCCTTCATTCTGAGATCTGAACACCAGAACAGATATGTAGAGAAAGAAAAGCATTGTTCTGTGGATGATATCACAGGAGAGCACAAATATTGTCAAGAAGCTTAACAATCTAGACAACTGAAGTTTGTATCTGTAGCTAAGCTATGGTACTTGGAGAAAGGAGAAGATGGGTTACTGACAGAGTTCTGAGTCTATGAGAACAAGGCAAAACTATACATGAACAGAAATATATAGATCAAATTGAAACTACAAGACTGCCTTCTACAACAAAGGTCAACACCAAATCTGTCTTACTGTTTGAGCAGAAAAGCAAAATAGAAAGAAAACGAAATAAACAAACAAAAAAAAACCAACAACAACAACAACAAAAAAAAAAAACAAGAAAGCAAGCAAACAAACAAAAGCCCCTGGAAAACAGACACAGCCATCCCTTTGCGGATCATCTAAGATTGACTTCATACTACAACAGTAGAATAGATCCATTATCACCAGTGACATTTGCTATTTGATGCCTGAAATATTTATGTCTCCTTGTTTACAGAAAATGTCCGCTGACATTTGTTAGAGATGCTATTGGAATTGGACCTGTAATCACACTTCTAAAATAGATGTTGCTGGATGCTTTCTGTAGACTTTGATAGTAAATGTTTTGGCTTTAGAACCACAGTGGCTTCTTCTACACCATCTTTGTTTCTTACTTTCCCCCAAACACTTGAAAATGTAAAACGCATAGCTCAGTAATATAAAATACTATAAGCTGGATTTGTCTTGCGAGGATTGTATACCGTCTCCTGGTCAAGAAAAAAAAAATGTCTTCCCTTATGTATTGACTCATATTAAGCCTAGGGCAGGAAGGGATAGTGCCTTCAATGGGTCTCTGAAGTCAGGAAGTACTTATGGTCTCTAATTAAAGTTGATGCCATAGATTAAGCTACATGGTGGGAACTTTTCCTCATTCATTTTAAAGGCTCTCATCAAGTTGGATTAATTTGGCCATGTTCTATACTGCCTTGAGTAAATATTTGTGGAGATGGAGACTTTCACGGTCCTCCATCGTATGTGTCCATTAAAGACAGATTCCCTGTTTCCTTGAGTTTCCATCATTGCTGCACCATTAGTGGTATGGAACCTCATTGTAATATGTGACCCTGTGCTTTTGAACTTAATTTTCATCTTTTAATCTCTGTTGGATCAGGTGGGGATGTTTATGCTGCCAACCAAGCACCGTTTTTGGATTAAAACTCAGTTAAACAATAATTAAAGAAGCAAAAATGAAAAGATACCTGACTCTCCTATCATATAAATTACCCTGCCATCCTTATGATCGTATTATTGTCAAATGCATGGGGATTTTTTTTTGTTATATAGCCAGTGTTTGGGTTGGCACTTCAGTCTATAATGATGATAGCAGTGGTTCTCAACCTGTGGGTTGTGACCCCAGATATGTTGCCTGTCAGATATTTATATTATGATTCATAATAGCAGCAAAAGTGCAATTATGAAGTAGCAACAAAATAATTTTATGGTTAGGGTCACTACAACAAAAGAATCTGTATTAAAAGGTCACAGCATTGGGAAGGTTGAGGACCACTGTGTTACATCTAAAAGTAATTAGTGCTAACTTTGTGTTACACTGTTTGCTATTTTATTTTCTATCTCTGACATAAACCTTCCTTCAGATACAATATCAGAAATCGCAGGAGATTAATTAATTAGTTATATCTTTAAGTTCAGGAAATGTTCAGCGAATATGGAAACACATCATTGTAAGATTAAAATATCTCTTATTAAATCATTATTTTTTCTCAGCTGTTTTAACTACGAAAAGCTGATGATCCCTTGTGGCAATTATGCCTTGTTTTCCAAATACTGTCTTCATAAAAAATCTCAAAATGCTCAGACCAAGGTATGTAAAATCAAGAATTCAGACCGATTGGAAAGTATTGAAAAACAGATTAAAATTAAACTTAAAAGAATGTATCGAAATAAATGCAAGGTAGTGAACTTAAGGATTATTAATTCCCCCCTCTCCCAAAACACACACAGATGCAAAATGAAGTGCATTGTGCATAGTGCTGTGGAGAAAGAACAAAAATGAACACTAAACCCTTTACTGAAAAGTCAAGTGTTGAATTTAGTTGTGTGGGAAAATATAGTTGATAACTATTAGCATAAGTATTTCTTTACTGTCCAGTGTTAAATATTCCACAGGGGGAAAGTTATGAGTTGGTGTCAGTTACTGTAAAGCATACATAGAGTATAACAAAATGTATTGGCATTTGGTTCAGAATTGCTATTTTTATAGCACTTAATTATCTCAGACACCTCATGCTAGCCTTGTACTTTAAGCCAAAGCTTAGAAAAATGAATGTATATTTTAGCTAAAAGGTGATTATCTAAAAGAATTTCATTGAAATCATGATGATCCTTTTTTTTTTAGTGATGCCACTGTATGCATTTCCAAATTAAAATATGGCAATTTCACAAGAATCTAACGAACCTTTGTCCAGGATTGATTAAATTTTAAACGACAGAGTCGGTGCAGTAGCACAGCATTTTGAGAAGACTGCTATTTATAAATATTTTTAAAAGCAATGACAAAACAAGGCTTCTAGATAGATATAAAACTAGAGAATGTCCGAAAGACATTAACTTTCAAGGTGATCTTTTCTAGTAGACTTTCCCCCCATTTTTCTTTTTATTTATTCTTCTCTCATACAATACATCCCAGCTGCATCCTGCAACTCCTCCCAGTCTGTCCCCCTACCACCACCACCATCTTCCTTTCCTCCCAGATCCACTCCTGCTTCCCTTCAGAAAAGAGCGGGCCTCCCAGTGATTTCAACCAAACACAGCATAACATGATACAGTAAGGCTAGGCACAGAGCTTCTTATCAAGGCTGGACTGGGCAACCCAGAGGAGGAAGAGGATTGGAACCATAGATAAGAGTCAGAGACACCCCTACTCCCACTGTTAGGAGTCCCACAAGAACACCAAGCTTTATAACCATGACATATATGTAGAGCCTGTAGCACAGACGCAGACAGACTCCTTGGTGGCCACTTCAGTCTCTGGGAGCCCACACGATAGCCCTGCTTAGTTGATTCTGCAAACTTTGTTCTTCTACCAGACAACTTGTTTTCATCTTACCAAAAAGTCTGTAAAGTACCACATGAAATAACCTAGTTTGAGTTCTTAAATAGCAGTAAGTTGCAAGGTTAAACAAAACCTCACCCGGGTAGGTTTAGAATCCATGGATGAGCAGGACAACTACCTTACCCCAAAACAACTCAACAATGGGACTGACATGGTTTTATTCTTAATAATGATGTCAAATTTTTATTTTATTTCTAATTTTTTACTTTCATCTATTTTGTATCTACATCTGTGTGTGGATGTGCATAGATGTCCAGGTGCCCACAGAGGTCAGAAAAGGACACTGGATCTTTTGTGGCTGGAGTTATAGGCCGTTGTGAGCCATCCGATGTAGGTACTGGGAACCTTCGTCTACTATAAGAGTAGTAAGTGCTCTTAACCACTGAGCCGCCTTTCCAGTCCTGTCATGTCAACTTTTTAAAAGTTAAAAAGTAAGTAGTCTACCTTCATTTCACACAACACACAAAAATACCTTTAAAATGTCATCTAATGTCACTAGTCTCTAAGAACTGTGCCGTAGGTTCCCAATGACACATCATAGCCTCGTTTAGTCACCAATGAAGAGTAGCACATGCCGTTATCCCCTTTTTACCCACGGGATGTTCGTCTTTTCACCAGGCCTATCTGCAGTTCCTGTCATCAACTGTTCTATAATAACTACCTATGATTAGGTACTGTACTGAGATCCACGGGAGGATGACTCAACTAAACTAATAAGGCTTTTCAGATTGTTTTCTTTTCTCCATCCCCCCATTCTTTTTGGTAAAGGAAAAAAAGCTCTGAGAAATTCTATCAGAAATACAGAAAAATAATTCTGAAGATACTAAGATGGCTGCCATACATCATTCAGGCTGTCTCGAAGCAAAACCTTACTCAGAACACTGTATAATTAATATAATAAATTCGTAAATTATTTCTGGAATTCTCAATTAATATTTTTGGCAATTGACTTAAATGCTGATAGTGATACCATGGAAAATGAAGTCTTCTGGTTTTTGTGTTACCACTGCTGGTATTAGCAGAGGGGGGAGGGGAATGAATCACTGAGTTTCTGCCTCTGATTTTGTCTCTGTCTGTGTCTCTGTCTCTCCTACTCTCTCTGTCTATCTTTGTCTCTTGGTCTATCTCTGTCTCTGTCTCTCTGTCTGTCTCTGTCTCTGTTTCTCTCTCTCTCTGCTAATAGCAGCAGCAGTAACACAAAAACCAGAAGACCTCATTTTCCATGGTATCACTATCAGCATTTCAGTCAATTGCCAAAAATATTAATTAAGAATTCCAGAAATAATTTATGAACCTAGAATTATACAGTGTTCTGAGCAAGGTGATGGGATCTAAGGTTTTGCTTGGATACAGCCTGGAATGTGAGTTACCCCTTTGCCCAGCATCCACACTGTGAACTCTCTTCCCTACTACTCACATCTGAATTTTCTTGACTGTCCGAGAGACTAGAGTATCACTACTCTTCTTATCTTTAAGTTGTCTTTCACAGAAGAAACAAAGACTGCCTTCATGCAGCTTTTGTTGTAATACATTATAATTTTTATTATTAATGTGTAACAAATCACATTATAATATTTATATGTTAGAAGTAATGTATAATAATATAGAATGTTATACATAATACTGTGTAAGATATTTATAACATGATAAATATTTATAGATGATATATAAATAAATATATAAGTATTATTTACATATATAATATATTTATATGTATATGCAAAATAAATTATGTTATAATTTTATTATACTTATAATTATAAAATATTATTTGCTATTGCTTTCTTTCTCTGCCTAATTTATAGGTTCAACTGTATAACCAGTACAAATATATACATAAACATAATGTATATAGGATTCGGCTCTACAGTTTGATCTCAGATATCCATTGAGAGTGGATAAGAAGAAACTGCTGGAAATTCTTTGGAACCTTGTCAATACTGCGTACCAAGAGTACCAAACAAGATGTTTATATAAGATAAATAAAATCCATAAAATAGCATCAGGCATTTTGCAAGCTCATGTCTTACCATTTCATCTGTCTATCCTTAGATCAGACTAAAGAAAATCCGAATGGCACTTAATTGAAGTTTAAGAGTCTTTTTTTTGCTGTGCTTTAGCTGGTCTAGCGTTTTAATGAATTCAAAGACTGTGTGAGCCTTGAACAAATTGAACTCCCCATGGTTCCTAGGGAGCCATGAACAAATATTTGTTCATCCCAGATACCAATGGCAGATCATTTCTGCCTAATTATAACTTAGTGAATCAGTTACTCACAAGAGTGTAGGTAAGTGGTTCTTTACATCTGTAATTCAAGGACACTGAATCACTAAAATCCCATCCCAACAAGGCTGTGATGCTAGAAAATGTCTTCCCCGCATCTGGGCCTGCGACTTGTAGACAGGCTGAAAATTCTCCTTTTCAGAGAGATTATTACTAGGCGTCTAACCTCTGGGAGGGACTTTGTGAATCCTATAAGTAGGGAGCTTCCTGAATCTTAGAAGTCTTCTTCCTCCAGAAGGAGATGGTTCAATTGTAAAGAAATGGCTACACAGGCAGGAGTCATGTGTGAAGCCCTAGTTCTCTGAACTTAGACTTACTAATCGGCTACAGAACAACCCAGACCTGGGAGTGTCCACGGATAATCTTCCTGGCCTATTCTCCAGAGGCAATTCCAAAACATTCAGGCCAACACTGAGAAGAAACTTGCCTTGATCGTTTTGAAACACTCGGCTGAAGCTTGTAACAACACAGTACCCTTTCCACTGCCCTACACTACTCTGTGCACGTGATGCTTAGAGTCGTAAACTCGGGATTTATAAAGGGAAGAAACGGCATAAGATCTAACCCTTCGGGAATGAGAGTCAGAGAACAGATGGGAAACTGCCCTGTGTTCGGTCTGGAATTGAAATGTGGTAAGGAGTTCCAGGCAACATGGGGCTCAAAGGTCTCTCTTCTTCCTTCACAAGAGCCAGTTGGAGCAATGCATTTCTTGGGTTGCAATTACAGTAGTCCTAGAAGCTTAGAAGACAGCACTGATTTTATTGAGTTCTGTTAGACTGATTTCTGCTCTCATTTTGTCAACATGTTTTTATCTCTGCCTTTTGATACTTTGTATGGGAACAAAATTCATAGTGAGTCTTTACTACTGATGGAGACAATTGAGTATTAGAGAGGAACTCAAAAGTGAGTTAGTTCCTGAGGGAGTTTACAAGTTACTATGAGAATAGATGGTTTGAAAATCAGGAAAACGTCCCTTGTTTGACCCCTCTCTTCCTCTCTTCTCTTATGGAGCAATACAAACTAGCTGTATGCAGTGAGCTTTCACCTCTAGAAGCAACAGGTACACTTCTGTTTTATAAACTACCCAGCGTTGGGCATTCTGTCATAGTAACGGGAAATAGACCAAGGCCAAGTATCTTCCAATGAGGGAGAAAATCTGTAAATTGTCTCAAATATTTTATTAAATGCCATTCTGAGGAAGGCATATATCAACTGGCTAATTCATGTCTGTGAAGTTTTTGCAAATATTGTAAAGAAAATGTAGCCTAATTAAAAAAAAAAGATAAATCAAATGAACAAAAGCAATTGTTACATCAACTGGCCAGGTCTTCAGTGGGACCTGTGAGGACAGGTTCATATTTGATCCTTTATGTGGTCTCTAGTAGACCAGCATAGCCATTATCCTTCGCACCACAGTGGATACTCCAGGTCATCTCTTCACTTGGGAGGGGTGGTTCTTTTTTAACTCCTCCTGTTCTTCAGTGTGGTAGCTTTCATTCTTCTTTTAGTGGCTAAATATAGCCTCTAAAACTCCAGGGCTAGACTGGTTTTTACAAAGAAGGGACAGATAAGAAAATCACCTCGGAAAAAGGCAGACAGAAGAGAGGTGGTATGGGAAACAGGGAAGTGGATAGCTTTCATGTCATTTTTCTGGGCGGGGGGAGGACTCCAAGTGCATTACTGTTCACCCAGTGAGCACACAAAGATGAGTTGAGGGGCATCTCCTGAGTAGCTGGATTTTGGGTTTCATTAGGTTCTGTTACCTGGTAAGTTTCAAAATCTTGGCCACAAACTCTAATCCTGTTTCTTAGAAAGGCAAGCATTGGAATATTTATTTTTGACTTAGGAGTCGGTACATTTATGTTGGAATCCTAGCTCTGCGACGCGTCAAATCTGTGTGTCCCTAAATAATTCATTCGATGTGTTTGACCTTCAATCTCTTATTTGTAAAACACACATAATAGTGCCAAGAGTTGTGAGACTTTAACAAAACAACATGAGGAATCACCTTGAAAATATAGACATTTATGCTAATGCAAACATCTTTTTAATGTGAATGCTCTTTTTTGTTTACCTCAAGTTCAATGCTTAGAAACGTATTGAATAGGCTCACAAGCAGAACGGATTCTTTTTTCCCAAGATTGAATTATCCAGCTCTCACGCTAATGTAGGATCACCTTTAAAATTCTCCTCCAAATACTCACTATGTCCTGCCTACTGATTCTGTGCTTTATTGGAGATGCTCACACCTCTTCCTGCCCTCTGATTCTGAGCTATACATTTATACAGTATTTTTGTTTGTTTTATAAGCCAATACCACTTTGGACCAAAAGGATTAGAACTATTAAACTAAATAGATGGGTGTCATCTTGATTTGGTCATAATAATAGTTTAAATCTACAGCAATGTTTTGTGATTTTTCACAAATCCTTCACTGATGCCTATTTTACGGATTTTGTTGTTGTTGTTGTTGTTGTTTTTGTTGTTGTTGTTGTTGTTAAAACTATTATTCTAAAATTTACCATACTTTGACAAATCATTGTCAAGTGTATTTTGGCTCATTCTGCCATTTTCTCTGTCTGTAGTCCCTAATTATACTGCATTGTGTTACATTTACTTAAGAGAAAGTTAGAGAATTCTTTACAAAGCGGAATGGTGGCTTTGTAGAGATAAGTTGAAAGATTGTCTGAAAAGCAGCACGAAGCTTCCAAGAGATCAGCAGTGTCCGTGTTTGGACGGCGCCACAGATCTCAAGGTTGTTAGCAGGAGTAATGAGTTATTGTAGGTTAGCAGGACGGTGACTGCCTCTCATTTATCTGTATGTCATTACTAAGTTGTATTCACACATGTGCACTGTGTCTTCTTGTATGACTGCAGAGGAACTAAATGCATCCTGCATCCGTCGCTAAACATCAGACGATACCTACTCTCTCTGTAGAATCCAGCTGTATCATAGGTCTGCTAAAACATCATCTTAAAGTTCTTTAAAGAAAGAAGTTAAATCATTATTAGATCCCAGTTGCAAACTTTACGTTACCAGGGGAGAGGCTTTTAGGAAAAGTTTCGGTTCTCTTGAATGACTGAACATTTCTGCTCTGAGACATGTTCATGGTGTCTATGAAACGTTCCTCCTTTCTGTTTTTCATTCACACATCTCTCTCCATTTTCTTATGTATATCTAGAAGGTCACTGTGGCCATCATTCTAGAAAACACATTCTAGAAAACACTGTGGCCATTTCAAGTATCACGGAGTTTATACATATTTGACAGTAGTCATTTGTCCTTGGAAAATGACACAACCTGTGGTGTTGATAAACAACAGATAATCTCTCTCCATTGTTTATCTTTGTGTGTATGTGTGTGTGTGTGTTGTATATGTTATGAAAAGAATTAATGCTTCTATGTTTCTAATCATTAGACACAATGCCTATAAGTATCTTACTTGCTATTTCAAATCTGGAACTAATAGGCAAGGACAGTATTCCTTGTTACAATATTACTGCCCAACAGCAAGCCACTAATGGTCTCCCGGAGTCCCTGGGCAGTAGTAGGAGCGAGTCCACACACCTGATCTGTGAAGGATGCATGCAGATGGAATTATAGCAGATTTCAGCAGCTTGTTTCTCACTAACTTTAATGGAGAGAAATAAACGGCAGAGAAAATGATTTTCCAGAGGGGTCATTTAAAGTCCTCAGGGTGGGTTTTCTCTCAACTGAGTGAGAATATAAATTGGTCACAGGAGTGCTCTAAATCACTGTTGGCCGGACTCAGTTCTGCTGCACAAACCTCATGTGGACTGTGAAGCACAAGCTCCTGATTAGGTAGTCTGAATGTTCCTTAGGGGAAGAAAGGGAAGTATGTCTGCCCGGAATCTTATTACTTCTTATCTCTTAGGACATTGTCCATACAGTAAAAGCCTATTCAGTGGACTGAAGAAGATAACTGTGTTAGCATTGCAGAACAGTAACTCGATCTATGCCATCTGGGTCTCTTGGGGAGTGGGTTTTTTTGGGTCTTTTTTCTTTTCTTTTATCCCCAAACACCATTCATTAATGATGCTACCTAGTAAAGGTTGAATGCAAGTTCAGTAATCAAGACAATGTGTAGCCGCTGGTAGGTGTCTCGGCCATTAGTCAGGAGAAGGTGGCACCTCATTGCCCTTCTGTTCCTCTTGTTGCTGTTACTTGGTTTGAGACTTGTAGAATTTTCCTTATTGTCCTCTGTTAAGCCTAATGGGCGATATTAGCAGTAATTCGCTCGTGTACTAGGGATTTTTATGAACATTCTATGTCCCTCTAATTCACACCACAGCTCATTCTCAAAATGATACTTTTACAATGCAGATGCTTCTGCACTCTAAGACCATCCAATATGTTTTATATATTTGCACAGGTTGAGAACATAAACAACAAGGCATGTTAAAACCAGTCTTGCAACTGTAAATTCCTGAATTTGAGTCAGGAGAATGTCAGGTTATAGCTAGGCACTGATCAGTTTATAGTGAAATTCTTTCTACTAAAACCAAGATAAAAAGACAAAAAAGGGAAGAAGGGAAGAAAGCAGGTAGGGAGAGAGGAAGGAAGAAGGTACAAAAAGCAAAGGGGAACCACTATCTCTGGCTACATCAAGACAGTTCACAGAGCTGAGCCATTTCCCTACTGTCTCTGGAAGAAGCAGGACAGAGAACCTAACCACCTTGTCCTAGTCGCACTGAGTAAGGCAACAGGAAACTTTATAGAACTTTTCTATGCATCAACTTACATTGTAAAAAGATAATACTTTATTTAAAACAAAAACTTTCTCAATCATTCTATAGCCATCTTTTTAAACATGGCTTTTTTCCCCCTCAGTGAGTAGTCAGAATAGTAGTCATGCGGTCCCAGGGTAAATCTGAGAACAGGGAACCTCTTTAACTTGTACTGTATTTTTCTAAAAGATGACAAATATCTGAAACTTCACAGGCAGGAAGTGGAGCTGAGAGCTGAGCAAACCATGACACACATGTGTTAGCACTCACCCAGGATTGGCTGCTTCCTGTTAATGTTAAGGCTCATGTTTGGGTTTTATAACAAAACTTTACTTTTGCTGCCAAGCAGAAGCATTCACATCCTAGCTAGACAGATAAAGGAGTCCTGAGTGGCATTCTGGCCGGCAGATTAGGATGCAGAGATGAGAAGCTCAAGGTTGCAGGCAGTCGGATGTGGGGCTGTGATTGCCTTGTTCTGGGAATTACATAGCATAGGATGCCTGGTCATAAAAATCTGTTATCTGGGGGTAACGAGAGAGGGATTTGTAAGGGTGGGACTGGGAGCAGAGGAGGCAGGGGGCCTGCGATCAGAATGTAGAGAGAATAAATAAATTTATGAAGAGAACCTGTTATCTGCTATGTGTTCTACATTTCCTTTGAGCTGCATTAAAATAACAGGTTATTTGATCAATTGTTCAAGAGTTTTCCTTTCAAAGATTGGAAGGAAATTATAAATACATAAATATATATTAATTGTCAATTACACTATAGTTATTTTAAGCCAGTAGTGAAGCCATATATATGTGTGTGTGTGTATATATATATATATACATATATATATGCAGAATCACCATTGTTAGCCATTCATGCAAATGTCTAATTCAAATTACTATCACCTAGGAAATATTTTCATTATCTCTTGTTTCACAAACAAAAATAGTAATTATTTGATAGAAGACATAAGTTCTAGTATAATTTTGCAGATACAAATGAATGACATATGAAATTATTAACAGGGTAATACAAACAACATCCATTTACTCATCAAAAATAAATTTACAGTGTTTTTTAAATTGCCTTTCACATCTTCTATAAATAATAACAATTTTAGTTGGACACAGTAATGTTTTCTTTTTCATCTTCAGTGTCCTCCTCTCTTAATTACCTTTTCACTCTTTTACTGGCCACAAGAAGACATTCGCATTCTATCAGAGGCTGGGAGATTCAATTTTTTGACATACATAATGTTAATGTTATTCTTTGTTCACTGAACATTCGCATGTCTCCTGGTGACAGGTTGTTGAGAAATACGTCTCCATCGGAGACAGTCAGTGATGCACTTCTTGGTAATGAGGTATCCTCACCAGAGTGCCCCTTCCTGTTCCCGTGTGCCCTGATGTGATGTCTGAACTATTTGTTTGCTCTGCTGTTAAGATAGCATTGGTAAATGGAATGGGAGCAGATTATTCCTTCCCAGAAATATTTATGAAAGTGCTTTCAAAGGACCATTCAATCCATAACTACTACAGATGCAACAAGCAGCACTGAGGGTTGCTTCTAAAGCTGTGTGGACTAAAACATCATCCCACAGCAAGCCAGTTACAGTGAGCTAACTTACTTCATGTCTGAATGCAGATTGGAGATCATTGTCTGTTCTACGTGTGCATATCATGTGTGTGTGCACTATAGAAGCAATCGTCTTATGTCAAAAGGGATTGGGTGAACTGTCTCAATTTAAGAGAAAGAGCTTTCCCTCATGTATTCATGCTGCTCAAAGAAAAACCTTTCATATCCTAAATGTTCCTACCCTCCCTGAAAAAGTTTTAAAAATACCTTAATGCTCTTCTTGAAATGGACTTAAAGCTACACTTCACAGCACCTGGATGCAGATTTCAATGTGCAACTGTACTAGTCTTGCTTTCTGTAGACTGCTGATAGATTTTCTATAAGATGAATACGCCATAGAGGATGGATAATTTAATAGATGTGCATACAGGTGATGTTTGTGGAAAACAGTGACATTCATATGTCCAATGAAGAATCATATTCTTTTGTTAAGTATCTCACTAGACTTTTTGTATTATCTTTTATTCTAAAACCAGTCCAGGAGCATATCAGACTATAACTATATGATGCTAGCCAATGGGTCCAGACACAGTGTGGTGTGAGTGAGCCAAGGGTAAATGAGAAATTTCTTTTTTTTCTCTTTTTTTTTTTAGGTTCCCCTCCCCACCTCCCCCCATTGCCGCCCTCCTCCCAACAATCACGTTCACTGGGGGTTCAGTCTTCGCAGGACCCAGGGCTGCCCCTTACACTGGTGATCTTACCAGGATATTCAATGCTACCTATGAGGTCAGAGTCCAGGGTCAGTCCATGTATAGTCTTTAGGTAGTGGCTTAGTCCCTGGAAGCTCTGGTTGCTTGGCATTGTTGTACATATGGGGTCTCGAGCCCCTTCAAGCTCTTCCAGTTCTTTCTTTGATTCCTTCAATGGGGGTCCTGTTCTCAGTTCAGTGCTTTGCTGCTGGCATTCGCCTCTGTATTTGATCTATTCAGGAGAGATCTACATCTGGCTCCTGCCTGCCTGCACTTCTTTGCTTCATCCATCTTGTCTAATTGGATGGCTGTATATGTATGGGCCACATGTGGGGCAGGCTCTGAATGGGTGTTCCTTCTGTGTCTGTTTTAATCTTTGCCTCTCTATTCCCTGCCAAGTGTATTCTTGTTCCCCTTTTAAAGAAGGAGTGAAGCATTCACATTTTGATCATCTGTCTTGAGTTTCATGTGTTCTAGGCATCTAGGGTAATTCAAGCATTTGGGCTAATAGCCACTTATCAATGAATGCATACCATGTGTGTTCTTCTGTGATTGGGTTACCTCACTCAGGATGATATTTTCCAGTTCCAACCATTTGCCTATGAATTTCATAAAGGCATTGTTTTTGATAGCTGAGTAATATTCCATTGTGTAGATGTATCACATTTTCTGTATCCATTCCTCTGTTGAAGGGCATCTGGGTTCTTTCCAGCTTCTGGCTATTATAAATAAGGCTGCTATGAACATAGTGGAGCATGTGTCTTTTTTATATGTTGGGGCATCTTTTGGGTATATGTCCAAGAGAGGTATAGCTGGATCCTCAGGCAGTTCAATGTCCAATTTTCTGAGGAACCTCCAGACTGATTTCCAGAATGCTTGTACCAGTCTGCAATCCCACCAACAATGGAGGAGTGTTCCTCTTTCTCCACATCCTCGCCAGCATTTCTAAGAGGATGAAGCTAACTGAATTTGACTCAAAGCTTTAGAACACCCATGATACCTCACAGATGTGACTTATGCACATGTCTAAATACTTTTGGTTTTTGTTTTGGAGTATCTAGCGGTGTGACAATTTCATAAGTAGGAAAATTTTGAATTGAAGCAACTCTGGAGATGTAAAAGGATTATTGCATCTCTGGGAAGAGTGAATGTGTTCTCAGTGGAATGAGGAAACCCGAGCCTTCCAGTGAAATTGATTTACTACTCAATGCACATCCAAAGCAGCATGGTGCAGGTTCAGATAGCAGTTTGTGGCAACTTTATATATGTTAATCAAATGAATGGTGTGTTTTCCTGACACACAAATGAAGTACACATTTTAAAAAATTACTTAAGAAAATAGCAGTTTAAAATATTACTCATCCCCGTGAAAGCTATCAGACATTTCACATTTACATTATATTGATGGAACATAGTTGTCTCTGAAGAGACATCTTTGTACTCCATTCATCACTGTAACAAATAAAAAGTTCATATTTCCAGTTTTATTTACTTTCCTATAAAATATTTAAGTGTGTATCAGATGTTGAAAATAGAACAAGAAACTCAATGCTAATGAGATTAATGGAAAGAGAGAAAACATTATATAGAAAAATCATTTCATTATTCATTTTTCTTAAATGTGGTCCCAAAAGAATATTATTTACTAATTTTAGTGCTAGGTGTTTGAAATGCAAAGATGAACACAGCATTCTGCATTACTTAACAAAGTCAACTGCATTAATGAGGATAATTTGCTGTTCAGAAATGTGTAGAAAACCTTTCAAATAAAGCCTGAGATGATCAGGAAAAAGAAATATTTAGCTGTTTGTAGTATAGACAATACTGTGTACCTGCTTGGCAGTGAACAGCAATATGATTGGGAGCATCTTAAAGGCAGAAAATTTTTCATGAACTAAGGGATGGGTCTGTGCTTGTTGACGAAGCGATAGCTGCTAATCACAGAGGATAAAGAAGATGAATAATGATCAGACGCGGTGAGCCTGGGCTTGGTGAGTAGCACACGTGAGTAACTCATGGCCCCTGCCAAGGAAGCTAAGATTGAGTCTAAGGTTTGTAAGGCATTACAGAAAATACATAAGTAAGGCTAGACATTAAAGTAGTGAAAATCATAAGGAACCACAGGAATACAAAGGCATTACAGAAAATATATAAGTAAGGCTGGACATTAAAGTAGTGAAAATCATAAGGACACACAGGAATACAAAAGGCCATGAGTTTCTCTGGCCTTCATCCATAAAAGACTTTTACTTACTGACTCTTTCTCCTTCCTAAAACAGCTTTGGATCATGCCTGCTCCATACAGCCCTATCAAAAGGTGAAACACCACTAGGTACAAAATCATGCCAGGATGTCTCCACAGACAAGTTGGCCCTTGATTTATATCTCTCACTTGAGAAATCCCCCTTAAACTAGCAGAAAAAAATCCAGAAAGCAATTGGGTCTTTGTTTTCTATGAATAACAAACCTCAGATCCTTCCATGAATCCAGTAAAATGGTTTTTGTTTGTATGGTTTTTGTGTTTTGTGTAATGCCAAGCAGTTTGACTCTGCTGAAGTCAGTGTTGTATCCTTTTCTTCAATCCCCCTTTGTATTAAAACTTTTGCCTAAGAGTGCATAATCCATTTCAACTTTATGCCTGCCATTACTGGGATAATTCCTCATGCCTCCAATAGCATCATGATCACATTTGACTACTAGATGAAGCAAGACAGGAGTGGTTTGCAAATAGATGAGTTTAAATCTTCCATGATATGGAGGACAAAATTAGAGGTTATATTAGTAAAAGGAATTTTAAAATGTAGGGTGGATGATAAGTTAGAAGGCTGTTAGAGTAAAAGTGAACTAAATTAAGTCTGGTACAGTAGGGAAAAGAGTTTAACTGACATTGAAATTAATAGAACCAAATCTGGCCAAGATAAAACCCGTGTGAGGAAGGCTCCTGATTTGTTTGAGTTAATTTTATATCCAGCCACTTGGCTGAAGTTGTTTATCAGGTTTAGGAGTTCTCTGGTGGAATTTTTGGAATCACTTAAGTATACTATCATATCATCTGCAAATAGTGTGATATTTTTGACTTCTTCCTTTCCAATTTGTATCCCTTTGACCTCCTTTTGTTGTCTGATTGCTCTGGCTAGGATTTCAAGTACTATATTGAATAGGTAGGGAGAATGTAGGCAGCCTTGTCTAGTCCCTGATTTTAGTGGGATTGCTTCAAGTTTCTCTCCATTTAGTTTGATGTTGGCTACTGGTTTGCTGTATATGGCTTTTACTATGTATAGGAATGAGCCTTGAATTCCTGATCTTTCTAAGACTTTTACCATGAAGGGGTGTTGAATTTTGTCAAATGCATTTTCAGCATCTAATGAAATGATTATGCTTTTCTCCTTTGAATTTGTTTATATAGTGGATTATGTTGATGGATTTCCATATATTAAACCATCCTTGCTTACTTGGGATGAAGCCTACTTGATCATGGTGAATGATCATTTTGATGTGTTCTTGGATTCAGTTTGCGAGAATTTTATTGAGTATTTCAGCATCAATATTCATGAAAGAAATTGGTCTGAAGTTCTCCTTCATTGTAGGGGCTTTGTGGGGTTTAGGTATAAGGATAATTGTGGCTTCAAAGAATGAACTAGATATTGTCCCTTCTATTTCAATTTTGTGGAAGAGTTTGAAGAGCCTGGGTATGAGGTCTTCTTTGAAGGTCTGATAGAATTCTTCACTAAACCCATCTGGTCCTAGGTTTTTGTTGGTTGGGAGACTTTTAATGACTGCTTCTATTTCTTTAGGAGTCATGGAACTGTGTAGATTGTTTATCTGATCCTGAATTAACTTTGATACATGGTATCTGTCTAGAAAAATGTCCATGTCATCAGATTTTCCAATTTTGTTGAGTATAGGCTTTAGTAGTAGGATCTGATGATTTTTTTAATTTCTTCAATTTCTATTGCTATCTCTAACTTTTCCTTCTAATTTTGTAAATTTGGATACTGTCTCTGTGCCCTCTGGTTAGTCTGGCTAAGGGTTATCTATCTTGCTGATTTTCTCAGAGAACCCACTCATGGTTTTGTTGACTTCTTGTATAGTTCTTTTTGTTTCTACTTGGTTGGTTGAAGTAGCCTTCCTTTACTGAAAGGATAAACAGGCTGAAAAAGAAATTAGGAAAATGACCCAAGCAAGTGGAAGATCTGTATGACAAGAATGTCAGGTCTGAGAAGAAAGAAATCTAAGTGGATCTCAGAAGACGGAAAGATCTCCCAAAATCATGGATTGGCAGGATTAATAGAGTAAAAATGGCCATCTTGCCAAAAGCAATCTATAGATTCAATGCAATCCCCATCAAAATTCCAACTCAATTCTTCATAGAATTAGAAGGAGCAATTTGCAAATTCATTTGGAATAACAAAAAATCCAAGATAGAGAAAACTATTTTCAACAATAAAAGAAAATCTGGGGAAGTCACCATCCCACACCTCAAGCTGTATTACAGAGCAATAGTGATAAAGGCAGGTAGATCAATGGAATAGAATTGAACACGCAGAAATAAACCCACACACCTATGGTCACTTGATCTTTGACAAAGAAGCTAAAACCATCCAGCAGAAAAAAGATAGCATTTTTAACAAATGGTGTTGGTTCAACTGGCTCTCAGCATGTAGAAGAATGTAAATTGATCCATTCATATCTCCTTGTACAAAGCTGAAGTCTAAATGGATCAAGGACCTCTGCATAAAAACAGATACATTGAAACTAATAGAATAAAAATTTGGGAAGAACCTCGAACACATAAGGACAGGGGAAATTTTCCTGAACAGAACACCAATGGCTTGTGCTCTAAGAACAACAATAGATAAATGGGACCTCATAAAATTACAGAGCTTCTGTAAGGCAAAGGACACTGTCAATAGGACAAAACAGCAACCAAAAGATTGGAAAAAGATCTTTACCAATTGCATACCTGGTAGAGGGCTAGTATTTAATATATAGAAAGAACTCAAGAAGTTAGACTCAGAGAACCAAATAATCCTATTAAAAATTGGAGTACAGGGCTGGAGAGATGGCTCAGTGGTCAAGAGCACTAACTTCTCTTACAGAGGTCCAGAGTTCAAATCTCAGGACCACATGATAGCTCACACCTCTCTGTAATGAGATCAGATGCCCTCTTCTGGTGTGTCTGAAGACAGCTACAGTGCACTTACATATAATAAATAAATAAATAAATAAATAAATAAATAAATAAATAAATAAATCTTTTCAAAAAATGGAGTACAGACCTAAATAAAGAAGTCTCAGTTGAGGAATACTAAATGGCTGAGAAGTACTTAAAGAAATATTCAACATCCTTAGTCATCAGGGAAATGCAAATCAAAATAACCCTAAGATTTCACCTCACACCAATCAGAATGGCTAAGATAATAACTCAGGTGACAGTAAATGCTGGTGAGGATGTGAAGAGGAATATTCCTCCATTGTTGGTGGGATTACAAACTGGTACAATCAATCTGGAAATCAGGCTAGCAGTTCCTCAGAAAATTGGACATAGTACTACCTGAGGACCCAGCTATACCACTCCTGGGCATACACCCAAAAGATGCTCCAACATATAACAAGGACACATGCTCCACTATGTTCATAGCAGCCTTATTTATAATAGCCAGAAGCTGAAAAGAACCCAGATGTCCTTCAACAGAGGATGGATTCAGAAAATATGGTACATTTACACAATGGAGTACTACTCAGCTATTAAAAACAATGACTACATGAAATTCTTAGACAAAGGATGGAACTAGAAAATATCATCCTGTGTGTGGTAACCCAGACACAAAAGAACACACATGGTATGCACTCACTGATAAGTGGATATTAGCCAAAAGCTTAGAATATCCAAGATACAATTCACAGACCATATGAAGCTCAAGAAGGAGGAAGACCAAAATGTGGATACTTCAGTCCTTTTTAGAAGGGAGAACAAAATACTCAGGGAGGAAATACAGAGACAAAGAGTGAAACAGAGACTGAAGAAAAGGCCATCCAGCCTATATGCAGCCACCAAAATCAGTCACTATTGCTGATGCCAAGAAGTGCTTGCTGACAGGAGCCAGATATGGATGTCTCCTGAGAGGCTTTGCCAGAGCCTTAGTGATACAGATGAGGATGCTTGCAACCAACCATTGAACTGAGAATGGGGTCCCCAATTGAGGAGTTGAGAAAGGACTGAAGGAGTTGAAGGGGTTTGCAACCCCATAAGAAGAACAATAATATCAACCAACCAGACCTCTCCCCCAGAGCTCTCAGGGACTAAATCACTAACCAGAGTTCACATGGAGGGACCCATGGCTCCAGCTGCATATGTAGCAGAGGACGCCATTGTTTGGCATCAATAGGAGGAGAATCCCTTGGTCCTGTGGAGACTCATTTCCCCAGTGTAGGGGATTGCCAGATTTTCGAAGAGGGGTTAGGTATATGGGCAGGGTAGCACCCTCATAGAAGCAGGGGGAGGAGTGATGGGAGAGGGAAGGACCTGGAAATGGGATAACATTTGAAATGTAAATACATAAAATGTCCAATTAAAATAAAACTTTGAGATGAATAAGAAGGACTTAAGTCCAAATGGACTCTGATAGTCTTTTGAAGGTAGCTCTTAGGACAGTGTCATCATCTCAATTAAAATAAAAGGAGAGAAAGAAAGCAACCAAGATTATTGTCTTGTGTTTAGTGCTTGTCTAGAACTTTTCAGCTTTCAGGACAATCAACTTGAGTTCCAGCTTGATCCCTTCATCCTCTTAAGATCTGCTTTTGTGTCCCTAGCTGCTTCTCAATTGTCTTCGCCCACAACTAGTAGAATCTGTTTTGTAAAGATCACAGCTCTCTTAACCCTGGTGAGAGACAATGTGAAGATTGATTCCATACAGGCTTCCAGAATTTTCTATGTGACCCATACTTTATGGGCAACAATAACTTATTTAATAATATTTGCTTTCCTGGGTAACCTCACTACTCTCCACTATGTTTCCTGGAAGTCACTTGACAATCTCTACTCAAATCTCTTCTAGGATTAACATCTAGACAAATGTAACCTAAAACACTTGTGAGTTATAACATCACAAGTAAGGGTAAGAAGGATGAAGATAATCTCTTTATTCTATGCACATAACGTGCACCTAAGGAGGAGGAAAGAGTTCTTTAAGACCTGTGTCATGTGAAGAGCAGTAGCAAGAAATGCTCCTACTCTGGGTGAGGCAAGAGAAGCAAAGCCTCCAAGAAGGGCCAGTCAAGGAGATAACATTCTTTACATTCTTTGAGTAGTTGATGAGTGAGGGATGGTTTCTCATGAAACAAGGCTTCCTTGGAGGACTGTGGACAACCATAGATCGGTGGGGTAAAGGTCAGAGAATGTCTCATTAGTAGGGAAAGACAGAGCAGAGCCATAAACAGAAAGATTTCTAGTTTAGGTGGGTAACCAAGGAGAACTAAAATGTGAGTCATGGCAGTGTGAATTCGTAAAAGTAGTTTTTACTCTATCCAGGGCTCTGATCCAAACCTCCTGGAGACAGTAGTCCACAAAAGTTCTGTACAGTGTTCAGTGCAAAGCACATAGGTCATACCTCACAGAACACACGGGCAGACGATTGGGTTGAAGACTGAACTAAAGCAGTCGAGGTAACATGAGGACAGCGTCTTCATTAGCCTGTATCTTCCTTTGTTCCTGTGGTGGTTAATAACCACACCAAAGCTTATATAACGACCCATGCCTCGAGAGTCATTGTCTGTAATTACAAATAAATATGACCTGTGATCCTGTTATTGTAAAACTAATTATGTTCAGCGATTCCTTAAATTCACGGGAAGAGTTCATGTCCTCGTTGCTGTGACAAAACTCCTGACAGAGCAACTTAAAGGGGGAAAGATTTATCGAGGCTTAGCGTCCGTGGGTACAGTCTTTGTGGCATGGAAAGCTTGGGATAGCAACAGAAGCTCTATCTAGTGCTGAGAGTTTTGGGACCTCAAGCAGATGTGGAAGCAAACGGAGCTTGGACCAGAAACAGGGTTGGGTGAGCTAAAATCCCGAAGGTCTGCCCCTCAGCTGCCCACCTCTTGTAGCTCAGCCTCACTTTCTAGAGATTTCTCCATCTTCCAAAAATGTGTCATGAGCTGGGGGTGAAGTGTTCAAGCCCATGAGCTTCTGGGAGCTAGTTCCCAGCATATCTGGCATATATACCATTAGAGAAATGTGGACATACATATGGGCGTATGGAGAAGAATTTGGTTCTTGTCATTAGGATAGAAATCCAAGTCCAGGGAACAAGCTCCGTTTCTGCCTCTGAGAGCCGCATAGAGATAAAAATAGTTCACGCACGATACATTTGTTTCGCACCTATTATATGCTGAGAACACCAGTTCTGTCACCGCTGTTTTGAAAGGTATTTGGGTGGGCAGCGGGGCAGTTGTGGCCATTTTAACAGCAGCTCTGTAGCTAGCCTCGCTGCTGTCTGTGGCATAGCAAATGGTGTTTTGGAAGTCTGGCCGTAAAGAGGGAGTCCTACTGTTCCTGCAAGGTGGTGACAATTACGAGATATTGCTACATCTCTGTGTCCAGCTGTGACAACCTTCCCACTCTGAACTCCTCAGCCCTGTAGTGTCCCTCTAAAGAGATGAATTACAGGAGGAAAGAAAGACAAGGGGGCAGTGATTGAGAGAAAATCTCCCCTCCCCCAAGTGGCAGAAAGAGAGGTAAGAAAAGGAAAACAGAAACCCAAGCCGGACATAAAATACAGAAAATAAGAAAAAGAAGGTATTTAAAGAGTGAGCCTTTTGCTTACCTGGGGGGTTACTCATTTCTACAGCTCAAATTTGCATTTGCCTCCGTGACAGAACATCATGTATTTTACTTTCCACGCCTGCCCTGCATAATCTTTTAAGTCGTACAAGATAGAAGACACAGTGTGTGGGGTTTGTAAGACCGTGGGGCTGAGAGGTGCAAGGAGGTGGAGAATTCTAATTGCAGAATCCAAACCACAGCTCCTTGTGTTTCACTGTGACAAAAATGGAAGGTTTTTATTAGTTAGGTGTTTATAAAGAAAAATTCAAATACGCATTAAGGGATTTAAAAGCCCCGATGAGGTCATTACCTGCTGCATTATTTAGAACACTGGGGACTCAAACCGTTACCCTTTTGTGTGCCAAGCCGCCACTGAGCGATGTTAGGGCTGTGGAATGTTTCCCTCAGGAGAGATAATGAGTGGGTATCCTTTACTGACTAGTCCCTAAAGTGTGTCTTCCCGGTCAGGGCATTCATGGAACGATTTTCTTCACATATCATAGCAATCCAACAGTAAGTACAGTAACAGCGATGCCTGGTGTAAGTCACTAAATTTTGCAGCTTAATGAACGGTAATATGGTAGCGTAGGGTGTCAGTGATGTCTATTATGGGTGATTTTGACTAAGTATTTGATTTGTGTGTCACGCTTCCACATGCCTGAATGCAGAGAGGATAAGAGGAGAGGTGCCAAATGTCATTAGACCTCCATGGCTATATGGCATTTTTGCACGAAATGAAATAAAATTCAGATGCTTCATAATCACTGCTGCGGATTAGCAAATTTTATTATGCAATTAAAACATTAGCGACAACAAATATAAATATGTTGTGTGTCCTTAATTAGAGCTCTTTGATAATCACTGTTCACTTGTGCATAAGTTGTTAACATACAGCTAGAATCACTTTCTATGAATTAAATTAATATAAAGGCAGGATGGCAAACTTCAAGCCTGTTTTGCCTTTAAGTGGAAGGCATTAGACGATTGAAATACACAGAAGAGATGAGTCTGCACCTAAAGGGCAGTGCTCCCAATGCCCGAGGGCCTTTTACATGCTACCCACTACTCAGGACACCTTGGCTCCTGCTTCATGTCTTAGTACCTCAGCCTTTCCCATCAAATAGGAATGCCAACTGTGATTAAAACCCTTCCTAGCTTGAAAGCATTAAGTGCATTGGCAAATCGCAACACATAGGATGGCATGAGACATTATGGATACTGTCACAGAGACAGGGATTAATATGATTTTTATGAGAGCCATTAATCTAAATTATTAAGATAGATGTCCTTCATACTCTTTCTCAAAGAACCTCAATGAGCATCTGGAAAGACAGCACAGAGAACCAAAGAAAGTTTCTGTTGTTGCTTTTAGAAATGTGAAACCAGTCACATCAATTAAATCAGGGCAGTGCTAAAGGTCTCAGACGTCCATACACAGAGTGATGGAGCAGCGGTGGAGAAGAAAAAGGCAGAAAATTGTTTCTTTCCTCCCCAGGAAAGTCCATTTTTTCTAAGTCTATCTCAAGAAGAGGTTCTAATGGCTTCAGATGGATAAGTCTAAGTAGGTTACACTTATCTGTAAGATATGTGGAAATGAAGCCACCTCCTTTAAATTCTCAAAACACAAGAAAGTGGATGACCCAGAACCTGTTTTGTTGAAGCAAAACCCATCACTTGGAGTCTGTCCCTGTATTTTTTTCCCTTGGGTATTTTATGTATTTACATTTCAAATGTTATCCTCCCTCTCCCATATCCCCTTCTACTCCCCCTGCTTCTATGAGGATGTTCCTACTCCTACCCACCCACTCCCACCTCAACACCCTGGCATCCCCCTACATTGGGGAAAAGAGCCTTCCCAGGACCAAGGGCTTTTCCTACTATTGGTGCTGGACAATGCCATCCTCTACTACATATGTGGCTGAAGGCTGAAACCATGGGACTTTCCATGTTTACTCTTTGGTTGGTGGTTTAGTCTCTGTGAGCTCTAGGGCAGGGGGCTCTGGCTGGTTGATATTGTTCTTCTTATGGGGTTGCAAACCCCTTCAGCTCCTTCAGTCCTCTCTCTAACTCCTCCGTTGTGGTCCTCATTCTCAGTCCTATGGTTAACTGCAAGCATCCTCATCTATATCAGTAAGGCTTTGGCAGAGCCTCTCAGGAGATATCCATATCTGGCTCCTGTCAGCATGCACTTCTTGGCATCAGCAATAGTGACTGGGTTTGGTGACTGTATATGGGCTCGATGCCCAGGTGGGGCAGTCTCTGGATGGTCTTTTCTTCAGTCACTGTTCTACTCTTTGTCCCTGTATTTCCTCCTATGAGTATTTTGTTCTCCCTTCTAAGAAGGACTAAAGCATCCACATTTTGGTCTTCCTTCTTCTTGAGCTTCATATGATCTGTGAATTTTTTTCTTAGATATTCCAAGCTCTTGGGCTAATATCCACTTATCAGTGAGTGCATACCATGTGTGTTCTTTTGTGACTGGGTTACTCACTCAGGATGATATTTTCTAGTTCCATTCTCATTTGCCTAAGAATTTCATGTAGTCATTGTTTTTGATAGCTGAGTAGTACTCCATTGTGTAGATGTACCACATTTTCTGTATCCATTCCTCTGTTGAAGGACATCTGGGTTCTTTCCAGCTTCTGGCTATTATAAATAAGGCTACTATGAACATAGTGGAGCATGTGTCTTTGTTATATGTTGGAGCATCTTTTGGGTGTACGCCCAGGAGTGGTATAGCTGGGACCTCAGGTAGTGCAATGTCTAATTTTCTGAGAAACTGCCAGACTGATTTCCAGAGAGGTCGTACCAGTTTGCAATCTCACCAACAACAGAGGAGTGCTCCTCTTTCTCCACATCCTTGCCAGTATCTGCTGTCACCTGAGTTTTTGATCTTAGCCATTCTGACTGGTATGAAGTAGAATCTTAAGGTTGTTTTGATTTGCATTTCTCTTGATGACTAAGGATATTGAGCATTTCTTTAGAGGCTTCTCAGTCATTTGATATTCCTCAGTTGAGAATTCTTTGTTTAGCTCAGTACCCCATTTTTTAATTGTATTGTTTGGTTCTCTGAGTCTAACTTCTTGAGTTCTTTGTATATATTGGATATTAGGCCCTCTATCAGATATAGGATTGGTAAAGATTTTGTGTCAGGGTTTCAGGCATAGAGACTTGCTTTGATCCAGATTAGCAGAACTCCTTCTAGATTGGGGGTAGGGTGGGCAAAAGTCCAGTTCAAATGACGATCTGCTTCTTCGGGTTATCAATGCTTGCTTGTGAATTTCTTTCTCCACAGATCTTGTTCTGGTGTTCTGGGATAGGAGTGGGAAAATTCCTGGATCCCTTTCACCAAATTCTTCCAAGACCATCAGTATGCCAACACAATCTATGACATTATCTCCTAAGTGAGAGGCTAAGAGGAAAGAAACTGCCCGTGATCACATAGCTGGGTAGACGTGTGGCAGGAGAAGTATTGCTTGAAGGCAAATTTCTGGACTCCCAGTTTAGTGATCAAATATTAGAGACAATGGTTAAGCTAAAGTCGAAGTGAAGACAACACCAACACACTGTTAATTATAAGTTTTAAAGCACACGAGCGTGCAATGTATTTTAATACAGAACAGAAATCTTAGCACGCTTTCTTCTTTCCTTCCAAAGTTCTCAGAAAACACAGTTCTCTTAGCCACAGTCCCATCTGACAATTACATCCTGCCCATAAAGATTCCTTCTGTCTCAATTGGACAGAGCACATGCCATCTAATTTGTCTTGTTTCCCTAATTGATTTTGCAGTAATTCCATGTGAGCTTAGCATTTCACAGCTTCTGTTTTCTTCTCCAGGGTGTCCTTAGGGGACCATTGAGTAAATTACTTTTTTTCTATCGTGCTTAATTGTGCCCTAGTGTTCTGAAAGAGTTAATTCACCTCTGAGAGGTGAGCAGTTCTTCACCCAAGAACCAGGACTATTACTGACCCAAAGAGGGCTGTAGCGAGCTGGGCGTATGGCCAATTAGCCACACACTGGCACAGAAGGCATTTAGTAGGTGTCCATGCCCCATTGAAAGTGACTCGACCATGGGAAACCTGTGATGTGTCCAAATGTATCACAGATCTCCTTAATAAAAGAAGTTACATTTACCTGAGATCACCTGTTTAGTTTGATACCGGACTTCTGGGAGGTCCTGAGTTTGCTCATCAATAGTTCTAGAAATGACTGAGTCTATGAGTTAATTCTTCAATATTCCCACCCAAAGAGGAAATTATATCCCTCAAAAGAATACCTCAACACTTCTGACTGAACAACATAATCCCTGTTCCGAATCCTCTTGGAATACATAAGTAACTGTGGAATGTTATTCCATTTTTAGGGCTCACCAGTAGAAGTAAATTGTGAATCCCACATGTCAATTTTAATTATCTAGCACCCATATTAAGAGAGATGAAAACATAAAATTGCTTTCAATCATATAGTCTATAAAATTCACATTAAATTATTACCATTTGAACCCATAATAAATATCAAAATATTGCTAGTGGGATTCTTTACTTTCAGATTGCACTAAGTTTTTACAAGATAGGGCCTTTTTATAATCACAGAATTGCTCATTTAGGTATCAGCCACACTTCAAAGGGTAGTAACCACATAGGGCTAGACATTGTCCACAACTCTACAGGTCTTCTGAATTCACTTAGCCTCTGACCTAGGTCTTCTGTTTATTTCTTGCCTGTAATGTATTCTTCCTTTCTTCCTCCCTCCCTCCCTCCCTCTCTCCCTTCCTCCCTTCCTCCCTTTTCTTTCTTTCTTCTTTATTGAGATCTTAAGGCAGGGTCTCACTCGCTATATCTTCCTGCTTCTGCCCCTTGAGTGCTGAAACTGCCTATGTGTGCCACCAGCCCCTTGCTAGTTTTTGCTTTATTTAAATTTGCTCTGCCAGTTAAATCCAGCTTCACTGATGTTGTTCAATTTCAAGTTTCATGCTGCGTCTTCAGAACATTCTGGCGGCTTGATGAGGTTTTCATCATCGCGTGCGTCATACCCCAATATCCCAAACCCTGAAATAAAAGCCCAAGTGGAAAGTGACGGAAATAGAGTTTAAATGGAGACACATATGACTTAAAGGAGGAGAGAGGGAGTCCAGAACAATTTCAATATCAACTAGAAGTGGTCGATGACAGAAAATAATAGATGCCTATTTTAGTTATTTTTTTTCTTGCTACTATGGATAATTAAACAAGGGACAACTTAAGCTAGGTGGTTAAGGAAGACTGCCATTGCCAAGCTATACCATCTCCAACTCACACCATTTCTGGTTTACAGTGATAAGGAAATAAATGACATTGAAACACCTTTATCTGTAACTTTCTCATGGCTTTCCCATGTTACCTGGTGCATTGATATCAGTTCTGTGTTAATGTTCTCACCCACTCTAGACAGTATGAACAGAACATCTAGACAGGACTTCTCTATGCCTCCATTAGATGTCTCTTGGGGTCTATAGTCTTAGTAGGCCTTCAACCAACAGTCTAATTTCCTTTTCTGGGCACCATCTTGTAAAAGCATTCATAACATAAAAAAAGTGTTTATTCCTTTACTATATTATGTTTAGATAGTAGGTAGTATAATCGCACAGTGTGTCATTATATAAAATGTTTATATTTCCAGTTATTAAGGAAATGTTTTGAAGAATAGAATCTTAAGTGCTAAAATAAATGAACCCGCTTTGACTGCTTTCCAAAAACTGACAAAAATAAAATGATTCTAATATAAATATTCAGTATTCTTGTGTTATAAAAACTATATGAAACAAGGTTTAAAATTAGGCTACCACAAGTATGTCTTCTCACTTAATAACTAGGAAATTATGAGAAGAAAATCATGTTAATTCACTGAATTAAAACTGATGAACATTGAACTCATGAAGTAAATTTTACTTTAGAAATGAAATGTCCTTATTAATTCATAGCTAGAATCTATCCTAAAATTCAACTAAATTATAATTTTTCCAAGGACTGAATATTATAAAGAATGTGGTGGATTAATTAGCTAGGCTTATTTCACACTGTGTCAAGGTGTTCTTTAGCCTTTGTCTTTCATGTGTAAAAAACGTGTGTGTGTGTGTGTGTGTGTGTGTGTGTGTGTGTGTGTGTGTGTGTGTGTACTAGACTTTTCATTAACTTGTATCTAACCCTAAATAAATTTGGAGCTGTTCATTCATAACCCTGGAAAAGCAGTTGACCAAGCAACCTTTTCCAAAGAAAAAAGGCATTCTAACTGAAATCATCTTAAATACCAACCCTTCAGCTGATTCACCACCACCACAAAGAAATGATGTAACCTAAAAGATATGGCTTTCTTGGTTAATTCATGTGCCCAAATAACCACCTTTCCTTACACCCTTTCTACAATAACAAGAGAATAATTTATTTTTAGAATAAGGAAATATTTATTCGTAGTTATTTCTCAAACTCTAGAAACTGCGCAAGCACTGAGTAAATATAAAAGAAAAGCGTAGTGTAGATGAAATTTCTGTCTTCATTAAATCCATATTTTAACGTATACTGAGAATAAAACTTTTTAGTGCATAATTAAGGTTTTTCAGGTTTTCTAATGACACTTTATCCTTCAAGCTTGCTGGCTTTTGAAATTAATGATTTATCACCCACTTTCAGTTCACGCTCAGTTCCACGACTCCTCACTCTGGGATTTAAGTTAATGGAATAGGAACTATCTCAAACATGCGGGTCACTAAAATATATGTGGGGGGGGGCTCAGGAAAGTATTATATTTTATATCGCAGTTGATGGAGTTCTTACCCAGTATGTGCAACACCCTTGGTCTGATCTCCAGCACAGTATAAACCTAGCTATGGTGTTATATAGCTCTAACCTCATCACTCAGGAAGTCACAGAATCAGAAGTTCAACGTCATCATTGGCCACATGACAAGTTCAAAGCCAGTCTAGGATACAAGAGACCCTGCTTTAAAAGAGAGTCAAACTTGCACCCTAAAGTGTACTATGATGTATTGGTTTGAAGGAGGCAATCCTTACATATACTTTCAAATGCAATAAAATGAACTAGTGCTGTGAATTTGCCCAAGCACAGAGAGAGAAAGCTATCCATGGGAAGCAGAGAAGTGAAAAATCTGAGCACCTTCAAAGATTGCTGAAGACATGGGAGCCCTGAGAGTAAATGGAAATAAAGACCCCCAATACGAACCCCAAGCCCTCTAGAACAGAACTTGTATAGCTTTTAGCATCTAAGATGGATCCTGAAAGGACAAGGTGACAGAAAGAGGGCCAAGAGAGAAGGGGATGGGAAGATTACCCTTATTGATTAGAGGTATCAGTGTGTAAAGTCTCAGTGACATTAAGTTCATTATATTGTTCAAATACAAGGAGTTAAAGGACTGAAAAAGGAACTAAATGTTCAGGAATAAATACAGAGGCAAGAGTTGTTATTAAGGTCAGCTGCATTCATTGTACAGTTAGATTTGGCAACATAGCATCAGATATAATGATCTACATCCAAACCAACCATGATCTCTAGGCAAGCAAGCACATGCTCCAAGGTTACCTGAATCTTTCAGAGCAATGAGCAGATATAAAATATGAATCATAGAGATTTCGAGAACAGTGCTCACACTGCCTTTAGATTTGGCTTTAACGTGGAATCATCGCAGGATTTTGCATGAACATGCACCCTGCAAATATCAGTATTCTTCTTGCTTCATTTATACAAAATGTTGAGAGATGCTCAGCTTAGAGTGAGGCCAGGTGGAACAAGGTTTTCTTTCCTTCTCTCTCTTGTCTTGTCCCATCTTTCTTTTATTTTCTTTTTTTCTCTTCGGTCATTTTAAATTTCACATTTGGATTCCTAAATTGTCTTTTATCCATCAGCCTGATACTTTCTTTTAACAGACATTTACTATTTCTTCTAGTATTGAAATGATAGCTAAATGAGTTTCAAATTATAACATACTTCTTTACTATTTCCCATTTCAACCTGTTTTACAAATATGCATATTATATATTAATTATATAATGCTTTGTGATAGAATTAAAGAATATCAAAAGATATGAGGAGTGTTATCAAGCAAAAATTTTAGAACAAAGAGTTAGACTGATTGTCATATTTATAGTTCATAACCTAACATATTTCAAAACCATTCTTCAAGTTTAAATATCATTTCTAGCCTTGTTCTTTGAAATTAGAGATCAAAACCAACATGTAAATTTTATATTGTTACATATGTAATAAGTAGGGTTATATTATAAGATCCCAGGAACAGAATGGTTCTGTGGGATTAGTCAAAATGCTCTGAAATTACATTTATAGAAAAATTCAGACAATAAGTAGCAGCAGTCAGTACTTGAGAAGCAGTGATAATTTGGGATGGTATATGAATATAAAGTAGGTTTTATACACACATATGTACATATAATAATATATATACATACATACATATGTAACTACACAAAGTTAAAATAAAACCAACCACTGTTGATTATTCTTCAACTTGAAGTAGACTGCATATTTGCAGATCAATCAGACATTGAATAAGCCACAGCTGGGCTTTAGAATGACTTCATTGACCAGTGAGGCTGAGCCATTGGAAGATTTTGAGAATGGACTTGAAAGCTAATTCTCCCAGCTCAAAGTCCAGGTCCAGGAGGACTACTGGTGTAGCAGACGTAGATCTATGAGTCGGATTGTGTGAGTCTAGAATAGAGCTGTCTCTTCCCACCATTGCTGATTAGCAGAGCTGGTGACACACGGGGGCAATGACTCAGTCCTCACACTGCCGCCATGAGCCACCTCCATATGTAAGTGGCTCCTTCATGCTCAGATACTTAGCTACTAATTGTGTTCATGAATTCATGTATATGTTAATTTCTAATTCTCTAATAATATTTAGAAACACGATGAGCAATTTTCCATACTTGAAAGCCTTGAAATTCTCTTTCAGACATGGCTTTTACATGTCTGAAACTACACACCTCATTCTTTAATGAAAATGAGAACTACAATTGTACTAAACACTAACGCTGAAGAACAGCCCCACCAGATGCTTTATTAATGCCCAACTTTGGCTGGCATGGGTGAAAATTTGAAATGATCAGGAATCTATTTTCCAGTACAAATTTTAGTACTAATTGATTCCAATAAAATATACTGAATACTATGGTGTCTGAAGCCTAAATCCAGATTGATGGCTCAGCTGATAAAGAGCTTGCCACACAAGTATAAGGATCTGAGTGGAGATCCCCCGACATCCATGTAAATGCTGAGTGTAGTAGTGTTTATCTCTAACCTGGGAGGACAAAAAACTGAAGAATCCCTAGTGTTCGTTAGCTAGGGATTCTTGGCCGTCAGTGAATGCCAGCCTCAATGAGAGAGCCTATCTAAAGAAACAAAGTAGAAAGCAATGGGGGAAGATCATGACATTGACATTCTGAGTCCACACACATACATGCCCTTCTACATGTGCACACACACAAGCAGGTACTCATACATATACCACACACATACACAAATAAATGTATGACTCATGGCCTTGTATCATAAAATAGATTCTTAATTCTAAGTTTTTAAGCACCAAAAAGACTAAGGTGGCCATTAATCCAAGGTTCCTGTGAAGAAGAAAACACAGATTATATAATATTTTATTAATGTCAGAATTTCAATCTTACTGAAAAGAAGTTTCTCTATTTGTAATAAAAATAAGCTAATAACAATGACTAATATTTTTAGGTTTTCTTTTGTGGACAGAGCTTTTATTTCCTCTTTATGACTCAAAATGTCCCCTGCAATAGTTCAGATATCAAATTAATATCTCCCAAGGGTCCACTGTGATTGAGGTCTTGGTCCACAGGGTAGTAACATGACAATCTGCTCGAACGTGAAAAAGACAGGGCCTAGTGAGAGGAACTTGGGTCATTGAGATGTTCCCTCAGACATTCTTGTGGGATGTTGGAACCCCAATCTCTCAATAACCCCCTCCTCTCCTCTCTCTCCTTCCCCATTTCTGACTTCCTGTATGACATTGTAAGCTCTTCAATACATGCAATTTCCATGAGCCTCCAGAAATATGAACTAAACCAACTTTTGTTTACCACATAAATAGATCATCTTGATTGTCTCATAGTATGAATGCAAAGCTTACAAATCTACCCCAATCCTGTTTCTTGGCATGCCTTAGTATAGAAGAACAGCTCTCAACCTGTGGGTCATAACATCCCTGGGGATCAAACAACACTTCCATAGGGGTCACATATCAGATTTCCTTCATATCGGATATTTACATTACAACTCATAACAGTAGCAAAATAACAGTTTGATGTAGCAACAAATAATTTTTATGGTTGGAGGTCACTTCCACATGAGGAACTGTATTAAAGGTGTTAGCATTAGAAAGGTCGAAAACCCCTGGTTTAGAACATAATTTGGCAAATTACTACAAATCAATTCATCAGAGAACAGCTTTTACATGTTTAAAAGAAATAAAGGAAAATTGTATGTGACTCACAGTGCTTCAAATTTATATTAGCTAGCCCATTATAACAAAACAAAATAACTTACCATGCTTGTTCTAAAACATTCCAAAGTCACAATTTTTTTCACTCTTCAAATATAAATTTGTGTTTAGCCCTGCTATCTCTCCTCTCTACACGTGTTATAGCTTATGACTCCATCACCTTTGCTCTGAGATGGTTCTCTGTCTCTGACATCACATTCTTCATTATACACACCCACTATTACAATACCAGAACCATCTTCTAAAGGGAAAAGTCATTAAATCCTTCTCCAGTCATGAGTCTTGGCATCTGAAGACATTATGATGCTACCACCATGCTTGCTTCTCTCAGTCCCTGCTCAAGTGAGGATGTCTCCTTCAACCCACTTCACATAAAGGATTATCTATATGTTAGCCTCCCCAGTCACCTGTGAGTTCCCTTGAGGATGGATGCAGAGATAGTTGCCTGGCAAGCAAAAATATGTGCTGAAGAATAAATGCATGAATGAGTTTGATTCAAGGTTTTGAAGTGTCAATTTTACAAAAAGAGAAAAGGTCCCTAGGAACCTGTATGACTGTAAGCATTTGGAAGAGAAAAGGTAAGACTGAGCTAATCTGATGATGGGTTGGCAAAGCCTGGTAAGAGTGAGAATTCAACACCAACTGAATTGAAACCCGACTTCTCATCTGCTTTTCATGCTAATGTCTCCCTTTATGAATGCATTTGAATATATAATTTTAAAAATTTTTAAATTATGCACAAGACTAAGCTGTGTGCTTTACATATCTTCCCAGTTATTTTCATTTCATAAAGTTGGCATATGTGTGAATATAGAACTGAAAATTGACAGAATGGGTGCATTTTTCATGTGAAGAACAAGTCTCAGAGGAAGGCAGAGAAGGAAGAGATCAGGGCTTGCCACTGGCTGCCTTCCTACTTATAATTTTTCTGCTCTATCTCCAAAGGTGAGGTTACTTTAGTCAGAATGGACAGTACTCTGCTTTAGTATATGTTCACCTTGGAATCTCGTTGCTTGGACACAACAGAAGCATCCTACTTACCCAATGTGATATGGAATTCGACTTCCTTTGGAGAATAAGGGTGCCGAGTCAGTAGTAACTTAAACAACTTTAGTCAAATTTGTGTTATAATAATGTGTAGTCTTTTTGTTTTAAGTGAAAGAAAGTACATAGAGACTTTATTGTGCACACACACAAATGCACATGCATACATACATATATACACACATACATGTGCATGCACACACACACACACACATATATAAAATATCATGCCTAATTCTTCAGCTCAGAACACGTTCAATTATTCTGCCTACTTGAAGGACATTGCAAGATGACATTTGGGTACTAGAGTTGAGAGAAGGGCCATGGATTGGTGAAAAAAAAGCACCTGATCTCATAGATTTGTCCAACAAATGAAATCTTTGTGTTGATTCCAATCTCACCTTCCTTTATCGTTCTAGTTTCTAATCCCACCTCCACCCTGTCTCCTTAAAGCAGTCAAGATAATAATAGATATTAACTTCTGGCACAGGAACTGTCTCTGATTATCTAAATAATAGCTTTTCTGGGTTTCTCAAATCTGATTTCCAAGAGATAGAAGGAAATCAAACACTAGACCTGGAATTAGAGCAACTCACTAGAATCCTGAATCCTTTAGTGCTTGCAGGAAAGTCTGGGAGTTAATAAGGGGAGGGAGATGGACAGATGTTGGGCAAGCAGAGGGGATGTTTCTGCATTTCGTCATTTGCATGAATAGAAATAGTGAGTACCATGTTACTTTCTCTGTATGTTTCTTCAGGATAACTTTTAAATGTCTCTCTTCACCCTCTCTACTACTTTGGATATGTACTTCATTCCACCAAGAAGAAATCACATGCTGCCTTCTTTACTCTTATAGGACTGATGGTAAAGATAATGCCTCTTAAAAATGTTGTCAATGGCCCCATGTGCCTGGCACATCCATCTGGGTATCAAAGAACAAAAATAGAATGACTATGTAATGAACTTGAAGGGATTTTTTTAAAGGCTATGATCATAGAATCACTTATTGAGTGTGACCATTCTTCCTTATGTTGTTGGGGGAATTTAGTACTTGACTGGAGTCAGATTTCTGGCCCATCACATCTCTCAGAGAGAAATAAACAGAGTTCCTACAAGCGTTACAGAAGAGAAGTAAGGAAACAAAGGACTAGCTATGGTTAGTATGAAGACATCATTTACAGAAGACAACGAAGTCATGCCTGCCACCTGAAAGGACGATGGGCTCAGGTGGGTTCAGAGCACAATAATCTCCTAAACATTTGGTGGCAGCCACAAGATGGATGGAGTAGACACATCCATTGCTGCCTTAGCACATTCACTTGGACCCTTTCTTTTTTTCTCTTCTGCGTATCTGAAGTTGGACCAGGATGATCGCATCATGAATGTCTCCCCCCACTCTCCAAGTACTCTTTACTCTGTTTCCTCTTAGAAGACCCACAGAAGATGATACAGGATGCTTATTGTGTATATTTTGGCTCTTGATTTAACAACCCATGCTGGATACTTTTAAAATTTGAGTTACTTGCTAATATTCATGGCCCTATATAAAATTCAGGATACCTCACTTGTAATATGGTACTGAATTCCCACGTGGTGACGTTTGGTTAGAGCTTCCCATTCTGTGCTCCTTTGAAGGAAGTAAATACTCACCTCTATCCCCTGTAACCCCTACTGTCTTGTTATCGGTGAGATGGACTGTTTAATTTCAGTGACTTCACATTTTTCTCAGAATTAAGGAACGCACAGCCTATTCCTAGTGCCCAGCTCTTTTATTTAGTCATGTAACATTCCTAGAATATTTAGAGATTTGAATTTGAAACTTTCAAGTAACACTATCAACCTTTAGTCAAAGTACAGAGGTAGGTAGGATTTTCTTGGGTTTGTATGTGTCTCAGGAGGCTGAGATGCAGGTATCAACTAAGAACACAGGAATATAGAAGGCGCCTTAGTAGGAGGGATCCTTAAGGTGATCATGACATTATTACTACTATGTTAAGGCTGGCAGATGGATAAATAGAAGAACTATCTTGTATGAATTTGACAAGATCATTGCATATATTTTCTGACTTACTAAGGCAATGGGTGGCACAGGTTGATGTTTCAAAGTATGTCCCCTTTGCTCTAACATCCTAATGGAAGCCTGGTTTTCCCACCATCAGTGTCAGCTTCACTTAGAGAAAATTAACATAGATCCCAATCCCTGTTGTCAAGGAAATACCAATCAGGCTCAACTGATAGATCAGATGCTGAGCTGAAAGCAAAAATAGTAGCAGGGGGAAGTACAACCATACAGAAACAACTTGAATATGGCTACCAGGAGAAGAGCACATGGACAGTGGAGGGCATCCATAGTTGATGTCAATTATCAACCTAAGCCATTTGTTCAAGAGCAAGTTGTTACCCTTCCTTCCCAGATACTGATTCATTAGGTGTGAACCTAAGCCTAGGCACCTTAATATTTAACAAGATCTCTAGGGATTAAGATACAAGAAGTCATTAATTTAGACTTTGGGAAACACTCTGAGACTCCAGTATCTTATTACAACTAATAATGCAGTGTTTCCAAGATTTCTTTAAAATAACCCTCAAACACCGAGGTAAGTAGCATTAATATATCCATTCTTGGTAAGAAAGGGACATTCAAGAAGTTTAATGACACACAGATACAAGAGTCCAGAACCAGGACTTGGTAGTCAATGTTATTTCCTATTTTTATTATGCTGTCAATATAATTCTGGTCCCTGTGTGACGCTGGCCGAAGACAATTCCTTAGTCCACGAGTTTGCATTCTGTGACAGGGAGATGAGACAGTCCGCTGGCATGAGATGCCCCGGTCACTGGTTTCATAAAGTCGCATGAAATACCTCTGTGACACTCCTCTCTGGTGTATACTGCATGTTACCTCAGGACAGTTACATCAGCTTTCTGAACCTCGGTTTTCCCTTCTTTAAGGAAGGCTTACTAGTTTGCCTTCACAAGGTTGATTTAGGAAATAATGAAAAAATAAAAATGCCAAGATGGTATTGTCCTGAGGAAATACTGCACTGTTTTTAGATTCCTCTTCATCCACGCATTAAATCACAAGTGAGAAAATAATGCTTTCTGTGTGCCCGCCCTGCTGCCATTGGCACATTGAGAAGCTTCCTACTCTCAGCCCTAGCCACCCACGTGTCCTGACTCACTTGTAGTCATTCAGATGTTTCCAGTACGTTAGCAGCTGGGATCTCCCTTTGAGAGCCTTAAGCCTAGAACAAAAGGAGAGAGCAGGTATTGCATGACTGTTCTGTGACGGGAACATTTGAGAAGCTAACATCTGAACTGCTAAACTTTAACACCAAGGCCCCATTGCACATGGTCTTCCAATGTTTTGGAGCCTGCAAAGGCTGTTTGCCCAAGGTCACTTCCCCCAGAAAGATGGGTTCCAACTTGAGCCCCTGTCCTATCCCTGTGACTCTCCCATCAGCTTTAGGCTTTTGTACAAATTTTGATGACCGTGAAAAAGGTTCCCTTGTAGGATGTGAACTGCTCAACCCATGCTCAGTTAGCACAGATGTGCTTTAGTAGTGAAAGCCTTCTATATTTGACACAGTAATACTCAAGAGCAAACCATGAAGTTCCTCAGATATGTGAAGACAGATTCACAATCAATCTGATAAGTCTTAGAGCACAGGACTAATATCAATCAATACAGAATAATAGACACATCTTTTAAATACAGCCTCGTTGACCCGTGTCTAGTCTAGGTGGGAAACCAGGAGTTCTAACTAATCAAAGGCTAATAGAATCAGTTCCTTAATAATTAAAACATCACAGGCTCTGCATGCATATTAAGTTTTTCTTCTTTTTCACTCAGAAGAGAAAATCTGAACTCCTTGGCTGGGTGAGAGCAGGTTCTTATTAAAGAAATGAACTAAATTAATGACAAAGGTGCAGGTTTTGTGAAATGTCCTCCTCATTTACATTCAATCCCTTCAGAATAATGGGAGAAAACTCATTTGCATAAAAGACCACTTCTATTCCACAGCTTGATCAATTATCTAACAATATTAAAATACTGGACATATTTCCCTATGCAATCTAATCTATCTTTCTAGTCGGTTAGCTGGTTAGCTAGAGGCTCAGAGAAGGGATTAACTAGGTTTCTAAGACTTCCCAGAATTCCATCGGCTATCAGTTTTCTGTAAATAGTAGCAGTACAGTTTTTCAATGTACAAAGTCACTTTTACCAGGTGTTTAGGCAAAGCAACATCCTTTTTATATAATAATTTTTAAATGTAACCTTGAAAAGGCCTCCATTATTGGGAAATGCCAACTAGTTGACGGTCAGTTGCTCCATCTTGAAATAACTAGCAAAGTGCTGTGACCCTCTGTCTCAGATCTCTGAGGGGTAAACACCATCCTAAAACCAGGGCTCTCAAATTCCTCTCAAAGTAAAAAGGGCTTTTTCCCAGGGAGAAGCCTAATTGTTAACATGCAGTTTGTGAACCCTGGTGTCTTGGAGTGGGTGGAGGATGGCAGGAAATGATCGTTCTCCAGCACAAAGCTCTCTTCATCGGGTGTCACAAAGGCAAAGGTTTGCTATTTATAGCTCTTCTCTTCTGTCCCCTCATCTCCTCAACCACAGAATAGCTCTCCAAAGTCAAGGTTCTCTCCCACTTAGGATCCTGTGAATACATTCTGTCTACAATGAAATTCTCACCAAAAGTCACACAGATCCAAATGATTCAGGGCTCTGGAACCCAGGCTCTTCTACAGTTATACCTTCATTCTTCTCAAGAAATCAATTTCGAAATTAATGCCCAATATTAACTATCATATATTAGCTTATATGTCTTGTAGTCATTTAGACTCAAAGAATCACTGTGGGTAATTAGAAAGATATCAAAAGACCTAGTTATAAGCCCAGGGTAAGGTTCATATCTAAAATGCCAGCACTCAGGGTTGCCATAATTCTGAGGCCAGCCTGGTTTACATAGTGGCCAGTGAGAATGCCCTATGATCCTCAAAAGGAAATAAAAATCTATTTGGAGAGCTGCTTGGAATATACACAACTATTTTAAGACAGAGCAAAGTGGGCCAGGCAAGGGAATGAGGTGACACATGTGCCAGATGGTCTGATGACAAGTTGGTCATGTTCCCTAAGAAGTATCAAGTCTTTCATATGAATCAGATGGCAGCATGTCACCACTCCTTGTCCTGGTGTCCTCTGTAAGTTTACCCACCTGGTTTTTCTGGTATAGTTTTAATTGCACGTGTGTACCTGTGTGTTCTTGATTTAATTTGGTAAGGTCACAGGTTAAGGTATAATTTTACTTGCACGAGTAAATTGCCTGTGGATTATGGTTTGTGTTGGATAGATGGGAATTGTTTAACAGCACAGATCTGGTCAGTATGACTCAGCACTCAGAATGGAGCAAACCATTGTTTTAGAGTTTCTATGGGGCAGGCAGATCCTGAAGTCGCTGTTTTATACACTGTGGTGTGACCTAAAAGTAGAGCATGACCTGATCTTCACAAACCTTTTGGGCCACTTGGTCCTCCTCAGTTTCCTTTCAGCCTTTTCTGTGCTATGCCTCATGTTTTATAATCTTTGAATCTAATTGCAATGCTGTCAGTAATATGATGATCTCAGCTATTCCTCAACTGCCCGAAAGCATTTCTTCACGATGCAGTAAGTAGGCAGTTCACGTGCCCTTTGCATGCGGAATGACCCAGAAAGTGTTGTGTTTTCAAGATTTGCTCTCTTCAGTTGTTCAAAGGTGGGGTTTGTGGGATGTGATTGACCCCTGAAGTCTCTGATCTAATCTGTGGACCCCCTTACAGGTGGAGTCCTAACTTCATGTTAGGAACTAAAAGGAAGACTCTAAAGGAAGTAAGTCCCTGGGGATATGTGACTGAAGGGAATCGCTTGTCCCTGTTTCTTGGTTGGGTCTCATCCTCCATGGTTGCCATTAGATATGCAGCTGCCTCAGGCCTTGCTCTTCCAAGGTGATGTGGCTTCCTTTCTACAAGATTAAAAGCAATGGAGACAGCCAGTCCTGAAATAACACCCTTGAAAGCATGAGCTAAAATAAACCCTTTCTCCTTTAAATTGTCTCCTCAGGTATTTTGACACTAAAGTGACTAAAAACTAACTTGTAACTAACATGTACAAAGCTCCAACCAACAATCCCTGTTACAGGAGAAAGAAGAAAACTGTCTTTATTTAAGCATTTTATTTAAAGTCCCCATTGTGTCATATTATGTCTGAATTACTCATCTTGATTTCATTCATACTTTTCTGATGTTGCTCTCATAATTACATATTATAACATATGTGATCATTCATGATGTCTGCTAATTTTTTAACTAATTTGTTTTGTGTAGAGTGATTTTTTAAAAGAAAGGATGAATGCTGCTTTCATTTTTCTACTCAAATAAGAGGAAAATTTTGCCAATTATTTTCTAGAGCAGGACATTTGGTACAGATAAGGTTGCCATAGCAACCGGAGAACAAAGCTTAATTTGGGCCACAGTGAATGCACCCACTTTGTTTTAAATTTGTTTCCTGTCTGCACAAGCACATATGTGTAGAGCCGTGTTTACAAACAGTGCAAGAGTACCTCTGTGGAAAGTCGTTTAGGAGTGGGGTTCCTCAACTTCCCCACTTGCATTTGCATTTCCTAAGAGCCAATATTACAACTCCAATAGGATTATCTTTATCAAGGATAACTGATGGTAAACTTTGAACATCAGTTGGCTCTTAGCGAGTCTTCAGAAATATTTTGACATTAAAACATGCTCTACTTTCTAGTATTCATCTTTACACTGTGTTGGAAAAGAAATATTTGCTGTATTTGACTGGGAAAAAACAACTTTAATTTAGTCAATGTGAGTGCATTTCCTCTGTAAGGATCAAGTCCCTGAAAGAGTCTTGCCGGTATACATATCCAGCGTCGAAGTGGCCACAGAGGCGAATCCCTGTGGCGTCCCAATTCTATGGAAGCAGATAGAATGTACTTTGGTGTTTATGCTTCTCTTTCATAAAAGCTATAAGCTTTAGTTTAGAAAAGATTCAGTCTGCTGCAATTCAGGTAGCGTATATATCATATTTGGTTTAACCAACACCTAAAATTCATTTCCTAACCCTCGTGTTAGGATTCAACAATAATAGAAGGTCTGTTTCCAAGCTGTGTCTGATTTGCCATGCAACTCCACCTCTCCTCAGAGCACTGAGTCTAGACTACACTTAGCTATTTAAAATACTTATTTGCATACCTTCCTCCCTCCTAGACAGAGTTCTACAAGGAATGCCTCTTTAAACTTGGTGTTTTCTTCCCACCCAACCAAAACAACACCTGGCATATCCCAGGTGCTATGTACAAAGTTTATAAAAAAAACAAAAAACCAAAAAAACATGTTTTAATTCAAAATTGAAAAAGTTACAAACACCCCCTTCCCCCCCAAAAAAAAGAATAGAAAAACAAAAGACAAACACTGCCACCACTAACAACAAAAATACAAGAAAATTAATTCCAGAACAGTAAATGCACAAATAGTTCTGGGTCTACAGTTATTTGAAGGAGAGGAGCTATTAAGACTAAGAAACCACAAAAAGCTAGTGTCACCCTAAGTCATAGTGAGTGTCACATACCCAAATCTTCTTTGGTCCATTCAAGCATTTATATGTCTGTTACCACCTGAAATGACCCCAAGTAGTACAAAGGTCCAAGGGAAAAAAGTCATTTGCAGAATGACTAAAGCCAACAATAAGAACAGGAAGCCAAGTGGGAATCTAGAAGAGAGAGAGAGAGAGAGAGAGAGAGAGAGAGAGAGAGAGAGAGAGAGAGAGAGAGAGAGATCCTGGCATGGGCTTTTGTTAACTTTAAAGCCTACTACTCCCAGTAACATACCTCTTTCAATAAGTCCATACCTGCTCTACTCCAACAAGTTTGCCTCCTAATCTTTCCCAAACAGTTTCACCAACTGGGGACCAAAGCATTCAAAAGTATGAACCTATATGGTCCATCCTTATTCAAACCATTACAACAATGAAAAGTATATTTCAAGGAAAGGTAAATTTAGTTCACATGTTAACTGCCTTAAACTACTAGCTTTATATTTTAAAGCTTTATAATTTAAAGATTGTCATTGATAGTCTAGAAATACATAACACAGGTACACTGAAAGAGTGGGAGAGGAGAGAGAAGGGAAAAGAACAATGAGAGAGAGAGACAGAGAGATACAGAGATACAGAGAGAGACAGAGACAGAGATAGGAACTTTATTCACATAAAAATAAAAGCTGCCAGGCTATCACAGCTACAATGACCGAATATGTGATGGAGAGATGGGAACAACAGATAAAACTGAGGTGTATGTGTGCTGTGGAGGAGGCAGAATTAGAAACTGTTGGTGGTGAGGAGCAGGTTAACATGAGTGGCCTGTGCTCGCACCTGAGGCCACGGTGATATCTGGATTCAAGCTGCTATGGAGGGCCATGTCTGGGGCTGAGGTCCTATAGCAGCTGGCATCTGTGTTGATGTCCATGGCTAATGTTACCACCAAGGCTATTCCGATGTCTGTGGTCTGTGCTGCGGCCTGAAGCCATTTTGATGTTTGTGGATTGTGTTGCCTCCAGGGGCCAGACTGATGGTCCACACTGCCTCCGAGAGTCTTGTCTGGGTACAGAGTCCGACAGCAGCCAGAAGCCATTGTTTGTGGTCTGTGCTGTCACCGTAGACCATGAGGAAGGCCATGATCTGTGCTCCTGTTGACTGTAAAGAGCAAGGAAGCTACTTCTGCAGTGATATCGATGACTGCAGTCACATAGTTGAGAAAGACATGGGAGGCTTCTGTAAGAACCCCTTACCTCAACCCCAATCTCCATTCCCACCCACAAAAGTAGCAGCCTAAACAGGAAGCCATCAAAGAGAACTTTTAAAAGTGTGGTAAGGGACTGACCCTGGACTCTGACATGTAGCTCTCCCACACCAGGATGATTTGCTAAGACTGAACCCCCAGTGAACTAGTTGGGGTGTGGGGGGGAGCAGAATGAGTATAAAGAAATATTCAAGTTAATAAAAAAAAAAAAAAAAAAAAAAAAAAAAAAGTGGTAGGGGTGCTGGTTCTGTTTGTGGAGCAGCAGGCCCATTGAGAGTTTGACCGTGCTCAGAGAGTGTACAGATAACACAAATTAGACTTGTTCTCTCCCTCTCCCTGGTCTCCTCTCCCTCTCCCCTCCCCCTTCTTCTTCCGCTCCCCCCTTCCTCTCCCCCTCCCCTTCCCATCTGTCTCCCTCTGCCTCTCATGTGCACGTGGGCGTTTTGCTTGTTGTTTTGTTTTTAAATTTATTCTGTAATCTTTTTTTTTTTTTACAGTCCAGACTTTATTCCTCTCCCCATCTACCCTCTGACACCTCCCCCACCATGCTCCAAGAGAATGTCCCAACCCTCCACCTGCACCCACCAGACCTTTCCACTCTCTGGGACCTCAAGTCTCTTGAGGGTTAGGTGCCTCACCTCTCACTGAGTCAAGGCGGAGCAGTCCTCTGCTGTATATGTGCTGGGGGCCTCATATCATCTGGTGTATGCTGCATGGTTGGTGGTCAGTGTCTGAGAGATCCTGGGTGGGTGTCCAGGTTAGTTGAGACTGCTGGTTTTCCCCTAGAGTCACCCTCTTCCTCAGCTTCTTCCAGCTTTTCCCTAATTCGACCACAGGGGCCACCAGCTTCTGTCCATTGGTTGGGTGGACATCTGACTCCTTTAGCTGCTTGTTAAGTCTTTCAGAGGGCAGTCATGATAGGTCCCTTTTTGTGAGCGCTCCATAGCCTCAGTAATAGTGTCAGGCTTTGGGTGCCTCCCTTTAATTTGGATCCCAATTTGAGCCTGTCACTGGGCCTCCTTTTCCTTACTCATTTATTTATTTATTTTTGTCACGGGAGAGGTCACAAGGGACAGAGGGCAGACATGGAAAGACTGGGAAATAAGTATGATTGGGGTGACTGATGTGAAATCACCAAAGAATCAATAAAAATACAGTGGTGAAAAAAGTGAATAGAAAAGAAATCTGAAGATTGCAGATAACTCTCATGGTTCAGTTGGGGAGCAGAGAGAGGGGGGAGGGAGAGAGGGACAGAGGGACAAAGGGACCGAGGGACATAGAGAGAGAGGGGGAGAGAGGGAGAAAGAGAGAGGGAGAGATGGAGAGAGGAAGAGAGAGAGGGAGAGAGGGAGAGGGAGAGAGAAGAGTTCTTAACTTACGCATTATACAGGTACAAGAAATGAATTATTTAGGGTAAAAATAAGAGTCTATTGACATTTTGGGTCTAAAACAGTTGTTACATTTTTCTCATGAGGAACTTATGAAAACAGGTAAAATTTAAAAGAAATCATTGGAAAGAAAACATGTAGGAGGCTGTAGATTTAATTAATGAGAGGTCAAGACAAGAGATTTTTACCTAAAAGACTAATTTAAAGAGAACATTAAATAAGCGGTAGGTGGGAGTGAATGATTACAGTGAATGCAGGTTGGGTGTAGGGAGCAGTAAGACAGGTGGAGGCCTGAAGTACAAAATAAACACAAAGCCCTAATGTCCGACCTGTTCATCAAGGACCCCGGAAGTCGGAACACAGGTGACAAAGCTAGGCACCAAATTAACCAAATGTTATGACTCAGGATCAAAACAGACAGTCAATTGATTTCAATAAGAACCATAAAAGGTAGGGAAGTGAGCTTTAATAACAAGAAATGGAACCAATTATTAGGAGTAAAGGCCAGATAAATGGGACAGATAATTCTATACTCTGCCTCCCAAGGGCACTGAGGATTAATGAGATGACAATATACACCCATTTGATATATAAAAAGAAGGTGATGAAGCTTCAAGAGGAAAGGGTTTTCGTTAATTAGGAAATACATTCTGTACGAACACGAGAATTTCTAGGCTTGCAATTTTCCGTACTGGATCTCATGTTTAAAAAAAAAAAATCTTGCCACTATTTTAATGGCTTATACAAATAGTGATTCATTGATTAATACTCTAGCATTGTTTAATGGTAAACCAGAATGCATAGAACATATAAAAAGGACATAACACGTATTTAATTTATATGCCATTTGCCATATTTCACATAGTGTGCTATATATATTATTTGCCGGCTTATTAAACATGTTTGGCACGACCCCTCATGTGATACTCATGTGCTTAAATTATTTATCAGACTATTGCCTCTCGGCTCCAAATCTCTGTTCCACAAAGAGGGGGATGAATCCTTCCAATATTTTTCTTTTGCAGAGTTCACAACGTTAGGCTATAACCACAGAAGATGCTGCAAGGGCACTGATGCAGACAGTGATGTTCCTTCCCCTAGGTCTGACGTGCTTCTCAAGTCAAACACCAGCAACAAAGACATTTACCCCAGCATCTCTTGCCTGGTGCATGCTACAGCTAAGAGCTCTGATGGCCGAGTCATTCCCAGGGACCCTAGCTGATAGATTCATTGCCAACTTCCTGCTTGAAAATCATCTCCCTGTGCATGGCTCCCTCTGGTACTTTCCCAAATCATTTTGCAGCAAGCTATTTCCACTGACTTTTCCCTAGGTATTTTGTCTCAGTCCTAAGGCTCTGGCCACTCTTTGTGAACTGCCATCACTGAATTCTTTAGAGTTCTTTTCATAGCTTCCTAGCTAATTCTCAGTCTACCACAATCTTCCATAAATCATTTATTTCTAATATTAAATTTTGTTTAATAACATGGGGTTTGTCTCTCGCTTGGACTCTCTCTCTCTCTCTCTCTCTCTCTCTCTCCTCCTCCTCCTATGTCTGTGTGTGTATGTGTGTGTATAGGCAGATGTATGTTCATGAGTATGGAGATAAATGTAATCCTTGGGTGTGGTTCCTATGGTGCCATTTGTCTTGTGGTTTGAGAGAGGGTCTCTCACTGGTTCAGCTAGACTAGTTGGACAGCAAGATTTGATTTTTTTACCTGTCTCTACCTCCATAGCACTGGGATTAGCAGTGCTCACCATCACTTCTGCTTGGGCATGAAGCCCAGCACATCAGGCTAATCTTTCAAGCACTTTACTGATTGAGCTTTCCACCTATTTTCTAACATGGTGCCCAGATGGAATAGTAATTACCTTATGATATTACTAAAAAGTAGACTTAGATCTTTGCCAATATCGTATAGTTAATCGATTGTATTACTTTTCTATTGTGATAGAATATCCTAACCAAGGAAAAGTATATAAAGAAAAGATTTTATTGGGATTTACAGTTCTAGAGAGGTCAGAATCTGTCATGGCAAAGGGACATGGCAATAAGCACCAGGAATGGTGGTAGCAGCAGAAACCCGAGGGCTTCCAAGGGCAAAGCAAATGGAGCAAACTGAGAATGGCATCTGGTTTTGAAATCTCAAAGCCTGTCCCCAGCTACACCCTTCCTCCAGCAAGACCACACCTCCTATATTTATCCTAACAGCATCGCCAACTGGGAACTAGTACTGAAAATTCTTAGCCTATGGGGACATGTTCATTCAAACTACTACACGGATACAAGAATTGGAGTTTGAATTAGAGTATTTTTGTTGGGAGGTTTTAAGCATACAGATCAAGTACTCAATTTTTATAGGAGAGGTATAATGAAAAATAGTTCACCTTTTATTTGCAGTTATGTTATAGCAACTTATTTTATATAAACCAGATATTTTGAGACCTTTGTTTTACCTTATATATGGTAAAACATAATCTTATTAATTTGACACAGCACAGTCTAGGATCACATAGGAAGAGAATCTCAGTGAAGGTTTGTGTATATTGGGTTGGCCATGTGGGCATATCTGTGGGCTGGTTATCTTAATTAAACTAGTTAAACTAATGTGATGTTGGAATTCCCCAGCCCACTGTGGGTGGCACTATTCCCTATGAAGGAGTTCCTGAACTATTCAAAAGTGGAGAAATTAAGCTGAACAGAGCAGGGAAGCAAATGGGCCTGCATCATTTATCCTCTTGCAGCTCTTGACTGTCATGATATGACCAGCTGTCTCAATCTTCTCCCACTGTGACATCCCTGTAGTGATAGTTATAGCCTAGAATTGTGAGCTACCAGAAAACATTTTATATCTAAGTTTCTTTTTGTCAAAGTATTTTATCATAGTGACAGAAATGAAAGTGGATTATAGTCATGTGATATAATTTTACTCCCAGCACATCAGACCAGAGCTTTATACTTCAATTTTCATATTAACTTCATACTAACAGCGTGAGAAATTCCAGTGCTTTCCTGGGGACCACGTAGTTTGTTTTACTTTGCATCTAATGGCTGAGATCTAAGGACCAACAGAGTTGTAGCTCTCACGTCAATCTTTAGCAATCAGAAGATTCAATGGGAACAAGAATGGATGAGAATGAGGCATGTAGTAGGTGCTCAGAAGCTAAGGAATGAATAAGTTTGTTATGTAGATAATATGACCTATTTCTACATGCAAGTACCACTTTTTGGTTCACAGTATGCTCAAGGCTCACATCAATATCATAGAATTTAAGCATCAAAATGTCCCAGGCGCTGTGATTTCCCATTCTTACTTGAAGAAGTTAAACACCGTCATATTAAAGATCATGTGTCCATGTGTGTGAGGAAGTTAAGAGTTATCATATTAAAGACAATGCGGCCGTGTGTGAGGAGGACGTCCTAACTCTGGGCCTGACTCGCCCATTCTACCCCTGGATTAGCAGCTCTGACCTGCTTCAGCCACAGGCTTCCCAGCACAACTTAAGTTTACGCTTCCTGCTGCACAGTAGAACGGCTTGTCTCCAATATAATGCTTAATAACGATCACAGAGGCACCAAGTGCCTGACAGCAAAAGACTCCTAATGAACGCCTCAGAAGCGGGTTCAGAAAAGATTACAGAAGTTGTTTACTGAAGGCTTAAAGTGAATGTCATACTAACTGCTCACATGGGTCTCATTTGATTGCTTCCAGAAATAAGATATAGTTGTTCCACTGATTATGAAAAATTGTTTGACTATTTAAATTCTCTCCAGGCAATTCAGAGAACCCAGATAGCCTCTACCCTTTCCTGAAGTTACAAAAGCATGCTTGGCTTATATAAAATTCCCAAACTTGAAAACTCATTGGTAGACTACTCTCTTCATGCTTCCTCTTCCTGACCATTACATAATCTTGGAAGGTTAACTTGTAAGGCTCTGCATCCTCAGTTTAGTGAGTTTTGAATGTGGTTTTAAACACGAGGCTGTAAAACATAAATAATAAAAACAAACATACACATATGGAGAGGGCTTTTTATATGTATCTGTCTTAATCAGGGTCCTCTAAGGGCACAGAAGTTATTAAATAAATATCTTATTCATTATAACATATTCAATATAATGCACTCATTTCTTTATATTCATTATAAGTATGTAATATTTACCATATATATTTTATTATATTATTATATATGTACATATATGTATGCTTTATTTTGCATATTTTATTTTATATGCATGTATACATGTGTGTATTTAGTACACATTTAAAATACATATATATATACACATGCATGTATGTAGACACATGCATGTGTGATGTCTACTGAGAGACAGAGACAGAAAAACACAGAAGAGAGAGAGAGAGAGAGAGAGAGAGAGAGAGAGAGAGAGAACATGGGGTGTCTTTTGAAACCTCAAAGTCCAGCACCAGTGACATACTTCCTCAAACAAAGCCTACACCTGATAATCCCTGTAATTCTTTTGAACAGTTCTAATCCCTGATGACCAAGTGTCCAAATATATGAACATTTGGGGGCTATGGTTTAAACCATCTCAGTATCTTTTATAGGTATTTCTAGTACTATTGTGCTCCTAGAGGTCTTACATTTTTAGGACCATCGTTTGTGCAACTTAAAATCCTTTTCAAAGAGAAAATAGACAATCTGTGCTAGAGGTTTTACAAAGGATAGCACATTTATCGTCACACCTTGATATATGAGTTTTGTCAAGGCAGTTGAAGAGTATTACAACTTAAAAGCTGTAGCTGGATGTTAGTCTGCTAAGTTTGTGTGCCTTTTTATTTGTTTATAAAGTTACAGTCTCTCTCTTGTGGAGTGACGGCCATCAGAGGAAGTCACTGGAGGTGTGCACCTTCTATTGTTCTTTTACTCCAGGGACAGCTGAGGACAGTCCAGCCAGGTTTTGGCCCACCTATATACAGTTAGGTGGTCCTGCTTCCATTTGTTTGGTTACTTCACTATCCCTACCATTCCCGAAGGTTCTAAGCATTTTTACAGGAGGTCAGATGAGAGAGAGGGAAAAATAAAAGTTGTAGAATGCACAATATTGATGGTAACAATAAGGGTTAGGAACCTCTGAGGTATGGCTACTTAAACTTCTAAAAAGCATAATGAATCAAGAAGCAAATGTTAAATAATAATAACTTGGGGTTATTAGCCCCACTGCTTTGGCTGGAGCAAGAAAAATATTTTCCATCCTATAATATGTCCTGTGATCCATCCCAGCCCCCACAGATGTAGATTAATGCTGCAATACCAAGAAGGAAAATGTGATTACCTCAGATTTTATTGTAATGCCATTATCGATTTGTTGCCATGATAATGTAGAATGCATATTTCTTTACTCCAATACGTTTTGTTTTTTTTAAGATTTCTCCCCAGAGATTTGAAAGCCTATGTCTATATAATTTCAACCATGATTCTGCAATTGAGAACCTTATCTATTGTTCTAAAGTTACCTTTAATCTAACTATCTAGTTAGGCAGAAACTATCATGATGATTGAATGTATGTACACAGTACTATAAATTCTCCATTATTGGGCTCCTATCTCAAGCATACTTTAACATTTAAGGCATTATCAAGACACACTGAGGGGATTTTTTTCCTCAAAACTCAGTCATTTTTATGTGTGAAAATGAAATGAATTCTGTAGTATTATAGCTTCATTCTTACACATTCAAAAAGCAATGATGCCAGCATTCCTCGCTCTAACTCACTTTGAAATGTAAAGAATGTATTTGTCACTCTTACTAAAATAAAACAAAACAGCTTTTTCTTTCTGTTTTAGATCTCTCCACCTTCATCCACTGACATTTAAACTCACCCATTCTCACATTTTGCCTGTTCCTTCTCCAGTATTAGAATATAATAAATGATGATTTAATGTGCAGAGTCGGGCGTCTTCTGAAATGTCTTGTGTAATCAGAGCTGCTCGAACACAAGCATAATTCTTTGTCCATCTCGTACTTTTTTACCTTCACTGTCTCCCTAGACCACTCCATCTGTTTTTATGTTTATAACACGCCTACATGGGGGACGCTTTCCATGCTGGTATCTTTACCTTAAATCTTTTCTCAGAATTAAGCTTCTGCAGCCTTGGCGTCTCAAAAGCACCTCCAATTTCAAACACCCAGAGTGAAGCGTTTCATTTCCCTTAACAACCAGTACCTCGACAGCTCCCCATCTCAGTCAGTAATTACCATCACTATCCATCCAGCTATCTATGTGGGCAAGCTGGGAATTAGACTGGAATTTTCCACCCTTCTCACTTCCAGTATCCAATCCATCAGAAAGTTCTGATGGTTCTGTTATAAAAATGCACTCTAAACCCTCCCACTTGGCTCAGTATCTGTTACCACCACCCTTGCCCTGGCTGTCACCACAGCTAACCAAATGCTGTGTCAGGGTCTGTGTAGCATTCTCTTCCCCTTTCCTCGCACAGGAAAGTGTCCTTGAAAAATGTGGACTTGGGGAAATGGCTCAGTGGGTAAAGCGCTTGCCCCTCAAGCATGAGCATCTGAGCTTGGATCTTCAGTACCCAAATAAATTCTCAGTGGATCCTGGGGCCCACATACAATCCCAGTACTATGGTGGTGGTGACAAGGATGGGGATGGAAGCAGGCTGACTAACTCCAGGTTTAGAGAGCGACTCTGTCCCAGTAAATAAAGGGGACAGTGATCAAGGAGGACACCTAATGTGAATATATGTTTAAAAAAATTAAAATGAGCAGAAGTTGAAGTTTGGTCAACAGGGATGGGTTAGCCAAAGCACTGTAAGAGAAACAATCGCTATAACAAAACAGTGTATCAGAAATAATGTGAGCTCCTCACACCATACATGGGAAAGCCTCCATCCCAGGTCTAAAGTCACATGTAAGCTTCTGGCTCTGCATCACTAGAGGGAGCCATCTTGGAAGGCTCTTTGTCATTCTCTTCCCTCTGCCACCGATACTCCAGCCCGGGGATGCGCTCCTCCCCTGCACAGGATGCCCCGAATCCTGCCTCCTTTTCCCCGTCCTGGTCTCTGTCTAAATTTTATTCATTCTAAGAAGGTTCTCTTCACACTCTAGCTCCCGCATCATCACTATTAACTTCTTTCAAAACAACCCTCTCTATTGCCTTCAAAATACTCTAACACTGGAATTATTCAATTACCTCTGACCGTTTTTAATTGGCTGTCTTTCTTTCTGAGATAAGAGCTCCATGAGGCAGGGATATTGCCTATTTGGTTTACCTTATAGCCCCCAGGCCAAGCATGGCCATTCCTATAGGAAATAAGTAACCAGACGGCCATTACACTTGAATCATCATTTTCTGCAATCGTGTCTATTGCTCTTCATTCACATCAGCCCCACTGTCCCTGCCAAGTGAACATTTACAATGTGCTTTTCAATTGTTTACTCTATCATGCTTACCTATAAGTTAGGAAATAATAGAATTTATGGTATTTCATTTATCTGAGTATATGACATGGCTTCTTCATAACCAACGATCATCAATCCTCAGTGAATTTATATAACAATCATGCCCTTCCTCTCTTACCCCACATCTCAGCCATCTCAGTAGGTGGTAGTTATTCAGGGACACAGACAATGGACAGAAGTCTTGCCACCTAACAGAAGCACAGTGGGTCATAGTGCTACCTCAGTTGCATTGAAAATAAGAGAGATCGAAATTTTTGCAATCATTTCTCTTAATCCTCAAGTAGTTCATCACACTTTTGCTCTCATTCCATTGGCCAAAACTGGTGATACTATCCCAACTTACTGAAAGAGAAAGATCTCAGAAGCATCCTATTCTTGGTCACTCCCATTTTCCATCCAAATGGTCTGATTTAAAAATGTTAACTTTCTCAGAATGCATAGGGTTTTTATCATCTACTGGGAATGAGTGTGCAAATACATACTCTTTAGCTTAAATATGAAGCCCTAGTGGGTAATGAAATTCAATTTAATTTGTTTTATAAACATGAATAGTTAAGGTATATTACACCTGAAAAAATCTTGACAAATAATGTTTTGTGATCTGTTCTATAAGTTAACATAAAAATTATACTGTGTCAATTTGTGGGAAAACTAGAAATAAAGAAAATAAAAAGATTCTTTGGCCGTAAACATAAATATTACCTTAAACGCAATTTGTTTCTTCAAACTAAAAAAGCATACATACAAGAGCACTTGAAAAAAATTGCATGAATCCCCATTGATATTTACATAAAAAATGACAACTGTCAATGTCCTCCATCCGTTAATACCTTGCCTACTCTTTCGGACATGTCTCTTTTTGTGCTAAAGATGTGACAGAGAGTTAGCAACAAAAATATGAAAAAAGTAACCTCTAATTCAAGAATTCACACAATGTAGGAAGACTTATACTGATTAAGGAAGGCATGGCCCTTACAGAAAAAGTTCTCAAAAATACAGTAGCCTCAGAGAAGCGAGTTCAGGAAGTTTCATAGAAGCTGCAACTTTGGCTCAGAACATATGAGGCTGAGCTGGCATGGGAAAGCAAGGGAAGTCAGTATAGATTGCTGGGCCAAGTTCCAACGTGACTTTGTGCCAAATCCCTTGCCTATCAACAAATGTCTCACCTACACATCTTCAGCCAACTCACAGTCCTAAAGAAATCTTGGCAGCCCTGCCAAGGAAGCCTATTAAATCTAAATAGAAACATTGAAGGTATGAAGGATGTAAAAGGCCATGGGAAAACAGAGTATGGTCTATCTCAAGCAAATGCACTTCAATAAGCCATACTATAAAGACTCCTTACATGCTGTCAATGAGAAGGCAGAAGTTCCAAGTCACAGAAAATCCCAACCTCTATCAAAATGGTCATTTGTCTCAGCAATTTGCTTTCTAAGAATCTATCCAAAATGCAACAGTAGCGTAAGCATGAAAAGACATTTAAATATGAAACTATTGATTGCAGTACTATTTTCAAAGCCAAATATAGAGATACGACTACCATTTAATTAATAGAGAGGAGCTGCAGTATGGGTGCTACTGCAATAAACAAAATGAAAGCTATTTTTATCTAGTAGAGAATATCTAGAGCATAGGTTTTGGCAAAATTCTAAATAAATAAAAGTAGGTTTTGTGTACCACTACGTACATAAGGGAAGACACTGGTGCTTAGACTTGGAACGTAAAATTATCATTATTAGATTTAAAAGTAGTCAAAGGCTGGCAATTTTATGTAATTGTCCGTAATTTGTATGTATTGACCTTTATTTTTAGTAGGTCACTGTAACAGTTTCAAGCCACATCTTCAAGATAGAATTATATACACACCAAACTTGGCCTAGGTGGTTCTGATTTCCTTTTGTTTTCAAGGTGCAAATATTGCTCTTGTCAGTCTTGGAGGTGTCCTTTTGTAGACCCATATCCAAAGGTCATATACTGTGATGGCGAGAAAAAAAAGACTGAAAAATACAGACATTAGGAACTTTTTTCGTTGTCGATACTAAATAACAGACAAAAGTAACAGAAGGAAGGAAAGATTGATTTTATCTTATGACTTTAGCAGATTGAACCCATCATGACAGATAGCTGTATAGTGGCTGCTCACCTTATGGTGAATGACAAGGAAGCAGGGAAGGAGCCAAGCAGAGCCAGACTTTAATCTTCAGTGGCCACTCAGAAGTTGGACTTCTAGCTAGACACTCCATCCCACACATTTCCCAATCTCTCAAAACAGCACAAGCACATGTTCAAACACAAGGGCCTGTGAGGAACCTTGCAGACTCAAACGGTTAAATATTAAGGCCTAGATAGGATATTAAGGCCTAGGTAACTGTTACCTCGCTAGCCTGCCATTTTGTGCTGTTGCTAATATTATAAGGAAACTTTCTCATGCCCAAGTTGCTTACACATTCTGTTAGGTTCTGTGCTGTTGGAAAACAATCAAGACAGAAGTCAGTAGAACTGCTTTGTATAGTGACTGACAATAAGCTTAGACCCAAACCAACTACCAGACTGCTCTTTCAGCATCTGTGTATAAGCCTGTATGGTATTTGCTTTTATAAGCTGCCCCTGGGACAGACCCGAACATAAGAGAGACACCTGCATCTTTTTAGAATAAGACTTCCATTTTGGGTAGGAGTCGAGTAAAGTTCCCAAGATCTTCCTGGGAACTGACATTCTACTTGGCAGAAAGAGACATGTATGTATGTAACTGATGCGGTTAGGAAGTTAAGACATGAAAGTTAGACAAGTCCTATGTTGGCTGACAAGTTAAGGCATGAATGTTAGATAAGGCAAGTCCCCTGCCACAGTTGCATACCCCAACCAATGGGAGCAGGATACATGTACAAAAAGACATGTTCCTAAGGAAATTCCCTATCCCTAAATCCTGACTGGTGGACTAACTTAGCACAGATGTTTGTCAATCTCTGGCCTAAAAAGCCTTATGGATCTTGATTCAATGTCACAGTGCAGCTTCTGAGCCTGAATTGTGGCCCTGATCAGTCAGTCCTGAGGCATATGCTCAATAAACTATCCCTGTCTTACTGCGATTGGTGTCCCTGTGGTTTGTGAGGTGCTTCCTGGACCCCTACACAAAACATAACAACAGGTAACCAAACAAATAAAACGTAAAGAGCACAGCTAGTAGTTGAACTTTTTCATTCATTTATTGGCTGACAATTGTATATATGTATATAACATATTCTGATCACACGAATCCCTCCATCTTCCTGTCCTCCACTACTCCCACCCTACCTCACGTTCTCCAACCATTCCCACACCACACCACCCCTTCTTCCCATGGGGTCACCATCCTATTTTCATGATTATTTTTTGTTTTGTGACCTGCTGGATTTAACCAAGGCTACTTGTGTGGTCAGGAGTATGGAGCTATCTAAGGAAGTGTACGTAAATCACCAGTGGCTATATCTCCGAAGACAGTAACTTCCTGACCTCCATCAGCAGACAACTATTCACTTCCCTGGATGAGGCAGGACCCAGTTCTCCTTCTCCAGCCATGACTCAATGCTAATTGACTTTGTCTTATGCAAGCCCTATGCAGACAACTGCTGTGGTTGTTTTTAAGTTCATGAGTGCCATGGTCATGTCAAGAACACACAGAGCCTTTCACATCCTTGCCCCCTATTTCCTGGCTGTCATAGTCTTTATACTCCGCAGTGTTCTCTGAGCCTTAGAGAGGGTTGGGTGCTCCATTTGCTTCTGAGCACTCAACAGCTTCTCAATAAGCTGTCAAGCCAGGTAAGGGCAGCATTAATCTATGAATATAGATATAAATATTTAAGAAGCAGCTTGATAGATAATATGTCCAATTAGCAAAGCTAGAGTAGTAGGTTTACTCCTTAAGTCTGTATGGCCTTCCCAGCCATGGGCCTTTGACCAGTTCCATAGTACCAGGCCTAAGATACTCCCAAAGAGCAGGCCTCAGATCCAATCAGAGACCAGTTGGTTACGCCTCATAATACTCGTGTCACTCTTGTATGAGTAAGCATCTTGCCTGGCTACGTTGGGTATTTTAGATAATTATCTTAAAGCATAAATTCATAAAACCCCAAAATGAAAATATAGAGGTCAAGATGTATTTTAGTCAGAGAATTGCTATAAAAAAATATTTGCGAGAATAGGAAACTTCAATAATTTGACTCTAGTTCCCCAATGAAGCAGAAAGAAAAGCATACAACTATCTTAAGCGGTTTTCATGAGTTTTTTTTTTTCTGTTGGAACTGTTTGTGCTATTCTGAAAAAGTGTTATGTATGACATAGAATAAGTCAATGAACAGGTATATTGGTATCATTAAGAGTTAAGATTCTGCCAAGCAAACTGGAAAATATCATCCTGAGTGAGGTAACCCAATCACAGAAAAACACACATGGTATGCACTCATTGATAAGTGGCTATTAGCCCAAATGCTTGAATTACCCTAGATGCATAGAACACATGAAACTCAAGACGAATGATCAAAATGTGAATACTTCACTCCTTCTTTAAAAGGGGAACAAGAATACCCTTGGCAGGGAATAGAGAGGCAAAGATTAAACAGAGACAGAAGGAACACCCATTCAGAGCCTGCCCCACATATGTCCCATAAATATACAGCCACCCAATTAGACAAGATGGATGAAGCAAAGAAGTACAGGCCGGATGTAGATCACTCCTGAGAGACACAGCCAGAATACAGCAAATACAGAGGCGAATGCCAGCAACAAAGCACTGAACTGAGAATGGGACCCTTGTTGAAGGAATCAGAGAAAGAACTGGAAGAGCTTGAAGGGGCTCGAGACCCCATATGAACAACAATGCCAAGCAACCAGAGCTTCCAGGGACTAAGCCACTACCCAAAGACTATACATGGACTGACCCTGGACTCTGACCTCATAGGTAGCAATGAATATCCTAGTAAGATCACCAGTGGAAGGGGAAGCCCGGGGTCCTGCTAAGACTGAACCCCCAGTGAACTAGATTGTTGGGGGGAGGGCAGCAAGGGGGGGAGGATGGGGAGGGGAACACCCATAAAGAAGGGAAGGGGGAGGGGGATGTTTGCCTGGAAACCAGGAAAGGGAATGACACTCGAAATGTATATAAGAAATACTCAAGTTAATTAAAAAAAAGAAAAAAAGATTCTGCCAAGCAGGGTGGCTCATGCCTTTAATCCCACCACTGGGAAGAAGAGCAGGAAGGTCTCTTTGAGTTTGAGACCAGCCTGGTCTACATTAGCTTCAAGAGAGCCAGAACCACATAGATAGGCCCTGTCTCAAAAAAAAAATTCTTAGCATAGATTAAAAAATATAAAGATTACGTACAAGTTATTATGCAGTAAAGATTGTAGATGAGTTATATAAATACTTAGTGTGTTTGGATTTTAATTATAAACATTTGGAATGCTTTAATTCTTAGAAACAAAGTGACAAAATAAGTCTATTTCTTATCTGCGCATAGAATGGGCTTTGGAATGAAAATAGATTCACTAGCTACTGGTTCACATAGTGTCCAGTTTCCACACTAACATTAGTTCTTTCTAAAATGATTTTTATATATTTAGAGAAAGGAGTTTCCAAAATCCAGTATAGAAAATGTTCCTACCATCAGGGGAAAGCAAAGTCTACAACTACTAACATGTAGCACAGAGGATCCCTGAAACCATTCCAATGACTTCTTACTGACCCAGGGGATGGGTCAAGCAAGGCATTCGATTGAAAACAGCTCAGGATACTTGATTACATTAGACAGGAAAACTCTTGATACAAGAATTACAGCTATTAAGTGGAGGGATTCCTTAAAATTTTTGCTAAGGACACAGCACTTCGGCTGAAGCGGGCTCCTAACTCGCTCAGATTCCACAATCACTGCACAGGAAATATATAGAGGACATTGAGAAGTGTAATCAGCAAAATGCAGACCACAGGAAATTCTATCCAAGAACTGACCTGGTTTCTTCAACAACAAACCAGTGCAAGGGGCCTGGAAAAGACATGGAATCCAGAGGTTTGAGGATTTTTAAGAGGCAGCCAAACCATTGCACTCGAGGGACTTAGATCTCAACTCAAATGAGAGCATGTGAAGAGTAAAGGATAGCATCTATAAGACAATAATCGGAGAATGTGAACGCCAGGTATTGGTAGGTGGTCACTGAATTATCACTCGGTTTTAAAAGTCTGATGATGTTTTGGTTACCTTTCGAAAGATCCATACACAGTTTCCTTTGTCAAAAAATTCAATATTCTAGATAACCTCCTTCCCACAGCTATCTACAGGAAATGGCTGCTTTCCCTATTGCCCTACAGAGACCGTTTCCCAGAGGTTTTCTCCAACTAACACCGTGGCATGGACTCTTCAGCGCTTTCTCCTTCTTCGCAGCCTTCTTCATCGTTCTGTCACTACAGGTCACACACATGACGCATAGAGCACGATACAATGAAACCAGCTCGCTCATTTTACACTGGCAACTCCGGTAGGCAGAAGAAGCTGCTTTTCTTGAGGGACCACACTCCTCCTCCCTCAGCCATGTCCTGTTTTCCTTCATGCAGCCTCCTAACCGCACTGACAGGTCCTGAAAAATTAATTCCCAAAGCCGTGCAAAGCTATAGATTCTCTCCTCCTGCATGCCAGAAAGAAAAAAAAAATGATGCCTTTGACACCATTGCTAGAACTTTAAAGAGAAACAATAGTCCTCCCTGAAATTCTTTTACATCCAAACATGACAATAACTTACTTTCATATGAAAGCGTTTACCCCTGTAAAATCTGAAGGGCTGTTGGCATCAGAGGTTTTGATCCATACCAACAAAATCCTTTACTATTCAACAAGTTCTACTCACTGTACTTTGGGAGGGGGGGCGGGATATGCACACTCATTGTCCCTGTATGAGCAGAAAAACTCAGAGAGGAGTGTGGCATGACCCTCTATTTTTTTCTAATTAGACTAATTTATATCATTCTCAGAACTTGATTTTTTTTTAATATTTTTTTCCTTTTGAAGTTAGTGAATCTTAACTTGCTGAAACATGGTGAGAGAGAATCCGACTGGTGGCATGCATGCAGTCTGACTTAAAATTTTGACTCTTTAAAAAATAACAATAAAAGTCTATTTCATATGCAAACACTTTACAGAAGAAAACGAACTTTTCTACAGGCTGACCATAGCAGTGGATAAGACTACAGTCTCACTTTGCAAACTATGATGTTTCCAATGGTCAGAAAGTAGTTGGACCAGACTGCCAAATGCAATGTAAGAAAACCAGTCTGCATGCCAGATTGGTGTGGAAGTAACGGGGAAAGTTGGAACAGGTGTTAAGTTTGGAGTCGTAATAAGAATGGAATCCAGGTTAAAGATAGAGTCAGGAGAAACAGGAAGGAGAGTGGGGAGTGAGAACTTCTGACTACCGAGAGCAGGAATTGTAACCTGGAGAAATAAGGCCACCAGTTCTCTGTAGAAATGAAGATCATAGGCTTGTTAATCAGGAGGCTCCCACAAACAACCGCTCACTGAAGCTTTTTATATGAGGTTCAAAAGCTATCATATAAAACCTCATTTTCCTTTGAAGACTACGAATTCTGAGCAGTCAGGACATTTTATGTAGTTTAAGTATACACAATTACATATTGTTCATTTTGTGTGTATGGCAAACTTCACGTGCTGCATCATAGAGTTTAGGAAAGGATTGCATGAACCAGTGTGAAAGTCTAGATTTCCTCACAGGTAACCTTAGAGCAGCTTATCCAACAGTTAGAGCTCATGTTTGTAAGTTGTTACTTTATGCAATCATTCCTAAGACTTCTTGTCCTCTGAGCCGATTTTTCCTTACAGTCTCCCCTCAAATGACTTGTGTGTAAGCCAGATGTCTTGCAAGGATGATCAGAGACCCAAAGGGATCCCCCAAGACCCTTTTACAGGATTAATGAAGTTCAAATATTTACATAATATGTGCCTGGTTCACTCTCATCCTCTCTAAAATATTCAGTAGAATTCTCCGGAAGCTCAGTGACCTGAGATAAAATAATCACTTTGATGATTCATTGACTATGTACTTGCATTTCACTGTGTATTAACTTTTTACCATTTTCCTTTCTAATATGGCTTTTTAAAAATCAACAAGACATAATAACTCAATTAGCAAAAGCTCTTTAAGGTCCTCAGTGAGTGATGTCTAATAGTGTAAAGGAGTCCAAAAGCATTGGCAAGGAAGCACCCCTCTTAGCCGCCATCTTTCCTGCCCTTCATAAATGCTATTCTGACCCATGCCTGTTCATTTCTCTGAAGAGACCACTCAAAAGGCAAATCTGATTATATTGAGTCTCTGCTTAAATCTTTTATATCCTATAACCTGTAAGACTGAAACAGAACAACACAGTTAATTGCAAGAACAATGAAGTTGTGATTTTCACTTAGGGCTCCTTTTAAATCCCACACCTGTCAAAGGCCATGTCTCCAGTAAGTATGAGCCAGTCTCTCTCCCTTCCTCTGTCCCCTCTCTCTCCTCTCTACCTGGCTTCCTCTTTCCCTCCATCCTTCCCACCCTCTACTCTTGCCTGCATTTTATTAAATACATTTATTTAAGATCTGATAGCTAATCTTGACTGTCAACGTGACTAGATCTGGAATCAACTAAAAAGGCAAGCCCCTCTGGACTTAGGTATGGGATTCTGTTGATCTGCTACATGAAATGGTAAGGCCCATCCTGAATGTGGGTGGCACTTTCTGGTGGCAACTCAGATGAAAGGAGGATAGAACTAGGGAGCTTTGCTTTTTGCCTTCCCTCTTGCTGACAAGTTCATCTTTTCTGTTGTTGTAACTACTGTATTCCTTCACCGATATTATAATGACCCAGCTACTCCAGGCTTCCAACACTAAGGATTAGAAGGTCTTCAGGAATCTTCTAGGTTCTCTATAGCAAACTACTGAGATAGTTAACCTGTGGACTGAGTAACTTTCAGGCTCTCGCTTCATGGTGTGAAAGCCTCTGTTGGACTACCCAGACCACATTGCATTAGCCAACCTAATAGGGCCCCTTAAAATATGTTGGCTCTATTCCTTCGGAGAACCATGACTAATTGTTCTAAGCATGAAGCATGGCATTGTCCCTAGAAAATATTCCCTTTTTTCTCACAAATGTTGTCACCTGATAATGGACACAGGATGATGAGCAGAAGCGATAACATGAAACTTCAGGTCAAATGACTCAAGGAAGAATGCTTCATCCCCTGTGTCTTCCCTTCTCATCTGAAAGTTTCAGGATGCACAGAGTGTTCAGTCAGCTTTATTATATCGTGTCTGACTGCTCCAGGATGTCTATGCTATATGATTTTTATGGAGAAAAAAAAAGAGCCTCTATCTGGAGTTGATGTTGACCAAGCAGATAAAGACCAGTGCTTCTTCTCAACTAAGTGGTTGAATAGCCTGAATTTCTACAGGATAATGTCATCATTATGTTCCAATCCTGGGATCCCATTAGCCTGGACCTGCTCTGGACAATCTTTAGTTTTTCCTTTACTTTTTCATTTACTACTTACAAGTATGTGGGCACTGGACATAGGTATTTAGATACTATTCAACATATCCATTAATATCATGGGATTAAAAAATGAAGCAAATGGTATCTTAACGAGAGTCCATGGGGGATTGACAAGCTGAGAGCCCATCACATTCACTTTGGGTCTGTGTACACTTATCAGGACTTCAATAACACAGCTCCAGATTTACTGGAGGGAATCAAGCAAGAAGAATATTGGACACTAGTCTCTAGTTCAGTAAGAACACAGAATTAGGCTGCAGAGAACAGTGTATAAGTGCCACTAAAGTAACATGAAGACATCTTATATCAAACCCTGGCTGTTCTGCCATCCTGGGTGAGGCTGGGCATACAAATGGGATGTGATCTGGGATGTCCAAATAAGGACAAAGGATTCTGCTGTAACGGAACATAAGTGTGTGATGCTGGACTTGTGCATTCCATAGATACAGGTACCCACATGAAACAGGCTAATCCTTTCCCAGCCCTTTCTCTCAGTGTTGTTTAAAATGCGATTGTGTGGTGGATTTAGAACTGTTCTTATGACATTTATCCTGAATGTAACCACAAAGTTTATAAAGTTTATACTGGTTTTGGGATGAACCATGTAAAGTTTTGGTTCTGTGGTTCAAACCAGTCATGACTATAAATTTTTCATACATTCACATGATACTCCTACCAGCTTACTACTCTTCCCAGTATTACATCTCTGTTTGATAAGGATTAATTTCAAGATGTCTGGATTCAATGCGATACTGGGAGCTTTGTTTTTCCATGATGCTAAACCATATGAAATGTTCAACTGTTCTTGTGGTAAGTTATCATTTCACACACTTGTTCCACTTTGGTTTCTTCGTAAAACAGATATTCCTTTAAGGAGATGAAATTAATAAGCTCATTCATTCCTCAAATCCGAGATTGCCTGCTAACGCTATGTTTCCTCCAGGAGAGAGTATACTTACTGATAAAGGTTGGGACAGGAAAATGAAGTGTGCACACATGTTGAATGGAGAAGAATTTATCATAAAGTTAGAGATCATGAACCTTTAAGAAAATGGGACGAGCAAAGGCCAGGAGAACTTCCTCCTTCTCCTCCTCCTCTTTCTCCTCCTTCTCTTCTTCCTCCTCCTCATCCTCCTCCTCCTCCTCTTCCTCTTTAAATTATTTTTAATCTTTTTTTTTACAGTCCAGTCATTACCCCTGTCCCAGTCCACCCTCTGACAGTTGTTCATCCCCCTTCCTCCTCCCCTATCTCCAAGAGGATGTCTCCATACCCAACACCCTGCCAGGCCTCCCCACTCCCTTGGGTCTCAAGTCTCTTAAGGGTTAGGTACATCTTCTCTCACTGAGTCCAGACCAGGCAGTCCTCTTCTGTATATGTATCAGGGACCTCAGACCAGATAGTGTTCGCTGCCTGGTTGGTGGCTCAGGGTCTAAAGGGTCTGGGGTCCATGTTAGTTGAGACTGCTGGTTTTCCTATGGGGGTCACCCTCCTCCTCAGCTTCTTTCAGCTTTTCCCTAATACAACTACAGGGGTCCTGGACTTCAGTCCATTGGTTGGGTGTAAATAGCTGTGTCTATCTTGGTCTGCTGCTTGTTGGGCCTCTTGGAGGGCAGCCATGTTAGCTAGGCTCCTGTCTGTATACACACCATAGCATCAGTAATAATGTCAGGCCTCGGAGCCTCCCCTTGAAAGAGGCTGTCATTGGACCTCCTTTCCCTCAGTCTCTTCTCCATTTTTGTTCCAGTAATTCTTTTAGACAAAAACAATATGGGTCAGAGTTTTGACTGTGGGATGGCAACCGTATTCCTCCTCTTGATGTTCTGGTTTTCTACTGAAGGTAAACTCTACACGCTCCTTCTCCTCGCTGTTGGACATTTCACTGATGGTCCCTCCTTTTGAGTCCTGAGAGTATCTCACCTCCCAGGTCTCTGGTATAGTCTAGAGGATCCCCTCACCTCCAACCTCCCAAGGTTTCCTGTTTTCACTCTTTCTGCAGGCCCTCAAGGCTTCACTGCTATTTCCCCCCAATATCTGATCATGTTCCCCTTTCCCCCTCCCTGTCCCCTCTCTCACCTATGTCCCTTCCTACCTCTGACTCCCATGACTGCTTTCTTCTCCCTCCTAAGTGATATTGAAGCCTCCTCACTTGGGCCCTTCAGCTTGTTAACCTTCTTGAGTTCTATGGACTTTATCCTAGGTATTCTGTATTTTTGGCTTATATCCACTTATTAGTGAGTATATACCATGCATGTCCTTTTGGGTCCTGACTTCACTCAGGATGATATTTTCTAATTCCATGCACTTGCCTGCAAAACTCACGATTCTTAATAGAATATTCTTAATAGCTGAGTAGTATTTCATTGTGTAAATGAACCATGTTTCCTGTATTCATTCTTCCGTTGTGGGACATCTGGGTTGTTTCCAGCTTCAGGCTATCACAAACAAGGCTGCTATGAGCATAGTGGAGTATGTGCCCCTATGGTATGGTGGGGCATCTTTTGGGCATATCAACAGTGATATGGTTGGGTCTTCAGGTAGATCTATTTCCAGTTTTCCGAGGAACCTCCAGATCAATTTCCAGAGTTGTACCAGCTTGCAATCACCTCAGCAATGGAGAAGTGTTCGTCCTTCCAGGAGAGCTTCTTTTGAGAAGTCTCAATATGCAAAGACCATAGGGAAAGTACCACTAAGAGTCTCAGAAATCTTAGGCATAGAAGTCCCTCACACTCCTTGAAAGGGGTCATTAACTAACTTCTAAAGTCTGTGTAATACTGGAGAAGCAAGGCTTTTTCTTTCCCTTCTCCCTTCAAAACTCACAAGTGCCACTTGTCAGAGTATTTAACTAGAGCCCTGCTTGCAAAAGGATGTGTAGTGGACTTTCAAGTTTTATACTCCTCAAGTTCCATAGAAAGCCCAGGAAAGCCTTAGTCCACAACCATGTTCTTCTCGTGGATTAGACTGTGAAAGATCTGTAGAGTAGATGACATGGTTAAAAACTGAAGGATTTTAATGACCAACAAACTTGTTTTGAATTGAAGCTCAATTTCAGAAAAGGAAATGTTCAACACGTCTAAATTTGTATGTTTCATAGATGCTTCTAAATTACTGTCTTAAAATTGACAGAGGGAGTTGCCAGCTGGGCCCACCTGTGTTGGGTTTACCTTCCCGGAAGGAAAGTGAAGAACATACTCAGTCAGATGTGAGATTAGAAATTACTTATTTCCAGCCGTGTTGAGTGTGGAAAATGCTTGATGCTCAGATGTCTGAGAACACTTGACATAAGAATAAGATATTAATAATGTTAATTAATTTGACTTGATATTTGACCAGATCTTACATGAGTTTATTTCATAAATATTTTTACACTAAAAGAAAGCATCAAGAGAAAATAAACTGTTTCCACTCCCATTCCTTCTGCGAAGTGAAGTAATTGGGAAGCAACAAATTGTCTTACTTTGTTCTCCCAGCTCCTCTACCTTTCACATTATTGTAAATTATGAAGATGCTTCTAACAATCAAACCCAGAGGCTATGTGTGGCTCTCTGTGAATGAGTGCGTGTGCATGTGCGTGTGCATGTGCGTGTGTGTTACTTCCTCCAGGACCCATCAAGGAAAGACTTTTCTGTATTATTTTTCTGTGCATATTATTTTTCGGTATAAATTATTAGTATAGATGCCGCAGCAGTTTGAATATGCTTGGGAGTGGCACTATTAGGAAATGCGGCCTTGTTGGAATAGGTGTGACCTTATTGGAGGATGTATGTCACTCTTGGGTTGACTGAGGTCTTATGCTCAAGCTTCACCCAGGATAGAAGAGTCAGTCTTTTCTCCTGACTGCCTTTAGATCAGGATGTAGGACTTTCAGCTCCTCTAGTCCCACATCTACCTGACTGCTGCTATGTTTCCCTCATGATGATAACGGACTGCACCTCTGAACCTGTAAGCCAGCCCCAATTAAATGTTCCTTGGTTCTGGTGTCTGTTCATAGCAATGGAAACCCTAAGACAGAAACCTTACTTCTTTCAAGTGATAAAAGTACTCTGTGCGATATTCAAATTGAAGGAGTTAGAATAGTTTGAAATAAAAAAAAAAACACACTAAACAAAAGAGAGAAACATCTGGGATTTTGTGTTACTATATTAAATACGTGTTCTATTCATTAATGCCCACTTAAAAAAGAAATTGAAGTGTTATTTTTAATGAAGGTCTAATTTTCTTTTGGGTAAAGATGCCCCTAGACTCACTATTTTGCTTCTCAGATTGATTTTCTAAAGAAATCAGTGGCAAATCTCAGCCACAGAGCTTTCAGGGTAATTACATCTGATTCCAGGACATTATATTAATGGTGGACTATTAGTACAGTCATGGTCACAGATGTACTTTTCATTGATATTTTGAGAGTAACAACTTTCCATAGATGACAACTAATTTGTGGGAATGGAAATATGGTGTGTTAAGGTAATTTCTCATGATTTGAGCATAATGGTTTACTCTCTCCAAGCTCTATCACTTCATTTCAATTAGCTTCTTTGTATAATCTGGCTGTGTAGTCATTGGTTTAAAATAGTATGATGAACTATTTCAAACATTTGCTTTAATATATTTCTTTCAGAGGCCACAATATTTAGAGGCATTATCAGTAGGAATAACATTTCTTGGCACGATTGGATTGTTAATATTGATATTTAATATAATTTTAAGGATAAAAATGATGTATGAAATTATTTAAGATATATTTTCAGATTATATTATTGTATTATTTTCTCATGTCTAAATGTAGGAAATATATTTTAAAATGGAAAATTAAAGCTATATAAATCTCAGTTACAAACATAGCTTTCTTTTAAAAAAAAATCCTTTTGCTCATCATCTATCCACATGCTGAGGTAGCTAAAAGGACCCAAGTTCTTGCAAACACTAATGAGAGTTCGTTTCATGTTTAGCATTCAGGTTATGTATGTAATGGCTTTTAATGTTTATGTGAATGAATGTTTTTAGCATTCATTCAGTTGATTCACATTTAGTCTTAGAAAAGTAAAATCAGAGTCAAATGTTGTATATCTCACATGCCTATGGACTCAGTACTTAGTACCTGGGAGGTTGAAGCAGAAGGATTATTGTGGACTCGAGGTCAACATTTCTACATGACAAATTCAGATCAGCCTAGAGTCAACCGAGGGTGTGCAGTAAAACCCTTTACCTGAAAATAAACTGTATCACAATGAATAGCAGAAAAGAACAGATGAACACAAACACACTGCTTTTGTTGCTTTGCACATAGACCAAGATGTTTCTAAATCTCTGGTTGGCATGGTGGGCGGACTACATGGAAATGTTTGCAGATATTCAGCTCTGTTAGTAGTCTTAGAGGACAAGCCCATTTCGTTATAGCATAGCTCCTCCTTTTAGGTAATTCAAGGTTAATATTTCCTTGACTATTTGTATCTTTATGGAGACTATTAACATCCAGTTTGCTTTTCTTATTTACATTACTTTTTAAAATTTAGTTATCAGCTTAGTACCACAGGACACCACCAGCTGGGGTTATGCTCACTTTCTGGGTTGTGGAAAGAGCTATATAGAATCATATCCATTCTTCTTAAATGTGAAGTAAAAAAACTACTGTGCAACTAATTCATTACTGAGATACTTTTTTCAAGAATGTTTCAATTACAAATTTAATTTCTTCAATAGTTATATAGCTACTCAAAATATCAATTTCATCTTGATTGAATTCTTTTAACATTTTGGGTTTTTAAGGAACTGTTCTATTTTTAACTAATTAAAGAAATTGTTGAACTAATGAGAATAAAATTGTTCCTAGTATACCCTTATTGTCCTTTTAACAGTTACAAGAATAAGTAGTGATTTTTAAATTAAAGTTAAGTAAATTTTATAAGAGTAAATACAATGTGTTCTAAATAACACAGATCAAAGAAGTTTCACAAAAAATATACGCTCTTACATCATGCAAATCAATATGAAAACATATTTCCAGTACTCTTCAAAGTCCCTTGACCTCCCTGTTAGTTAATAATTCCTACTTCTATAGTAGGCACTTGTATGAAAAATAAGACAGACGGAAAGAGAATGGAGGATAGATAGAAAGATAGATAGATAGATAGATAGATAGATAGATAGATAGATAGATAGATGATAGATCTATCCCGAATGCATATATAAGAGAACTTGTGTTATAGGGATTAGTTCTCTGATTATGGAGGCTGAGAAGTTCCACTTCTGCCTGCCAATTAGTGAGACAAGGAAGCCAGCAGCCCAATCTAGTCTGAGTTCAGAGGCCTGAGAACTAAGAACTGCTCTCAAGGCCAAGGCAGTAAAAGTGCCAGCAGTGTAAGGAGATGCCAGGGTAAGTCTAGGATCTGAAAGATGGCTGAGTGGTTGTTATGGCAAGCTCTGTATTCCATGGGCTGAAAGACCTGGAATCCAAATGCCTAGAAGACAGAAGACGGTTCTAAAATTCCAAAGAATACAGAAAACAACCTCATGTTCTCTCCTTTTTCCTTCTGTCTGGGCTCTCGAAGGATTAGATAATAGCTGTACACAGTCTGAAAATTCAAACATAAATTATTCTAGAAACATTCCTGCAGACATAATAATGTATGTCAAGCTAATTCCTAGAATTAAAAGAGGAGGCAGAGTGCAATCCTGAAGGAATTCTGCTCTCTGCTTGTTTTTTTTTTGTTTTTTGTTTTGTTTTTTTTCTTTTGGTTTTTGTTTTGTTTTTTTTTGTAAAATAATGTTCACTGACACCAAGTCACAATTGTCTCTGAGACAGTACACATTGTTGCTTTCAGGAGGTGGAGCTTACTGGGTAAGAAGGTAAGACAGATGACTGGAGATGAAGCTCAGTGGTAGAGAGCTTACCTAGAAAGGCCAAACACTGGGATTGATTGCCAGTGCCATAAAAATCAGCATTGTAGAGTACATGTAAAACCCTAGAACTCGGGATGTAAAGGCAGGAATGTTATACCTTCAAGATCATTCTTAGCTACAGAGCAAGGTCAAGACCAACATGGACTACCTGAGACTTTGTCTTGAATGAATGAGTGATGAATAAATGAATGGAAAAATAGATACTGAAGTAAACGTTGTAGCCTGCTCTTCAGAACTCAATCTACATCTGCCTGTTCAATATTTTCATACTTTCTAAAGGACCAGTATTTCAAGCAATGGAAAATTACATGATACAAAAACAAAAAAGATCCCCTTTTGTACCTTAGAAACTTTTGCTCTTCATAATTTAGTATTATATTTACAATACAATATGCTATACATAATATATATTTCAGTAGAAAGTGAAATTAGGACTCATCTATTTTAATTTCATAGGCCTATAAATCAGAGATTTTCACTCCCAGTAAATATTTATTTATATTTATTTACATAGAGATGAAATGTGTGTTCTTTTCTCAGCAGGAGAGGGGAACAATATAGTATATCTTGTATAAGTTAACATATTTACAATCTTGGGCCCTCTGTCTCCTGCAGACCTCTTAAAATCAAAGTGTGTCCCAAATATTTTCCTTCTTCAAGATTTCTTCTATTCTGGATGCTACTGCGTTTACATATGAATTTTAGAATTGGCTGTCAACTTCTAAGCAAAAAGATTACTGGGCTTTTGATTGAATCATTGAATGGTTTGGATTTAATATGAAAATAACATTGCTCTTCATTTGTCTACATTTCCTTTTATTTTCCTAAGGAAGGGTATAAGTTGTCACGATAGTGTGCAAGTCTTACAGACCGTGCTGTGTAATTATTTACAATTTGGAGATATCACTCCATGGTAAAGCTTTTCTGCTCAGCAACCTTAACTGCAGTTCTATGGCGGCCCACTGAGGAAACTATTTCCCTGACTCCTTTGAGACCTAACATTCCAAGATACTCAAAAGAAAACAGTCCAGTTAGACCGTGAGTCACTGGGGTCAACGGATTCGCCATCAAGAAGTCTCAACCTGAGCCATGCCAGAGAAATAGGGGGAATAATTTATCTATTTAATGTTCTTTTCATTCCCAGAATCCCTGCCCCTCCTGCTGTTTACAGAGCTAAGGCTATGCAGCGGCTCAGGGTTGGCCTTCTTTTCTGGGTTGCTCTGTTCTAGGCAGGCTCTCCCTAGCACTCTGGACTTCGCTCTCTCAGTCCCCATCATTACTGTGTGGTCACTTGTTTGCCACGTGGCTGTCCTCCATGCCAGCTGGGAGAAGGCACTTGGTTCTTTTTCTTTTTCTTCTCCTCACCCCCTTCAGGCAGCTGTTGGGTTACAGCTTGTCTGTCCTTGGGTTCTTTTCTGTTGTTTTTATGTTTGTTTGTTTTTAACCCTGATAAAAGTGTCCTGAAACTTCCATTTGAATTCATTCTTAAATTATTTTACCACTTGGGATGATAAGGCCAAGAAAGTGCTCCAAAGTCACATGGGGGCAATTCTGGTAAAAATTCCTTAAGGTTTTTAACTATAACAGTAAAACCTATATTTTTTTCACCATCTTTTATTAACTTGAGTATTTTTATTTACATTTTGATTGTTATTCCCTTCCTGTGGGGTTAACCCCCAACCACTAAACACAAAATCACGTTCAAAACAAATGAACAAAAAAGTCCAGGGTCAAAAAAACATTTTTCCCTGGAAGCTTTTTTTGTTGATAAATAAATTGTTCCAGTCCTATGGGTTTAATGTGATCTTTTTAGAATAATATTTTTTCCTATTAGTTATTTTTTTTTCAGAATAATGTAAACATAGTATTGTTTCTTTCTAAGTAATCATGCTTAATTTATGATGACTTGAGCCTAGAGTAAGTTCTTTTACTCCTAACCATAATCTGATTTTATAATCTACCTGTGTGTGTATGTGTGTGTGTGTGTGTGTGTGTGTGTGTGTGTGCGCGCGCGCGCGCACTCGTAAACACGCACATGCATTTGTGTGTGCATGTGTGAGTGTGTGTAGGCTTAGATGTTTTTTCTTTTAAAAGCCTACGTTATTTAGGGTTCTTGAGCACATCAACCTCCCTTCTAGCCCACTGACCAAAGTTAGAGAGAAAAAGGTTATGGTTAAACTTGTTTAAAGTAGTTCTTTTTAGACTGGGGGGAGGCGGCAATGGGGAGGGGTTGGGGAGACCTGGAAGGGGAGGAGGAGGGGATGTTTAAACCGGGAAAAGGAATAACACTTCTTTATAGGAAATTTTCAATCTTAAAAAAAAAGAAGTTTGGGGACATCAATCTTCGGATATCAGCAGTCCAGTCCAAAACACCAAACACGGATCAGTAGCAGCAGTTCAGCCCAATTGACAAATATAAACATGAATCCATAGTGGCAACCAGATCCGGAAGAAACCTAGAGGCCCCGCTGAATCGTCTTGAGTCCACAGATGTTCTTTGGTGCTTTTCTCTCTACGAAGTCACAACAAGTGAAGATCGGTGAAAACCAGCAAAGCATTGCCAGGCGAGCCAATGCAGGGGAGTCACTCGCTGTCTGATGGGTACTCCTCATAGTCTCTCAAAATATCAAGCTTCCTCTCAAGTGTCTGCTGCAGCAAAATATCCTCTCATCAGACAGTTTCCAATAAAACACATAGCACGACTGAGTCTCAAAAGAAACCAGAAATTTCTACTTCAGGGTGTGTGTGTGTGTGTGTGTGTGTGTGTGTGTGTGTGTGTGTGTCTGTGTGTCTGTGTCCATCCAGGTCTCTGAGTCAATATTACACTTCTATTCCATGCTTCCTAGCTGTAGTATTAAAGAGAAATTAAAGAGAGAAAGTCTTTTCTAAATTCTTGTTAATTCTTTATTTTTAGAATATTTTTTTAAATCACAGAATATATGTATATCTGTAGGTTAAAGTTCTTATAACACATTTGATTTTTTCCTTAAACAACTAGATGGCTTATAACCTTATTATAATTTAAGGATTTCTCTGATCCATCTATTTGGTTTTCCTAGTTGTTAAATTCTACTTGTATTAGCTACCTTTAATCATTCATTCATTCACTCATTCATTCATTCACTCATTCAAAAATATTCACTATGAACCTTTTGGCACCAACAATTCCTACTTGCAGTTGACTGAGGGACTACTATTCAGGTCTGAGCAGACTGGAGATTGCTCTTTGGTAAATAAGAAGACCGTGAATGAAGACAGTTTGTGCTCCCCACTTCTATTTTCAGGCAAGCCCTATTTGAATCACAGAGGCAAGATATAGGTTTACCCTCTATTAGCTTAGTGGATAAAATATCCAAATTTCACCAACAGCATGCCAGAAAGCGCCAGTTTGCTGTATTATTGAGAGTTTAGTCACCTTTTGCTGAAGAGTCAGGAGACCATATGTCAAAGTATACAAGGCATGTCAGACATTTGTTTTTAAAGCTGTTGAGTGATTACTGCCTCCATAAACAGCTTTGAACTCTAGGTGAAAATACGGTGTGTGTCCCAGATCCAGTACTGAATCAAGAAATAGAGACATGGCCCCATCCTACACAGAAGATTCCTTTTCATTGCAATCAATTTTCATTCATAGACACTATTGATTCCGAGATCACTCATTAGCTTTCTCTTAATACTGCCTGAAGAAGGTAATTTTATTGTTCAAAACAGTTACCAATCCAGAAAATTTTAGAATGCATTGTTTTCTTAATCTACTTTGTAATTACTTAAAAATATATTCTTGCTTCTTTTATTCTGGCCTTTCTTCTTTAAGAAAGCAAGCTCCACAGAGCAAAGTAGCACAAACTAGGGCAAATTATTTGCAGAGAAACGAGTTTCAAAGGTAAGAAGAAAAATAATTCTTTGGTTTCTTTCCCTTTTTTAAAAAAGTACTTTTATGATATAAGTAGTACTTTTATGACAGGGTTTCTCTGTGTAACCCTAGCTGTCCTGGGACTTTCTCTGTAGACTGACTGGCCTCAAACACAGAGAGATCTGCCTGCCTCTGTCTCTCAAATGCTGGGCTTAAAGTCATGCACCACCACACCTGGCCAGGAAAAAAAATCATTATATAGGGTCCCATAGCATTTATTGTCTTCTAATTCTCTTTATTAGATTACCGTTTTATTTGTGGGTACTTTATATGTTTTTTTACAGCATATGCTATAGAGTAAGTGCTGCTCTATAAATACTTTGAACTCTAAGTGAAAACACTGTGTGTCTTGGAGGGGGGTGTAGACGTGGAAGGGGAACTGGGGGCACACCCCCATTTAACTCAGAAGCTGTCTCCGGTCGATAACCACTTACGAATGAAAATGTAGTATCTTCCCACAGGGTCTCACTGGGGTAACAACTACTCTTAAGGGCAGGCTAAATGCCCAGCAACTGGTGCCCAGTAGAATATGAATACATTAATGTTTATGGAGGGTCCTTGTTTCATAAGGTCTGTCAAACCTTTTCCTCTTTTAAAAATATTAATCTTGTTTTTATTTATTTTTATTGCATATTGTTATATATATCTTTCTTTTACTTATATAAGAATGTTAGTATGTGCATATGCATATATATTTGCCCTATAGGTCCTCTGCACATATATTATGGCTCCCAGTTTAGTGTCCCTATAGGATTCCTGAGTGTGAGAATAGGTTTCTGCATTTATATCTGTTTCTTGTGCCTTTTCTTGGGCTCTTTTCCTCCTGTTTGTTTTGTTCTATTCGGATACATTGGGTTTTGTTTCATCTTATTACGTTTCATTTTTTTATTATCCCTTAAAAGCCTATGTGTTCTTTAATGAGAGAGAGAAAGGGTGTAGACCTGGATGAAGAGGAGCTGGGTGAAGTAAGGGGAGGAGAAACTGTAATCAGGATGCATTATGGGAGAAAAACAATGTCTATTTTTTAAAAAGGGAATAGCATTTCTAAAAAACAAAACAAAAGGTATTTAATGAACAAGGAATAAACCAATGTGGCTACCTTTGTTCTGTTTTGCTGCATGCTGTGTTATGACTTTCACTGGACACTGGAGATTTTTCAAAAAATCAACAGCAAAAATCTTGACTTTAAAAAGCACACATTCTTATTGAAAGAGAAAAGTGAAGCATAAACGTGTGTATGAATAATTAAATGGCAATTGATGGAACTGTAACAATGAATTAAGATCTTCAGGCTAGAAAAGGCAGTAACTACACACTACAGTGATTCACACAGGCGCAACACTCTCAGACTGGCTCAGTAGGCGGTGAGGCGCTGAAGAGAACAGTCAGCTTTGAACGAAATCAGGATTTAGACTCTACGCTGCTACACACAACTTGGTTTACTTTGATTTTCCTGAAATCAGTCCTACTTTTCAGGTTTTTATTTTATAAAACCATTTAGAAAATAGCCAAGTGTCAGGCTTAATGAATTTGGCATTGGCATTTTTTTTTTCAAAATGAGACAAATTCTTTGCAAGCGCATTAAGAAGGGGGATTTAATATCTTCCCCGTAGTCAGATACATATCATAAGTCACACTCTTTTCTTAAAAGTAATATATTTAAGTTTAGCTACTCGTGGAAACATGGAGGCCCATGTTGACTTGTGAATATTTACAAATCATTCTTTACCTAGTTCAGCATGTTGGTTGGACTTCTGTGACAAAATGCCCTTCCCCAAGCCCCCAAAATCAACTTAAGAGAGTTAAGATTTTATTTTCTCTTCAGAGTTTCAGAGTTTTCCTCTGATTGCTTTGCTCCTGTTGTGTTGGCTGAAAACATTAAAATCTTATCAGGGAACATAATGGAGAGCAGTTGCTCACCTCAAAGTGTTCAGGAAGTGAAGAGATATAAACAGACCACAATCCAAATGCTGGTCTTCAGTATGCTGCAATGACGACTAAGGTGTGTCTCCAATGGGTTCCATAGTATCACAGGCTGGCAAGCATACCTTTAATAGGCAGATAGTTAGGATCTAAATCATCACAGCAAGCAGTGAGAAGAAGTGAATAGCAGCCTTCTAAATGCTGGCATAGTCAAGGATCATAGAAACAGGAAAGTTTGGAAAAGAAGGCAGGAAATCCTTCACTTCAGACCTGTGCACCAGGATTTGGTCACACATTGCTTATCCTGAAACCTATACAGAGATTGAGAATCCAGCACTTAGAGATTTTCATAGCATAGAATTTGGATGAGGTATTCACCATCTGTTGAATCAATAATAAAATCAAAGGACTGGGGGGAAAAGGAAAATATTGTGTGCCTCGATTTTAACTCTCCTTTGGCAGGCTTCTCTTCATTTTGACACTCAGATGGAGATATTATTTGCAAGAGGATCATACTCAGATCACTGTATGTATTGACATTTATTCATTTCCAAATTACATATTTCTCCTTGAGTTGCTTCTAGAACCGTTTACATCGTAAAAGACATACACAGGCAGGCATAATTAATTAGCCATTACTCTAATGCTGTCAGTGTTCCATTTACACCTGATCTTGACCTCATCAACAGAGATGATTTGATGAAGAGAAGTTCCTTTATCAAAGAAGCCTGACCTACACTACAGGAAAGGTATTTATTAGCACAGTGTATGGTCTTGAATTTTAGTTAATGGTAAAAATTAGAAAGAAACATTAGGAAATCTGATACAAAAGATTACTGTGTCTTCTATTAATAATACTCTGTTAAGCTTGCAGATAGGAGTCTAACATGGCTGTCCTCTGAGAAGCTCAGCCCAGCAGCTGACACAGACTGATGCAGACACCCACAGCCAAACAGTGGATGGACTTTGGGGACTCTTATAGAAGAATAGGGGAAAGGGAAATGCACCCTGAAGTAGATAGGAACTCCATAGGAAGACCAACAGAGTCAACTAACCTGGACCCATGGGGCTCTCAAAGACTGAACCACCAATCAAAAGGCAGGACTTAGGCTTCCCTGCACATATGTAGCAGATGTGCAGTTTGGTCTTTATGTGGGTACTGAACAACTGGAGTGGGGGTGATCCCAAAAGCTGTTGCCTGTACCTGGGATTTGTTCTTTTAGCTGGACTGCCTTGTCTGACCTCAGTGACTCACAGGATGAGCCTAGTCTCTCAGAAACTTGTTGTGCCGTGGGAGAGATACCCAGGGGATCCCCACGTGCTCAAGGAGAAGGGGAAGGGGAAAAGAAAAACTACTGTCTTAAACCCAGGTGCTGCATTTCTTTCTGCTACATGGTTTGTGGTTTGCCTTAAGAACATAAATGCACTCTACCACTCTCTTCCTTAACTGATGGGTTTGAATGTTTGCATATGTTAAGAAAAAACTGTTGCAAAATAATCGTGTATTAGTCACTTACTTCTGGAGTATAATGGAACATCTAATTACCTGGCCCAGGCAGGCTGTCACTGCAGCTTGGTATAAAATAGCAGGGCTTAGTTTGTTCCTCAGACTCTGAGGCTCACCTGCTTCTCTCAAACTCAACATTTTAGTGTTGTTTTAGTCAAAGGGGTGGGACAGGTAAAATTCAGCCACTAGTCTCTTGCTCAAGTTGTCAGGGACTGAATACACTTTTGTTTGTTTGTTTGTTTGTTTGTCTGTTTGTTTTTTAAATTCCATTAGTTGTCTTGAGAGGGAAGTATTACTCTCCTCTCATCATCAATGAAAGGGACCACGAATGTGCTGAGAAATTTAGAGTGTGTGTAAGGAGTGGAACCCTTGTGTGCATGCATAGAATATTATATCATCGACATAATAGACAGTTACAGAACAGAGACCATGGCAACCCTAGCAGCAATCAAACTTTATTTCAGGGGTTTGAAAGATGGCTTAGTGGGTAAGAGTGCTTGCCTTCCAAGAGTGAGGACCTGAGTGCAAATCGACAGAAGCCAAACAAAAGCCTGAGGCAGTAGCATGCATCTGTAATCCCAGCATTACTATAGGACGGGAGAATACCCGGAATCTGTCGGCTCAGCTTGCTTTGTGTATACACTGAAGAAACAACATAACAGACCTGCCTCTAACTAAATACAAGGTGAGCACAGATATCTGAGGGTGTCCTCTCGCTCTCAAAGACATGCAAGGCACACATAAGCCTGGACACACACACTCACACACACACACACACACACACACACACACACACGCACACACACACTCAAATCACAAAGTAGGAATCACTGTTACCACTCACAGCACCATTCCCATATCCAATAATGGGAAAGTCTTTCAGTCCTTACTCGTCTTCTTTATCAACTTGAAAATGGAGGTTTGTTCAGTACTTTAAGAATTATTGACAGCAATATGTTTAAAATTTTGAAAAAAATAAAAGAATAAGATTAAATTAAATTTCTTCAAAGGCGAACATAGTGTAAACACCAGGGGTATATAGAGCTATGCCAGGACCAAATAGGGAGATGGCAGCCAGAGGAATGTTAAGCAGAACGAAATCCTCCCAATCTTGACTTGGAACCCACGAGCCTACCATGTGCCGTAGAATTATTAAGGTCACAAACGGATTAAATGTTCTAGTCATTTGACTTTTGGATGTTCTTGGAATTCTTGAATACTCTTTATTCTCTTGGTGAGCCTAGGTACCCCCAAAGATGCTGAACATTAAAAAGAGAAATGCACGCCGAGCTGGGCTGGAGATGGAGATGTGAGGACAGAAATGGAGGTGGGGAGATCAGGCGTGAGAAGCACTGTCTCTGTCCCTCCCTGCCTTGATGTCCCTCTGTGGCATTTCCCTGGAACCTGGGGTAATGAATATGGGCCCAATCCCTCAGTTGCAGCCCAGGGCCACACATTTCCTACTCTCAGACTTCTAGAAGTGAAATATAGTAAATTTGTGTTGATAGAAGCATCTAAGCTCAGATCTTTGTTACAGCTGAATAGAAACTAATACAAAGGTTGCTGGTGCATGTGAATTCTCTGGAGTGTTTTTCAACCCTCTCAACAAAACTCCAACAATTCGAAGGAAGGAGTGGAAGACACGAAATGTGGCTGCCTCTACCTTTCCTTGATTTCAGCCTGGCCTCTGTCTACTTTAAGCTATATGATGGCTTGCATATGCTTGGCTCAGGAAGTGGCACTGTTAGGCGGTGTGGCCCTGAGAGAGTAGGTATGGCTGTGTTGGAGGAAGAGTATCACTGTGCAGGTGTGCTTTAAGACCCTCATCCTAGCTGCCTGGAAGTGAGTATTCTGCTAGGAACCTTCAGATGAAGATGTAGAACTCTCAGCTCTTTCTGCATCATTTCTGCCTGGATGTCACCATGTTCCTACCTTGATGATAATGGACTGAACCTCTGAACCTGTAAGCCAGCCCAAATTAAATGTTGTCCTTTATAAGACTTGTCTTGGTCATGGTGTCTGTTCACAGTGGTAAAACCCTAACTAAGACAGGCTACTTTGCTGTTCTATGACACAAATTTTGTCAGGATTCTATAGACAGGAGTTCTGGAAACATAGCTTTGATGTTCAGTTGAGCCTAACAGCCTAAATGAGTACCACAGGCCAGGAATCCCACATATTGCCCGCCTTGCTTCCTGGTGTGAATCCAGAATTGCAGCTTTTGGTGGCTTTAAAACAAAATTTGAGATTTTCAATTGACACCTTATTTACTTAACATAATAACATCTAAATCACTCTTTCCTTTTATAGCTTTTGTTTTGTCTAGAAAACACAGGAAAGCATCCACATGTCTCCTAACTCTGTATTGACTTATACTCTAACAACCAGGAGGGAAAGCTGTCATTATTTCAGAAGGATTGTGTCATCAACAAAACCACTTCTGAGTTCAAGTAATTAACTTTTGGGTTAGTACCAGTCATTCACTGTCAACCCCTGAGGCTCTATCACATTCTAAGCATTCACATTTCAACACATGCACAGCAACAAGCAGCCTTGTATGAGCATGCTTCAACATTGGAGAAGCTTACAGCTGACTCCTTACACACCTGGACATAGCTTCCAAGGACATGCCACCTGCCTATCCAGGCTTGAGGCTCTAAAACTTCAGTACCAAACTTTGGGATAATCAAGACGCTGAACTTTTTCTTATCCACCTCCACAAACTTGAGGAAACCAGTTTCTATTATCTGTCTGCAAAATGGGGCTATTTCTTCTCTGTTACCTCCTTCATACTGGTGAATGTGATTAATTGTAAAAGCTGAAAACATCCCACAGCACTGAGAGCCCCAGAGATGAGGCTAAATCAAAATAATGTGGTGCACATTAGTGCTCATCATGGCCATGCTAATGAAAAGAAGGCTAAACGGGGAAAGAGAGTGCTGTGGACACTAGGGAGAATTATTGCAAATTCCACAAGTCCCTTTTAAAGCTGAGATTAAGCCGGAGTCTCATTAGTGAAAGTGCCTAATCCACTCAATCACATAAGCTCTGGGAGCCTGTGATGGTGCAAGGCTCTCTTCGGTTATCTTTTGCTTCCTCTGGATAGTTTCACATAGGGTTTCTCAATGGCCCTCCAATGCTTTGCCTCTTCTCGTTATACGCTCCCTTAAAGAGACACTGTTTTCTAAGTTTAAAAATCTTTTCATTAGTAATGATGGACTGATTCATGGTATTAGTGCAAGACTGTATTTTCTAATTGTAAACATATTAGAAAGTTGTCACTGTAGTGTAGAGGCAAAGAGAGAGTGGCATTTGAAAGAAAACTGGTAGGCTATCTTCTTCCAAGACATGCAGGTCCTCTCTCTCTCTCTCTCTCTCTCTCTCTCTCTCTCTCTCTCTCTCTGTGTGTGTGTGTGTGTGTGTGTGTGTGTGTTTGTGTGTCTCCCTCCCTCCTCCCTTCCTCCTTTATCTGTCCTCTCTCATCCCTGCTTCCCCATTCCTCTCCCCCTCTCTTCCCCCTTTCTCCCTTTAGCTCTTCTTCCTTTTCTGCCTCCTCTCCCCAGTTAGATGTCTGTCTGCTTGAAGAAGTCCTTAGGTGCAGCCAGTCTTTGAACTCATTTGTGCTTACCAATGCCTTTGGAGTGTATGTTGTTTTCATCTACTCTCCTTCCACATCATGAAAGAGATACCCAGAACATTCCACGTATTAATGCCATAAAAGACTGCCTCCAGCAAGCCCTTAATGTCTGAACAAAGAGAGGAATTGTTCACACAGATACACATACAAGGAGAAACGAGCATCAGTGGTGGCAATCTCTCTGTCAGGAAATTTCAGATCATTTCATTGTTTACATTTGCAAGTCAAACATATTGACAGAGCAGTGCAAATAAATGTACACTAGGAGAGGCAGGGAGAAATTATTTGCACAGATACTGCAAAAGATTTTTCTAGCTATGTGAGAAATGAACATGAATTTTTGCCATATTTGGTAAAGTGAAAGTTAAAAAGACAAAGCACATTTTTAAAAGGAGACAAGCAAAAACTGATTTAAATATTATCCCAGGGCAAAGGAAATCATCATTTGACCTTTAAAAGTGAGCAAAAGCAGAGTAATTTTCTCAATCACAAACCCTAATGATATTAAATGGTGATACATGCCGTAGGATAAGATATTGATCACAAAGATAATCCACAAATGTGTTCTAAGGGTATCAGTGCATGTTTGCTGAAACAAAATGGGAAGAGGATAGGGAAGGAAGGGACAAAAGAGATTCTGAGTTAAAGTTGAACAGGTATCGTTAAGATTTCTTGAACCAAGACCAATATATCCACTTAATTTGTAAATAGAAATAGATAAATACTTGTGTGTATGTGTTGTAATTGTGCATAAATGATCTATATTTATTAGGATAGGTTTTTGTTTGTTTGTTTTTGTATGTACAGGCAAAAGAAAGGGAGAAGAGAGGCATCAGATGGCAAACATCTCTATAACCAATGATAGAAATGTCCAGCCCTTCACCTCAGTTATAAAACTGAAATTTATCTTCATGGCATGAGTCATGCCTGCCCATAGTGTCAGCCTGTTTATCACCACAATATGTAATAGCATACTACATGTCCTCGCTGGTGCCTCATGAGTGGCTTTGAAAATAAACTACTGGCATAGAACCTCAATAAGATCTGAGTCTCAGAGTTGCAAGATCTAACCTAAGTCAATATGGAGGTAATAATGGTTCAGCAGCAAATCTGGCTAGACTCAAAAAAAGGTTTGCTTTCTCTCAGAGCTCATTTTAATTATTAAATTATTAATGCCTGGACTTGCATAACTTTACATTTAGAAATTATCAGTCAGTAATACATAAGCCACTCTATCTTTCTTGGAAAAATCATCTTTAAAGCAAATCAGCACTCTACCTGTGGTCTGATCTATGTGACACAAAGGTAGGAGAAGAAAACGACGAGATTCCAAACAGCTTCTGGATTGAACTCTACAAACCTTGTCAACCTTTATTTTTGGGTCAAGTTAAACCACATTGTCTGCGCTCTCTTCTCTGTTTACAATTGTAGTGTATTATTCTCAATGGAATACAAATTTTACGATGTTAGCCGTGCTTGAGGATTAGTGGTATTTGGGGGAAACCTAAGCATTTCATAAGTGAAAGACCGCAAACTATGCTGACTGGGACGTCCACCAGGATGTTCCCACCAGCATCCCCACTCTTCCCAAAGAGGCTGCGTAAGAGTCTTTTAAAGGCGTCTTTGTAGCTATGAATTTTTAATGTCTATGAGTCGGTCAAAGTTATCCACTTACATTGATAAAAATTCAGAGGATTACCTTATCTGGCATCAGTGGGAGGGAAGTCCCGTGGTCCTCTGGAGGCTCCATGACCCAGTGTAGAGAAATGTTAGGGCACTAGAGCAGGAGGGGGTGGGGGTGCAGAGCGTCTTCATAGAGGCAGGGGTACGGGGAGGGGATAGGAGGTTTAACTGGGAAGGTGGATAACATTTGTAATGTAAATAAATAAAATAACCAATAAAATTTTAAAAAGTCATAAAAAGTTATTGCTCATAAAACTATGAGGGAAAAAATGTACTTTCCCATCCCAGGAGCTAAAATACACAAGTTTATTTGTAGGTTTTTCATTCGAAGATTAGATGGGCTAATTTTAGGCTAACAGTGTTTTGAAAATAACCAGCTCAGAATGGAAAACCAAAGAGAATTTGTTTCAATTTTATCTTTTGTTTTCAATTGAAATGTTTGCTCTGGGAGGCTCACTGCCGTGAACCCTGGTAAGGATGTAGGTAAAGAGTGTAGAGAGACAGATATAATGACTGCTGATTTTGTCAAGCAAAATACTTTTCCGGGTTGGTAGGAGCTGGGTCTTACCTGACTGACTTGTTTAGACAGATCTTTTCCTTTTCTATGTCACACTTCAGGGTAGGTTATACTAATCTGTGGAATAAACTGACCATTTACTGGAAAAAATCCATAATTATTTAAAAACCCGACCACCAAACCCTTGAACTTGATATGTCTCTGATTATCTATTTGTATATTAGCCAGAAATACACAGATCAATTTTGCTTTTCAAAGAGCTCTCTCTTTTAACGTGAGGAACTGTGCCTTGCAATCTTCTCAGCTCAACGCTTTGTTCTTTCCCTCTAAGCATCTTGATGTCTGAGAAGCTGAGGCACAGCAGGGAGGCCCAACAATGTTAAACTCACCCTCTGGAAAGTGGTGTCACTGAGCATGAGAGCCTGGCATTTTACTTCTGTAAGCTTCAGGGTGCCCCGGGAAAATGGAGAGCGAATTCTGAAGCTAATGTTCTCCTTGTAAGCAGAAGAGGGATGAGTAAAGAAAGAGGAATAGAGGCTAGTATTCTGAAACCTGAGGTGTGACCGGCTTCTAAATGCCCTGCTTCTTAATTCCCTTTGGACAGTCTGACACCTGCTGGAGTGACCAGTGGCCTTGGCCTTGACAGAGTCGACCTCAGAGACCTTAGATGTACTGCCGTCCATGGTGGCAGCCAGCTTTTGTCAGGCTTAGTCACATTTTTCTTCAGAAAGAGGCACTTCATCTCATTCTGTTTCCTCTTGATGTTTTTAGTGTGTATTAGTCAATTGACCATTTTTTTCAGGAACACCTTGACTATGTTTTGAGACTTTCTCACACATGATAATATTTTAGCTCTACTTTCTAGATGGTTCTGGAAACACAATGAACTACTACCCTATGGGCTCTGAGAACAATAGTCAATAATATTATTTTAATTGAGTTCCTTCATTTTGTTTCATGTATTCCTGAGACTCCCAGGGCATATGTCTTCTTTGCTGTTTGGTACATACAGAAACATGTCAAAGACAAGCTGATGGAAGAAACATGCTTTCCCAGATGTTGCTGCATCAGGGAAGAAATCCCCTGTTTCTACACAGAGTAAGAGTTTTATTTCTACGTTCCCCTTATTAGATATTTTCTGGAAATTGCTTACCGTTATCTTGGTCACTTAAACTCCCTAGACCTGATACCTTTTGTTACTGTGCAATGTCAGAGTTACATTTATAATTTGTTTTTTTAATTCTTTCGTGCTTTAAAATCTGGACATATAAAAAGTAGAAATGTAGGAGGCCGCTGGGGGCTATATTTCAGCAGAAAACTGCCCGATACTTAAATCTTAGTACATGTAATCTATGATGCATTTAAGGCTTAGAAGCCATGCTTGACTGGATTAGAACCTGACCATTTATAAGCGATTTTAAATTCCTGACAATGTTGTTAGTAACTGCTTTTGAACTTTATTTCCAACTGTATGTCTTCTTCTGTGAGTAGCGTCACTAAAAGTGATGTGAGACTCCACTTTCTCAGGTTTGAACACTTTCCACTATTTCCGTTTTGGGGCCTTTCATCCTCTCTAGTTCTTATAAATTCAAATTTTCTAATAAATAGTTGGGAGGGATGAACCATAACGGGTTACATTCATTGAACGCCTACAAACATTTTGTACTAGATATTAACCCCATGGCTTATCTTATTCAATTCTCTCAATAACCCTAAGAGGTGCTCATTAACAAAGCTCATTGGACAGATCCAAAAAGGTGAAGTCATTTATGTAGATTACACAGCTAATTCCCTAAAACTCATGGCCCTATTGGCTACACAGAGGTAAGTGGGGAATGTTACCAAATCCTAAATTACTCGTGAGCAAATAATTGCGAAGAGTATACCAGGGAATATTAATAAACTAGAAATGAATTACCAGCTGTCACAATCCACACAAAGCTCACAGATTGCACACTGCTACATGTAAATACACATCAACAACAAACATTTGGATATGCTCCCGTGTCAATTAAAACAAAATACAGAAAGGAGAGCCCAACATGAGCTTTTGCAGCCATACAGCACCTTGCCCTCAGTACCTGATGCCGGCTAGATCACGGCTTATTCACTTTAGTGTTACTAGGCTGCGGGAAGTGTTTGTCCAACATTTCTTTCTGCCTCTCACATGACTAAAAGGATCAAATGAGTCAGTGGCCCTTCGCTGGCATGCCAGGGGCATATGGGTATGCACAACAAATGTTTCCTGGGTGTGCTGCCAAATTTTGAGTAATGTGTAAAATGTATTTTGGTTTCAACTAAAGATACATATGGTCAACGCAATGTCTGTCAGATGGAATGTGGAACAAAAAGGGTTCAGTGGGTTTGCTCTGAGCAGATTAGGGCTTGTTATGCAGAAGTAAGAGCAGGTCTGTGTGTTTTCAAACCGGCTTCCGAGTAACTGACCTCTGCCACTCCAGTCTATTAAAAAGCATTTATCTGCAATCAGTTATTCATGAGAGGAGACATATAATGAAGAGTAATAGCTTAGCTTCTGGGACAGCTATGGATTTTTTTATGTGTTCTCTGGTGTTATTTGACTGTGATCGTGTATATTATCAAAGGAGGTGACATAAACCCAGAAACATTCAAGGGACAAAAAACGAAACCTGATGTTTTGGTTTTGTGTAAGGTACTGGCTTTGCCTGATGTTCTCTTGGATGACTTTCTTATGTGTAGAAAGCCACACCACCCGTCCTTGCTCCCCTTCCCTGCTGTCTTGCCCCACACCAGAGCTCAAACCTGAGCAGTCATCCTCTGTTTCATGGTAGTTTTTATATCTCAACAATCTGAGCACGTTTAGTTATATGTAATCACGGCCTACGTGACAGCAGTTACCGTCAGTGACCTCAGCCTCTGAGCTCTGTGGGTTTCCTGATCAATTCTAATTTGTCACTTGGACAAAACAGTCGAATCGATTATGGATGCATTGATTAAAAGAAGCCTAACATCTAAGCTTAGAATAAAAGATCAATACATAACTACGCACACATATTCTGCCTGGCACCATTTAGGGACAGGATGATCAATCTTTATGTTTTATGAAGAAAACCTGTCTCTTATCTAAATTATTAAATGCTGAATGATTGGGTAATATTTTCCAAATATTGGAAGAGGACACAGATGCCATTTTAAACATCTGAAAATCAGTCTGCACATCCCTACATTTTTCTTTTTACTTGAAGATCGTATTTGGTAGAGCTGTCTTTTTCTATCTTCATACAAACTTTCACTTTCATTTTTTAATCAGATACAGAAACTTCTCTGCAAATGTGAACCCCTGTTTGCCAATAAATAGAACATTACTTTTAGCCAAAAGCAGATTATATTTATATGGCCCGTCTCCAAATCCTGCTGGTTGCCCTCAGTAAATGTGCTAATTGCTTTTTTTAGCTTTCTATTTTCTTATCTTAGCCTTTGTGGCTTTATGCACATTTTACTAGATGTTACACTTTCTTGTGTTTAGGTTTTATTTGCATGACACCAAAGTGTGAGTCAGTTGGCTCACTGCATTTTGCATACATTGCGCATAATGAATTCTAATGTGGAGATTATCTTTGCATGGAGCAAAACTGAAAACATGTGTTTCTCTGCCAGATCTTCTCTAACAAAAAAGCCAGAGAGCCTAAAATTTGGACAGTGTGCAATGAAGTAATGCTTCTACAGTCTTATCTTCTGAGTACTGGGGAACTGTTGCTTGTTCCCTTTTATGATAGATTTTAAGTATTTTATGCTATATTACCTTATTATAATTTAACTTGGTACCTAAATCCAAGAAAATTCTACTTAATATTTATATAATAAAACTGTAAGTTGTAACATTTTGTACACACGTGTGTGTATAATGGTTACCATGTAACCGTGAACTTTTACATAATAGGTTTCATATGGTACCTGGTGATTCTGACTTAGGTATAGAAAAGAGCTTTCTCTTTCTCTTCCTATCCCAAGCTCTGTGGGATACCTGGGTTACTGTGCAGACATGGCCAAGTCCAAAAACCACACCACACACAACGAGTCCCGCAAATGGCACAGAAATGGCATCAAGAAACCCCGGCCACAAAGATACGAATCTCTTAAGGGGGTTGACCCCAAGTTCCTGGGAACATGCCCTTTGCCAAGAAGCACAAGGAAGACCCGAAGAACATTCAAGTTAACAACACAAAGGCAGTGAATGCGCATTCAGACGTCCACAAGGGCCTTGTGAAGCCTAAGGCCATCAATCCCAAGATGCCAAAGTTCCCTAGCTGCAAACTCCGCCATCTTGCTTTCATTGCTCACTCCAAGCTTGAGAAGCAGATTCAAAGTTCTATGGCCAAGGGTTGTCGGCTCTCCCAACAAAAGCCCAAGGTTCCTCATCTTATGTCCCAGTCTCCAGCACTACATAGGAAAGAGAGAATCTGCCTCCTTAACCTAGCAAGAGAAACAGGGGAAATGGAAAAAAGAAGGGAAGGGAAGAAGGAAGGAAAGAGGGAGCAAGACGGGAGAGAGGGAGAGAGGGAGAGAGGGAGTTTGTCTAATACTGTTGCTGTGTTTCATTTCAGTTTTCTATTTAATTCCCATCCCACCAGCAGCAGCCAGACTTCACCAAGAGTCCGTTTAGTTTTTGGAGAGCCTTAGCCTGCCAGATGGTAGCAGGGTGGTCCCTGAAATGGTGGTTGCTTTGCTGACAGAAAACAGGAAGCCTCCAGTTCCACATTGTCTGCATACACATTTGACTGCTAGTTTGATCAACTTATAATTATAGCGAGTCTTCAATTTTCTGTTACCATATTGAAATGTGCCACATTCTCCTTCTGAAAGTTAACATCATTACTAGCATTCATAAACTGTAACATAAAGTACTTTATATCCCACAAACGTCTAGAAATACTAAAGTTTCATTATTTTAGAAATTTGTGCACACCTAATATGTGTGTGTGTGTGTGTGTGTGTGTGTGTGTGCATGATCATCTAAATGCATGTGTGTGGAGGTTGAAAGTCAACACCTTAGGGGATGTCCACCCTGGATTTTTGGCTCATGTCTGTCACTAGAAGAGCAGGCCAACAAACCCCAAAAGTCTACCTGTCTCCATCTCCCCAGCACTGCATTACAAGGATGTGCCACAATGGCTGCCTTTTTAATGTGTGTTTTAGGAATCAAATTCAAACTCATGCTCATACAACAAGCTCTTTACCAACTAAGTTAGCACACCAGCAACTTATCAGAGAACTGCTTTAAAAGGCATCATCCCCATGAAGATTTCTAAAAACATTGTTTTCATATTAATTTTTTTGATATGCAAAGCTTGAAACTAAGTAGAACAAGACAGGCCTGTTTCTTTGGTGTTTTTCTGGCACGAACAGACACATTCAAGAAGCCCTTAGTTCTATGGGCTAAATTTTTGTTGTACTTACCATTATTTAGAATGCTACTCTGAGACCATGTTAAATCATATAGTTTTTGTTAATTAGAAATGCAAATCTTTCCCTCTGGGAAAAAGAAAAACAAAGATTATGTATGTTTCATTGGCTATGCAATATTAAACAATTCTGACTTAAATTACATTAAACTATTTCAACATCCTTTCCCAGTTGATAATGCAGACTGTTGTCTATTTAGAAAGTTCTCATCTTAACGTTAAATTTTTTCTGGTGTACTCTTACATGTTGCAGTTCTCAAGCTTCCTAACGCTGTGACCCTTTAATACAGTTCCATATGTTGTGGTGATCTCCAACCATGAAATTATTTCATTGTTACTTCATGATTGTAATTTATGTCATGCAAATATCAGATATGAATTATATCTGATATATGGCTCCCAGAGGGGCCATGAGTCCACTGCAGTGGGTTTGGTCTCATTCTGCTTATACTATGTTAATTTGGGTTTCCAAGATTGCATTAGAATCCACAGGTCCACATGTAAGTCACTGAGAACACTGCCCCCCAGTTGGTTTTGATTGGTAAATAAAGTTGCTGGCAGTCAAGGGCTGGGCAGGACAGAAGAGGCAGTACTTTTAGGATTCCTGGACTAGGGAAAGGGTAGGAGACCCACCAAACCTGAAGAAGGTGTGTGTGGAGGGCTTGGGGGAGTGGGGATACAGACATAGATCAGACCTGCCCAACTGGGTCCAGGGCAGCAAAGATGAAATACTGATTTTAGGAAGTAAATATTAGAGGGAGGTGGATTAGCCTCGTGGAGGTTAGGAAGTGGCCCAACCATTGAGCTGGTTTAGACATAAAGAATATAAAGGCTATATGTGTATCCTTCAATCAGGAACCAAGAACACTGGGATGGGTAGCAAGGAACACCATCACTGTTACCAGGATCAATATGAGTATTAATTGAGTACTTCTACAACCCACAGGTTAAGAATCACTACTTTAATGGGTTAAAATATCATTGATATGTTCATTTTATGTTTACATGAGACCCATGTTTTTAAGTTTTAAGTTTTACTTTGGAATTCTAAAGTCTTTTAGTTTTTATGTGTTACTGATTAAGATCATTCATGCAATGGAAATCTGTGAGTTTAATTCTAGAAATATTTCTACCCAATTATGTGTCTACACTTGATCTTAGCCAAAAGGCCGAGAAGCGATCAATTATGTGTCTATATATGTATGTTCATACTTATAGGTCAGAAATAGTAAAGCATATTAGAAAAATATTATACAATATGATACATTATACAATATATACATTTGATATCGCAAAGCATTAAACATAATAAACTGTGAAGTGATGTATATTAGTCCTCATTCTTAACTAATTTTTAATCCTTTAATATATTTCATCCCAACTGAGGTTTCTCCTCCCTCATTTCCTCATAGTCCTTTCCCCAACCTCCTTTCACCTCCAGATCTATTCCTCTTCAGTTCTCCTTCAGAAACAGGCAGGAATCCTGAGGATATCAACCAAATAAGGCATCTCAAGTTGCAATAATACTAGACTTTTCCCCTCATATTAAGATGGGTGGATAAGACAACCAAGTAGGAAGAAAGGGGCCCGAAAGTAGACAAAAGAGTCAGAGGTAACACCCACTCTCACTCTTAGGATTCCCACAAAAGGAAAAAGCTACACAACCATAAAATATATGCAGAGAGCCTGGGTCAGACCCATGCAGGCTCCCTAATTGTCTCTTTAGTCTTATGAGCCCCTGTACCAGGTTAGCTGATTGTGTAGGGGTTTTTTTTGTAGTGCCCTTGACCCCTCTGGCTTCAACAATCCTTCCTCTCCCTCTTCTGGAAGATTCCCCCAAGCTCTGCATAATGTTTCACTGTGAGTCTCTGCATCTGTTTCCATCAGTTGCTAGATGAAGCCTCTCTGACAATGATTAAACTAAACACTGGTCTACAAGTTCAGCAGAACATCATTAGAAACCATTTCATTGATTTTTCTCCCAGTCATGTTCAGTTCTGTCCTAGGTCTCTGATCCAGCCTCTGATCCTGGCACTCCAGGCAGTGTCCAGTGGGCTTTCCCTCTTGGCATGGTCTCAAGTTGGACCAGTCGTTAGTTGGCCATCCCCACGATTTCTGTGCCACCTTTAGCCCAGCAAATCTTGTAAACAGAACAAATTGTAAGTGGAAGGTTTTGTGGCTGGGTTGGTGTCACAATCTCTCTATTGGGAGCTTCACCCGATTACAGAAGAGGGCCAGTGCAGGTTCTTTATCCCCCATTACTAGGAGTATTAACCAGGATCAACATTGTAGATTCCTAGGAGTTTCCATAGTTCGAGGCTCCATTGCCCCTCAAATGCACCCAGCCAATTCTAAATGTCTCTCATTATTCTCTTTCTCCATCCCCCTACCCCCTGTTCTTGTCCCCACCTACCCAATCCACCTGTAAAAATCATAAAATCTATTCTATAGCAATCTTTGCATACCCACTTGAGCCCTTCTTGTTACATAGTCTCTCTGGGTCCGTGAAATGTAACATGATTATCTTTTACTTTACATCTAATATCTACTTATAAGTGAGTTCTCACCATGTTTATTTTTCTGAATCCAGGTTAACACAATCAAGATTCTTCTCTAGTTCTAGCCATTTACCTCAAATTTCCATGATGTTATTTTTTAACAGCTGAGTAACATTCCATTTTTTAACGTACCACAATTTTCTTTATCTATTGGCTAAAGGATAAAAAAAAGTGGTTGAAGGACATCTAGGTTGTTTCCAGTTTCTGAATATTATGAATAATACTTCTATGAACATAGTTAAGCAAGCGCCCTGTGGTAGCATGGAACATCTTTGGGTACATTCCCAGGAATGGAATGGCTGGGTCTTGCGGTAGATTGATTGACAATTTTTGAGAAACTGCCATATTGATTTCCAAAGTGATTGCACAAGTTTGCACTCTCACCAGCAATGAAAGAGTGTGTTCTGCTTGCTCCACATCCTCACCAGAATGAGCTGTCACTTGTGTTTTTGATCTTAGACTTTCTGAAGGGTGTAATATGTAATCTCAGAGTCATTTTGATTTGCATTTCCCTGATGGCTAAGGATGTTGAACATTTCTTCAAGTGCTTCTTGGTCATTGGAGATTCCTCTGTTGAGAATTCTCTGTTTAGGTTTGTACCCATGCCCCCTTTTTTTGGATGTTGAATTTTCCCTACATCTCCGGGGTGAGGCCGGTTTAAACATGGTCAATGATCCTTTTGATGTGTTATTAGATTTGGTTGGAGTATTTTATTGAGTAGTTTTACATCAATGTTCGTGAGGGAAATTGGTCTATAATTATCTTTCTTTGTTGAGTCTTTACGTGGTTGGGGCATCAGGTTGACTAGTCCCATAAAATGAATTTGGCTTTGCTCCTTCTATTTCTATTTTGGGGAATAATAGGGGGTGTATTGGTATTAGCTCATCTTTGAAAGTCTGGTAGAATTGGACACTAAAACTGTTTAGCCCTGACTTTTTCTTTGATTGGCAGACTTTTGATGACTGCTTCTATTTATTAAGGGTTATAGGTCTATCGAAGTTGTTTATATGATCTTGATTTAACTTTGGTAAGGGGTACCTATCAAGAAAATGGTGCATTTCTTTTAGATTTTCCAATTTTGTGAGTAGAGGTTTTTCAAGTATGACCTAATGGTTCTTTGGATTTTCTTTGGTCTGTTGTTATGTCCTCCTTTTCCTTTTTGATTTTGTTAATTTGAATATTGTCTCCATGCCTTTAGTTAGTTTGGATAAGTGTCTATCTCATTAGTTTTCTCAAAGAACCACCTCTTTTTGTTATTCTTTGTTTCTTTTTTATTGACTTCAGCCTTCCATTTAGTTATTTTCTGCCTTCCACTCCGCTTGGGTGTGTTTGCTTCTTTTTGTCATGGTGCTTTCAGATATGCTGTTAGGTTTCTAGTATGGGATCTCTCCAATTTCTCTCTGAAAGCTCTTAGTGCTCTGGACGTTCCTCTTAGCACTGCTTTCCTTGTGTCCCATAGTTGGCTACACTGTGCACTTACTTTCCATGAATTCTAGGAAGGCTCTAATTTATTTATTGTTTCCGCTTTGACTCAGTAGTCATGTGGTAGAGAGCTGCTCATTTTCCATGAGCTGTAGGCTTTCCATTGTTTCTGTTGTTGAGCTTTAATCCATGCAGCTTGATAGCATGCAGGAGGCTATTTAATTTTCTTGTATTTGTTGAGACTTGCTCTGTGACCAAGCATGCGATCAGTGTGGCAAAAGTTCCATATGGGGCTGAGAAGAAGGTCTGTTCTTTTGTGTTTGGGTGAGATATTCTATAGATGTCTGTTATGTCTATTTAATTCTGTTATTTCCATTATTTCTCTGTGTAGTTTCTGTCTGGATGGTCTGTCTGTGGTTGAGACTGAGGTTTTAAGTCTCCCGCTATTAATATGTAGGGTTCAATGTGTGATTTAAGTAATGTTTCTTTTACAAATGTGGGTGCCTTTGCATTGAGGCATAGATGTTCATAACTGAGACGTCATCTTGGTGAATTTTTCCTTTGATGAGTATGAAGCATCATACTCATCCCCATGTCTTTTGATTAATTTTGGCTGCAATTCTATTTTGATAGATATTAGAATGGCTACACCAGCTTCCTTATTGTGTGTGTGTGTGTGTGTGTGTGTGTGTGTGTGTGATTCCCTTCTTTTGTTTATTTTGCTCTTGTGAGATTATTTTATTTCTTGTATTTTTATAGGTATAGTTAGCCTCCTTGGTATGGAATTTTTCATTTAGTACCTTCTGTAGGGTTGTATTTGTAGATAGAATTATTTGCATTTGACTTTGTCATAGAATATCTTGTTTTCTCTTTTTATGGTAATTGAAAGTTTTTCTGGTTATAGTATTGTGGTGAATTGTGGTGTGCTGTCTTAGCATCTACAGGACTTTCTGGCTTTTACATTCTCCATTAAGAAGTCAGGTGTAATTCCAATAGGTCTGCCTTTATATGTTACTTGGCATTTTTCCTTGTATCTATTAATATTCTTCTCTGTTCTATATGCTTAATGTTTTGATAATTATGTGGTAGAGGGACTTTCTTTTCTGGTCCAATCAATTTGGTGTTCTGTAAGCTTGTACCTTTATATGCATGTCTTTCTCAAGGTTAGGAAAAATTTATTTTATGAATTTTTTAAAAAATATTTTTTTAACTTTTTAAAAAATTTTTTAACTTTTGAATGATGATTTTATTAAAGTCATTTTATTTGATAATTTTATTGCTACAGCACAGGCCCATTCAATTGTAACACTTCTCAATACTGATTGCAAAGATTGTCTCATTCTGCTCATACATTTCAAGTTTAAATGAACATTCATCAAAAAAAAAATCTACAGAGCACTTAGAACCTATTTCTTGTCTGTGGTCACAGTAAAGAGTGTAAGGAGTCTTCTGTTAGACCAACCCATTCTCTTCTTGCACCTTCTGACTTTCATTGGAATTCCATTAGAAAATTAGTAGTACTGTTTCAAAGACCAGCAAATCTGAACTATATACATTCACTAGTAATTTGGCAATGACAGATACAATGTTGTCTTTTACACTCATATTGGGGAGGGGGATTTACTTCTAAGTTGTTGTTGTTATTAATCATTTTCTGACTTTAATTCTAGAAATAGTAAAAGTTTCCATATTAAGGGCAAATATGGACAAATTACTATTTTAAAGGAATTGTTTTTCCCTTTAAATAAGTTTAAGCATGCTTGGTTTTTTTGTTTTTTTTAACTGTTTTGTAAAGGGCAGAAAATAGACAGTATGACTTCTCTCTTCTGACTGAGAAGGCTAAAGCATATATGGCTGTCTTACTGCTATTCTGCTTGTGTGGCCCATTGAAAATACCCACAATCACCAAAGGAACATTGCTTCCTTTCTTGTGGACACGGGGCCCCTATGCGGCACAGGCTGGCCTCAAACTCATGACTCCCCTCCCTCAATCTCCAAGTTACAGGCATGACATCACTACACGTGGCTCAAATAAACCTTTCAATAGCATTAAAGTATTGTGTTAAAATATAAGTAAGAGTATTAAAATATATGTGCTCCTGGGGTCAATATCACCAATCAGGTCAGTGGATCACAATGGGTCAGAAAGGAACCAAACTGCCAATGAAAATTTTTTGAATTTTTGAACTGGGCTTCTTCTTCTATTTCTGTTATGTTTAGATTTGGCCTTTTCATAGTGTCTCAGATTTCCTGGATGTTTTATGTCAACAGTTTCTTAGGTTTAACATTTTCTTTGACTAATGTATCAATTTCTTCTCTGGTATCTTCTTTATCTAAGATTCTCTCTCCCATCGCTTGCATTCTGTTGGTGATAATTGTGTCTGTTGTTCTTGTTTGTTTAACTAGACTTTCCATTTCCAGTTTTCCCTCAGTTTGTGTTTTCTTTATTGCTCTGTTACAATTTTCAGGTCTTGAACACTTATTCATTTCTTTCACCTGTCTGTTTTTCTTAGCTTTCTTTAAGAAATTCATTAATTTCTTTCTTAAGAACTTGTCCTCTTCAAAATGCTAGTCTTAAGGTCATTTTCTCACGCTCTAGCTGTGTTGGAAGGTTGGCTTCTGGATAGTTCGGTGCTAATGGTGCCATACTATCTTGCTGTTGATTGTGTTCTTGTGCTAGACTCTAGGCATCTGGGTTTGGGAGAATTATAGATTTAGGTGCCTATGTCAGAGTTTACCTTTGTTGGATGGGTGTTTTCCCCTTGTCTTCTGTTTTTTGTCTGATTTTCTACCTTGAATGGCCTGTGGTTATTGTTACCTCTGGTCAAGTGGGATGGCTCAGCTAGGCTTTTTGTTTTTTGCTTGTTTGTTTATTTGTGGGTCTGTGCCATCTCTGGGGTTTGGGGTTCTGGCATTGCATCTGGAGTCTTCCAGTTCTGATAACTAGTGTGGCCTTTGGATTTCTGGGTACTGGTGGGACTTCTATCAGGGTTGTGGGCTGGAATATGGTAATGAAGGTTGGGTGCTATTGGGAAAAGCTGAGTGGGTTCTGGAAAAGTATCAGAGGTATGAGGTCAGGGTCTTACCTTAGGTTCTGCGTACTGATGGCCTCTAGTGAGCAGGGTACTTTTGCTGGAGTTACGGGGTTATGGGGTGGAGATATGTGTGTGTATAGTAACAGGCTCAGCACACATATACCCAAAGCTTTGGTCACTGCTGTGTAGAACATATGCAGTCTTCATATAGTCTTTCATGAAGAGAGAGCCTAATTGAATAATTTTAAGAGAAAATATTATCAAAAGGAGGAAAATATGTAACCCAAAATAAGATTTCTTTCGTTAAATTATATTGATTTAAATAAAATTTTACACACAAAAAAACATTCTAGAAGAGTGAAAGTTTAGTTATCTTGTCCAATTACGATAATCAGAATGTGGAGTTCAAGTCTGAGAAAAGGATTATCGCTCTTTTTCAATACATTTCATAGATACCACCTAGAGATAGATGCACACTAATTTTTGACAGTATACTTTTAAATAAAACAAAATGCATGATTGAGAAATATTGTATACTATAATTAACTACATGAACAGACTGTGAGAAAACATGTTAGTAATGAATAACTGATAGGAAAAGAATTTTATATAATAAATAATAAACTGTAACTTAAAAATAAAACATTGGTAAACAAGAAATAGGAGGATATTGATCTAACCCTATAAATTTATTTAGCAAAAATTTATGGTCAATGCCAAAGCAAGAGGTGGCATTTTAGAAATAGTGCTGCCAGAGTCAATAGAAGCTTGCTGGAGATCCTCGCAATAAAACAAAGATTAAAGGCTTAAGAATCAGAACAAAAGATGAAAAAAGATTAGGCAGTGTCTGTCCTTGGATGAAAAGAAATTACTGAAGAAATTCTAAAATAATTTTACTAATAAGAAAGGAGAGCAAGTTTCATAGGTGTAAAATCAATATTTAAAAATTAAGTTTTCCAATATACAAATGGAAACTAATTAAAAAATATAACAGTAATAACAATAAAAAAGAGCTAGGAAAAAAATGAGCAGTGCTTCAGTTGAGAAGATTATGGCCATTTTTGAAGAATATGAAAGATGGGACTAAATGTCAAAGTGCTCTAGATTTACTAATGGAGTAACAATGCTTGGATGAAGTCAACTCATCCCTAACTAAGCAGGAAATTGGATGCAATTTAAATGGGAGTCCCGCAGGATTTAAATGCAACCACGGGTTACAGAGTTTATAAGTCACAGACAAAGAATGAATTCCAACAATTAGCCGAGTAATTTTGGAGACAATGAAAGAAAATATCCTTTGCCAAATACCAATAGCTGTAAGAAAAGAGTAGCAGAGAAAACAGGCTCTAATTAATCAACTGGAAAGGAAGGAATATTTTTAATTTATTGGTGTAAGGCCGATTGATAATCTAATGAGCAGAACAAACAAATCCGGGAAGAAGCATTCAAAGAAAAACTGGGCATATGATCAAAACAGCAGCTGATTATCTTGTAGACGAAAACCATGTAAATATTCGTGTCAAAAATATGCAGTCCAATGTTTCCTGAACTGTGAAAATGAACAAACAATAGCAGGATAAGGAAGAATCTCTTAAGCTAACCCCAAAACAAAAGGGGAAATGTGGGTGCACTCTTAAGAGATAAGTTATTACAATCCATATGTTAGTAAAGAATGATGGCCAAAAACTCATACCAACTTCTCTGCATTGATGCCTATAAAAACACAAACAGACACACCCTCATTAAGATGCCACAAAACGTAAAGTAATTCAACGACCCGTGGAAACATTTTGGGAGAACGTATTTAAAGACCTTACAATGTAAGATAAAGGAAAACAGTCAATGATTACATTCCTCTAGGACTTTGGTGAACAATTGAAGAATATCTAACAAACACGAAGGTGTGTACACACCAAAATCCGGCTATTCTACTTCTATGGAATGGGTATTTTCCACATAGAAACCTCACACACACACACATGAGGAAAACAGATATGGATCTCCATTAAGATGTTATTTTGGCTACTGAAATAGAGAAACTGTATGACGTCCAATAACAGAAAAATAAAAAAGCAAACTATTAGAACTATTATGGGCTTACACATGGTGATACCACTTATCGATTTGAATTAATACATTGGAAACACTTGCTTTGAACATTTAAGTAAGGCTTTTTAACATTTCAAGCTTTCCCTGAAAGAGTTCCTGGATATATTTAAAAGAAATGAAAGAGGGAAAGAAGGGAGAAAAGGAAGGAGGGAAGGAGGGAGGGCAGGGAGGATGGAATGAGGGAGGGAAGGAGGGATGGAGGCAAGGAGAGAGGAAGGGACATAGAGCAGGAGAAAGGGAAGAGGAAGGAAGCAGGGAGGGAGAGGGAGGAGTACAAGAGGTAGACAGTAGTCTAGAAGCTCCACAGAGGCTCTTTCCTTCAGAGCACACCTCTTAGTCACTTTGATATCCATTCCTTCCTCTCTCCAGAGTGAAAGCCAGGCGTCAGTTCTCTTTCCATGTCATGGTGGCAGTTTGTCTTATGGCATAAAATGCTTCTGTGCCTCCATCAAAACAAATGGAGAAGGCTTTTAGTATAAAGTTCCCAATCACAAAAATGACGCAGGTTATCATTTAAAAGTACTCATAGAAACTGTACCTCCCAAATGGTGAATCTGTAAGAACATTATAGAAAGAACATACATCTTACAAAAATTATTTCTTTCTGAAGAGTGGAGCAAATTTATTGAGAATGTGATAAAACTTGCCCTGAACACTTGAATGAAGGTAAAAATATCAACAAATCTGATAAATATTGACTCTATTTATATCCAAGTGATAGAATTATTGCTTTTACTGTATTATTCTTCTTTGTGCACTCTAAGTTTTTGTGATATAATTTTTAAAAGCATTCCAACAGCATTCTAAACAAGCAAAAGAAGCAGTGCAAAAAATCAATGAAATGAGTTATTGTTGTTTTTGTAAAGATCAATAAAAATGAACAAAACTCCAGTAAAGTGAAGAGAGAAAAAGAAACTAAAATTCACAAAGTCACTATAGCCCAAATTAAATGTGTGACCTCACTGTTAATGGACTTTCCACATATAGGTCTAGATTTGTCCTAGAACATTTGCTTGAATTAAGAAAAAATGACTACACACACACACACACACACACACACACACACACACATTATATATATATTTTCATAAACATATTTATAGAAATATTGAGGAAAGAAGCTTTTACTAGGTTTTCCTTACATGTTTGCTATTAAAACTATAGAAAAGATGAAACCAAGTCAAGAAATATACCCATATAGATCCAGCTATGGGCTCTAGCTAGACCCCCTGGGGCAGGCCATTCTAATGCACTGAATGCTATTTCTTGCATTGGTCCTAGTTTCTAAGGCTCATTGTATCAGGACAAAGTGCTCAGTCATCCACAAAATAGACAGAGAATACTACAAATAGCCCTGTACACATATTTTTGACAACTTAGACAAAATCGACTAATTCTTTGAAAACTGCATACAGACATGGCCTATCCTATATAGAAATTAGTATATAAATAGTTACATAACTCTTACTGATAATGAGTTTGTAATTTTAAAACATCATCCCACCCTCAAGAAAACTAAATCAGGGTAAAAGGAAAAGGAAACTAAGGCAGTATTACAAAGTCTGACTGACACCCATCTCTAAAAAATAGTCAAAATTTTCAGCACCATTCACAAAGTTTGCGGTCAAAGTATTTTTACGTAGAGACAATATTTCTTTTCTATAAAGTTATTTCAAATAAAAATGCTAAAATAGTAATAAGCCATGCATGGTGTCTGATATAAATGACCAATGGCTCTTCTTCTTGCCCAGATGTGGACCTGAGCATTTCTGGAAATCACACCAAAAAGATTGTAAAAGTCATTTCCAATTAAAATATGTCTTAGCTCCCTTGTGCAGCCTTTGACTTACGGTTTTTTCTTATAATCTACAATCCTGTCCTGTACATCTCAGTATCCATCCTATGGTCTCATTTACAGAAAACAAAACCAACATCCTTAGAAACCTACTGACTTAGGAACTTTGAAGGTACTGACAAGTAGGACTCTGTTGAGGAGGTCATGCCTCTTTGGGAGTATGCATTGCCTCTTCTCCAAACACCTCAGTACATAGTAAGCCTTACTTAGAACTAAGCTAACACTGATAAAATTTTCTACTTCAAGATTCTGTTCCTTGCCCCCAGTTTTAAGGTACCACTGGCTTCTCTGGGATAGTCTATCAAATATGAAAACAAACTTAATATTTTCTAGAATATAGAAGAGGGAGTAATATTCTTGAATTCATTTTACAAAATTTGTTTTATTCAGAAAAATAAATAAGGAGCAAAACAAAAAAGTACAAGATGAAACAAACAAAATAAACCATCTAGACCAATATATTTCATGAGTGTAAATGCAAAAATTTTTTAAAGGGCCTTATCTGATAAAATTTATAAATAACTTGTAATTTCTATATACTTAACTAAGTAATCAGATTTGTTGCAGGTTTATAAGATTTTTTATCGATAATCAAAAATCTATGTAATCTACTATTTTAACAGGCTAAAAAAGAAAAATCTATTTTGGTCACATCTACTGTAAGGCATTTTTTTTTAATCTACAAAAGCCTACAGCTCACATTATATTTAATGGTGAAAAAAATTCAATGGTCCTCCCTGCAGCCAGAGATGAATTATTCTCACTATGTTTAGAAAACTGTTGGAAATTCCACCTGATTCAGAGACAAGGAAACAAAATAGAGAAGTATACATACATCTCTCTCTCTCTCTGTTTCTAATACTTTCATTATGTAGATTCTTTATGTAGAAAAACTATAAAACAAAACAAAACTAAAAAAAATGCCCCGATGAAATTTAACAAGTTACACAACACACACACACACACACACGCACAAAATCTACAAGAATTGTACTTCTATAAACTAGCAGCAAATGAACACACTGACAACAAAATTTAAATACAATATCATGTACAATCACATGATGAAGAAGAAATACTTAGGTAGACATGTAACTGAACTTTAAAAGGGCGTGTGTGTAAATCTGTACATGCTAATGAAAGAATTGAAAATATCTAAGCAGGTGAACAGACATACGGTGTTCATGGATCAAAAGTTATGAGTTGGATTCAAGATGATAAAGATGTCCGTTCTCAAATATCATAGAAATATAAAGGGGTCTTATCAAAAGGATTTATTATATATGTAAACAATATGATACAAAATTCAAATGAAAAGAAGGAATAGAATTTAAAGAGTAAAATATTTCTGAAAAACAAAAGTACAAAAATGAGAAGAACCAGTCTGACAGGCTTTCAACACGTTCTATGCAGCCATCGTAATCAATGCTGGTTGCCACTGAAGGAGGAATTGACACAGAGATCAATGGAATACAGCCAGAAATCCAGAAATACACCCAGACAAATCTGACCAACTGAGCTTGGACAAAGCAGCAGGAGAAGAAAGGCTTTGCAACAAATGGTTCTGAAGAATTAAGACTTTACAAGAAAAAGATAAAACTCTCAGCGACTATATCTCCCACTTTCCACACTCCACCAACGAATTCGAAGGCTTACATGTGAGATGGAAAACTAAGTTTTAGAGGGACAAAAGAGAAACAGGCATGAATTCCTAGGATCTAGGACCAGACAAAAGGTTTTCATAACTTAACAATAACTGATCCATATAAAGAAAGAGTGTTGAAATGGACTGTGTTACCTTTCGCTGTTCAAATGACTTTCTTACAATGATCGGAAGAAGAAAACCACAATAAAAGTTTTTATAATGGCGGGAAGACACATATGCATTGGAGGAAATATTTGCAAAGCACATATTCAGGAAAGGATCAGTTTCTATACCATTATAAAGAAACAGCAAAATACAAATCAAATTACACCTTGTGCAAAAAAAAATTATGAATAATCATTTACCAATGAGAAAACACAAGTGACAAACCTAAAAGAGACAGTCAACCCCATCAGTAACCACTGCGGAATTAAAAATGAAACCTGCAGTTATGGCCAGGGAGGTGGCTCAGTCAACAAAAGCATTTGCCTTGCAGGCCAGAGGACCCGAGTCTCATCTCTGGATCCTAGGAGAGAAGCAGAGAACTGTCTCCTGAAGGTTGTCCTCCGACCTCCACAGGAGGGTAGAGGTGTGTCCGGCACCACAAATAATAACGAAAAATTTCAGAGTAGCACGCAATTGGTAAGATAGCTCTGCAGAACTATCAGAATGGCTAAAATAGAAAGTCTAGATAACATCAAATTTTAACAAAAATACAAAGATCGCTCACAAACACTATGCTATGCAGGAAGACATTTGTTAGTATTTCAAAAACTGCATCCAACCTAGCAATTGTATTCTCTAAGCCTTCCACCTAGGAGAAATAAAGACATTCTCACAAAACCCGCACATTAAGGTTTATAGCACCTTCATCCATTAGAGTTCTGGAACAATCCAAATGTCATTAAGTGGGGAAATTGTGAGATGCACAGTGGGACATCTGTATTGTGGTAAAATAACAGAAATAAACAGAGCAAACTTCATCCACTGGGTCCTTTAGATGAATCCCTAAACAGTCACATACATAAAAAGACAACACCCAAAACTCTACTGATTATATTAATCATATATATACATATATGTATATATGTATGTATGTGATATATATATATATATATATATATATATATATAGAGAGAGAGAGAGAGAGAGAGAGAGAGAGAGTTATAGAAATAGAGAACAGATTGGGCGTTTAACAGTGACCAGATGTGCAAGGGAAAGAAGCAGGCTACACAGAAGAGCACGAAGAAGGATCCTGAGAGAGATGGAAATAGATCAAAGTTGCAAGCCTAGTTGTAATATTGAACACTGGTTTTATGATTTGATCCCATGAATCAAAAACCAAGCAAAGGGTAGACCAGAAGGCATTTCTTTATATTGTTTCTTAAAACTACACATGCCAGTACAATTATGTCAAATGTATTTAATTTTAAAGCAATGTCCTGTGCACCAGAACTCACACCTTCTCTTCTCCCCTCAGCCTCTTTTCCTGCATGGGCCAGTCTCCTGAGCCTGGAGCTGGCTCTTTTAACCCTTTATGTGCAAAGTTCATTCTAACTCACCTACCATTTTTGTTGACGCCTTCCCTAGGATACTGTGATGATATTTCCACAAAATCTTATGGTATCAGCTGAATCAACGATAGCTTGCCAAGCAAGTGGTCTGCAATCAATACCCCTGAAAATACAAGGACAGCAAATGAATTCCGAAGAAATGGGCATTTTGTTTTTACTGTAATTAAATAGTGGCAAACCCTAGTTGCATGTCCAAAATTAATACTGACTTCTGCTCTTCTGTCCATCCTAAAAACAGATAGAAAATTTATTTTTCTACATTAAACGTGACTACAGAATAAATAGGTGAAGCTCGTTTTTTCTCTCTCTCTTACACGCTCTTCCCCATCTCTTCGTCTATGTCTGGGCTCCTTCCTTCTTCCCATTCTGCGTTACTTATATCCCCCTTCTTTCTTCTTTACTGTCTTCTTTTCTCCCCCAATTATATTTTTATTGTATCTGCCTTGTCTTGTGATGTATACAATCATAGGTAAAGCAAAAACATGACATAAAATTGCATTTGGATAGGGAGCTTAGGAAACCAGGGACGCATTGGAATATCTAACAGTTGAATGTATTAAGTTACAAGTGATTTTTTTTAAAAAATACAATATTCTTTCACTAACATTGATTACCTCAGATGACAGAGGTTAGGGGATATCACTGTTGAGATCATTCAACAGTCAAGAACAGGATTCTTGCCCATTTCTACCCCCATGTTTGTGCTGTACACACTTTGCCTGCAGGCTGGATTCCATCTCGGTTACAGAATACTGAAGCCATTATGAAAATTCTGTCCAGACATAATCATTCAGACCAACCATCTCTTTTGGCATCTGCTTCAGACAATTTAGAAAAAGAATTTGAAAAGCACCCTTAGCCAAGTGCCTGCCACATCCCATTGACTAGTATTAAATCAAAACCTCTCATTGAGGCATTCAATAAAGTTTAATTAAATAAATCTGTAAACCTGATAAATTAAGTTTACAAAAAAATTATCTACCAGAACCAAAGAACAATGCCCTATTACCAGAACAGATGTGAAGGGAAAAAGGCAGGACAACAAAGGGAAATTTCAGGAAGATGACTCGGGTCCATCCTGCTGTACACATGAGTTACTTGGTGTTTGAGAATCTGGGAGCTATCCTTATCATCTTTTCCCTTCGGTTCAAATAGGTATTCAATACGCTAAACTTGCTTTCTTCGCTGGAACTTGTAAATGATGGTTTTTTAAATAATTAAAGTTGAAAAATTTATATTTGAGTATGCTTTAACAACACAATGGCAGCTGTAATAGGAAAATTTAAACATCAGAAATTATTAACGGGACATAACCTACATAGCAATGAACTAAAAAAAATTAGCAAGAAACATTTAAAAGTCACAGAATAAAAACAAAGCAAATAAACAGTAGCAAAACCACATATATGAATTATAAATAATATATGTGGTCAAACACCAATACAGATTCTCAGATTGGACAAGGAATAATTTATCCTGCATTGCCACAAATAATGTGGTTGTAGTGGGTACCAGTAACCAGCATCACCCATTCTGTTGGGGAACATATACAAACAAGAGTAGCAGGCTATGCAAAACAAGGATACATCTGTTATTCCTCAGAGATACACTAAGTAGCCTTACCCATCAAAAAGAATTGATCAAAATCAATTGGTAAATATCCGTTAAATGAAATTTAAATCTGAGAAAGTAAGACTTTAATTTTAGGCAAAAAAATCTGAAAGCAAAAAGCATTGGTCAATGGAAAAATATGTACTGGGCATTTGTGCCATCTTATATGCCATTCCAGGCCAAAGTAATAACAATACACAGGACAGTCACTGTCCTCAGAGAGATTCTGTTTCAAATTTCTAGTCAACGAACAACCAGGGCTTAGAAACTAAAGGGCCCTACCGTAAATTGTCACAAAATCCAAACAAACAAACAAACAATCACTCTCCTGAAAGACCTATCATTTGAACATGATGGACATTCAAAATATTTAACAGCAGTAACACATGCGCCTGTCAAGAATGAACCGGATCACAGCCAGCCTTACCATTGTTGCATCACTGAGGCTCTGACAGCTTGGGTGGGGAGTGGGGAGTCTGCAGCCAGATGACTTGCCTTCATATTTTAACTGTGACACTTGGTTTTGTAAAACAAACAAACAAACAAACACCACGTTGGGTTAGTCAAACTCTACAAAATTCTATTTACTATTCTGTAAAATAAGGATTAAAATAATTCATAGTTACAGCACAATCATACAATGCTAGGCTTAAAGGGGTTCACACAGCATGTAACGCATGAGAGGCTGTGGGTGTATACCAGTTGCTTCTGTTACTCTGTCACACTTGGAGTAACGGACTACTCTCGTGTAAGACGCACTGCTGCACCCACATCGGTATTGACAAACTCTTGTGTAGAAATCAGAATAGAAAGCAAGAAAGCTGTGGAGGATGTGACACCTGCACCTCAGGTTCGGGTATCATCGGTGACTCCTGCACCTCAGGTTCGGGTATCATCGGTGACTCCCGCACCTCAGGTTCGGGTATCATCGTGGATGAGTGGGCAGAAGGATGAAGGAGTCAGAGAAATTGGAAACATGTGAGACGCTTCTTCTAGAAATGTTGGAGAAGCTATGTCCATTAAGTCTTACCAACATGATTGCCTAGACGAGTCCTGAAGAGGGATTATAACCGATGCAGTAGCATGGAAAACGGAAAGCTTACAAGCCTTCAACCCTAAACATGGAACTACAAGCACCTAAGGAATCCTGATTCTAGGAGAGATAGTCTTTCCTAGGGAAGAACACACCAATTGGCTGGTTATCCAAAACCAAACGGTCAGCCCTGAAAACACACACACACACACACACACACACACACACACACACACACACACACACACCCACACCCCACTCTCTACTCATGGCTATGCATGTGACACGCAATGCTCTAAGTTTCTGCTTTCATTTTCTCACAGCTATAGACTATTATACAGAACTGTAAGTCATACAGAGCCATCTTTCCCTAAGTTCCCTTTGTCAGGGTATCACAGCGACGGAAATAAAACTATAGCAGCTGTGTTGACACAACTGCCCGCCACCAGTGCCTCCTATGTCCCTTCTCTGTATCAGGACCACATTTCCTAGTATGGAAGCTACGGTAAGGCCAAACTCCAGCCATTATAAATGAACATTTTAAAACCTCTCGAATTTTTGTGAACATTTAATTTTGAGGATTATTGGTCCATAGTTTTAATTTTAAACCGAAAAACAAATATAATAGTGGGTGAATATGATTTACTCTAGAACTGAATAGTACATCTGGGTTGACTGACAAAGTTTATTCTCTGTCTTTATCTCTGTGCAGTTATCAAATGGGTTCCCACCTCTGTTTCCCTGGTGATCTCTGCCCTGATTCACAATTAGGCAGGGCTACCACAGTGTTTAACTGATTCATAGTTAGACAATACCTACAAAACTCTCAGAAGAGCAAGCCCCTGGGTCTTTTCAGCAATAGACTAGCTATTAGACTAATTGTGAAATCTATTTCTAATGAGTCCTTGAACCCGACAATGTGCTTTCTTGGTTTCTGATGTTAAAAATCCTTTGATTTCATTCCAAATAGTTTCTAGATGTGGACATTGCAAAGGCATGTGTGCTGAATGAACTTTCTATATGATATCCATTGTTATCGACATAATTTAAAATTTTCATCTATAATTATAAAATATCTGACAAATCCCTGCTTTCCAGCAAGGATGGGCAGACAGAGAATAGTGCAAACATGTCTTAAGGTAATAAAAACCTTCACTCTCAGTCAATAAAAGCCTAACACTTAAGACTGAAATACTGGAGGCTCAATATCAGTCAGAGCTTGAAGGACAATAAATGCAATTCTGATCACAACCATGATTTAGTAGCTGGAGGAGCATGTCCCAAACCAATGATACAAAATAAGACCATCTTTATTGTCAGGTTTTTATCAATTTAGAAGGTCCATGAGAGGCAACTAAAATGCTGCCAAAATTAACAAGAGAAAAATGTAAGCCAAACACATAAAAATAAATTTGAAAAGCAGTTTTTATATATTGAAGCAATAATCAGAGAGCAAAATGAATAAAAAGCTTCATAATAATTCAGAATAATTGCAAAGTGATAAAAAGGTATAACACAGAAACTCATCAGGAAATATATGGTGCCGTTAAAAAAAAATAACACAGCTCTTCAGAGTGAGATTTAAAGGGGGAATTTAATAAATGGGAGACAGACCACGTTGTGAAACTACAAATGAAAGCTCCAGTTATCTTCAGAGTATTCATTCTATCAACAACTTCGTTCAGCATTCGGGGTTGTTTGTTTTATATTGCATTTTACTTCTCAAGACAAGGTCTCACTCTGTAGGTCAAGGATGACCTGGAACTCATTATGTAGCCCAGGATGGTCTCAAATGTACGGTGATGCTACAGTCTTAGCCTCTGTACTACTACGTCATAGACATGAGCCACTATACTCAGCTTCAGTCAATACTCTTACAACAATTTCTTCACCCAGGGAGGCAGGTAAGAACAGAACATAGTCCTCATCTGTACTTATGTAAACTCTTGTGAAAATGTCAATTGAAAGCAGACTCTACTACATTTAAAAAATCCAGATTGGGAATATAGCAAAACGGAAGAATCCTTACCTCATATGTGAAGCTCTAATTCAATAGCACCACCAAAAAGAAGATCCTATGGTTTCTGGGTATATGAGGCCCTGGTGAAGCCTATAGACTGTTAAATATGGCAATATTGACATGGGAAGGTCCAGAATCTTATATATCTCAAGCTGTATATCAAAATAGAAGGGTTATATTTTTAAAGATATCGCAATATAAACCTATACAAGCAAAATGTACAGATGAATATGTATCTTATTCTTAGCTAGAAAGTAATAACAGATTTTCATAGGATGTTGACTTTGAATACTTTAGTATTTCAGACACAAGAATTTGGGCACATTACAGAAACTGAGTGAATCTTTGATCCTCTTTCTTTTGCTATGATGAAATAGCCAGACAAAAGCAACCTGAGAAAGGGTTTACCCTCCTCTCTCCTCCTTTGTATTTATCTCCCGCCCTCTCTTTAATTAGAAAGAAGAGGGTAAAATATGTACATATATACATATATATATATTAAAAGAAAATATTCATATCTTGGTGGGCAATACTCTCTCCAAAATCCAAAGACCATCACATTACAAAAATGCCAACACCAACCATAAGAAACCTCCTTTTGAGTTTTTAGTCTCAAAACATTACAGGCTACTGCCCTTGGTTGTTCCCCAGAGATGGAATCTAAGTCCCTAATGCTGAAGTTATTGTGTACTTTGGACACAGGACTCAAAGACCCCTGAGCTGGGTCTGACCTGAATGCCCTCTGAGTGAGGATTAACCACTTTTCATGGTACCAGAGAGTGCTATACAAACTGCCGAAGGAGGGAGGCAGCCAATAGTCTTGCCCAGCTCTGGCACCGTGAACCCTAACAATGCCCTGCCTGATGGAATAACCCTCTGGGTGCAGTAGTGATGTGATGCACGCCTTGGTGGTAAGCAACAGCTCTCTAATCAGACTTAAAACTCACTGAACAAGAGGGAACTCACGCTTGGTACTGGAAAACCCGCCAACCAGCCAGCACTATGGAAATCATAGATCTTGGAGGAGAACCTACAACCGTCAATTTACTAAACCACTACAATTCCAAACTACACACTAAACACTTAACCTTGTATCCACAAATAAGTCTGGCCCTCACTCCTCATTAAGGAAACGTCTCATTGAAACAGACAGAGACCATTACAGAAAACCACAGCCAATCAGCATCCAGGGCTGTGGAGCACAATCCCAATAGATACATCTACACTACAGATCCTGCACCTAAGGCTCCGGGAACATGGCCGAAGAGGAACAGAAAGATTGTCCAAGCAAGACGATGGGGGCGTTCGCTATGAGATTGAGTCTCCTAGTAATGCCAGAAGGTACATTCATAAAGTTTCAGCAACATGACTGCCTAGACATGACTTCGACAAGCATGCAGCACATCTGGCAAGGCTGATTGGAGTGGAGGGGAGCACCGGACACCTAAGGCCTAAACCGAAACAGAATGACAGGCAGCCAGGGAACGCTGAGAGTGGACAACATGGGCTTCTTGGGAAAGAGCTCACCAATGGGTCATCGAATACCAAAAGGTCATCCCTGAAAACAGGGAATATTAATCTAACGGAAAAGGTTGTTATTTAAGAACATATATGTGTGTGCGTGAGTGCATGCGTCTGTGTGTGTGTGTGTGTGTGTGTGTAACTACAGTTAATGAACAAAGAGGCCATACATTAGAAAGAAAGCAAAGAGAAATATATGGGAGGGCTCAAAAGGGAGGGGGAATGCTATAACTACACTATAATCTCAAAATAGAAAAATTTGAAAAGATACTTAAGACAGAAATATAAAAAACAAAGAAGAGCTCATGTTTGCTTACGGTTTGAAGGACAATGTGCCGCAGCACAGGAGTCAGGTCAGCGGAAGCTGGAAGCTCGGTCGGGCACTACTGGTCCCTTTGCTTTCTCCTTTTCATTCAGTCTGGAATCCCAGCCCATGGAACGGTGCTGAGCACAGGGATTGGGTCTTCCGCATTCATCAGCTAGATCATCTCTGCAAGGTATGAGCAGAGACTTCCCCAATCCAAATAATTCTTCCCCGCTAAGCACATAGGCGGTCTCCTAGGTGATTCTAGATCCCGCCAATATGACAGTTTGAACCCTCACAAGCGCTCGAGTTGAGGAGAAATGAATGACAGTGAATGGTAGGTGAATGACGTGTGTGGCCTTCATACATAAAATGCATTTAAAAACCAAAGGAGAGACAAATAAAGAAAGAAAACAATTTCTACTGCGCCCCCTTGAAGACTCGCCACTCAGTGGTAAGACATAAAAATTTAGAGCAGTGGTTATATGCAATTTTATCTGTACTTTTGTTTTCATATAAGAAAATGAACAGAGAGTCCACTTCCGGAGAGAAAAGTACATGCAAATTGTACTATTGCATTTTTAAAAAGACACCAAAATTCAGACTTGTTAAGGATTTTTCAAACCTAACAATCTTTTAATGGGAAATAGATTTGATCATAGACTTTAATGAACCATAGTGACAAAAGGCAGGAAAATGTTCCCAGCATTATTAGCCATGGGGGGAAATACTGGTATCTCCTGACCAATATATAGTAACTAGAATAGCAAAATCTGTGTAACATAAATAAGAGTGCCGGTAGAGGCAAACTGTCCTGTACAGCCAGTGGGAGGGTCTCCATTCCTTTAAAAATTAACCACATCGCTGCATGTTAGCAACCAGCCACTCCATCCTGAATAGCATCGAGAGGCAAGCTGTTGTTGAAATGTCTCTTCTAAAATGTCTGTTGAAGCTTAATTCCTGAGGCAGCTAACAAGAGCGTGGCTTTCAGTAGGTAGCTACTTTACAAAATTGCTCATGGTTGGAAAGTTTGCTGTTTTTCACTTCTCTGACTTCTGCCATGTGAAGACATCGTGTTTGCCCTTCTTGACAGTGGAGCATCAGGGTACTACATTGGAAGGACAGTCTGGCCCATACCAGATACTGAACCTACCAGTGCTTAGATCTCAGATGGTTTTGCCTCCAGAGCTCTGCAAAATAAATCTATATTCTATAATGATAACATTGTCTAACCTATTTTGTTACAGCAGGGCAAATAAGATAAAGAGCATATGTACATAGACAATCCATATATGTAAGTGTTCATCATGGCCTCCTTTGTGAGTCCCAAAGTAGGAAAACTCGTCAATGGTTTTTCACCAAGTAAAAGAGACCCAGATCACTTTCATGCAGACACAGGGCCAGCCAAGTGATGGGGTTTAATTATTGATACACCAGAAAGGTGAATCTCGAAAAAAAAAAATGGACTAAAAGACGTCAGATGAAAGATAGAAATGTTGTGCCAATGTATTTATGTAGAGATCTAGGTTGGGGGCACTAACGTACATAGTTATCAGATTAGTTATCTAGGGATGGGGAGAAGCAGGAGAGAGAAAGATGCAGAAGCAGGAAATGAGGGTAATGAACTCAATCATTGCTAGAGGTGTAGCGAAGCTTTTGCAGAGGTCTACATATCAGTCAATCAAACTTTAAAGTCTTAAAAGGTGGCATTTATTATTTAATAATTCTTCAGTAAATAAATAAATAAATAAATAAATGGCTTTAAAAGTAACACTAGATACAATTAACAATAGATAATTTCAGTGTGTCTGATTTCTTTTATTCTCAAACCCGTGCACACATATACACAGCAATATACAGAAATGAATTTTAAAACACACGAAGTATAAAAGAGCAGTCATCTGAGAGATCGAATTTCAAAGCACTCCTTATGCTGGTCTTTAAGACAGTCAGCGGTGTGAGCCTGGCCTATCTCCCACTGCCTTCTGGAAGACAGGTGTCTTCCCAGCAAGCTCCTGGTGCTCTTATTGTTCCGGCCTCTGTGTTTTTCCCGTGGCCCTTCATTCACCTCAAATACCCAGGATCTTCTATTCCTTGTCAATGTTCAGCCCCTTCTCCAATGCCCTATCTTCAGGCCCCTGCTGTTTAATAGATTTCCTTATTTTTTAACCAAGAGCGCCACCTCTTGTAGAAGATACCAAATCTCTCTCCCTCCTCCCTCCCCCTCCTCCCCCTCCCTCCCTCCCCTCCCTCCCTCCTCTCTCTCTCTCTCTCTCTCTCTCTCTCTCCTGCCCCCTCCCTCTGTCTGTCTCCTGTATCTAGTTTTTTTTTTTTAGCTCTTACCAAATTGGCTAGCACAGTGCATAGCCAAACAATAGGAATTTACTAAATGCAATAGGTATTTACTAAAATCAATTTTTAGTTTTTAACAACTATTTTTAAGTGTGCCCTTTTTTGGGATCATAGTTCTCTACCCAGAAATAACAATTTCTGGGATTTACTTACAGAAACACCGCATGGCAAATGGTATGGAAATGATGCAGAGTAAAAATAGTCACCCTTGCAATGTGACGGCAGTGAACAGAGAAGGCGGTGGCACCACCTTACCATTGTGTCGTCTACTGACTTTTCATAACGGTTTTAATTAAGAAATAGTCACGGAGACTATTTAACCTAGACAGTAAAAGCAGAATTTTTCTTGTGTGTTATGAAGGACAATACAAATGAATAGTCTCTCGAAAACAAAATCGCTAACAAGCAGTGATTGTGTGTGTTCTATAAAAGTGAACAGGCCGGCGTGTCTCTCTGCACTATCCCTCAGCAGCTGCCATCATTCATGTGTCTTTGCCCCTTTTATTTTGTTCTTTGTACAGCAGACCGACCAGTCAGCTCTTGGGTATGTGATCGAAGCAATGCGTTGAGCTCTGGGGGCTTTGTTCTCTGTACAGCAGACGGCTAATTCAGAGCCAGGTTTAAAAGATTTACTTTTCATTACTGATAGTGTGATTACCAGTCACTCATAATATAACTACACTTAGGCTTAATTGAAGATGCTATGTTATTGCAAGTAACACCGTTATTTAGGACAATATTTCTCTCACCTACAGATCCTGCTGTCTTATTTTCTTCATTAACTCAGTTCTCTAAGTCCACCGAAGTTGGTATAAACATTGAGACAGTGTGGATCCACTTAGTCAGGAACGTCATAATATTCTATTTTGAGGAGAGTTCTTGAGGCTGCATAGGAAAACCTAAAAGTGTGAGCATTTGAATTTTTACTAAAAATACACCCTCATCTCCAGAAGTTGAAGCCTCAGCAAACACAGTACAATACACACGAAATAGTAGCCAGGATAATTGGCTTTACTTGAGTAAACCTCAGATGCCTTCATTACTTTCTGTGGACTGTCGGGGTTAATGCTTGTTCTAAAACTGACAGCAACTAAATCCTACATAACAGTAACTTCCTCTGCCTTATTGACTTTAGCAGAGTGAAGAGTCTTTCAGAACAATCATGCCACTAGGAAATCTACCCTACTAGGCTTAAATCCTTCTCCAATCAAACACCTTCATTCATCCCTACAACAGATACTTCTGCCTACCAGCTCCAAGACACTGCTGAAACGATGGCATCGATATCAGTATATCCAAGAAATTAACTTTCCTTGGTAAGATTTATTAAGAAAAAATTAAAATACAATATGGTACATGGAATTCATTAAACTGTCCAACAAAAATACTAAACATCCAGTGAAAACTAGGAATAAGATCCAAGCAGACAGACATTTGCATGTCAGCCTATTCAAAAGAACGATTTGAATTTGTAGTTATCGGTAGTTTTCAACACTGGAGTGAGCCAATAGCGGGCTTGATGAACATGTCGACAGTCTCTAAAAGGTCTTAGCACTGTTTGATTATTTATTCATTTATGCTCAGCAGACACCGATAACTTGCTACTGTTCTAAGTGTCTTTTAATCTATTTATTTTTCAAAACCAGTCCTAATCTCGTGTTCTGTCTGTGTAAGAGAAGAGCTCAGAGAGCTACTAAGACATAACCTTAGGACTCCACCCCAGGTAATCTAGCTTAAGAGTTGTATTTCTAATCATTGATCTAGGCTACCTCTTACACATGACTGAGAGGCCCTGTCAGGAGAAATATGAAGGGACTGTGTCTCTGGCGAGAGAGACGTCAGTCTAAAGTATGTAGAGAACGTCCTTCTGGGGGTAGCCTACAAGAGGTAAGGGCTAGGTTTAAGAAAGAAGGCTGAGCTAATGAGAGAGAAGCAGAAAATATCAATTTACTGATAACCAGTAAAAGGTCAATGATCTCCCTTCATGGTTCCCAAACACTAATCCAAAGATCATTTCAGGAACATGTTGAACTTGCTGCATCCCTTGTAAACTGAAACAATACAGATTAGTATGTGGTTTTGTGTCCATTTTTCTTTCCTCCTTTACACATTAATAGTGAACACTGCACACAAAGAACCCAGCTAAGTGCTCATGAATGAGGCTCGTGAATCACTTCATGTATCTAACACGTGTAATCTACTAAAGCAGTAACTTTTGGCATGAGAGTTTCTGCCTTACACACACAGTTATGAGCCAAGGAGGGTGCACCAGGTACAGAATATGACTCCCACACCAAGGAACAGCTTAAGTTGAAAATACTGATGTCTTACCTAACCAAAAATTTAAATATCTATATTGCTAGGATTGTGATTGAGATAAAGAAATAGTTGTCTTGAAGGGTAAAAAATTTATTTTCCAAAATAGGAAGTCAAGAGATAATGCTAAAGCTGGAAGAAAAACACTGCCATGTTTTATTTTCTTATTTTTTGGTCTATAGAGATAAATACCAAACAAACCACTAATAATTGAGAATTTTGGTTTTCCGTAATAAGAAAGGAAGCCTTGGAGACTACTGATGCTCATAATATAATCTGTGCTCAAACTGAACTGTACTCAACTGTGTGTACAGGTGATTTTATTTGAAAGCCAAATGAAGTATAAGCTTGTGGGGAAGTAACAGAATGAGAATCATAAATAGCATTTGCATTCCAAAACCCAAATGTGCGTTCCTAGAAGATGAGCTTGAAAAGTTCCACCAGAGACAGGAAGTTATAATAACCAGAAAGAAAAAAAAAAGAATTTCAAGAGAAAGAGAAAAAGGCTAAAGAAAGGTGTTTTTGGTTTTGTTGTTTTGTTATTCTTTTTGTTTTTACAGATTAGATTCTTGGCATAATATAAAGGATGAGTATCTTCTGTCATTGCTCAATATGGTGATTTTAAATTATCAAAGATAAAGTAAAGCTTCTCGAAGCTTCCAAATAGAAAGAGCAAACTGTTCAAAATTACATGATAATCAGATTGACATCTGACTACAAAATAATATCCTGGAAATAAATGATAATGAAGAAATACATTCACAGAATATAAAAGAATGGGTTCTAATTTTAGGGTACCATATGAATGTAAGGGTGAAACTTAGACACCCTTTCCATTCAGTAAAAGAATAACAGTAACAATTAAAATCAGACTATATTTCAGGTGGACAAAATATGCCATCATAAAGTCCAAATAATAGCTAATCAATGCAAAAGTAACTATTCCTTTATATAAAATGAGCAACATTGGTTTGTGGGGGTAGGGAAGGGTCAGCACTTTGATAACGAGCTACAAGAAAACATGGAAAGGGTTACCTGAGATGATAAAAATTCAGTCTTTAAATCAAAGTTTAAAACCTAGTCTGCCACTTGTGAGATTGAGACAGACGATTGTTCTAGGTTCAGCACCACCCTGGGCAATATAACGAGTTCACAGTCAACCTGACTTTTACTATGTATATGTGTAAGCATGTGTGGGAATAGTTTATGCTAATAAGTTAAAACACGTGAAAGTGTATTCATTCGTTTAAATAGGAGATGCCAGAGAAGTTTTCTTTAAAAAAATACAGTTAAAAAAAAAAGAATATATTTGCAACAGCTAACACTACAAAAGGAACTGTATACAGTGGAGGTTGGGAGGAGTTGGTTCCGGAAAATAAGACAGTAAGAAATACAAAGTCGATTATGAGGCAAGTGCAAAAGGGAGAGGCCTAAATATTAAATAATTATGTAGTGAAAGACTCAAGATGAAAATTGAGGAAATCAACATAATGAGTACCACACTGAATTCTATAGACCTGAAAAAATTGAATTTTAGCAAGGATCTGGAGAACAGAAAATGCTGTAGCTCAGCTGAAATTCTGAGAACTGTGTGATCTCTTCTGGAGAACAATATGGCAATTCTTAGCAATATCAAGGAAATGGACACTTGAAGTCTAGGAACATTTTTACCAGAATTTCATCTCCAAATACATTCTGGAGGACATTGAAATCTACAGGACACGTAAGCTGAGGATCTGCATACAAATGTCCTATAGGCACCCTTCTGTGGGGACCTGGACAAGATAAAGATGGGCTATGCCTTACACTTCCAGAACACTACAGAACACCTGTCATCCCTAGAAGAATCAGTGCAGAATGTTGTTAATATCCCTAATACAGTTTATTCACTGCTGTAGGGCTAGAGGTTTAGTGTCTGTAAACAATGGTGTGTTTTTAAAACCATGTAGAACTGGTAAAAATCAAGAATGGCAAATGTAATAACTTTTATGTAACTTTAAATAATTGAAAGATATTATTTTATGGTTTACATATTGAACCACTATACACATAAGAGAAAGCAAATGAAAGACTGCACCTGTGAAAGGATAATAAATTAATGAAGTAAGCGAGTTTGAGGGTGGGTATCAATTCTGTTATGAACTCAAAGGCTTAACTTACAGTCTAGCTGTGAAGGGAAGTAAGAGAAAGAAGGGAGGAGGAGGATGGAGGACAGTGAACAGAGAGAGAATGAAGTTCAAGCTTAAGATGCAGACGTATAGACACCTATCATTCTCGAACTTAATCTATGGTTTCCAAGTTGTGGTTCAAGATCTACCCACGCCAACATTATTGTTTCTCTCTCTCTCTCTCAAAGCTATATAGTTCCATGAATGCCCAAATATGTGCATCAACAGAATCATTTTAGACCTTCATTTATTGACTCAAATGGGGTGGGAAGTCAAAGGGCTCAGCCAGAGACTGAAGGCATCGCCCCCAGGATTCAAGTGTTGCTTTCTTTAAGAAACCTAGAACACTTGAAGCCAAGACACTAACTAGTAGGGTCCCCAGAGCAAATGTCTTGTGGACTTTCATTGGCAGGACCTGCTCTTTCAGTGAATCTCCACGGCTTGATTGTTTTACTAACTTCCCGAAATACACTGTTGATCTCGTTTCAAAGTTTAATTTTCTATTGTTTTCGGAGATGAGCCTGTAGAATCGGGCAGCTTGTTGCTTCTCCCTTAGGTTGGTAAGTTGCACTCCAGAATCACTGTTGCAGTGTCTCAAGCAAGAACAGGTGAGTGAAGGGCTGGAGTGCGGTGGGAGTGGGGGTGGGGGAACTGGAGCAAAACTTCAGAGCAATGGAGTTTTCTGAACAGGACTGTAAGACATCAGAAGAAGTAAGCAAACGTTTGCAAAGGTGGCAAGTGCAACAGGAAGACAGGACAAGATAAGCATTAAGAAACAACAGAACTAGAACAGAGAAATGAAAAATTAATAAAACATCTGCTCAGGTGAACGCTGTGTGCATTTCATTCAATGGTGCTTATTGATTGCCTCGTCCGTGACTGGCTCTACGGGAACACAATGGTGAATAAAACATGGCCGGAAAATGAAGAGGCTTGTAGGGAAGACGGGTCAAAAATAATGAAGATTCAATGTGTTCAATGTGGTAATGAGGGGTTGAAAATTCTCCGGAAAGACAATGGAGAGGTTAATTAATTCTCACTATAGGGATTAAAGAAGGATTCACAGAATGGCATTTGACCCCCTCCATCAAAAATTAAAGAGCAAAGATTATCTGAGGATACTCACTGAGAAAATAATATATTCTTACAACTCATTACTAATTTATAATTACTAAAGACTGTATTTTAGAATGACCTCTAGCTGGTACTAACGTTAAAATTATTTTCTAAGATTACTGAGAGCCAAACCCATTTTGTCTTGATTTTTTTTCCAATAATACACTTGAGAGATGACTTTCCAGTAAACTCTATCCAAAATGTTTGACCACGGAACTTACCTAGAGTAACCTAGAACCTATTTTCTTTTGAGAATCAGAAAACTTATTTTTGAGAAATACAGAATTGGTTCCATTTGAACTGAACAATTCCTAGACCAGTATTTCATTGGGTACAGTAAATACAGCAGGTTTCAATTAGGGTAACAGGAATATCATACAGGTAACAATGGTGTTGGTCGAGTTCAGCTTTAAAGAACCACAGAAAATGATAAAAGATAAAGGAGATAGATTATGCTCACACAGTGCTTGCCAGGCCATAAATATTTCATGATAATAAATAAATAAACCATAATACACTGACATAAAAATGCCTGATCTCTTCAACTGGATTCGCTAAATTAATTTAGAATGAGATCAGTCAAAACACTTACTCAAATAAATTGATCATTTGTCCGAGTCACTCAAGTGTCTATCAGATCTTGTAGCTAAAACAATTTTCCAAGTAGGATGGTGATATAGTATTGATCATTACGTAGACAACAATCCGAGATAATTAACATTAATGAGTCATCCAGTCATCCTGCCAGACTCTAGAACTAGGGTGAAAAGCCCAACATTTGCATACTCATATATTCACCAGCAGCATCTGGTTCTCTGGTCCCTACTCAGGCTTTACTGGTTTTAAAGTTATTTCAATGCATCTTCATTAGCCAACTTGAATGTAAATAACAGTAGTAGGCAAGATGATTAGCATCCTTAAATGATTGTCAGAGGGAAAAGGTCACAAAAGCTCGAAGACAAAGCAGGAAGCAAAAGGAATGTGCATGTGAAGGTGTTACCCACTCCTTCCCCTGGGGACATCCAATGCAGGCTTCCTTGCAGAAGGCCGGCACCTTAAGATCTCTTTTGAAAAAGAAACCTAAATACACCAACTCCAACGTGGAAACAGGGGCTCAGAGTTTCGGCTACACCTAGAAAATTAAGCCCTGAGTTGTCATTTGCTTCTAAATTGTATTACCCAGAAAAACATACTTTAAAAGGACAAAGAGTCATTTTACAGAAATCAAATAGTTGCATAGTCTGTGGCACCATTCTTTAAAATGAGAAACTGCATGAAAGCCAACTAGAGTGGTCAGGACAGGAAAGACTCTGAAGGCTGAAAGCTGTCTGCCCGGAGATGGGTAAATTCACTCTCACAGTAGACAATCCCCCCCAATTTCTTTTCTTTTCCTTTTTTTTTTTTAAATTGGGTATTTCTTATTTACATTTCAAATGTTATTCCCTTTCCCGGTTTCCTGTATATCAGCTCCCTAACCCCTCCTACTCCCCTTCTATAAGGGTGTTCCCCACCCCCATCCACCCACTGTTACTGCCCAACCCCCGACATTGACATTCCCCTCCACTGGGGATCCAACCTTGGCAGAACCAAGGGCTTCACCTTCCACTGGTGCCCAAACAAGGCTATTCATTGCTACCTATGCAGTTGGAGCCCAGGGTCTGTCCATGTATAGTCTTTGGGTAGTGGTTTAGTCCGTGGAAGCTCTGGTTGGTTGGCATTGTTGTTCTTAGGGGGTTGCAAGCCCCTTCAGCTCTTTCAATCCTTTCACTAATTCCTCCAACAGAGAATTAGTCCCATTCTCAGTTCAGTGGTTTGCTGCTAGCATTCGCCTCTGTATTTGACATGTTCTGTGACTCTCAGGAGAGATCTATATCTGGTTCTGGTCAGCATGCACTTCTTAGCTTCATCCATCTTATCTAGTTTGGTGGTTGTATATATATGGGCTCTGAATGGTCATTCCTTCAGGCTCTGCTCTAAACTTTGCCTCCCTATCCCCTCCTATAGATATTTTTGTTCCCCTTTTTAAGAAGGAGTGAAGCATCCACATTTTGGTCATCCTTCTTGAGTTTCATGTGGTCTGTGCATTATGTCTTGGGTAATTCGAGCTTTTGGGCTAATATCCACTTATCGGTGAGTGCATACCACATGTGTTTTTCTGTGATTGGATTACCTCACTCAGGATGCTATTTTCTAGTTCCATCCATTTGCCTATGAATTTCATAGTCATTGTTTTTGATAGCTGAGTAGTACTCCATGTGCAGATGTACCACATTTTCTGTATCCATTCCTCTGTTGAAGGGTGTCTGGGATCTTTCCAGCTTCTGGCTATTATAAATAAGGCTGCTATGAACATAGTGGAGCATGTGTCTTTGTTGTATGTTGGAGCATCTTTTGGGTATATGCCCAGGAGAGGTATAGCTGTGTCCTCGGGTAGTGCAATGTCCAATTTTCTGAGGAACCTCCAGACTGATTTCCAGAAAGGTTGTACCAGTTTGTAATCCCACCAACAATGGAGGAGTGTTCCTCTTTCTCCACATCCTTGACAGCATCAGCTGTTCCTGAGTTTTTGAAGTTAGCCATTCTGATTGGTATGAGGTGGAATCTCAGAGTTGTTTTGATTTGCATTTCCCTGATGACTAAGGATGTTGAACATTTCTTTAGGTGCTTCTCAGACATTTGATATTCCTCAGCTGTGAATTCTTTGTTTAGCTCTGTACCTCATTTTTAATAGGGTTATTTGGCTCTCTGGAGTCTAACTTCTTGAGTTCTTTGTATATTTTGGATATTAGCCCTCTATCAGATGTAGGATTGGTAAAGACCTTTTTCCAAATCTGTTGGTTGCCATTTTGTCCTAATGACAGTGTCCTTTGCCTTACAGAAGCTTTGCAGTTTTATGAGGTCCCATTGGTTGATTCTTGATTATTTCCTACCTTCTACTCCTCTTGGGTGTATTTGCTTCTTTTTGTTCTAGAGTTTTTAGGTGCTGTCAAGCTGCTGATGTATGCTCTTTCCACTTTCATTCTGCGGGCACTCAGAGCTATGAGTTTTTCTTAGCACAGCTTTCATTCTGTCCCATAAGTTTGGGTATGTTGTACCTTCATTTTCATTATATTCTAAGAAGTCTTTAATTCCTTTCTTTATTTCTTCCTTGACCAAGTTATCATTCAGTAGAGCGTTGCTCAACTTCCATGTATATGTGAGCATTCTTTCCTTATAGTTGTTATTGAACACCAACCTTAGTCTGTGGTTATCTGATAGGATGCATGGGATTATTTCTATTTTCCTGTATTTGTTGAGGCCTGTTTTGTGACCGATTATATGGTCAGTTTTGGAGAAGGTACCATGAAGTGCTGAGAAGGAGTTATTTTGTTTTAGGATAGAATGTTCTCTAAATATCTGTTAAGTCCATTTGGTTCATGACTTCTCTTAGTCTGTCTATGTCTCTGTTTAATTTCTGTTTCCATGATCTGTCCATTGATGAGAGTGGGGTGTTGAAATCTCCTACTATTATTGTGTGAGGTGCAGTGTGTGCTTTGAGCTTTAGTAAGGTTTCTTTTATGAATGTAGGTGCCCTTGTATTTGAAGCATAGATATTTAGGATTCAGAACTCATCTTGGTGGATTTTTCCTTTGATGAATATGAAGTGTCCTTCCTTATCTTTTTTGATAACTTTTGGATGAAAGTCGATTTTATTCAATATTAGAATGGCTACTCCAGCTTGCTTCGTCAAACCATTTGATTGGAAAGTGGTTTTCCAGCCTTTTATGCTGAGGTAGTGTCTGTCTTTGTCTCTGAGGTGTGTTTCCTGCATGCAGCAAAATGCTGGGTCCTCTTTACATATCCAGTCTGTTAATCTATGTATTTTTTTGGGAGAAATGAGTCCATTGATGTTGAGAGATGTTAAGGAATAGTGATTATTGCTTCCTGTTATTTTCATATGTAGAGGTCGGATTGTGCTTGTGTGTTTCTCTTCCTTTGGTTTTGTTGCAAGGAAATTACTTTCTCACTTTTTCTAGGGTGTAATTTCCCTCCTTGTGTAGGGCTTTTCCATCTATTATCCTTTGTAGGGCTGGATTTGTAGAAAGATATTGTATAAATTTGACTTTGTCATGAATATCTTGGTTTCTTCATCTACGTTCATTGCTGGATATAGTAGCCTGGGCTGGCATTTGTGTTCTCTTAGGGTTTGTATGACATCTATCCAGGATTTTCTGGCTTCCATAGTCTCTGGTGAGAAGTCTGGTGTAATTCTGATAGGTTTGCCTTTATATGTTATTTGATCTTTTTCCCTTACTGCTTTTAATATTCTTTCTTTGTTTTGTGCATTTGGTGTTTTGACTATTATGTGACAGGAGGAATTTGTTTTCTAGTTCAATCTATTTGGTGTTCTGTAGGCTTCTTGTATGTTTATGGGCATCTCTTTCTTTAGGTTAGGGACTTTTTTTTCTATAACTTTGTTGAAGATATTTACTGGTCCTTTAAGTTTGGAGTCTTCTCCTCTTCTATACCTATTATCCTTAGGTTTGATCTTCTCATTGTTTCCTGGATTTCCTATATGTTTTGAGCTAAGAGATTTTTCTGTTTTGCATTATCTTTGACAGTTGTATTGATGTTTTCTATGGTTATCTTCTGCTCCTGAGATTCTCTTCTATCTCTTGTATTCTGAGATGGAGCTTACATCTATGACTCCTGATCTGTTCCCTAGGTTTTCTATCTCCAGGTTTGTCTCCCTTTGTGCTTTCTTTATTGTTTCTATTTCCATTTTTATCCTCCTGGATGGTTTTGTTCATTTCCTTCTCCTGTTTGTGTTTTCCTGTAATTTTTAAAGGAATTTTTGTGTTTCCTCTTTAAGGGCTTCTACTTGTTTACTTGTGTTGTCCTGTATTTCCTTAAGGGAGTTATTTATGACCTTCTTAAAGTCCTCCATCATCATGATAAAATGTGATTTTAAGTCTAAATCTTGCTTTTCTGGTGTGTTTGGATATCCAGTGTTTGCTTTGGTGGGAGAACTGGGCTCTGATGATGTCAAGAGTCTTGGTTTGGGTTCCTGCGTTTGCTCTTACCATCAGGTTGTCTCTGGTGTTAGCTTGTCTTGCTGTTTCTGATGGTGGCTTGGCACTCCTATATGCCTGTGTGTCAGCATTGCTGTAGACCTGTCTTTCTGTTGCTTTCTCTTTTTTTCTGCGAGTTGTGGGAAGATTATTCTGCTTTCTGGTGTGTAGGTGCTCCTGGTGGCTGGCTTTCAGCTCTTGATGAGGGCAGCAACCGAAACAGTCCTGCCCCTACTGGTCCTGTGTCCCTGTGAGCAGTGGGCACAGATGGCCCTAGGCGTTTTTCTCTTGAGTTGAGAATGTGGGCAGAGAGTAGTCACCTCTGGTTTCTCAGGAGTGTCCACACTTCTGAGGGTCTAGTTCCCTCACTCCCCCAATAGGATATGGGTGCAGGGAGCTGTTAGACCAGTTCAGTTCAGTTCAGTTCAGTTCAGTTCAGTTCAGTTCAGTTCTTGACAAAAACCTGAACTGCAGGTACTGGAAGCTGATTGCTCCTATATTCCTGTGTCCAGAGGCACTATGCAGTTTCCTCTTGGGTGAGGGATGTGGGCAAAGGTGGGAAGAAGTGGCAATCTGTCCTGTGGTCTCAGGATTATCCGCACTTCTAGGTTTTCAGCTCTCTCTTCCACAGGATTTGACAATTCCTTTTAAGCACAGAAATAGAGCCTAGAAATAAATTGACAGGGACCACAGTTCCTTCTGGATGCTATAACAGAGGATTGTTTCATCATTATTTCAAAACAGCTTCAATGATTTGATGTTTTAAAAGTATATTTATGATGCTCTTTATTAATGTGTTCAATAATTGTGTTCAAGGATGCAGTAGTATTATTGTGTTTTCTCCCCTTGAGGATGAAACAGATGACCTATCCAAGGCATGACAGCTGAGTTTCCACAGTGCCACACTAGCAACTTTCCCACAGATGCAGTCTCATGACTATGGGGCTCCAGGTGCAAGCTGCAGATCCAATGGCTGCCAGAGGCAGTGGGAATTGTTGGAAGAATAGGAAATACAAGCTGGAGGGAGAGAGTCTTGGAAAGTGTTATGTAGTATGAATAATAACAGAAAGATGTTTGCAAGGACATGTTACTCCTTCATTCAAAACCTACCAAGACAGATTCCATCTGGCAGGCAAAGAGTTGGGTAGAGGAAGAAGGCAGGAGGGAGGGAAGAAAGAAGAAGGGAAGAAAGGAGGGTGGGAGGAAGGGAGGGAGGGGGAGGGACAGGAAGGGAGACTACCAAGTCTGAAAACCTGAGTTTGTTCTTCAGGACTAAGACAGTAGAAGGAGAGAACCGACTCCCAAAAGTTGTCCTTTGACTTTCGCATATAACAATGTAAGTACAACAATGCATGTGTGCAAGTGTGTACTTACAAAATAAATGGAATGGCCAAAAAAAATTAACTATCAGTTCAGTCAACTTGAATGTTAATAAAACATTATACATAGAATATTTACTCATTTTACAAGTAACAACATGACATTAAAAACTAGATAGAATTTGAAGAATCAAAAAGCCAATTAAATATACAGCTTACTATCATTATATGTGGGAAGATAAATGATGACACCTTATTTAAGAAAAAAATGATTTTCATGACAATAAATCTCTGACTCAGAGATGAGATAACCAAGATACAGAAACATAGAATTATGAAAATATTAAAGTACTGATCAAGGAGATGATCCATAGCTCTGTGAGTAAGAGAACTGTCTGTACAATTATAAGGACCTGAGTGTGACCCTAATGCCCCAAAAGCAAGGCATGTCACATGTACCTATATCCCTAACATTAGGAGACAGAGACGGCAGAGGCCAGGAGCTTACTAGTCAGCCAGCTTGGTCAACATAGTGCCCTTCCAGTACAGTGACACTCTTTATCTCAAGGTGACAAGGCAGAGATTGATGGATATCTGGCTTCCTCTCTGGCCTCTGTATAGACACTAGCACCCCCATACTCACATGTAAATGCTATGTACAGAATATACACCCAGAGGACAACCAAGTACCTCACTGTAAAGAGCACACACCTGATCCACAACAGGTAACATAAAGCAAAAACTGGGTTATGACTAGAGAGTTTTAGATTAAATGTGATTTGGAGGCGAATTTGGAAGCCACTAGGGAAAGCCACGTGCATTTACTACTCTGTTAATTCACCAGGTGGAATATAAGGCTTAAAACAACAACTGGGCTTAAAGTCAGGGCAGGGGCAGGTTCCTTCTTTCTTCCAAAGATTTTCATATTTTTTTAAATTATCATTTAAATTATCATTGTTTTTCATTGTTGTTTATTAAGACAGGGTTTCTCTGTGTACCTCTGATTGTTGGAACTACAAGCTCTGTACACCAGGCTGGCCTCAAACTCAGAGATCTGCCTACTTTTGCCTCCTGAATGCTGGGACTAAGCTTTTCCAAAGATTTTCATATTGGTTTTTTAAAGTTATTATTTTTTTGTTTGTTCATCAAGACAGGGTTTCTTTGTGTGGCTCTGGTTGTCTGGGACTAGCTCTGTAGGCCAGCCTGGCCTCAAACTCAGAAATCTGTCTAGCTTTTCTTCCTGAATGCTGGGACTAAAGGCAGTATGCCACCACCACATGGCAAATTGTTTTTATTTTTATTCTTTTGGTCCCAGAGAGCAAACCTAGTACTTTGAACATGCAGGGCACCCATTCAACCACTGAGCTCTATTTGTGACGCCGTGTTGGTGCATTTGTCTTAGCTGTGTAACTTGTCTTTTCTTTTCTTTTTCTGTATTAACTATGGAGACAGTGAACTATACCCTCTCCTCCCCCAACGTCTCCCACACTCTTATCCACAACAACCCAGGCTTGTCTTTTTTTTAGAAGCTTGGGTCTTGGTGTACACTGTGTGTCCTTTTGATGGGTGAGGTTTAAAAGTATACAAAGTATAAAGATTCATTCAGATATGGAGGCTACTCTGAAGGATGAGACAGAAGGATCACGAGTTTGAGGCTAGCTCAAAAATACAATAAGTTCAAGACCAGCCTGTACTGAGTTTAAATAGTAAGACAGCATATCAACAAAATAGTAGAACTAGGGTCTCAAAAAAAATAAAATTAAAGCCTCAACAGAATAAAAGATTTCACCTGTTAACGTGCTTTGATTTTTCTCCATGTCTTTGGAGTTCCACCAAAAGTGCTTCTATGTTAATATCTGTAGAAAGATGTTTATATTTGACTGTACCATGATAAGTTAATGCCAGCTGGACTAGTTTAAGTAAAATAAAACACCAATTTTAAAAAAGAAACCAATGCAAATAAATAATTTGACTGATTAATTTACTTTGAGTTGCTTGGGTCACGTGCAGATTGGACAAATCTGGCGACTGACTGAGCTACATTCCCAGAGCTAATGTCAATCATTCCCTTTTCTTCATTACTCCCTAGGGACATCTCCCAGTCCATGATGCTGAAAACCAATATACAATTCAATCTTCTCACCTAAAACAAAAGGAGGAAAGTTATCCACTAATCAGTCAAGATGGCAATCTGAGAATTAAATAAGCCAGTCTTTTTTTTTTTTTCTTTTAAGCATTTGAAGTAATACTGGGTATGTTGTAAGTGGCAGATAAATGGAATTGTTCTGTTCAAGCTCAATGGAGCTTAAATGTACTGATAGTCAATACCTTTTCTTAAGTGTTAGAATGCAAACCCTCTTTTTTATGTTATTTCCTTTATATTTTCAGATTACAATAGCTCGGTTCCTTCTTCCCTTTCTACCACCTAGCCCTTCCCAAGTATCCTTCCTTGCTCTCTTTCATATTCATGGCCTCTTTCTTAAGCAATTGTTGTTACATACATAAATACATACATACATACATACATACATACATACAAAAATATGTGCACACATACATATACATAAATACATGTGCTCATACATATACATAAATACATCTGCTCAATCTATTTAATGTTACTTGTATGTATGTTTTCAGGAATGATCAATTATTGGATGACCAATTGGTGGGTTCTGTCTTTGGAAAGACTACTTCTGTTCTAAGCATTCCTCAGTTTCTTGCAATTTTCTGTCGAAGCCCCATGAGTTTTATACGCATAGAGTCTCATCAAGATGATTTCTGAAATATGAGCTGAAGCTTACATCCATGACTTGAGACCAAGGAACAAAATCTTTTTTATATTTTTCAAGATGTCCTAATGATAAGCATCATTTAGTTTATACTATACTGTCATTCATACCCCAGACCAGAAATATTATATATACAGGGCTGCATGAGTTACCTCAACTTGTTTTCTGCAGGCTGTTATTCCCACCTGTTTCCAGGTTTAACAGTTTTTTTTGTTGTGTATGAAAAGTTGATCTCAACATTTTAAAGAAAAAATTGAATCGGATTTATACCTGGCAGTACTGATTATTCCAAAGTATTTTATTTTTATCCAATTTAAAACCCTTATTTGTAAAATGTGATAGCAAGAAAGGAAAAGTACATAAAACTATTCCTTGTTATAATAAGACACATTTTTCTACTTTGTCCCATGTCATGACATCGTTATTGGAGACACAGTACCAATCTATGATTGTGTGTTCATCATTATCAAGTGGTCTCCAGGAAAGACAGAAGACCTTACAGCAGCAGGGCCAAGCGAAAGGAAAAAGACCTCATGATGCTATCTTATGAAAATGACAAGGCTCATTACCTGAGCTCTCAACCACCCTGGAGCCACCTCCAGGGACTCTGTAGTCTTCTTCACCATGGTCAAACTGCACTATTAAAGGGAGCGTGGAGGCACCGTGTTGTTGGTATTGTTTTATCAAAGACTATTCATTCATCATTCTGCTATACTGAAATAGAGATGTGGGTGCCTTTTACTTATATTAGGAAAAGAAAATTACACAATCATGGAGCATGGAGTTGACTAAGACCCCTAAAATATGCTCTTGACACAACCCCAAGCTGAGAACTTGGACAGGCACAAGAACTCACCCCACTTTAAAATGTCTTTGCTGTTGAGATTGTTAAATTTAGTTTTCCTTCCAGAAACTCCTATACCTTCCCTGTAGAGCATCACAGAATACATAACATCCTTTTCTACTAAATACCTTATTACAGTGTGAAGAGAGCAGTGACTGAATCACCTGTCACCTCCAGGATGTTTTAGTAAATGAAAATACTGAGCTGCCTGTCTTTAAAGATGGTCAGAGCCAGTCCTTGATCATGTGCATGCACACGTCTACAGCTCCGTGTCCGTCTTAGTCCACTGGTGGATATTTCCCCTGAGCTGAAGCTATGTTTTGTGCCTTGATGTTAGAAATGTGATGAGGTTACAGCTCAGAAGTGGAACCTGCCTTGGCGGGTACAAAGGTGCCAAGTTCCATCTCTAGTTCAGGGAGAGAGAGGGTGGGGGGAGAGAGAGAGAGAGAGAGAGAGAGAGAGAGAGAGAGAGAGAGAGAGAGAGAGAGAGAGAGAAGAGGAGGGAAGGAGGGAAGGAAGGAAGGAAGGAAGGAAGGAAGGAAGGAAGGAAGGAAGGAGGGCAGGAAGGAAGAGTGAAGAGACAAATGTGGACATTGTATATCTGAGCATCTGCCTGCTCTCCCTGAACCTTGGGAAAGTTGTTTGTTTTCAGCGTTGGGGACTGACCCTGGGTCATTCCCACGGTAGATAAACAATGTGTCACTGAGCTACAAGCCCAGACTGCCTCAGGTCACTCCGTCTTCACCTTCCCCAGGTTTTCACTTAGTGTTAGCTATCATTTTTGTTACTTTAGCAAACACTTAACGTCATTAGGTAAGAAAGACTTACTGTGAGTTACGGCTTCCGACGTTTTGATCATGGAGGGTGTGTTAGAGAAAGAGCACTTGAAAGAAGGTCTATGTACTTGTAAGGGAACACAAAGCAATGAGGGACAAAAGGTTTGTGCTCCAATACCCCATGCACACCTCCCACCCGCACCTACACCCTCCCACTTCCTCTGCATAGACAAAGCTTTTAAAGGGTCCACTTCATCCCAGCATGCCATGGGCTGAGGACCAACCTTTCAATGCATAAATCTTCGGCAGACCTTTAAGAACAAGGTGCAATAGCATTGCTGTATTTGTAATTATTACGTTCATTTTAAAGCCCACCATGGGAGAAGATACTGGAATTAGTCCCAGACTTAAGATTCTGAGCGATGCTCGCTCTGCTGAAATGGCAAAATCACAGGTCTAAGCTATTCCTTTCACAGAATGCTAAATACTGACTCAGTATGCCAACGTGAACAACAGGAGTGAATGAACAGCAGAGATTAATTGTCTTATCTCTCTCAAGTACACTCTGGCTATTAATGTGCAAGACTGTATTCCCAAGGAAAAGTATAGAATTGTGCAAAAGGGGAAATTGTAAACACACAGATGTAGACATACATGCGACTCTACATTTTAGTTTATAGCAATAAACAGTGGAGTGCTTTAATTTGCCCCAGCTACCATAGAAAAATGCTGTAAACTGGGAGGCATAACCAGTTATATGGTGTCGGGTTGTGAAGACTGCAAAGCCATGGCCAAGCTGTCAGCAAGGAGAGCTCCTTCAAGGGCTCTGAGACCTAACCAATCCTCATCGTTTTTGCTAACTTCCACTTGTTTGTTGGTGATCTCTGGCATTCCTTAGAAATAGAAGCATCCCCCAGTCTCTGCTGTCATCTTCACATAGCATTCTCTTTGGGTAAGCATCTCTCCAAACTTCATTTTTCAAAAAGGCATTCGTCATAATGGGCTACAGGGCTACCCTATTAAAGTATGGCTTAATCTTAACTAAGTGATCTCTAATGACCATTTTCATAAGTATGGTCACATTTTCAACCACTGAGAGTTAGGATGGGAGAAAACACAATTCGGTCTACAGTAACTCCCAGATTACCCTTAGGTATGTACTATGTGTTCAGAATTGTGACCATGCCACATAAAATAAAAAAGTTATGCCTTGATTTCTTCTCAGAAGAAATTTTCATAGTGACTGACAAACTAATATTTTTTGGCATGACGTTGACCCTAACTACTACATATAACGTTGACAGGGAATGAATATGGAACCTATGTGAATATGTTATGAATGGACACTTGCAAACTTGCTTTAAGTAGATACTAAAGAAAATATAGTCTTAAAACATCATCGTTGTTTCCCCCCAAATCACAGAAATATTATATATAGTAGTTAACAAGTCGAAATAACCCAGAGTTCACCAACACATGAATAGAAAAACAAAATGCTATTTATACATTCAAAGGATATCATTTAGGCTTTAAAAAGAGGAAGACCTCTCAGATGCTCTGGCATTGATGACAATGAGATTAGGTTACCAGAAAGAAACTAGTCAGCAAAAGACAGACACCGCATAATTCTGCTGACATGACCTCTCCAAAGTGTTAAATCCATACAGAGATCATGAGGAGGGGAAGGAGGGGAACACATATCCTTTGGTGCACACAGATTTTGATTTTGAAAGATAGACTCATTCTGGATGTCAGTTTCCAAGAAATATAAATATGCTTAACACAACTAAACTGCACTTAGTGGTTGAAATGGTAAATTTCATTATGTTTTTCTAACCAAAATAATAAAATATCAAAGGCACTGAATCTGTGGGATTTGAGAACAGAGAAGACATGTTGTTGGGTTTTTTTGTTTTGTTTTGTTTTGTTTTTAAGCTACCAATGGAAACATTATGGCCTGAGCATGAAGGAAAAAAAAAAACAGAGAACAGGAAAAAACAAACAGAATCAAAAGGAAAACAAAAAATAATTACTCATGAAATTAGAATTTCAGAAGTCACAGGGCAGTATTCGGGGTTTCCAAAACTAACCACGACAAGCCATAGTTTAAACTTAAATATTTAGAGCCCAGTGAGTGCTCATGAACAAGAAGGTTACAACTAAAAACTCTAAGAAAAAATGCAATCAAAGACAAAAAATTAGAGGTTTGTAAAAAAAAACCAGACTGGCAGCAAGAAAGGACTTCTCAGTAAAAGCAGCGAGGCTGGAGATTAAACACCCCCGGGAAAGAGCACACATAGCTCAACCAGAATCCTTCCACTCAAGCATGAAGAGGGTACGTATATTAAAAATAGAAAATACGCATCTAAAGGAGAGGGAGAGAGGCTAAGGCTCAGAAGAACCCAGGTTTGGTTTGCAGTACCAACATGGTGCCGTTCACAACCACCTAATAGTTCCAGTTTCAGGGCCTATGAAGTTGTCTGGGGGCTTCCACACCACCCGCATTCTAGTGCACATATCCACACACAGAGACACACATGTGCATAAATAAAAATAAAGGTAAAAAGAGCTTGTCTCAAAAACGAAGGAAGACAAAAGTGGATGTGGCATTATATGTATACCATCTATTCCCAACTACTCTGACAGCCGAGACAAGATTGCATGAGACCAGGACTCTGACGTCATCAAACACTGTCTCAAATAAAAATCGATTTAATTTCACTGTATACAATCATTTTGAAATCAAAACTTATTTATCTTTGTGTAGAAACCATGTCAATTTTGTGATAATCACAGATATCTAATCATTAGAAAATGTGCTGCTATGAATTGGTGCCAAATAGCTTTCCCTATTTAATTGAGAAATTAAACATTTTCTTTGTAAGAGGGACAACAATAGTTATTCCATGAGATCATGAAGAACAAAGAAAGACTGGGGAAATAGTAAGAGATAAAAAATACCATCCCAAGTTCAGTGTAGATCCCACACAAATTGAAAAAAAAATAGTAAAATAATTAAAACAATGAAAACTTTAAATACATAAGGGTCAAGAGTTCACAATTTAGTTCTAATATCCTCAGTCACTTTCTTGTTCTTGGTAGCTGTTCTATGATACTGGTAAGATGTTAACATCTAATACTTGGAATTAGTTAAATGATCAAAAATCGTGGTACAAGAAGTTAAGGAATTCAAGCTTGCAGTAGAGAAAGAAAACCATTAAAGACACAGTGGGCAGTCTTCCGGATGAACTAGAACTAGAGACAAGTGGCCAATGCCTCTGGATCTCTTCAGTGGTCCTCAGCAAACTAAGTGTAAGAGAGAAGGCCAACGGAAGTTATTCATAGTAGTTGACTAGTAGACTGGGGGTTGGGGGAACAGCAACAGAGAAAGAAAAATCTAAGGATGGAGGGGAGGATGATTGAATGACATTGCACAACGAAGAAGACCTGTACAGTGGATGAGATTAGGAATTAGACTAGAATGTGAATAGTTATCCTCTAACCTTTCTTTTTCCAAATCTTTATATTTTATTATTTAGTGTGTATGGGTTTCTACCTGCGTGTATGTCTAGGCACCACAAGCACACAGCGCCTCCAGAGGCCGGAAGACAGCAGGGAAGTGCTCTAGGACTGGAATAACAGATGGTCGGTGGGATGGTCGGTCGGATGGTTGGTCAGATGGTCGGTTGTCAGTCACTCCATCAGCTGGTTGCTAGGAATCAAACTCAGGTCCACTGCAAGAGCAGCAGGATAAACACTGAGACACCGCTCCAGGCCCCTCTCACCTTTCTCGAATGGTTCTTTTACGCTCTTTGTACAACAGTCTTCTCAGATGTGGAATAGAACAATAATCTCTGCCTCGTGTCAAGTGTTTCAAGTACTACGATACATGCTGTGACGGTGGAGAGAGTGTCAAACGATCATCCTTCTCACTGAGGTAAGCATGTGTAGGCAACTTGTCTCTATCATATGAACCCTTAAGTAACATTTGAATGTCTGTGGAAATAAATTAATTTGATTCTTACTGTTTCCTAAACAATGAAAACAATGGAGGAGATGACTGGTTTCTCTGCCCCCGGTAAAGCCCAGTGGATCAAGCTGTGCCAATTCCCATGCATAATGCATTAACCAAGGTCCATTAAACAAGAATCTAAGAAGCACCACCTGATGCAATAGCAGTTTTCATTTGAATTGTATTATAAATAATATCCCATTTGGCTAATTTACAAAATCAAAGCATAATTATTCTACCATAGTTTCTAAAGAACAAATTAGTTGAACTCTCTAGCAGATTTGCAGAAATTGGTTGTATAACACAGTATTTCATCAGATAAATGACTCAGCCTGACATGCCTCAGTGAAGCTAATAGTGATTCATTTCAAAGTGATCCACAGGTATGTTCAATCAGAGGAAAACACAAAGATTACAAGTAGGCAGGGTTTAAAATATACTGATATTAATGGGAATAAAACGAGCACTTTAATGTTTTAGCAATACAACAAGTTCAGAAAAGACAGCTGCGTGTGGAGGCCGAGCTATACCACAGTGAAAAGATATAGAAACTGTTATAACATTTAGAACCTTTAAAACACAACCAATACTCAGACCCAACTACAGAAAAAAATGAAACTCTAATTCTAAAATAGTGTTCAGATGATACCCATGTAATCCATTCTAAGTATTAATACATTGTTTAGAAGACTAATGTAACATATGTAAATATGTTAAATATTGCTATATTGAAAAATATGACTTATTTTTAAACAGTATATTTTACAAACACCTGGCATATTAAAAATACTAGGAAGCTGAGGTTCTATGTTTGTGGTTCTTGATTTTTGTGGATAAATCTTTCTACTTTTGCATGATATATATTTTATTATATATTATACTTGATTACTTACATATTCCATTGAAAGTGTAAATATGTATGCTTATAATATAGTTACATGCTAGATTTTACATTTTATATATTTGTAGCTCATGAATTTTGCCATGTCACTTACAGAATCGTGGTAGGGAGACCAATCGTTTAATAGATTTCTCTGCTATGAGACACCAGCACCCCAAATCAATTTTGCAGTGCTAATGATCATTTGCAAAGAGGGCAGGCTCCTCTTTTGCACTGCTTTCCTTCCTAGAGGCTGGTGTCCACACCTACTGAGGAGAAATCACGCCGACACCTGAGAGTTTAAGCAGGAAGCTCTTTGAAGAGACAGGAGCCACAGAATACAGCGGTTCTGCTGGGTCCACATCGCGAACACAGTGCTTTGCCAGGTCACGGGATGTCTTTCGTGGGAAGGAGACACAACTTCCCAGCTTAATTGACTATGTGATTTTTGGGCTGTCTGCAACTCAGTGATGAATCTAATCTCAACTTTATGTTCTTCATCCACACAAGACACTAATTTGTTCATTTCTTATGACCCAATTAATGTACTGTCCTTTCAAAGCTGCTGAGAGTAAGTGAGCAGAGTAGCGGGCGGCGCATTCGGGCAGGACCCAGCATGAACCCTTCGCAGGCTATGGCAAGGAGGGGAAGCTATAGTCCATGGTTTCAGAGGGGCTGAGGGGATGGCAGGTCGGGTTCATATGGAAATTTCTCTGATGGTACTACCTTTCCAGGCCTCGAGTCTCTTAGGTTTAATGTTCTCTTTACTCCTTGGAACTCACTGAGTCTGACATGTGAACTCTGATACTCCGGATCACACTCTGTATTTCTGCCTCAGAGTAGAAAACAATTGGAATAGCATTGCTAATAAAGTTGCATAGAAAGAAGCTATTTTCAAACAAAATCAATTTCTATATACAATATTTTCTATTTAAAATATACCTTGCATTTTTTTAAAAAGTCACTTCTTGATTGCATTTTAGTTGCGTTCAAGATTTATGTTTTAATATCTATCAAATCAATTCTTACTAAGCATGAGTGTATGTCTGAACTGGGGTTTTACTGCTGCGAACAGACACTCTGACTGGGGCAACTCTTATAAGAGCAAACTTTAATTGAGGCTGGCTTACAGGATCAGAGGTTCAGTCTGTTATCATCGAGGCAGAAGCATGGCAGCATCTACGCAGATAGGGTGCTAAAGGAGCTGAGAGTTCTACATCTTCATCTGAAGGTTGCTAGCAGAATACTGACCTCCAGGCAGCTAGGACAAGGGTATTAAAGCCCACACCCACACTGACACACCTATTTCAACAAGGCCACACCTCCTGATAGTGCCGCTCCCTGGGACAAGCATACACAAGCCATCACAGTGTATGCTAACATATGTGGATAGATATATGCAGGCATAATTTTAAATATAAATGACTGTATATGCTTTTAGTGTCTTTTTAGTATATTAAGTACTAGAAGTATTCTTTTTTATTTGAAGTTGGGAAATGAACACACTCATAAATTACTTATTTAGTAATCTGAATCTCAAATGTTACCAAGGCTAATAAAGCTATTTTAAGAATAAAATGTTTAGTGGGATTTATTTTCCTTGAAGTCACAATAGTAAGCCAGGTTTAGTGACTCATGTCTATAATCCCAATACTCGGTAGACTGAGATGGACTGACCATGAGTTGCAGGCTAACCTGAGTTAAGTAGCAAGACCTCATCTCAAAAAAACAAAATCCCACCAAAACCAGAACTTGCCACTGGTGCTGAACTCCTTTAGTTACTTCTGCTGTTACCATACTAGCTTTTCTTTTAGATATTAAGAGGTCTGCATCTTCCCACACATAAGAAAACCATCCATGTAGGCAGGAACCAGGTTTGGGCAGTTCCGACGTTGGAATTCTACAAAGGCAATAGGAGAGAAAATGAGAATCAGTGGATCATGTACACGCAAGTGCTTAAGTCCTGCAAGGTTATGACTCAGTCGGGTCATTCTCATCGCAGAGACACTACCACAGACGAGAGCGGTCTGTGGACAGGCCGGCTCTAAAACGCACAGCTGGACCGCAGGGAGCTGAAATAGTTCAACAGTTCCCGTGAAAATGAACGTAAACAATTTGAGTTCGAACACACTGTTAATGTATTTAGGAGAGCTATTTAATCTTCAGCACTGAAATATTAAATCAAACAGTTTTCTGCTCTGTTACTTATTTCTAGGGAGCAATGGAAGTTTTATTCACACGTGCTGAGCGAGTTCGCATCAATCAATCACATGAAGACACGCAGTCAAACTTACCTCGCAGAGAAAACAAATGCCAAACGCACTGAAATTCAAGAAAGCCGACATGGGGCAACTGATGGTAATTCATCAAGTTCACCGGGAAGAGGCCTACTAGACGCATGGGTATAGGAAAAAATGACCTAGAAAGTGTTGCAGGTTGAGGACCAGAGTTAGGATGTGAACGTCTAGCTGCAAAGAGTAAGACTAGAAGGAAGGTCCACGGCTGTGAGGGCTGGGTGAGCAACTGGCGCGCGTGCAATGTCAAGGTGTGTGCGTGCACAACTGTCTTCGCTCGAAGCGGCAGTCAGGCTTGCAGCAGCAACAACAACAACAACAACAACAACAACAACAAACAAAAGCCATAAATCTTTCTTGTTTCATCCTTCATAACATTCAGAAACAACTTCTCCCTCTTTATTCTTTCAATGAAATGAAGGTGTAGTATCGGATGGACTTCTGTTCCTATTTCAGAAAATTTACAGACCCTCTCAGGTAAGAAGAGTAAGCCCACGAGGTAGAGCGTGAAGCAAAGTCATCTTCTGACATCAAAGGTTTATGACGAGACATTTCCCTGCCACTGTCTCAAGTAGACAGGGAACGAGCTGAAAGCATCCGGTTACCATCTCTGGGAACCCTGACTGTCATGCAAACAGTCCCTGCCCGCCATTCCTTCAAATCTCTACAGGATGATGCTTCCTAAGAGCAGTGCAGTTTGACACCCTGAGCTGCAACAGTTCCACTAACGCCTTCACCGGGCTCCAACCCAAGGAACACGCTGGTAATGTTGGTCGCAGGAGCCATTGCCAGTGTCATTAATGCTTTGGACTGTGCAATCTTTCAGAGAAGTAGTTAGTTCTAAAGTTAGAAAAAAGCATGCACCATGATTCCAAGAGTTAACACTTTGGATTACCTTCGCTCTTCCAATGTCACCAATCTTCTCTCTCAGAGAGTAGCCTCAGTAATGGACATTCCCTTTCACACAAAGACACAAACAAGCCAGAAACGTAAGGCAGAGGCAAGTGGATGGCAGAAGTTGACTTCTGAGACTGTGGGTGCTCCGTGGAGATGGAGACTGTGTTTCTCCTTCTCTTTCATGGCGTATAGTTTACCTGCAGGGTCCTGGTGCCCTTTCATGTACCCTTCATGCATATTCCAGGGCTCACGTCTTTCCTGCTCAGTAGAGTTTCCAGCACAAGCTTCAACTTCTCCAAACTTTGGAGTTCCTAGCTCTTTCCACCATTATTTACACATGGTGAATTCTCAAACGTCGCCCCCAGAGCCATCACTGCATCTGTTCCTAAAAGTAGGCATTCTTATTGCACAACCATAGGGAACTCTGCTGCCATCACAGATGAGCTATCTGACCTCCAAAAGACCTTCAAGACAATGAGCTAACCTTCGCTTTCCTCAGCAATTCTCTGTCTCCTTCTTATACCCACAGCCCCAGCCTTTCCATATTCTCGGTGAATCACATGTTCAACCCTGCTTCTCAAACATGGAGCTGCTGCCTAAAGACGTGGGGTGAACATAAAAGGAAATGAAAACCAGGATCCTGAAGCTAGAGCACCTTCAAGACATGGTTTACACGTTTGCCTTCTAGAACTTTGCTTCTTGTACTCGTGTACCCAAGCCTGGCTTTGTTCACCGTGTGAGTGATTACCCACCTCCAAGACTCCTTTCTCCAACCAATTTTAATCCCGTTGCTCTTCAGTTAGTTCTCCTCTGCTAGCTCTTCTCCATCTTACTTGGCGGCACATACCTGTTTGTCCTCGTAAGCAATCGATCTAGAACTCTGTGCCCCTTTACCCCAATACACCCCTTCATCTGCATACGTGTTTGTGACGATTACAGAGGTCCCCTGCATAACATGTGAAAATATAAAAACATGTGCACTTGAATAAAATGTGCTTCCACCTCATAGTCAATGAAATCATTTTGACCTACTTCCTACAATATTAGCACATTATTTCTAGAAATTTATGCCATTTATTTGAGCGCCTTGTTACTTGGTTTGTAATTAATTTTTAGCGTAGTTTAAATGCTGATGTTTTCGTTTTGACTCTATCAAGAGTATTATGCTCAGCACTGATATTTCTCAACACTGTTTAATGGCCGTGTACCACCCCGATTGTTGCTGCAGTGACAGGGTTTAAACTGCAGTGTTAAAACAACAACGTCTTAGTATTTGTCAGTTCAGTGTACAAATATCAGGATTTAAGTCTGAATTATTTTGATTACTGGGAAGTTGCATTTCGTCACTTGTTTCCCATGCTGTTTTATTAACCATTTATGAAGGACCACGCATTCCTAGCAAAAGCGTTAGTCTTTACAAATAATTGTCTCACTTTCGAGAGTCCCTTAATTCAGGTGTTACTGTGGGTACAGTTCTTTTCAATTTAGAGTGTCAACGTTTCTTTTGGATTCATTTTGTTGCTTTTATACATTGTAAGTATTTCTTCTGATTTTTTTACATGATTTTGTTCTTCAGATATGCTTCAATTCACATTTAATTATATCTTCATTGTATATTTTTTCCTAGAAGGCAGTGGGAAATAAAGGTCAGTTTAACATGGTGTTTTAATAATAATGGTCACTGAATCCAGCAGTGTTTATGAAACCCTCCTGTCTCTTCTGGTTGGGATGTCATCTTTATTTTATTTTCTACTGGCACAGCCCTGTCCCCCCTCACCCACACACACACTGCCCTGTAGCTCCTGTTTCCTGTAGGATAGCTTCCCCGCACTGGCAACAGGATGCACCAGGAGAGGAGGAGTGCAGGGACGGCTTCACTACCTCTCTGCTGTCTTAGACAAGCGCGGTGATGCTCCAGGGCCTTTCCCACATGTACAGGCTGACCATGATCTCCCTTTAGACATCTGAGCCCAGGGGTCTAGGATTCCATGTCTCTCTTCATGACTACAGCCCAGAGATGCTGCAGCTGTCTAGGGTGACTTCTCAGTCTCCTCTCAACAGGACGGCCCATTATCTACACAGAGTTCCCTCTACTTTAAATATCCATGTAATTTCAGTTGTCCCACTTGAAACAAAGTAGGTCCTATGCCTATATGTATATGCTCTTTCTCTCTAGGGGATACAATTTAATCATTGTGACATCTTTCATTGTACTGATCTTTCAATAATGCTATTGTCTATTTGGGGTAAAACACTTTCCAAGTGAATTTAAAATTCTGTTTCATTTTCATTTTATTTTATTTTTTAATTTACATTGGTGTTTTGTCCTCATGTATGTCTGTGTGAGGGTATCAAGTACCCCGAAACTGAAACCATAGACAGTTGTGAACTGCCATGTGGATACTGGGATTTAAACCTGAGTCTTTTGGAAGAACAGCCAGTGCTCTTAATCTCTGAGCCATCTCTCCAGCACCCTTTATTTTATTTTAATAATATGATTATAGATATATTTAAATAAGGAAACAAATATTAGATTCAAAATGCGTGCTCATTATTTATAATATATCAATAGAATCTGAAAAATAACCAGTATTAAATAAATTTATTTTATATAAAAATGCTGTATCTTTACATACATATATTACACATACTGATATGGGTGAATTAATTGTGACAACTCTGCTGAAAACCTCTGTGACAATATCCACTAAAACTGAATATGTGACTTCTCTTGTTACGCAGCCATTCGACTTCTGTGTAAATACCAAACAGAAATATGTGACTGTACTTTCAAAAAGGCATTCCCAAGAATGCACCCAGCCGCTATATTTATGATATTCTCACTCACATGCAACTCGTGTATCTCCTAAAAGCAAAAAGCACAAGTTGTTTCGCATTCGTGTAATAATGTAGCATGGCAATGGAAAAGAAATCCAGACTAGTAAATGACATAGATAAATGTTGAGTTCCGGGGACCAAGCACAGAGAAACACTGCATGATTAAATTTACATAAAATTAAAAAATGAGTAACAGTAATTGATGCCAAAAGAAGTCAGAGCAATGATTTAGGGATTATGAACAGAAAGGACTCGAGGTGGTGGCGTCTACGTTCAGTGCTTACAGCTAGAAAAGGAAGGCACCAGCCTCTGGGGTCCTCCTGTCTCCCCTTCCTCTGCAATAGGATCACAGGTGTGCATCTTCATGTCCAACATTTTACATAAATTTTGGGATCCCAATTTAGATCTTTTTGCTTTTTAAGCAGGTACTTACCATCTGACCCCTCTCCCTAGCTCCTGTATGACAGATTTTAAATTTTAAATGCTTCAGGTACAGACAGGCATGGGGGTGCAAGCTGGCTATGGTGGTACACACTTAATTGCGGCACTGAGGAGGCAGAAGTGGGCAGATCTGTGAGTTCAAGGCTAGCCTGGTCTACAAAGTGAATTCCAGGCCATCCAGGGCTACAAAGAGAAACCTGTCTTGATTAAAAATTAAAAAAAAATATATAAAAATAGGTTAAGGTATTTGCATATGCATTGATTACAGAGTGATATAGGAATTACACTTCTAGGTTAAACAAAATAGTTGCTGAAAGGTGTATAAAAAGAGAGACCATATGTGTAAAGCAAGAATTTATGCATTATATTTATAAATACATATTCGTGTATAATTCATATTTATACACATATATGACAAAGAGAAAGAAGGATTTGTTACCTACTTCCTATTTCCTCACAAAAGTGAACCATTTTTATAGCAAAATTATTAATTAAACATTCAACAGAGTATTTATGTTAACTTTTATTAAAACTATAATTTAAAAAATAATTACAGCTTACACTTTTACTACTTAGCCAGAAATATGATATTTCTTTAACATTCACCCCAACCCCCATCAAACTTTTTAACTTTCTGTGAGAACCATGGCTCTTGAGGGGACAGTCCTGTATGTTCTGTATTATTGCTTTTGTGAATTAAATTGTTTAATAATTTAATTTTCTCAACAGATGAATCTAACATTTCCTCTGCCTCTCTATTCTCCACTCGTTTCTAACCTGTTCAACTTTAATGAAGCTGTTCTGGCAGAGATTATCAGTTGCTGAGCAAAACAGATGGCTGCCTCTTCCCAGCATGACACGTCCAGATAGTCACTAATTCATTAACTCAACAAATATTTGTGGCTCCCTTGATAAACACTACACAGTGTGCTATACACTAAAAGTTCAAAGGTAAACACAAGGCCTGCACTCCAATCATCTGTTCTTAATGCAACAAACAGTCAATCATGCTGACAACGCACTCTGATGGGCTGAAGCTGAGAAAATTGCCCGGTTCCATGGGTGGACAGCAGAGAGGCATCTGTCTGGACTGGGATTGTTACGAACCACTTCCCAGAACAGATGTTGTAATTGAAACAAATTCATATGAGGTCAAGGTGAGAAGGAAGAACATTCTAGACACGGATAAAAACTATTCCATCATCTGTTTGAAGGTCAATGAGAGAGTGGGAAACTTGCTTAATGAAACCAATAATTCAATACAGCTCAGTCACAGAAAGTGAGGTTAGATAGAACACAGTCATAAGCAGAGGCCGGGAGGGCCTCTACTCCTAAGGTACTCAGAAATCAGCAGCAAGCCACTGCTAGAAGAAAACATGTGGGAAACACTACAAAATCTGGGCACAGACAAGAATTTTTGGATAAAATCCAAAGCTCTGGAAATAAAAAAAAAAAATTACAAGCAGAACTGTATCAAAGTGAGAAGTAGTGATTCTAAGAATGGCAGAAAAGCTTCAGATCTAGCGAGAGCAAGCAGTGTCTGTGTCTATTCAAATGAGGTACACAAGAGTGTGGTTTTGAAAGAACAGAGAGGGCTGAAGCGATTCCAACCGAGTGTACAAGAGGGCCAGTGCGGCTGCGCGACACCCCCCAACGGCCGCTGCGCGACATGGGACAGCTGCGCCATGGCGGACGAAGAAGAACTCGAGGCGCTGAGGAGGCAGAGTCTGGCCGAGCTGCACGCCAAGTACGGAGATCCTGATGATCCAGCCCAACATCAAGCAAAACAAAGGGAAGCAGAAATGAGAAACAGTATCTTAGCCCAAGTTCTGGATCAGTCGGCCCGGGCCAGGTTAACTAACTTAGCATTTGTGAAGCCTGAAAAACTGAAAGCAGTGGAGAACTATCTTATACAGATGGCACAGTATGGACTGCTAAGTGGGATGGTGTCAGAACCAGGTTTAATAGAAATACTTGAAAAAGTTAGCCAACAGACAGAAAAGAAAACAACAGTGACATTCAACAGAAGGAAAGTAATGGACTCAGATGAAGACGATGATTACTAAGAGGACAGTTTAGACAGACCTACGGAGCAGTATCTAAGACAGTTGCCACCTGTAAATGTTTACTTTGTTCCCTGTCTATATATGCTTTTTGAAAAAATAAACTTGTACCTCAAACTCAAAGAAAGAAAGAAAGAAAGAAAGAAAGAGAAAGAAAGTGCGAGCAGAGATTGCTAGACGGTGAGTTCACTTTGAGATGTGCAAGCTGTGAGATATCGTACGAGGCAGTAGGATGCAGGAGGGATATACAAGGCTGACTTTAAAGAGACCTTTCTGGGGAGGAGCTAAATCAGACAAAAAAGCACATGACAAGTGACCCGTGGAAGTACTAGACATAAAGAAGCAATGGAAGACAGGCCACAGCACACAGGAATCAGAAGGGCTTTGGGCCAAAGGAGGAACATCTCTAGAAATGGAAGGGGACAAGCAAAGAGACAGAAGTGGAGAAATGTGCACACACGGGAGAGACATAAAGAAAGTTCCAGTTAACTCCCCTATGAACCGTCCTTCCTGAGACAAGGGTGAGACAGACATGTGCAAGATTGAAGGAGAACATAGGCCTAGGGGAAGCACCCTGACAACAGAATCAACAGGCGATCAGCAGAACAATTGCCATGCAGAACACCAGGACCAGCGAGCCAAGGGTGGTTCATAATGCCATAATGAAGTGTATTGATTTCTGTTCATTTTCTCCAGCCATGTTTAGAAGTACAGGAAGGACGACAAAAATGGGCATACAACTAGTCTTAAGATTCACTAGTAGACATTTCACAATTCGGCATTTCACTAGTAGATTCAAGGAAGTGGGGAGTAGGAAGAGTGTGCAGGAAGGAGTTCAAATCCTGGCATCTTGATGGTGAAGAGGATGAAGAAAGGAAAGAAATACAGAAATAAAAGAACTGAGAGAGTCTGGGGATAAGGGAGGATGACCTGAAGCTCATGGAATATTTCAGAGGGCATTGACTTTCTGGTGGGAAAATGGTTGAGGTAGAGGAGTAAAAATAAACTCTGTAACAAACTTCAACATCATTGAAGTGATCAAAAACATTGTTGTGTGATAAGACATTTTGGGGAGAGACACCACACATATGCCTGTTTATGCTGCATAGAGAGCTCATGACAAACCAAAGTAGGGATACCACCAAAGTCGAACTTAGTTAACCACTCAGTTTTATTGGGGTTAGTTAGAGGAACATGACTCAAAGATAACTTACCACCAAAGCCCTCCTGGGCATGGAAAAGAACTCACAAACCTTCAAACCAGGAGCTCACTGTACAGCCTCCAGACAGCTCAACAGGTTGGAGAGTGCTCTATCCATGTAACTCAGTTGGTCTTAATCACTTCCAGGCGTCTTAGCTGGTTTATGCTTCTTCCAAGCACTGCTGGTCTCAGACATTTTTTTTATAGCTTTCTTTGTCTGAGAATTACTCTCTGTCTTCATTACTTACACTAGGGAGGGAGGGGCCTAGTGAACCTGGTCCATTTCAGGGACTTCCTGAAGCTTTTTTGAGTTGTTTACCTTCTATCTTAAACCCTGCAGAATGGAATGTTTCAATCTCTAGGAAATATGCCAAAGAGAAACCAGGGTTTTGTGCGGGAGTGTGAATGATGACTGGTGTGATCTCATATAGTAACGGGCATAGGGATAGAAAAAGTATGCCCGAGGTGCTATAAAGAACAAAGGAATGTGAACAATGAGTGACACATTTATATTCATCACAACACTACATATGGTGATCTTATAAAAAGAGCCATCAGCCTCACAGGAAGAAGACAAGGAAGATGAGCAGTTCTGTGTCTGGAGTGGCTCTGAGGCATGAGGTGTTTGACCCGCCCAACTTGATGAGAAAGAGTCACACCAACTGAAGACAGCGGCCGGTGAGCCAGTGTTCAGTGAAGGCTGGAACATGAGGCAGAGTGTGAACATAGTGGGAAGCAGTGCAAATAAAACAGGCATGGTAGGGTAGGGTGGGATGCGTTCAGAACTGGTGGGAAGGGATTTGGTGAGGCAGAGGGAAGGCCTTTGCATGGGAGGACAAGAGTGGAAACCAATACACATAGCTCACATTGTAATTTGAAGAGTCACCACGAACATGAGGAATGTGAAGCATGGTCTAACACCCTCATCTAATGATAAAACACTGTACACCTCAGGTACAGTAACAAACCCCTGCCTGGCCACCCTGTTTCTGGTTTTCTAAAGTCATTTTCTATGAAATGCCTCCATTGGATTATATAAGATGAAATTCCAATCCCCCTGTTCGTCCTCCTGGTTAAAACCTTTCATTGGTTCGATCACATCTTAAATGCTAATTGCAAACTTCTAAGATTAGCACTGGAAGCAAGTCTTTCCAATCACCTGGCTTGCCTCCTCCTTTAAACCTTTCCCCTTCTGTTACACCATGATGTGTTACATGATGGACACCCCCCCCCAAATTCACATTATCTACATAGAGATGAGGGAGGAATAACATCGGTGTAGAACAAACTCTTGGAAGAGATTTGGGAGCTTCGGGAAATGTGAAAAGATGGACTCCAATGGCAACAGTGTGACAAGACAAGAAAAGCTGGTTGCTCGCAGCTAGCATTCTTCACAAAGCAACGCCTCTTCGAGCGTGTTAGAATGTAGATGCTGTTGAATTTCCTCTCATTTAGTATTATGCACCCTATCAAGCTAATATTTTTTATTAACATACACATGTCTGCTTCTGCTTTTAATAATTACTGTACACATGCCCTTTTCTTCGTCTTTCTGTGTTTCGTAGAGTCACATTTCTTTGATGCAAGAGAGGCATATTGAGTAAAAGGTACCCCTCAGAGCATAAAATTTGTAACAGGCACCTTGCAAAAAAATGTGTGCAAGTGAGTTTGTATATTTTTCCAAAGATAATGAGCAGAAAGATTTAAAATCTGTTCAAACATTTTCTGGCAAAATGAACTTGAATCGTGCCAAGAGGAATTGCATGTTGCATGCCTTCAATCTGTTTTTGAAATATTTGTAGATACAGGCAACATCTGTTTCACTGGACAGAGATCTACTGTGAGTGCTAATAACTTTGGAAAGCCTTGACTTTAAAAGTTTATACTTGGGAATTAAATATTTTTAAACAGATACATGTTGAAGCTCTCCTCTACATAAACCTTGAAAATTTTGAAATCACAGAAAATTATAAGAAAATATTTTACCAAGTAAAGTCTGAAGCTGGAGGACTTTTTTTAAACATGGATTTGATCATATGTTAAAATTGCCAACAAGTAAATTACAGGATTGAGGCACCATTGTGTCATGCACACAGGCAGGGCGATGAAGGAAAGAGGAGAAAACTACAAGTAGATAAAGAGAGACCAATGGGGGCCAAAGCAAACACCGCATAATCTTGTAAACCAGTGAAGTAAGAGTAAACCAGAGTAAAAAAATGGTAGGAAAGTATCCTGGGTCTCAAACAAGAGACTGATTCAGCGCGGACCCCAGTGCATGTCCAACTGCACCTGGCCCAGGAGTCACACATTGTTGACCGTTTCTGCCACAGCAGTAAACAGACCAATGAACTCACACAACATTATTTCAAGCAGTAGAACCCCGAGCTAAACTATATTTAAGTGACCACTATTACTTAAAAAAAATGAAAGCAAAGTCTATTTCATAGCATTTCACAGGTTCAGTGCATAGGAGAGTAGAAATTCCTCTGACAGACAGAGGTAGCCTTTGGCTTCTTTGCAGTGTTATTGGGAAGTATTTCAAATCTCCAGAAGTTAACTATTACTATGAAATAACCTAAGTAGCCAATGTCATTTTAAAAATAAAAATAAAAATTCATCACAGTCAGCTAAAAAGTAGTTATTCTAATCCAATGTTGTTTGAAAATATAAAAGAATATATAATTTTTTTGAGACAGGTTTTTCCGAGTAGCCCTTTAACTCTCTAGGCAGACCAGACTGGCCTCAAACTCAAAGATCCACTCGTCTCTACTGGGATTAAAAGTGTGCACCACCACACCTGGCTTAAAATGATTTTTTTATTGGACATCACAATCAGGATGTTTCAAACCCACTGTCCTTGGTGTAAATGGTATCCTCTTTCCTCTGTGGAGGCTGACCTACTTGTAACTCAGTCTAAATGGTGGTTATAAATCAGAAAAGATCCCATTCCTGGTTAGATAACATCATTGAAATAAAATTCTTCTGAGGGTCTCAAGTACACAGAAGTTCAGTTGGCCAAGGAAAGGTCTTGCGAAGGTGATACATCCCAAGAGCTGCTCTCAGACTCAGACATACTAAGTTGGGCTTTGGAGGATGAAAGGGCGCTCCTCTATTTCTCTACAAACTACTCAGCCTATTACTTTAATGGACAGAAGTAAATTGCAAAAAGAGAAGAAAATAAAATAATGTGGCTGGTTTTATAACCAACAATAAAAGTATGTCGTATTAAATATTATAGTGAGATATCATCATTCCAAAGGAACACAGGGATTGGTCACCAGATGCAAACGTATCAAATGATTTGGACAAACAACAAACATAGTAAGCTGAGAAGTCACTCATGTGGTTAGATGACAAGTATCCTACCTGGACTGAAAAATAAGAGGTGAAGAGTTCGAACAGGACAGTGACCGGAGAACTCGGTAGCCGAAGGACAGGCGAGCAGGGAGGCTTGATAGTCACTGCATATTCCTTTGTGGCTTTTGAAATTGAATGTAGTAATTTCGCCACTTGGAAAAAAGTAATAATTCCATTAGGTATTAAATAATTCAGTAAAATATTTGAAATTTTATAATTGCTTGTTCAATGACCAAGAGCTTCTCTCTGGATTTTTTTTTTTTTTTTTTTTTGCTAAGGATTTTGATTTTTTTTCTGTGAGTAACCAGTCCCAGAAGAAGAACCAAGACCAGCTGACATGAGGTAGTGACGCTTCAGTGAACTTCAGTGAGATGAGGTTTCTAGCAAAGAGATTGTTCCATGTCTGAAAGAGGCAGCCATGCAGAACTCCCAGGAGAGATTTCCCTATGTCCATCCGTCTCTCCTTCCCTGCCTTTGACTTGTAAGATGACACTACAAAAAGTAGCAGCAGCTACTGTTGAAGAAGGCGAGACCAGGGACGCGAGAGAAACATGCTGATGCTGCAGTGCAGCTAGAATAAGTCTGTCCCAAAGCGTGTGTGGAACCATCGCCTGTTCTTTAGGCTTGTGCCTCGGAAACCTTAAGCTCTGGATTTCAGTTAAACTCTGATGCACTGATGACAGAAGCACACAGATAGACGCTTTCAAACATTTTCATGTAACATGTATGTCTCTGCTAAATTAAAAAGAATAGAGATTTTTATGTGACTCATTGATTTGAATTCGTCCTTGTGAACATAAATTATTAAACTCTAGCAGATGAGACACAATATAGATATATGCCATGAGAAATTGTCTCAAGCAAGAAGAACAGGATGAATTCTAAAACTTAAAAAGAAAAAAAATATGTGCTCAATAATACGAAAAAAATACCAGATGGGCTAACAGAATGGCTATATTTGAAAGTAAACTGAAGTATTAAAATGTTAAAGAAATAGAACGTGTAAGCATACAGCAGTGGAGAAAACAGACGAGAACATAAGAAAAGAAATATGAGACTCTTCTTCAACTAATTAGGGTTTCTGAACAGGTTGATGGGAGGAAAGTCAGAAGCAAAGGAAGGTAATAGAGACTTTTCTAGGCTGGCCTTCAGTTTAAAACTCACCATCCACACTAAGTTCAAAGGAGAAATCTCCAAGCGTGCTGGGAAATATGTAGAGAGATAGGGCAGTGCGAAAATTGTAAGCTTTTAGTTACAAAGGAATGAACCTGAGAGGTTCAATCTCTTCAGCAAAGGTAGATGTGAAGTTCGAGGAAGAACTCTGAAAAAGCCCTGAGGATAATGTCCAAGATCAAAACCAACAAAATAATTCACACTAGAAAAACACTGAAAAACCAAAAAGCCGAGAAATGGATATAAAAAGCTAGTAAAAGGTTAATAAATACAAATATTTCTTCAATTATAGCAAGGAAAACCAAACACATCTGTAAGACAGCAAATGTCAGAGTTCCCAAATTGGGTAAAACTGAAATGAAATGTCTTTAAATTAAAACACAACAACACAGCAAGCCACACGGCACAAAAATATTTGAAAGAAATGAAGCTAAGTTATGACATAAATGGCAACAGGGAGAAACTAGGTGTAAAACTGCCATTATTAGATGAAATAGAAATCACGAAAAATAAGAAAATGTATTCATAAAGATGGAAGCAACAATGTAAAAATACTTAATTCTTAACAGCAATAATAGAGAAAAAATACAAAATTTAAAAAACATAACAACCACAAAGTTTAAGTTAACTTGCCCATAATTAGCTCACAAAAATAAGTGAATCTCAGAACTGAAAAATACAATTATCAACTAATGACCATATAAGAAACTTGGCATCAGAAGAATCATTCATTAAAATTGTTATTTTATTTTAATTTTAATTACAATGTAATTACATGGTTTTCCCCTTCCTTTTCCTTCTCCAGGCCCCTCCCATGGCATTCCTCACTCCCTGTCATTATGATAGCTTCCTTTTCTTTGATTATCATGGTTACATATCTATACATAAATATATAAAGACAACATGACGAGTCTGCTTAATGCTGCTTGTGTGTGTGTAATTTCAAGGCTGATCACTTAGGATCAGATAACCAATAGAGGCTCGTCCCTGGGAGAGCCTACTTCTCCGTCTCTCAGGTCATTAGTTGCCTAGAGTCCTTTGTCTGGATGTGTGACTCTTTGAAATATTTACATCTGGCTTAGGCAGCTGAATTATTAAAGTGTTATATAGGACAGGGATACTACTACTCCCATTTTTTTTTATTCTAAAGAAGTATCAAGTAACCATAGGTATGTAGGTTTATTTCTGGGTCTTCAATTCTATTTCATTGATCTTCCTGCCTGTCTCTGTACCAATTGATGATATTAAAGCCCAGCATTGGTCCTAACACTAATACCATACAGTGTTTTTTTTGTTTGTTTTTTTTTTGTTTTGTTTTTTTTAATCATGATTGCTCTGTAATACAGCTTGAGCTTGAGGTCAGGGATGGTGATTTCCCCAGTTCTTTGATTGTTGAGGATAGTTTTAGTTATCCTGGGATTTTTGTTATTCTGAATGAATTTTCAAAGTGTTCTTTCTAGTCTATGAAGAATTGAGTTGGAATTTTGATGTGGATTGCATTGAATCTGTAGATTGCTTTTGTCAAGATGGTCAATTTTACATTATTAATCCTACCAATCCATGAGCATGGGAGGTCTTTCCATTTTCTGAGATCTTTGATTTCTTTCTTCAGAGACTTGAAGTTCTGGACATATAAATTTTTCACTTGCTTGGTTAGAGTCACACCAAGGTATTTTATATTACTTGTGGCTATTGTGAAAGGTGTCATTTCCCTAATTTCTTTCTCATTCTGTTTATCCTTTGAGTAGAGGAAGGCTACTGATTTGTTTGAGTTAATTTTATATCCAACCACTTTGCTGAAGTTGTTTATCAGCTGTCAGGGTTCTTGGGTGGAATTTTTGAAGTCACTTAAGTATACTACCATATCATCTTCAAATAGTGATATTTTGACTTCTTCCTTTCCAATTTGTATGCCTCTGACCTTCTTTTATTGTCTGGCTAGGGCTTTGAGTACTATATTGAATAGGTAGGGAGAGAGTGGGCAGCCTTGTCTAGTCCCTGATTTTATTGGGATTGCTTCAAGTTTCTCTCCATTTAGTTTGATGATGGCTACTGGTTTGCTGTATATTGCTTTTTACTATGTTTAGGTATGGTCCTTGAATTCCTGATTTTCCCAAGACTTTTAACATGAAGAGGTGTTGAATTTTGTCAAATGCTTTCTCAGCATTTTTTTTTATTTTAAGATAACATTTAATCATTTGAAAATTTATACAGGTGGCCTTTAAACTCTTATTACAAATAATAACCATAAAAAAGTATCAAGGATAAGAATATGCAAACAACAGTGTAATATTACTGTGGCTGTTTTTAAGATTTAAAACGATGCTAACTAGAACATTAATATTACCTTTTATTTACATAGATTTATTTCATTTTTCTAGAATAGATTCTTTAATATGTCCTTTGACTTCGGCTTTATACTCTTTGGAACCGAAGACATGTACATTAAGAAGCTAAAGGGTTGCAGATAAAATGCATGTAATAGAACAAGAAATACCTAAGTCGGGGAAGAAAGGGACCCAGCTGGAAGGGGTGGTCAATCATGAGGGACTGCAGTGGGTAGGGGTAGGGCTATGACACACATGCACAAAGATGCCACAATGAAAACTCACCTAAAAAGTGGATAAAGTCTGATATGATCAAGAAATATTGATTTCTATGATTCATCTCTTTTGCAATTTATCAAGAATACAATCAAACATTCATTAGGAACCTCTTCATTTGCAGTCATCCTTAGGGCCTAGGATAGACTGCTTTGTGAGCAATTTTTTGTCGACTGAGAAATCATTTGAACATCAAGGAATACTACCAAAACTAAAGGCATTTTTTTTGTATTTATATTTTATATTCCCATGCCTATCTCTCTGTATACCAAGCATTGGTTTCTTTAAACTTGACTCTTCTTGGTAAGTCTGAGGATGCTGAGTTTAGGAATGGTATGTACACTTCATGTTCCACATGGTTGTGAGTCACGTGTTGAAAGAAGTAATTATCCAGTTCTCTGTATTTGGGAACCTTCCAAGAAACAGAATCATCAAAGCAGTACTCGTCAGGTGGCTGATTCCAGACAGGTAGCTTTAGAATGAGACCTGTAACCAAACCTCCAACAATTGCTGAGCCAATGGAAGATCCCAGTGCTGCTGCCTGCATAGCCATAGTGGACACTGTAGACTTCCCCCAGCTTATGGCCACAATGCTGGCAAGGCCTCCAAACACACCGGGTAAGCCGTGCAAGTTATGAACCTCACATGTATCTTGTATCATCAGTTTATGAGCTAAGAGTGGACTAAGGAACTTGTATCCAAGCACTGAGATGATCCCTGCAATGCTTCCAATGGTCATAGCAAAATATAGGGGGATTTCCATGTCTGCACATGTGCCCACAGCCACACCTCCTGCTAGCGTAGCATTCTGAATGTGTACCTGCATGAGGGAAAACCATGAATGAGAGTAGGATTAGGTCATGTCAGAAAGACTGGAGGAAAGCAGGGTCCAGTGAACCCTGGGTTAGTTGTTTGTTCGCACATGCGCGCGCGCGTGCGCGCGCCGCTTTCTCAGCATTTAATTAAATGATCAGGTAGTTTTTTTTTCCTTGAGTTTGTTTATATAGTGGATTACATTGATGGATTTCCATATATTAAACTATCCTTGCATCCCTGGGATGAAGCCTACTTGATCATGATGAATGATTGTTTTGATGTGTTCTTGGATTCATTCTGCGAGAATTTTATTGAGTATTTTTGCATCGATATTCATGAGGAAAATTGGTCTGAAGTTCTCTTTCTTCATAGGCTCTTTGTGTGGTTTAGGTGTAAGTGTAATTTTGGCTTCAAAGAAGGAATTTAAACTTGACTCTTCTTGGTAAGTCTGAGGATGCTGAGACAGAAACACTGTGTAGTGTTTCTTCTGTTTCTATTTTGCAGAATAGTTTGAAGAGATTGGCATTAGGTCTTCTTTGAAGGTCTGATAGAATTCATTCTTATCTCCTTGTACAAAGCTCAAGTCCAAGTAGATCAAAGACCTCCACATAAAACCAGATACATTGAAACTAATAGATGAGAAAGGGGGAAAGAGCCTCAAACACATAGGCACAGGGGATTTTTTCTTAACAGAACACCAGTAGCTTGTGTTCTAAGATCACGAATTGACAAATGGGACCTCATAAAATTGCAAAGCTTCTGTAAGGTAAAGGACACTGTCAACAGCAACCAAAAGATTGGGAAAAGGTTTGACCAATCCTCCAACTGATAGAAGGTTAGTATCTAACGAAGAGCTCAAGAAGTTAAGAGTCCAGAGAATCAAATAATCTTATTAAAAATGGGATACAGAGCTAAACAAAGAATTCTCAAATGAGGAATATCAAATGACTTTGAAGCACCTAAAGAAATGTTCAACATCCTTCGTCATTAGGGAAATGCAAATCAAAACAACCCTGAGATTCCACCTCACACCAGTCAGAATGGCTAAGATAAAAAACTCAGGTGACAGCAGATGCTGGCAAGGATGTAGAGAAAGAGGAACACTCCTCCATTGTTGGTGGGATTGCAAGCTGGTACAACCATTCTGGAAATCGGTCTTGAGGTTTCTCAGAAAATTGGACATAGTACTACCTGAAGACCCAGCTATATTACTCCTGGGCATATACTCAAAAGATGTTCCAACATATAACAAGGACACATGCTCCACTATGTTCATAGCAGCCTTATTTATAATAGCCAGAAGCTGGAAAGAACCCTGGTGTCTTTCAACAGAGGAATGGATACAGAAAATGTGGTACTTTTACACAATTGAGTATTTACTACTCAGTTATTAAAAACAATGACTACATGAAATTCTTGGGCAAATGGATGGGAGAAAATTCAGGGACAAAGAGTGGAGCAGAGACTGAAGGAAAGATCCTCCAGAGACTGCCTCACCTGGGGATCCATCCCATATGCAGCCACCAAACCCAGACACTATTGCTGATGTCAAGAAGTGCTTGCTGACAGGAGCCTGATATTGGTTGTCTCCTGAGAGGCTCTGCCAGAGCCCTAGCGATACAGATGAAGATGATTGCAGCTAACCATTGGACTGAACATGGGGACTCCAGTGGAGGAGTTAGAGAAAAGCCTGAAGGAGCTGAAGGATTTGCAACACCATAAGAAGAAAAACAATATCAAGCAACTAGACCCCACCAGAACTCCCAGGGACTAAACTACCAATCAAGAAGTAAACATGGCCAGACCCATGACTCCAGCCATGCAGAGGATGGCATGGTCCTGCATCAATAGGAGGGAAAGCCTTTGGTCTTGTGAAGGCTCCTTTCCCCAATGTTGGTTAATGTAGGGTGTTGAGATTGGAGGGGGTGGACATGAGTGGGAGCATCCTCACAAAGGCAGGGGGAGGTGTAAAGGGGTATGGGAGAAGGAGGAAGGGGGATAACATTTGAAATTTAAATACACAATAAAATATCCAAGAAAAATAAAAATTAAAAATAATGTGTCAAAAGGCAATGGCCTCAACTCGGAGCAGTGGAGGCATGGTGGATTTGAAGAGCATGTTTGATGTATGCCAGACTTGGTTTGTTCTGTGTTTCTTACTGGATTTAAAGAAAATCAGAGACTAAGACACCTGATAAAAATAGGACTTAAAATAAACAGTAACCATGCCTTACTATAGTTTAGAAATGCTAATTTTTACAGATGAGTCCACATCATCGGGGGAGGGGGGGACTACAGGGACTGCCTTAAATAATTTGAAAACCAAGTTAGAAATAGGGCAAAAATCTGAAAACCTGGACTAGACTAATTTTTTAGGAGAGCATACTAAAGACATGATACTCAGAACGCAAGAAAAGTTCAATACTTTATAAGAATTTTTAGGATAATTTATTGTTTAAAGGATTGGAAGCCATCGGCTCATCTCAAGAAATCTAAAACTGCCCATGAACTCTCACCAGCATGGCTGCCTGAGCCTGGCCTGAAAAAGGATGTCAAGAGACTTAGACACTGGATAGGGGAAGTCTGTGGTGCCCCAGTGCTACACAAAGACCTACAGACAACTAAGGAGTGGTAAGAGCAGCAAAGAGCACAGCAAATGATGATCCAATCTCAAATTGTCAGCTCTGAAAGCACATTTAGAAGTAACAACATTACAGGGACTGAGCAAGTTGTATTTGTGTATTTAGGAACACACACACACAACACACACACACACACAACACACACACACACACACACAGACACACACACGTGTGTGCATGCCCAAACACATACACACAGACACACACATACAAACACACACACATACACACACACACACACACACGTGTGCATGCCCAAACACATACACACACAGACATAGACAGACAGACACACACACACACATGTGTGCATGCCCAAACACATACACACAGAAACACACACAGACACACACACACACACACACACACACACACACACACTCACACACATGTGTGCATGCCCAAACACATACACACACAGACACAGACAGACAGACACATACACACACACACATGTGTGCATGCCCAAACACACACACACAGAAACACACACAGACACACACACACACACACACACACACACACACACACACACCAATTAAAGAAAAGGGGCTATGAATTTGAAAGAGGGGGGGGCATGAGTAGTGGTGGAGGTACAGCGTAAGGTGTTTAGAGGAAGCAAAAAGGGGTGAATATTTTTTTTAATTTTAAAGAAATGACAAATATTTATTTAGTACATCTGAAGCACAGCAGACATTTTACTATATTTTCTTGAATAAGTCCAACCAGCCAAGCATCATCACCTGAAAATTGAAAAGCCACAAAATGCACATCATAAATAAAATGGTATGTCATCATATAAGTTATATAAATGAAAAAAATTCCTGTGTTAATGATAACCAGTAGGATATTTAAAATCACTAGAACAAACAACTCCTAAGTAAAGATAACATGAGGACCTATCAGATGTCCCAGGCCTGCTGTGTACAATACTGTTGTTGCGCAAATGTGAAACGTCCAGGATATGCTAATTTGTTTCAACACACGGTTCCCAGCACGTGACTCTGTTTGGAAGTCTGTGGACCCCTTAGGAGGTGAAAAGTTGTTGAAGGAAGTGATTTGTGGAGGGTAGGGCCTGAGGTTGGAAAACCCCGTCTCATTTCTTGTCTGTTCTATGTGTGTTTCATGACTGCAGACTCCAGCTAGAGAAACAGCCTCTCGCTGCTGCCAAGATGCCTTCTCTGATGGACAAAATGTTCTCAGCTGTAATCCGGAGTGAACCATTCTCTCCAGCTGCTTACTATCATAACCAAGTAACAGATAGACCATGCAAGGGCTTATCACGGCCGGCCCCATCGCATTTCAGGATCTCTGTTTAAACCCACGGAGGGTATGTTACTCTCATCACTGACTGCAGAGAAAACACATCTTCAAACGTTTATCAAATACCTAGTGAAGTGGGGTGCAAACTAAACCATCTACCATGCTTTTAACATCACTGTCTACCTACGAGTTAGCAGACTGTAAGACATTATAAGCCCTCCTCAAACAGCAGGAGTATTAAAAGCACCAGCTTTAAAAAAAAAAGCACCTGGAGATGGATTGATTCTAAATGGAATTGGAATACACTCAAATCCAGTGATTATTTACTGAGTTGTGTGGGAGAAACCAATGGACAAGAAAGCAACAGCGGGATCTTAAAATGTTCTAACAATGTGTTTAGACTCAGCCAATCTTCCGGAGAAAACCTGCAAAATATTATAAAGCTCTGAATTGGAATCTATTCTCATGGTTCCAAGCCACCGCTGCCTGCGTACTAATAGCACTGACACCGTGTGTGGAGTTGGCTAAGGCTGTCTCAGGAAGCTTACCATCAATTGTTGCTGCTCTGCACTTAGATTTTAAATGCCAGGCACAGCGATGAGTCTAGTGAAGCACCTGCCCCACTGTGTAGATTCAGGACAATCATTAGTAAAAGTTCTTGGAGCAAGAGTCCATGTCTTTGGTGTCTCTCTGATGCATAAAGAATGTCTCTATTCTGAGGAAGACACCATCCGATTTATATGATCCCAGATAATAGGTTTCTTTTGTGATATGATACCTTGTTATATTGCTTTCTCTTGACAGGGAACTTCTCGATCGTTTTTGTTATTATAAATAGTGATGTGAGTTGAGACCCTTCAGTGTAGTAGGTTAACATCACTCCGTTCAGTAAAACTTCCTTTCAAAGTCCTGCAGTGTCAGGCACCGATGAACTGTGTACTCAGCCTTTGCAAAAGATCAAATTAGGAGTCCATGCCTCTATGGGCTTGACTCAGCATTCAAGCCATAACATATTTGCCTCATAATCTCAATTCTAATTTTCGTATTTATGTTACTTGGTATCTATCTCAGATTTTGCTCTGCTTTTCTCTAACAGATGCAACACTTACACACCCGAGTCTTGGAAAACAATTGAGAGCATTCTCCACTAAAAAATTAGACCGTACAACAGGCATCAATAAGATGCTCATGTCATCAATACGGCTCCTACTGGCACCTCTATAAACATGTACAATGTTTATCTTAATGGGTGGATTAAATTTTTCTTTTTAAAAAAAATAATTATATTGGGATGGAAACTGCTCTTCCAGAGGTCCTGAGTTCAAATCCCAACAACCACATGGTGACTCACAACCATCTGTAATGAGATCTAATGCCCTCTTCTGGTGTGTTTGAAGACAGCGACAGTGTACTTATATATAATAAATCTTAAAAAAAATATTTTAAAAATATTTATATTGTCCACTAAGGCTAAAAGAGTGGATCAAGTCAGTTAGGGATCAATGTCATTTTGCCCAGATGTTGCTTTGTGTGAGCTGATGTGGAGTTCCCACAATGGGAACATAGAGCAATGTACTTGTGTATTTGTGAGACTGAGGTTATCTAGAGTAAGGAGAAAAGGATGGGCCTAGGATGTCTCCTCTAGTAAAAGACCAATAGCCTGGCAACTCCCGTTTTCCTTTTTGAAACCCAGCCTAGTGCCTTGAGTGGTTTCTTTCTCAACTCGTAATTGATTCCCGGAATGACACTCCGTGTGAATGTGGACACAGGTGCCTTCAGGACAAGCAGGTTTTTCTTTCCCCTTTTGTCATTTCGAACAACAGCTTTAGAAGGAGAACTATCTTCCCCCAAAATTACCACTTGAGAGGCCTTGAAAGCTAAACAGTGTCATTTTATAGGTTTGCAAAAGGCAAAATTATCTTTTTACTATAAACCAAGGACAAGGCAAAGGCAATGGAAATCATGGTATTTTTATTATGGGGAACATACCGCGAGACACGAAAAATAGAAGCAGGCCGTGTTTCTAAAGATGCAGTTATGAATGTCAAGAAATTTAAAATTCAAAACAAAGAATGATGTATGTGCGTTAGACAAAGTGTTAAGAGGAAGGTATTTTAAGACTGTAAATACATCTCAATTGTTGAAAAGAGACTTTGTGGCATCATAGAACATTATGTGCCTTGTATAATCAGGGCAATCTAGAAAAAACTAAAGTGCACATTAATTTATTACTCAGTAAAAATTTTGCCTGTAACAATAACAATTGTCCCTTAGCTCTAACTGATTTTTTAATTCTCATGAGCCAGGTCGGTGGATCTATACACCTGCAGATAAAAATTCAAAGTCACTCAACTCGAAAGGAACAAGCATGAGCTTCGCAAACACAGAGGAGCGGAGACTGGTGTGTGTGATTTAATGACAGATAGCTACGATCTTTTCTTTCTGGTGGTTTTGTGTGGGTTTGGTGGATTTCATGACTGAGAAATGACCATGACTGACAACAGCCTAACCAGTGTGTCTACAATGACATGCCAGCCAGCAGAAAACCAGCTCACTCGCTCACTCGCTCATGAGAACGCAGACTGCTTCAAACGGACCATCTCATCGATGATGATGCAAAGTGTGACGACGTTACTTTGTTAATTTGTTTTATTAGATATTAATATTTTATCAAATATCTTGATGAGAATTCTTAGCATTGCCTGTAACCTAAGATTCTAATAAAAATATTAATATTAATTCTTAATTGCCTGCCTATTACTTTTCTCCATATCCATATCAACATTTCAAATTCCTCCAGACTTTCTGAATTTTAACTTTTAAACCTGCAATTTGTTTGCTTAAATAGTAGAAAAAGGAAAAAGAAAAAAGTGGATTATTGTGTTGGGTAATTAATCAAACTGTTTATAATTGTGAACTAGGACATTTGCTTAGAACATTGAATTTTATAATAAAAGAGAGGATACTAAACATTTATGGATTTATTTCACATATTCAGGGTTTTTTATAACATGGCTAAATATGTGTCCTACTAGGAAAATTATGCATTAATCCTTAACCCAAGGCTAGAAGGCATGAAGAATGATAATACCATCTATAAAATAACCCTCTATAAATTTGCCAAAAAATTTATTCTGCTTCAATTCTAATGCAGCCTGGAAAAAAGAAGCGAGTTTGCACATGATTTTCAAAGTTTGGCTGTTCAGCAATGTATCATGAAAATGTATTTTTCTCTTGTTACATTGACAAAATCAGTATGAGCCATGATATCCACTGTCTGCATAAGAGAAAATGGAAAACCAATGGGGTCATGCCTTCACCTCACCACTGAGATACAAAACAGAGTCCGTCTTCACATTTCCCAGTTGGAGAGTAGTTCAGTCCACAGCCATTTATATATGACTCCTTCTTGAAATAATCTTTGTCTGTGCAGAAAGTATAAATTAAAATGAAAATGACCTTAGTTTTACACTTCCGATGGTGGCCAGAGTCAAATGAACTTTTATTTTTGTAAGGTTCATGACTATTTTACAAGCTGGAAAATACTTCTAGCTGAAAGGAACCTATTTTTTTTTAACTGAATCTGAGAGTGGGGTGGACTGTTTAAATTTTTGTGTATACATACATATACATAAAACATATACATATATACATATATGTACATATATATATGTATGTATACGGATTGTTGTTAATAATAGGCTTAAAATATAGCACCAGTATTAGCTGACATTGATACAGTAAAACTCTATTGAGATGTGAATCCACTAGTAACAGTTGTATTTGTGTAGTGAGTAAAAAGAAAAGACAAATTTACGTGGACTTTCAGAACATGTGTGAAGGCAAATGTCTGTGTGTAAGACCAAATACATCTGTGTGTAAGGAAATAGGGGGACTGGGCAAGAAAAAAAAATAAGTACACATCCAAACCATTTAAAAATATGTAAGACCCCAAATTTAAAATCTTATATTAGTCTTTAGCTGCTTCTGAATATTGGATTTCTATGTCTCTCACAGTCACATGGTAAATGTTTGATTCCTGTGGTGCCTAGAACCTTTGGGAAATGGAACACGCCCTTGAAGGCATCTTCCCTGTCTGCCTCTTGGTTCATCAGGTGAGGAATTTTGCTTCACCCTGTGTTCCCACTATACATAGAGGAAGAAAAAAGAGATTTTTAAAACTGGGAGGATAGCTGAGCCAGTAAAGAGTTTATTTCACATGCACGAGGAAACTAGGGTGAGCCCAGAAAGCACGTGAAAACAAGCACAATGGTTCACGGCTGCAATCCTTGTACTGGGGAGGTAGCAACAAAAGGATCCCTTAGGCTCACTGGCTATCAATGTAGTGTAATTGTAGATCTCAAAGCCAATGAAAAACAGTGTCTTAAAGGACAGTGGTGGTATTTAAGGCTGTCTTCTGGCAGGCATACATGCCTGTTCATAAATGAACCTGCCCACACACTACACACATGCAAAAAGCACGAGTGTATTAAAATGAAGATTTTTAAATCTGACTTATTTCCTGGTGTATCATCATTAAAATTAGTGTTAGAATTTAAATGTGTTCCTGGTGCCATGACTCAATTGCTACTATACTTGCCTAGTATGCATGAAGCTCTGGGTTCAGCCCTTCGTGTGATATATGCCCCAACATGGTAGAGCATACCACCATGCTAAAAGGTTAAATCAGGAGAATCAGACATTCAAGGTTATCATCAACTGTGTACCAAGTCCAAGATCAATCTAGAATACATGCGATTTTTGTGTCAAAAAAGTTTGATCATAATTTGACTTTCACACTTGAAAGGCAATCTATGAAAGGTAATCAGGCATAGACAAAGACAGCAGAATCAGGCGCAAGTCCAACCGGACAATGTGTTTACAAGGGAGGCACCAGATACATGTTTTGTGAATGAATCTGCCTTAGCTGTAACCTGGGTGATAGGTATGGTAGCCATGCAATGCTTCTGCCATAACAGATTTCATGACTGAATAAAAAAGGATGATTCTTGTATACAAGGAGATAACAATAGCAACATTCACTAGTGGAATCATAGACCAAAAAAACCCCAAACTAAGACCTGCAATGACCTCATCAGAATGACCAATTCTTCACCAACTTATCTTTAGAGAAAACAGTGGCATCCTTGTACCCAGCAAGCCAGAGTAAACCATTCAACAGAACTTTGAGGGAGGCTCTCTCTGTCTTACACAGCTTACAATGTAGATAGAAGGGAGGTCAATTTGTGCCTCAAAACTAGAAATGATCTCCTCCTATTGTGGCTCTGGCTGGGTATATGAGTATTTCCGGTTACATTTTGATCATCACATCAAGATTCATGAATAAACTTATTCATAGTTCTTGTGGTTCAAGTGTAAGTTGACCCCCATCAGACTCACATATTTGAAACCATGGTCCCCAGCTGGTGGCACTCTTTTGAGAGACATGGGACCTTTAAGAAGTAAGGCTGGGCAGGCACACACACAGGCACTAGGGGCAGGTCTATGAAGTGCAGAGCCCAACTATGGTCCTGATGTAGGCTCTGGTTCTTGGCCCATCTTATTTAACAAGCTCTTCTACATGATGCTACTGTCACATACCTTGCCACTGTGAACTCCACCATGTCTTCTCTCCATGATAGACCAAAACTATAACCCAAAACAAATCTGTCCTCTTTAATTTGCTTCTGTCAGATATTGTTTTTCATTATCATGAGATTGAAATTTACTATCTCATTAAAACTTAAAATAATATTGCTCCCTTTGTTCAGTACAGTTCAATATATCAAAATAATAACTGCCCATGTGCAAAAAAGACACTCATCTTGAAAATATTTACAATGTATTTACTTAATACAATCTTATAATAAAGGTATGCTTTTGCATTGTGTCACATATTTCTTTTTTTTTTTTATTAACTTGAATATTTCTTATATACATTTTGGTGTTATTCCTTTCCGGTTTTCAGACAAACATCCCCTCCCCTCCCCTTCCTTATGGGTGTTCCCTCCCAACCCTCCCCCATTGCCGCCTCCCCCCACAGTCTAGTTCACTGGGGTTCAGTCTTAGCAGGACCCAGGGCTTCCCTTCCACTGGTGCTCTTACTAGGATATTCATTGCTACCTATGAGGTCAGAGTCCAGGGTCAGTCCATGTATAGTCTTTTAGGTAGTGGCTTAGTCCTGGAAGCTCTGGTTTTAGCATTGTTGTACATATGGGGTCTCGAACCCCTTCAAGCTCTTCCAGTTCTTTCTCTGATTCCTTCAACGGGGGTCCTATTCTCAGTTCAGTGGTTTGCTGCTGGCATTCGCCTCTGTATTTGCTGTATTCTGGCTGTGTCTCTCTGGAGCGATCTACATCCGGCTCCTGTCGGTCTGCACTTCTTTGCTTCATTCATCTTGTCTAATTGGGTGGCTGTATATGTATGGGCCACATGTGGGGCAGGCTCTGAGTGGGTGTTCCTTCAGTCTCTGTTTTAATCTTTGCCTTTCTCTTCCCTGCCAAGGGTATTCTTTTTCCTCATTTAAAGAAGGAGTGAAGCATTCACATTTTGATCATCCGTCTTGAGTTTCGTTTGTCACACATATTTCTTGTGGTGTTCCATTTTCCATCACGACCTTCTTTGTAGAAAGTCAACTCACAGGGTTTGGGATTCATTATTTAGATCATGTCTGAACATTATCCACAAAATAACAAGAGAACTTCAAGCTAGTAGTCAAACATGCTTTGAATAACTTTAAGATTAAGGATGTAAACACATTTATATTTCTCTCCCTGACCATGCTTGTGAATACTCATTTCGACTTTTCTTGAACTGTTGGAAAGAAGAATGAGAATAAGGAAAATGCAATGTTAGTTTTTAAAAGAAAGATCCCCAGCCACACTCCCACCAGAAGCCATCGATTGGGAAAAACTACATTTGAGCATCTTTGCCATAATTTTTAAGAGTTCTCTTCAATGACTTCCTGTCTATGTTATTGCATGTTGGTGGGGGGGGGAAGGAGTAGAGTAGGAGCAGGATTGTCCCAGAAGCCTTCTATGTCTTTCTCAACTGTGAATCTGCAGTCATCAATACCGTGGCAAAAGGAGCTTCCTTGCTCTTTAGAGTCAGTGAGAACATCGATCACAGACTTACACCTGGTTTCTGGTGACAGCCAGCAAGGACCAAGGACATGGTCTCTGGTATCAACACATGCCAAAGACCTCAGCAAGGTCTCCTACGGCAGTACAGGCCATAGATGGACATCAACAGAGCTCTTGACACTGCATGGGCCATGCACACCATCAGAGCCCTTGGTGGCAGCACTGGCCAAGGACATTAATATGACCTCATGGCAGCACAGACCACTCACATCAACATGGCACCCAGAGACAGCACAGCCCATGAAAATCAACATGGATTCAGGCTGCATCACAGATCACAGACATCCACATGGCATTCCATGGTAATACAGGACATGAACATCAACACAGACCTTGACTCCAGTAAAACCATAAACCCAGACATGGTCCTTGGTAGCCACATGGACCCAGACATCACCATGGCCTCAGGTGATATTGCAGGCCACTCTTGGGTCAATATGGCCCCAGTGGCAGTATGACCCAGGGTCATCCACATTGCTTCAGGCTGCAGCACACACCAGGGACATCTGCATACAGTTTGGTGACAACGAGGGCCACAGATATCAACATGGTCTCTGGCTGCAGTAGAACCATGGACCCAGACATTGCCCTCAGTGGCAGCGTGGCTCATAGACATCAGCATGGCCTCAGGCAGCATCCCAACCAAGGACATCCATATGACCTTTGAAGGTAACTCCGGCCAGGGACAACAACATGTTTCACAGTTGCTGTAGGACCACTGACATCGAGATGAACCTCGGGCTTTGGTACAGCATGGTAGAGTGGATCACAGATTTCAAAGTGGCCTCCAGGGCAACACGGATGATAAAGTTTTTTTGAAAAGGTCTAATCCAGAAAATAAACTGTTCCATCTTGGACATCCTGTTGTTGTTCAGAACTAGAACAAGTATGCAGCTGAGCAGCCTGTTGTGGGTGGAGGGAGTTGGAATGCAACTCCAGGCTGCTGCACACTACCCTGTCAGCCATAGTCAGCAGCAGCATGTTCCCCAATGCACTGCAGGTTTCTCTCACACCTAGTTCTATCCCCTCTACCACTCACTAACCACTCATTTCTCCGTCTTTCCCATCTTTCCATTGAATATTCAGTCATTGTAGGAGAGAGAGAGAGAGAGAGAGAGAGAGAGAGAGATGATAGATAGATAGATAGATAGATAGATAGATAGATAGATAGATAGATAGATGAGATAGATAGATAGATAGATGAGATAGATAGATAGATAGATAGATAGATAGATAGATAGAAGATATGATAGATAGATAGATAGATAGATAGATAGATAGATAGATAGATAGATAGATAGATAGATAGATTTTTCCCAGACAGATTCATGCATGAATATTCATTGCAATGAGTCATTAGTCTGTCTCAAGGTTTCTGTGTTCTGAAGTACCATGAATACTGGACCGTTGTTGAGACTGGTCTCAGATATTCTGCTGTTGCCCAGAGTCAGGGTAATGTTGCAACTAAGCAGAGAATCCAGGGACAGGTTCTGTGTGAGCTGCGAGATGCCACACACCTCCCTACCCTCAGTGTCCGCCATTGTGATCCCTCTGCCTACCCTGAGCTCACCAAACTCAATCTAGCTTGTAGCCTATGGACACTGTTGCTGTCCTGCGCTCTCAGTCTCCCAGCAGGGCAAGCAGCACAGGCTGCTGTAATGGCTCCATGCTGGGCGCTGGCGGGTGGACCTAAGACAGGCCCTATGCAGGTTGTTGCTCACCACCCTGCTCTTGGTGCCCGCTGCTAGGCACAGCCACCGCCTTTTCTTTACGGGGTTGGACACCAGAGGTTGCCCAGGTTCCAGTAAGTACATGCAGAACACAAGTTAGATTTCTTTTTCCTTTCTCTTCCTCCTCCTCCTTCAAGGAGGGAGGGGGCTCCCAGGGGTGAGGAGGAAGACATGGGACGACTAGGAAATGAGTATGCGTAGGGTTCATCATGTTAAATTCCCAAATAATCAATAGAAATATCATGAAAAAAAAAAAAAGAAAGAAAGAAAGAAATCCCTCTCATTGCCAGAATGTGGTCTAAGGGCTGCCTGCATCAGAGCCACAAAGGGACTTATTACCAACGAAGAGCCCTAGGCTCCCTTCTAGACCTCGTAGCTGGAGTCCCCTGGGGTAAAGGGTGGAATCTGCCTTCCAAGGTGACTACTCTGCGCATGAGGATGAGGAATCTCTGGCCGTGCCCTGCAGAGGCTGCTTTAAATCCTTCGGTGTTCAAGGTATTGATTAACATAATTTGTTTATGAAGTCCTAATGATAGGTCTGTGTTTAAGGTCCTATGAGTCACGTAAAGCACACCATTTGCGTGTTTCTACTTCCTATAGATGATTTATCAAAAGTGGATTTGCCTTGGATTCAGCTTTTGAAATAAATTACTTTACGGTTTAAAAATATTTCCCTTCTGTTTTCAGCTATTAATATTTCTTATGACCAGAGGAAAGTACACAGAGCATCAAGAGAGAGATCAACAGTGGAATTATGCTAAAATGATATGAAAATTGGAATATGTTTTGCCTAATCTAATTCTTTCAAAACCTGCTACCCCCTCTTATTAAGTCAGACACCTTGTAGTAGTAATTATACCTTACTGCTGATAGAATTCAGATTTTAAAAACTGTTTAAATAGGGGAGAAAGACTTCAGGGAAATTTCTGCTACAGAAAAGGCATAGCTGGGAAGGAAAATGGAAAATATGTTAGAAACTATTTCTAACACATTACTAAATACAGATGAAAGTAAGTGGCTATTATACACAATATCCAAACCATTTTTCTCTATGAAAAAACACATTTTCTAATACTGTTTACTTGCCACCAATTTCATTCCCAACAGAATCCCAGTGACGTCTTTTTCATGCTCTCAGTTATCACAGATTGTTTGTTGATACCATATTATCTTAATTATTACAACTTACAATAACGTGACATGCTAGACACGGCCCCCTTTGGTTCTACATTTAAGAATGATTTTGTTCAATACTTTTGGATTTTGATTCCTCATATAGATTTCAGAATTAGTTTCTCTGTTTCCATGTATAAACACCAGTAAGGATTTTATTTAAATTATATTACACTGTGGGTTAAATTCGAGGTCTCTTTAATTCTCTGTCTCTAATCCATCACCATAGCAAATTCTCCCAATTTTATGTGTTTCAAATACATTTTGTAGTTTTCAGAAAATTCTTTCACATCTTTTAAAAGTGTAATTTCACTGCAAATCAAAACAACCCTGAGATTCCATTTCACACCCGTGAGAATGGCTAAGATCAAAAACTCCGGTGACAGCAGATGCTGGCGAGGATGTGGAGAAAGAGGAACACTCCTCCATTGTTGGTGGGATTGCAGACTGGTACAACCATCTGGAAATCAGTCTTGAGGTTCCTCAGAAGACTGGACATTGTACTACCTGAGGACCCAGCTATACTTCTCTTAGGCATATACCCAAAAGATGCTTCAACATATAACAAAGACACATGCTCCACTATGTTTATAGCAGCCTTATTTATATTAGCCAGAAGCTGGAAAGAACCCAGATGCCCTTCAACAGAGGAATGGATACAGAAAATGTGGTACATCTACACAATGGAATATTACTCAGCTATCAAAAACAATGACTTTATGAAATTCATAGGCAAATGGATGGAACTGGAAAATATCATCCTGAGTGAGCTAACCCAATCACAGAAAAACACACATGGTATGCATTCATTGATAAGTGGCTATTAGCCCAAATGCTTGAATTACCCTAGATGCCTAGATCAAATGAAACTCAAGACGGATGATCAAAATGTGAATGCTTCACTCCTTCTTTAAAAGGGGAACAAGAATACCCTTGGCAGGGAATAGAGAGCAAAGATTAGAACAGAGACTGAAGGAACACCTTCAGAGCCTGCCCCACATGTGGCCCATACATATACAGCCACCCAAATAGACAAGATGGATGAAGCAAAGAAGTGCAGGCCAACAGGAGCTGGATGTAGATCGAACCTGAGAGACACAGCCAGAATAAAGCAAATACAGAGGCGAATGCCAAAAGAAAACCACTAAACTGAGAATAGGCCCCCCGTTGAAGGAATCAGAGAAAAGAACTGGAAGAGCTTGAAGGGGCTCGAGACCCCATATGTACAACAAATGCCAAGCAACCAGAGCTTCCAGGGACTAAGCCACTACCTAAAGACTATACATGGACTGACCCTGGACTCTGACCTCATAGGTAGCAATGAATATCCTAGTAAGAGCACCAGTGGAAGGGGAAGCCCTGGGTCCTGCTAAGACTGAACCCCCAGTGAACTAGACTGTGGGGGAGGGCGGCAATGGGGAGGGTGGGAAGGAGAATACCCATAAGGAAGGGAGGGGGGAGGGGATGTTTGCCCGAGCCGGAAAGGAATAACACTCGAAATGTATATAAATACTCAAGTTAATAAAGATGGAAAAAAAGAAAAATAAAGTATATTTCATGGATTTGCTTATGTTTCTGGTGTGATCTGATAGCTATAGTTTTCATATTTGGTTATTGCCAATGCTTAGAAATATTTTCACATATTTCTTGTATTCAAGAATTCTTTTATCTGCATGATTTTTTTTAAACTTACTGGATATTCTATCAGCTACAAATCAAAATTACTTCATCTTTTCTTTTCCATTATTTACACTATTTTTAAATTCGTCTGGTTTTATCACATCAATCAGATTCTTCAGTCAAATGTTGAATTATAATGCTGACAACTGAATTCTTGTCTTGCCCTCAGCCAAAATACCTCTAAATTATTTTCTACTAAATATTTTTATAAATTCTAAATTATTTTCCATTAAGTTTTTGTATAAGATTTTCATAGCTGTCCCTCATTCCCTTTTTCTAGCTTAGAGGGATTTATTTTATCATCTTTGATAATAGTCTTTGAAGCCTAGTGAGATACTGTGTTACTGCTCTCTTCTTCTGTTTTCCCTGATGTGCATCTGTCAATTAGGTTGAACATCATATCAATAGCATGAATACTCTTGGTCATCAGGTGTTCACTTTTTTTAATCCTAGAAGAAATGATCTAGCCTTTACTTAAGGTTTTCACCAAGACCATATTGCTGTATCATACTTTTATGATCCTCCTGTAGTGGTCTCCATTGCAGACTATCTGCTACAGGATATCCAAGGATGTCCTTCCAAATCAGGGCATGTGGCTGAAGCCCAAACCCAGAGTTCCAAATGGATGCCCTGTTGTTACCCTTCACCAGCTGCCACCCATGGAATGAGCCGGTGAATTAATCTTCTCTACCACTTCCCCTCCCACCTCTTGAAATTACTTCAGAACACGCTACCCAGATACTTCACTGCCCGGTGTGCTTTCTCCAGGACACCTGTGGTTTGACCATCTCTTTTAGGGCTCTACTTGAACTTCAATTCATGAGTGAAGCTCTCTCCAACTACTCTACATAAAATAGCCTCCCTCATCTGGATACTACTTGATTTTCTTCATCCCACCTATTATATGTTTTATTTTGTGTCTATATTTGTCTACCTGTGATTGACCCTTAAATAATTAAAATGTGAATCCTGCCGGGCAGGATTTCATGAGGTGTCTTCTGTCCCCGCTCTCCCCAATATGCTGTTCCCATCCTTACCCAGAATCATGCCTGCTCTACGGTAGTACAGGAACATAAGAAATAGCATTATGTTAGGGGCCAGACTACTGCCCATCCCCCCATTTGGTACGGGATTATACTTCCTTACACCATGCCTGGTTCTAATCCACATGTTTCAGTGACATGCAAGTCTGGTTTCCTGGAGTGGCTCTGCCTCCCCTGGAAGTTACAGCCATCTGCTAAGTTCCACCAAGACAATTTGTAAAGTGCTTCCGAGCACCGTGTGCAGGCAAGAGAGTCCCTTCCTGGAACCTTCCTCTGTGCTAGCATTTCACTTCGAACTGGCTTACTACAAAGATCTTTTATGCAGAATTCTTACCGGTTCTCTCAACTGTGGAACCAAGGGCACTGGATCCAGCCTCATACCCACTCCTAACACTTGGTTCTGTTTTCTTCCACCTGGCCATTGAGCTTCAGTCCCTACTCCCTTTAATTGTCTGATTACTCTTCCCTTTGGTCTTTAGGGATTTCTGTTCTAGACTCACGGTTGGCTATTTACCCAAGGAACCTCTTAGCTTGTAGCCAATATAGTGGAGACAAGACACGCCACCTTATATGTGAACTAAAAATTTGTTAGCAGAATTTATATTCTCTTAATTCTCCAAAACCCTTTAGCCATAACTTGTACATCACCGGTGGTTAAGAACCATATGCATTCACTTCGATGCCCATGTGCCCTTGGTACTCTGGTGGGAGACAAAATCTTGGTTTTCTCTGTATTGATTTCTCACCTCATTGTCCTTATGAATATTCTTTTAATGCCCCATTTCCGAATCTTGCGCAACCATTTTATGACTGTTTTGTGAATCATTGGTATTTCATAGCTCCATGAGTGTAAATTATTGTTCCAAAGATTTCAAAGGTGACATATTCATGCTGGAGAAGTAGGCATAGGTTATATTACTGCATCTCCAGGTGCCAATAAAATGATGCTCAAAAAAAAGAAAAAGAAAAAAGAAAAAAAAAGCTCTCACTAAATAGTCCTTCCTAGAACCTCTTAACAGGAACAAAGATAAAGAATGCCCAGAGGAAGGGCAGAAGCCCAGGAGAGCCGCAGCTCAGAGAGAGAGTGTGTTTATAATCGAGGCTGTGACAAAGCGCAGTAGAAACTGACAGAGAGCGCGTTTCTGCCACTTGCCTTGCCACTCCTGCAGGGCCCTGCTATGAAAGCCTTTTCTGGGGAACTCGGACACCTCCCATTGCAGTGCAAACTTGACTGAACGTGCAGTTTCTGTCAGATAAATGTAGGCATCTGTCTCTGAAAAGCGGTGTGGACTTTGTTTTTCTTTCTCTTTCCTTCATTTTTATCTTAATCAGCTTTCATTTATGACTTTATCCCAAGAATACGAGTTATAGTGGGAGAGCCCAGGGACGGTTTTGCTAAGCAGTACAGTAGGAAGGCCGTAGGAAAGCTCACCTACTTAGATTTCACCCTACGTTCATAGCCTGTGCCTACGAAACGCAGATGTAAGGTGTGGCCCTAACGCAGAGCTGAGTCTGCTTAATGAATAAACAAGGTGAAATTAATTTTGCTGTCCTTTGCAGCTGGAGAACTAGGTGGTGATTTAAATCTTATCTTAACAGAAATTCAGAAATTCTAAAGGTGGTCATTACCTTTTTTTTTTTTTAAATCATCCCTGTGAAAGCCACTGTAGAGTATCTTCATTGTTCAGAAACAAAAGGATGATTGATATTTCTGTCATTCCTTTATATTCTATCACAGCCATTTAGTCAGAACAAAGAACAAAGTTTAGTAATGCAGTTTCCAGTACTTGGTAAGAGCCCAAAACAGGATTGCTCTCTGCCTAGGTTCTTTCCACTTCCTAGTTGGATAACCTTGAGAAGGTCATCTCTTCTACGAAAAAGTTCACTTTTAATCATTATAGTATATATACTTGTTATGGAATATTATATAATATAAAGTGATTAAAGAGGGTCCTCTTATGTATGATTGTTCTCAAGAGACAGTATTATATCAATATAGTATATGTGCGTCTGTGTGTGTGTCTGTGTGTGTATCTGTGTGTTTGTGTGTCTATGTGTGTGTCTGTTTGTGTATCTGTGTGTGTGTCTATGTGTGTGTCTGTGTGTGTATCTGTGTGTGTGTCTGTGTGTGTATCTGTGTGTGTGTCTGTGTGTGTGTGTTTGTGTGTGTCTATGTGTGTTTATGTGTGTCTGTGCATGTATTTGTGTGTGTGTGTGTGTGTGTGTGTCTGTGTGTGTTTGTTTGTATGTGTTTTTTTGTGTCTGTGCGTGTATTTGTGTGTGTGTGTGTGTGTGTGTGTGTGTGTGTGTGTGTGTGTGTGTGTGTGTGTGTGTGTGTGTGATTATTTTCCTCTTTCTTGCAGCACAGAACATTTCTCACTTTACTAGTTGACCGTTCCACCCTTTCCGGCCTGCCTTATGACCCGGAAGATTAACACAGGTGAACATAATGCCTTCCTATTGGACTAGGTAGGGTTACTAAAGAGACCTGGCTGAGATCTAAAGGAAGGGGGAAAGCAAAGTCATGATATTTATACCACAGATCTTCTGATCCTTCCCTCTGAATTCATAGTTCCTAGCAGGGATCCTCTCATGCCAAGGCTGTGCATCTCTGGTCTCTAGGAACTACACTTTTCTCATCTGAGTGAGGGTGCCCTGGCCTTTCACACACTGTTTCATTTATGGATCCATCCTAAAACTTTTAAAGATTTATGTCATTATTTTATGTATGTGAGTGAGCACCTTGCCTGCATGCATGTCTGTGTTCTAGTTATGGACCCAGCTAGTGCAGAGGGGGCCAGAATGGGGCCTGGATCTGGAGTGAAGGATGGTTGTGAAATACCATACGGATGCATGGAATTGAACCCAGGTCCTCTGGAAGTGCAGACAGTGTTCCTGACCAGTGAACCAGCCCTCCAGCCCCAGCATCCTTCCTTGCCTTGTCTGATCACAGACATTACTAGTACTGGCAAAATACAATATTTAGAAACTTTCTCTATACTTTTCTCACAGTAAACACCACCTTTATTTAAACATGTTCAAATTAAGTGTGGTATCTAAGAACCCCGTCAGAATCCTTACTGATTTCCCCATCTCGAAACTCATGTATGCTAACTACAAACTATGCTTCACTTTCCTGTAGGTAAGAGGTGATAGTAAATTTCACTTGGGCTTTTGTTCTCCATTGTTGTCATTGCTTCTACAATATTGCACCATGCCATCTTCCTCCCTTTCAGTTCTACCAAGACACCTAATGTGTAGTCTCCCTTCCCTTTGACACACTGAGGAATGGACAGCACAGTAGTATTTACAGTCAGATGCTCCTCTGTTTCCCCAACATTACCACTTACTCAGTATGCTTCCTTAGAAATCTGCTTTCAGGTAACGATGCTGTTTTAGCATCATGGTTAACTGTTGTATATATTTGGGGGCTAACAAATATTTAATTTGAAGCTGAACCTTAATTCAGAGCATTATAGTAGAGCCCTGGAGAAAACTAACTTTCTAATTCTTTTGCAAAAATAAATAAATAAATAAATAAATAAATAAATAAATAAATAAATAAATAAATAAAATAAAAATAGAATACTGCTTATGGAGTGAAGATTTTCAGTTAATCTAGAAGCTAAATTCATTTGAGGGACCACTCCTGAAACTCAGCAATCAATATTCTGAGAACCACATAGAAGAAAAGAGCATGAGAGCAGGCAGGGATACAGGTTACTGGGGGAAAATAAACAGTAAAGGTTGGAAGACAAAAACCTTCTTGAACATATCAAAATAAAATAAAATAATAAAATAAAATGTTCTCACTTTGAAACCCTAATCCAGAGAAAATAGCCTTCAGAATGACACCTGTCAAATGAAAAATTAGGTAAACAGGTGAAGAGCAGCTGTCACTGTAGGCCTCAGAAGGCTTAGTGACATGTTAGAAAGGGAGTAAAGGGGTTGGGGATTTAGCTCAGTGGTAGAGTGCTTGCCTAGCAAGCGCGAGGCCCTGGGTTCGGTCCCCAGCTCCGAAAAAAAGAAAAAAAAGGGAGTGAAAAAAATTTCGTGCAAATAAATATCAATTATTTTATGATGTTGACAAATCTCTTGTAGAAGTAATACAAGAACTGATGTAAGAATTAAAATATGTTTTATTTTACAGAGACTGGCATTCTGCTCTTAATTTGTTTATTTGCATATTCATTTTATTTCTTATAATAGAAAACATTTAATTTGGGGCTGGCTTACAGTTTCCGAGGTTCAGTCCATTGTCATTGTAGTGGGAAGCATTCCAGTGTGCCGACAGGCCTGGTGTTGGAGGAGCCAAGAGTTCTACTTCTTGATCTACATGCTTTAGAAGGAGACTGAATGCCACACTGTGCATATCTTGAGCATGAATTGTTTCTAAACTTCTAAAGGAACTGAATTGGAAATCAAGACTTCCCCTTAAACACCAGCAAAAAAGAAAAAGAAAAAAAAACCTACAGGTAACAGATTTCATAACAAAGTTTTTTCATAGCCCTCAAGAGAAGGCAAGAACGTCTGTTCTGAACATTTTTATTCCATGTCATGCTGGATAGTGTAACCAAGTCAATAGAGTAATGAAAAATAACTTCTGAAGATTGGAAAGAAGAATAAGGCTTCCTCCATTTTCAAATGGTACATTCATAAAAATAAAATAAGAAAGCCCTTGCTGGACAATGAGGTAATTTATCAAAGTTTCAGGATTGGCCTGGGGAGGTGGCTTAATCAAAATAGTATATGTCACGCCAATAGCAAGGTCTTAAATCAGCACTCCCCTGTACCCAAGAAAAAGCCAGGCACAAAAGCATGTAATCCTGTTGCTGGTGTCATGGGGGGAAACAAGTGGGTTCCTGGAGCCCATTATCCAGCCAACAGAGCCAGTTTGATGAGCTGTGGATTCAGTGAAAGACCCTGTCTCAAAAATAAATAAATAATGGAGAAATGAGATCAATTAAAGAAGAAAAATGATGTAAAACTCTGCTCTCCAAATACACACAAACCCATGAGGACACTTTCAGGCATCCTCACGACCACACACTACAAATATGCAAACACAGTATGTAAGTTTCAAAATAAAAGTCCAATTCACAAAGGTCAGTTGTATTTGTATATGCCAGGAAAACCCAATTAGAAATGAGACTCTTAAAGTACACGTGTTATGTCACTTCAACATTTAAAATCCATTGACAGTAGTTAATAGAAGATATACAGTACATCTATACTAAGAATTACAAGACTTGTCATGACATATTAACGAGGACATCCATGAAGAAGAGCTAACATGTTAAAGAAGCTTACAGTCCCCAAATGCAATGCCAATATAAATTCCAGTAGGATTTTGGCAAACCAATTCTAAAATAAATATGAATCCATGAATGACACACAATAACCAAACTAATTTTGAAGGTGAAATAAGTTAGAGAATTTAGAATACTTTCCATTCGCTACAAAAATCAGGAGACAGTGTTATATCATTGTAAAGGCAAAGGTAGAGATCTAAGGATTCACATAGTTCGGGAATAGAAACAAACACGTTGCCTTTGGTGTCCCCTGAATTGCCAAGCAAATTCAGCAAGGGATGAAAAATATCACAAGGAAGAAATTCCATCTATAAACATGCTAGTTCTCAATGGGTTCTAAATCTACATGTATAAATAAAACTGCAAATTGTTTAGAAAAAAACACCAGGGAACATTTTTACACACATGGATTATTTCTTTACAGAGTGCAGAGAAGAAACATAGTTCAGAAAAGAAAATTTGAGGTATTCGACATAATCAAAATTTAAGTCTTCTAGCTTCTTTCTAATGACAGCATTTAAGAAAATGACAAGTCACTGCAACCGGAAAAATCTATTACATAGACATATATACTAGTTATTATATATGTGTGTATGTATATTTGATAAAGTGTTTTTAAGTTAAATAATAATTTGTTTCAAAAATCTGAGCAGTTATGAATAGGCGCGCCGATCTCTGACATCATTAGTCACTGAGGTGCAACTCCATGCTCCATTCACCAGAGCAACCAAAATGCTAATCTATTGACAAATTCAAAGGTAGAACTCTGCATCAGGATGAGTATACGAAGTGATACAATCCCTTCAAGGAATGATTTGGTCATTCTAAGTGAAGTAAAAAAATATACCGACCACAAAACCATCCATTCCATTATTTGCTGTCTTTCTTTCTTTTCAAGATTTGGTTATTTTTATCGTGTGTGTGTGTGTGTGTGTGTGTGTGTGTGTGTGTGTCTGTGTGTGTCTGTGTGTGTCTGTGTGTCTGTGTATGTGTGTGCCTACACAATATATTTTGCTCATGTCTCCCCTCCCCCCAGACCCTTCCAGATCCCCCCTTTCCCTACTCACTACCCACTAAACTTCATAATCACTTTCTCTCTTTAAAAAAAAGATAATAAAAAGGAAAGAAAAAATAAACAAAAGCAAAAGAAGCACAAACAAGCCATGGAGTTTGTTTAGTGCTGGGCAACTATTTCTGATCATACAGCCTGCCCTAGGGTGTGACTGATAAGTGACACTCAGTTGGAGAAAACTAATTATTGCTTTCCAAGAGCTAGCAATTTCAAAATAATTTCTTGGTTAGAGGTAGGACTTTGAGCCTACATTCCTTTCTCTGTGTTGGGATTTTGTCTGGTTTGAGCCTGTGCAGGTCTTGTGTGTGCTGTCCTGGTCTCTAAGTTTGTACACGCATCAGTTCTGCTGTATCTAGAAAATGTTTCCTTGGATCTGTCCATCACCTTACAGTCTCTCTGCCTCGTCTTTGGCATAGGCCCCTGAGCCTTGTGGGAAGGGGCGTGATACAAGTATCTCAACATGGTCTATTTCTATGAAAACAGGAATGCATAGGGCTAGTTAAATTGGTAAAGCACTCCCCATAAAGCCCTTGATGTGAGTTCAAGTCTGGCAGTATGTAACAGTGAACCCATCACTGGAGAAGCCGAGATGGGAAGATCCTCTGGGATGATGGGCCTTTCTGATTATAGTCATGCTTTATCTGTGAGCCCTGGGTTCTAGTGAGAGACCTGTGCTCTAGTCACACAACCCCAAAATACAAGTGGACAGCTCCAAATGGTCAGTTACCACAAATATACTGCTACCCCACAATGCTCATACACGAACATGCAGAAAGATGTATGTTTATACTTAGAATAATTCAATCAATAATAAATAAAACTAGAGACAATCCAGATATCTGTAGAAATGGTGTATTCATGCCTTTAAAACTACACCAATGAAAAGTTTAAATTATTGTCACATACAACAGTAAGAATCCATTTCTAAAATAAGCCTGACAGAAGAAGGGAAATAGCTTATGATAGCTATTTAAAAGTGTGTGGAGGAGTGTCTGTATATGTGTGTGTCTATACAGATTATATATGTGTGTTATACACATTATGTGTGGGGGGTGCACTTATATATACATTATGTGTGTGCATGTGTGTGTATTGTGATATCCTTAATGGTATACTTTAAGAGGAGTGCATTTTGCTTTACATAAATAACTTTTCAGTAGAGTTGATTTTAAAAATAAAGTGGAATTTTTGAACGAGAAGGTGATGCATGAAAATTCATGTACATCAGGTAATAACACAAGCAGAGAAGGAAATGCCTGTGGAAACAGCCAATTTATCTAGCATATTATGAAGAGACATTGAGATTCAGGCTGCTCATAGGCACCATTATGGATCAAACACATGATGTCTTATAAACCTGAGGTAGCAGTTTGCAAAAGTAAGTAATCTTTAGCTTATAGGCAATTAGCAATTAACATAAAGTATAATTGCCATTGCTATATTTGTAGTCAAGTGAAATTGTAGTATGATTAGACTAATTGAAAAGTGTAAAAAAAAACTCTGTCATGTAAACTCTATTTAAAAACAACTCTCCATGTGGAGAAAAAAGAGTTATTAGCAAAATTAGATGAAAACTACAAAACAGAGCCCTACGAGTCTTGGAAATAAGTGCTAATTACCACACTACAGAAATGACCAAAGGTTTCACCCAGCATTCAGCTACTGCTAATGGTGTCTCATCCAGAAAGAAGCCATAGCTGTTGAGGTATTAGTAGACTAAGGATCCTTACTAAAGCCACCCGAAGCACCTGGAATATCCAGATACGAGTGTCTGAGTTTTATCCTAAGCGTTTGCAAGCTTGCTTTTTGCAGACAACCCTATTCGGACTCTCTTCCCCTCTAAAGAATTGTTTCGGTGGTCCCCTTAGTTAGATTCATTTCTGAACACTATTGAAGCTATTGTTCTAGAACACAAACGTAGTTCTGATAACTTCAGAACTCACACTCTCCCCATCCCAGAGTCTCAAACGTTGTCCTAACGTTTGTGGGTTGTTTTTCTCTCTCCAGCCCCAGCCAGTCTGTTCTCATCTCCCACTCCATCACTTCCCATCAAGTTTCCAATCATTCTGCATTCCTGTTCATTCGTTAGTTCTACCATAGTCCCCGTTAGATCATTTACCATTCTCCAAACTCACCAAATGCTTCCGCAATGCTTACTCATCTGACAGGTCACCAGTGCTAACATTTGATTGTAGGGAAAGCAGTCCTTCCTCTCGGTGACTACGTCAACTTGCGTGATACTCCAGTCACATGTCCACCTTAATCAAACTTCACGTGAATGGGCCTGACTCAAACATCAAGCTTTGATCAGCAAGGGCCACTAACTATACTTTATTGGCCATTACCCTTTTCCCATCACTATGATCTGTACTTAAAACCCAGGAGCCACTCAATGAGTATTTGCTAAAGAATGAATGTCCAATCAGGCAAAAATCTTTACTTCTGAGTTGTAAGTCTTTGTTCCTCCTCACTCAACTGAACCTCTTCCATATACCAAAGACTTCTACTTTAAAAACCCAGAAAGTACAAGCAATCTCCCTCTGGCTTCCCTATCTTTTGTAACTTTCTAGGGACCTTGATCTTATACTTTTGAAAAAGAAATCACCTCATGCCTACGACTACTACAGCAGGTGCCCATTCAAGTTATCTCCCAGGATAAAAATTATAAGAAGACTTATACTGCTTAACAGTTGTGATCCGGGAAAACAATTTCTGAGAATATTTAACCAGTATCCAGGCAACAGTTTCCTACATGGTACTTTGGATACTGAAGGCTATGCAGGGAAGTTTGGGCTACTGATAAGAAAACAAGCCAGTGGGCAATTTCTGTACATCTCTGATGAACTAAGATACACACACACACACACACACACACGCACGCACGCACGCACGCACATACATGCATGCACAGAAAAAAATAAAACAGGAAAGTTGAAGCTACTTAATATCAACTTAAAGCATCATCAAAGATGAGACTGTACAATTTAAGCAGATCTTGACATCGCTCTGAAAACTGGGCTCTGCACACAAAAGCACTGCCAAAGACAACACACGGGCCCGGCCCATTCAGAGAAAAGAAATAACGTGGTTCTAGCTAACGCCGCTTGCCTGCTGGGCCAGAGCAGCTTCAGACATGAAGAGCGCTGCACCCAGGACACAGAGCTGCCTTCCCCAGCTCTGACATTGTTTCACTTCTGACTTGGGAACACATCCAAGGCCGCCAGCATCAGGATGTTCTGTACGTGAGTTAAAAATGAAACTCTTTGATTATTAAAAAATGGAAGGATGACTGGAGGAGGGAAACCTATCCTCCCTGGCACCTTTATAAACGCACAAGAGACTGCACTGCGTTGTACCGAGTAATTATTATTAAGCATTTGTATAGAACTTTATATTTACACGGCGCTTTGTAGCCCTTTGTATTATTATTCCTCACAGCGGCCTTATGAGGGAGGTTGGTATTGTTAAATCCATTTTACCTCTCTGCAGGGGGTCTCTCTTTCAAGTGCTTTGAAATAAACCTCGAAGAATCAAAACCCTTCAGTGTCTGGAAGAACAAGGTGGAAAAAACCCCATGGTGAAAGCCTGTGCTAAAAAAGAAATCCCAAAGGGAGCCTGTGTGCTGGAGAAGGAGATCAGAGCCCATATAGGGAGCTAGAATTGCACCAATATGAGTTCAAACTAATGGGGAGCCGGACTGCAGCGAGATTCGCGGACTAGGCTGAATACGGGGCTTGTCTACCCCTTGGTTTCCTCACAGACTGATAAACTGTCAATAAGTCCAGTGTTTTAGCTGGTGTACAGATGGGGCTGGCAAGTACCATGTATTTCCATGTTTGGTTCTCACGGCCATACCTGCAACCATAAATGGCAGAATGAGAAAATGCTGTGCGGGCACATCCACTGCATGTAGTGTTACCATCCAAGTTTTGATATTACACGGAGAAAATTAAAAACTCATTCATAGTTTCAAGAAGATAAAAGTTGCCCCTTTTTTTCTGCTGTGAAAGTGATTTTCAGAGCTGGATGCGGTAGTTCCAACTGTAACGCCAACACTCGGGAGGCTGAGGCAGGAGGATGGCTATCACCCTGACTCCAGAGTGAGCACTAAGCCAGCCTAGATTTCAGTATAAGACGCCATCTCAAAAAAAAAAAAAAAAAAAAAAAAAAAAAAAAAAAAGCTAAGTAAATTTATATTTGCAAAAAAATATGGAGAATATAAGAAAAGGCCTGAAAATTTGGTTTTACCCATATTCCCTCAAGCAATCACTATTAAAAATCTTGTGTTTCACTCACATCTTGCCAGTGATTTTTAACATGATTCTGAATAGATGGATGTCGCAACCCTGCTTTTCCTTGTCTTTAACATTTGAACTTAAGTGTTTCTCTATATGTAAAACATTTATGACTTCAGTCCTTCTAAGTTTGGAAACTTTTACCAAACGCTGCAAATCCCAAAGACTTGGGCCTTAAAAGAGCGATGATTAAAAATATCATCACTTTTAAAATCTGACGGCATGAACTCCCCCCTAGAAACGGCACAAAACTACCTCAATCTGCAGGAAAGGCATCACCAGTCTCACGTTTTAAATCCCATGTGTGTCTTGGGAGTTCTCAAATCACCGGGTCCTGTCCCGTTCTGAGCGGCAAACTTGTGCAGCCGATCCCTCCCAGGGTCTTCGCCTGAGTACTGACTGAGCTTGTTTACGGAAGATGGCCCCAGCTACTTTTTTCCTCGGGCGTTTCCCAAGGAAGCCACCCCAGAAGGGCCATTCCACCTGTGTTAGTAGACTCTTTCTGTCTGGGCTTCTAGTTGCTCGAGCTAAAGGTAACAATCACTCCTTTTACCTTCTCATGGCTACTGCCATGGTAGCCTCTGGTTTATAGCAAGATCAGACTCATCTCTGAACACCAGGCTCCTCCTGCCTGAGGACTTTGGATTCTTGTCTCTCAAGTTGCAGTCTTCTCGTTCACACTACCTTCCCCCAGCAGTTCTCCTCAGAGCAAGCTCCTTTACAATCTGACAGCTACCCTCACTTCTAAATCACAAATGTTCCTTCCCTACTTCTTTTTATTCCTTAATATTGTAACTTCAAGTATAGTTCCTGCAGATGTTTCTTAATAATTTTTTTTAATATACATCTTTCCCCCAACCAAATGGCAGCACATAGCAAGAAAATAATGACAGAAAGTAACAAGACTATCCAGGCCGGGGTTTGTGCCTGTTTTGTTTGTTCCTGTTCATTTCCAGCATCTAAAACAGTGTTCGATATGCAATATACAATGTGTGCTAAATAATTGCTTGTGTAGGCAGCGTAAGTGAAGCTCTTTCCTGAAAGACACAGGTAATTTAAAAACTAGTGGACAATTCATGGAGCCCCGTTAAAGGTGTTTAAAAGTCAGAAGAAACTAAAGCATTCTCGGCAGAGAATATAAGAACTCTTCATCCTAAAACTTAGTGATACTCAAGACACCCTTGTTCCTCTCTACTCTTTCGGAATATTTCAGCCTGCCTTGTATTAATAGAGCCCATTTTGCACTATCAATAGGAGGGCAGGAAGTTGTCGATACTAAATTATACTCACACAAATATATACTAAATTTAGGGAATGAATACATGATAACATCAAATTCACGCAATTCCCGTTTTATTTTAGATATGCTACCAGAGTCTGTAAAATATGAGCATTCTCTTTAGTTTATATTTCAGCATGTGAAACTCAGAAATTTTAGTAAGAATCAAATAACGGAAAACAAATTTTTATGTACTATTTAATCAAATATTGATGAGAGTAAATAAACAAAACTTATTTACCCAATAATAAATCAATCTAACGTCCAAAGTTAGCAAGGAGAAAAATCATAGCTCAGTCTCTACTAAATTACTATTAAAAAGAGATTAACTTATCAAAATCAGTTGTCAAAACAGAGCTATTAAATGCTCATTTTACTCACCTATAGTAGAGAAAATACTTAATTTCTGTGTGATTATTTGTGCATGTGGAAGAGGGAGGAAGAGGAGAGAGCATTAAACATCGCATTGGTGTCATATTTTAAACATTAAGAGATGAACAAAACTTGGTAGTAAAATCTGAGGTTTCACTCTTACGTACTGGCTTGGCTCCATGACAGAGATGAGCCTCACTTTGTCTGAAGACACCAGCACAGACCTCAGTGATTACCACTGCGTGCCAGGCCATATGTGGCTCAGTAGAATATGGCATGTGGTAAGCTAACTTATAGATGTGGCTTTATGATCTTTGAAGACACACACAACATAAGAAAGCTATCAAGTAACTGAGTTTTTACCCCGATGAGTTTTCTATATGTCACTCCAAAACCCATCTCCCTAAAAATAGGCTATATATAATTTCCCCAGAGAGCAGTGCAACTTGGAGCTTTTAAAATGTCGTTCCCTATTCATCATGTGTGACTGTCTTCTGATTTTCATCTGCAATTTTAAAACTGCTAATTACCAAGGGAAGCTATTACAAAGGTAATTTTCTGACTTGAGAATACCGTGGTGTGAAAACAGAGTTCTGGGACTTGATGGAAAGTAAGTTCAATTGTGAAAATAAATCTTGTAAAATAATGTTTTCTTTCTTTTATCAATAGTTATCTTGAATATAATATATAAATGGCATTCGAGTTGATGTTAATCATCTACCAAGGTACTACTTGTGTCTGTAAAGTTGAGGGAAAGCAATGGAGTGCTCTTCTTTTTCTGCATGGTATAAAGTCTATGTTCTATATTTAGACCTGCTCGCATCAGGTCTGAAGGGGCTCTCAAGTAAGCTCACCATCACCCTTAAAGTTCTGCTGTTCTAAAAGACCTACCCCTTGACAAAATGTCCTGTGATAACTAAATAATTTATGATTTGAGCTGAGTTATGGTTAAACCACATCCATGCATACATCAAAATAATTTGTACCACTTTAACTTAACAAAGACACACTCCTCTCTCCCCCTCCCTCTCCTCCTCTCTCCCTCTCTCTCTCTCCTGCCTGCCCCCCCCCGTGTGTGTGTGTGTGTGTGTGTGTGTGTGTGTGTGTGTGTGTGTGTGTGTGCTCCTGCGCTCCTGGGTGCATGCACCCACTGGGGAAATGGATTAGTTCAGCCTACATGTTCCAGTCCATCACTGAGGGAAACAAGGGCAGAAGCTAAAGCAGGACCCTGGAGGCAGGAACCAAAAGAGGAGAGACCATAGAGGAGTGCTGCTCACTGAGTGCCCCTTCTGGCTTGCCCTTCAGTCTTTCTGACACAGTCCGGGTCTTCCTGCCCAATGATAGGACCACCCCAATGAGATAGCAATTAAATCAATTCTATATTAATTAGCACATTTTAAAAACCTCTCAGACTTGGCCGCAGAAAGATTGGGTCTGGGTTCCCAGGTTACTGTGGATTGTGTTACATTGACAGCAGAAGCTAACAATAATGGTAACTCTGCTTTGTAATGTGGTTTCTTGTTATTTTTTTTTCTCCTTTGGCAATGTTGTCTGAAAATGATCAAAAATCCAGCTCAGCCACTCATGCCTTAGTGAATATCTTTGGAACTGGTGTGTTTTCAGGGTGTAAATATCATAACAAAGTAGTAATGCTGCTAATCTTTGGGCCTTGTGTGCTTAACTGCTCTTAACTTTATCTCCTCTCATTTATAGTCAGATGATCTGGCCACAGTGCAATTCTGTTTGAGTTCCCTTGACAGAACTCCAAGTTCCCTTCATGTGACAATCACTGCTCTACAGATTACTAGAAGTTCAACATTCACCCAGCTAGATATGGACCAAGAGCATAGAATTGAACATAGCAATGAATTCACTTTCTTTTTTTTCTTTTTTTCTTTTTTTGGTTCTTCTTTTCGGAGCTGGGGACCGAACCCAGGGCCTTGTGCTTCCTAGGCAAGCGCTCTACCACTGAGCTAAATCCTCAACCCCTATGAATTCACTTTCTTAAAAGGACAATACAATGACAGCAAAAAATGTACAAACTAACGATAGGAACGATTCATCTATATAAACATGAGAACCTGAATTCAAGTTTACAGAACAGCCTGAGTGGTCATGTACACGACTGTAATCCTGGAACTGGGAAGAGAAAAGGAATGGAGACAGGAGGATTGAGGTAGCTTTCTGGCCACCAGGAAAGCTCCAGGTTTATATATTCTCTCACTGAATCAGGTGGAGAGTGATGGAGCAGGATACCCAGACTCCTCTCTGACTGCTGCATACATGTGAGTGTTCACACCCGCACCATGTTCATATTACACACACACACACACACACACACACACACACACACACACACACACACACACACACACACTTCAAAATTATTTAAACATTTAATAATAAATGAATAAAATAAATAAATAAATGAATAAATATTGGAAACTCATTTTGGTTTTAGACTTCTCTTATCTGCCATGTGCCTGGGTAGAAAAGGGAGGCACATGCTGGCGACTGTGGGAATGAATGGGTAAAAGATAAACCAGTGAGGATTTGGAATTAATTCCCCAAAAGACTGGAAGAGAAGGTACCAGTTTGGCTACTAGTCTGGCATCAAACTATATATATAAGCTAAGTATATAAGGTAAGATTGAAGACGGGTGGGTTGATTAATGAATCCCACTCTGAAGACTCTGAAAGAGAGCATCTATTGATAATGACTGTGTGGGTTAAGAAAGACAAACCTGCATTTGCACCCACCACAGTGAGGCCACCCTTGGCACGCTCCACCAGTTTACAAAAACAGAAACAAACAAAAGGACAGCTCAATGATAGGGATAATCTCTATCATTGTGGAAGCATATCTGTCAATAAAACTCTGATGGCCAATAAACTGAGGCAGGATTAGAAGGTGCGATATTCGGCAGAGAGAGGGGAACTCTGGGAAATAGTCGGATGTGGAGGATTCTCCACCCAGACTTGGAGGAAGATGGACATGTAAAACTGAGGAGAGGTAAGCTGCCATGAGGCAGACATAGTAGAGTATAAATAGGATAACTGATAAAAATACTGGCAAAGACAAAAACCATTACCAGAGCAATGGAAGCCTCTTCCCTCCTGGCTAGCTCTCACAGTGTTGGAAGGCTCTGTGCACGATGCTTGGGAGAAGAGTCAACTTCAGCCACACCCAGCTGTGAAGCCGGTGAGCTACAGTACCATGAAGTGTGCACTCACACAATCGTGGGACAAATGTTACAAGGGCAGTCAACCAACGTATGATTGGGTTTAAGGCTAGACACACAAGGCAGAATCCAAGCCTAGCACTATGACCTGAGCGAAGACTCTGTGACTAAATACATTAGGGGTTCCAGAGGAGAGCCTTAACTACTATTATTCTGCTAAATGGGATCATATTAAACCAACTCCTAGTGGCTTATCATTTTACCCATAAATTACCACACTCCTTAGCCCTCATGGGAGAAGTTTTGTCTTTCATTCAATACAGTGAGCTCCTAACAGGACAATATGTGGGAGTAAGAGACTTCAGAGTGCCCATCCCTAAATGGGACACATATATAACATCCCTTCTATCCAAGGCTCGGGGATCATTACAGAATATGGGGGGAAGCAAAAGACTACATCAATGGAATAGTTTCACAGACACAAGGGCAGTCCCAAGCATTAACTCACAGCAATTGTGACAGCTTGCACAGATCTTACACAAAATCAGCTAGACAAAGTTTAAGCATGGATTAGCAAGTTGGGCATAAAGTCCCACTCCTCGCTGAGGCTAACTGAGGGTCTATTGGCTGTTGATGAATACTAGGAAGAGAACCAGTTTTCTTTAAGGATGAAGCCCCTGACAGGCTACCCATGCTGCTACACACTGGCAGCACTGAGTGGACTCTTGTTCTGTTTTGCTTTATTTTCTTTTGTTTGTTTTTTTTTATTGGGTTTATTTTGTTGAAGAAGAGGAGGAAGAAATTAGGAGTGAATTGGGGGAAGTGAATAGGGAGGATGGATTTGATCAAAACATTTCAAATTCTCAAAAAATACAAATATTTTAAATGAGAGAATGATTTTGGATTATATAGGTTTCAGAATAACTACAGAATAAAGAGAGAGAAATGAGGAGGAAAATCAATAACAATACCAACATTTTAAAAAAAATGCACCATATAAATTTGTTGAATGAATTTAGCAAGTTCCTTAAACCCCAATAAGTTAAAACTGGCCTACAATGAGTTTTCTTATTATTAACATTCAAAACCTCGGGAATAAATAATAGTTTTCAAAAGAAAGTTTGTTGGAAGAGAAAGGCACTGAAATAAGTAAGAAAATGCCATTTCCAGAGAAACGTGTGCCTGCAGCCGCAGCAGCTGAAGGGAGTGAGGTGCAGGGATTCCTGAGGCTCACAAACTCCAGATCAGCGGAAGAGCTTCTCCTGAGTAGGAAGAGAAGAGCAAGGAAAGGGGAGAAGGAAAAGGAGAAGAGGAAGTAACCAGAAACGGAAGAGACAGCAAATCCCAGAGGAATCATGGAGATTCCACATGAAAGCTGTGTCCTGGGTGTAGAACAAACCCAACTCATTCCACTGAAGCAGAAGGACACGGCATCGAAACAGCTATCAGCTGTTGCCAAGGAGGGACCGTAGTGTTTGCCACACAGGGAGGTATTTAGTGATCGATCATGTAGCAATAGATCAAAGAAAACCAAACAGCCAAGTTTGGAACGCAAAATGAAGTGTTCAGCCTCCAAGGAAAAACGAAAGTAAGGACAGAGAAGTAAAGCTCAAGTGAATTCTTATCATCGTCAGCCATAGAGATAGGAACAGTCGGTGCTAACAATGGCAGCCTGAAGGCGGCTATTCACTTCTCTGCAGTTAACGGGAGAACGAACGTGGATGAGTGTGAGGAAGGCAGATGGAATCTCAGTCACAGTCCCTGATAGTAGGATGTCAGTAAAGAAGCACGACAATTCAAAATTTCATGAAATTGTCGTCTCAGTCCTTTGAGCATCAATGGACGGGACACTGCTATGTCACTGTAAATTTTAAAAGCACGCATGTATACTGTTTGAATAAGAATTGTGCAAATTGTGTGGTTTCTGTAATAACCATGAAGACTAAGTAGTTAAAGCTTCTAAACTAGCCTTAAGCTGAGCAGAGTAGTATTTTTATTTGTTTTTTTTTTTTTCGCAAACTAGGTTCCATGTGACGTGAAAAATTGTATAAAACAGACTGGGGGAGGGTTGTTTGTTTGCGGAAGCAATACTCACAAGACAGTGAAGAGACCATGACTGGAACAAAATAGGAGCAAAAATGAGAAGAGCTAATAGCCAGTGCCTTACAGGGAGCTCGAGGCTGAGAGAGTCCTTCACAGCTTCCCCAGAGGAAAAAAGGGGTCAGGCCTGCAGCTCTATTGGCCAGCGATAGGTTGGAGACGGAGGCAAAGGAAGAAGGGTAGGGTAAGCTGTCATAGTGAGTCTGCTTTCTTTGAACAAAGAAGTCCATGCCGAGCTCTACGTAGCAGCAACATATTAATACCTGGTCCCTGTGACAAGACCCAATGGGCGATAGACCAGAGAACTCACTGACACTGTTCTTGTGGAAGCCATCCCCACAGAGTCCTGGAAGAATGTTGGGAGTTGAAGCCATGAAGATGAAAGGGAGAGGGCTGCATGAACAGTGCAAAGGGTACCTGCTTTTCTGTCTTGCCTTTAGTGGCCAAGGGATCACTTACTACCATCATTCAGATGAGCTTGGAGGTGAAGTGTGGAAACAGGGCCATCAAGGAAGCCAACATTGTGTGCTCTGCACCAGTCAAACAGGAGAACAACAATAGAGGAAAACCTAACGATCTGCCGAAACAGTGAGTTCCAGACTCTACTTACCTAACCTGCTTGTGATGGAGAAACTCATGGCACTTATAATGCATTTACTGAGTACCTACTATGTCACTGGAAGATGAAATATTAGTGGTTTGCCTACTTGGGGGGAAAACCAGAACAGAGTCTAGCCTGACCCATGAACATTAAAGGACATGACTAACCATATATATGAGATACTCCATCAATCAAAACCTTGGGAAGTCTTAATAAACAATTACTTATTAAGACCAAAATCTACGTGCTAGCCTGACAGAATTATGAGAGAACCAAAGGTCAGACAGTGTAATTTAACTGCTCAGTATAAATACTGATGTGAACTAAATACCGCTGACAGCTTACTAAAAGTAGGATGTGAAACAACGGTAGCTCTAGTTCCAGAAACACAGAACTCGAAGCCACCAGATCTGTGACCTCTAACTGGCCACCTGCATGATTTCCGGGTGTTCTCTTTTCTCACCAACAAAATCACCTTACTCTAAGTGTATAAATTATTATGTTGTTTGGATCGTGTTTTTTTTAATCCTTCCAATATCATAAATTTTTAGCTATAACTAAATAACTGGAAAAATGTAGATGTATCGTGTAATTTAATATAGGAAGTACTTTTCATAGTATTAAAAAAAAAACCTCATTCTTTGGGAGCAAAGAGATGGCTCAGTGGGAAAAAGCATTTGCTGCACAAGTATGAGATCCAAAGTTCAAATCACCAGAACCCAAATAAACACCAGGCAGGCACCGTGAACACCTGTAACTCCAGAGCCTCTATAGGGAGATGGAAGGTGGACATGGGAGGGCTCCCAGAAGCTCCCAGGTCAGCTTGTGGAAAACTCTGAAGAAAAGCACCAAAGAAACCCTGTCTGACAAAAGGAGAAGGTGAGGACCCACACTCAGCCTGTCTTCTGATTACACACTGTGGTTCACACATGCCTGGATACACAGGGACCAACTAAACACATACCCGTATTCACACCACACATGCACATGCACACATTCAGGTACACAGGCACACACATGTGCACCCACATGCACATGCACATATACACATGCACACAATGTTTTAACTAAGTTCATTCTTCAACATTTAGAACTCTTAAGTATTATGAGTTTAATTTTTAGCAAAATGCCATTTCAAAGTATTTTAAATGAAAGATAAAGCAGGCCTTAAAACTGCCTTAGAATAAAAATATTAGTCCAGTAGACTCTACCACCTTACCCTGAGTTTATCATTTGGAACATTGGATGTTAAAGGTGAAATACCTATTGTGCACTTTCTTTTGAGTAGCACAAAGCAGTCAACATGCCCAACTTCAGGCTAGCCTTAGAGGTAATATTTCCTGCAGGATTCGACTTTTCTCTTTCCAAAGTCATAGCTCTCCCTTTTGCATAATCTGATTCCAATATTTTCCCCCTGTGACAGCTTTTTTCTACTTCTAGACAGTTTTGTGATAGGTTTATCATTGTTATTTTATTTTGGTCACAAACCATGAGTAATTCATTCTTCATTTGATTTATGCTATTTATAAAGTGCCACGTCAACTATTACTGCAGTTTAGCATTTGAGTTCTGACAGCTCTAGTAAATAAAACACTATCCTCCACAGAGGAATCGTGGGGTTCTGACTAAGAAAATTCTATTTTGATCCAGTTGCCCAAAATGCAGTTATCAGCACTTTTAACTGTTCTTACCATGATAGATGCATGTGTCTCGTACTCTAATAATTCATGTGTAAATAATGCAAGTATTTTTATCATGTTTTGTTCATGTGTTTCATCATATATTATACAAATAATTCCACAAAGACCATGCTCCCAAATGTCATGTCTTTGTCTTTGCAGTTTTTGAAATATTTGTGTAATTGTGTGCAATGGTTTATAAAGCTACCTTTGTGTCAGAAAGGAAGATGCTTGTGCATGTTGGCACCAAATGAGTGCCATACTTGGTGATATCAAAAGAAGGCTTGTGCTCTTATCGAGGAAGAGACAAGTGTCTGGCAAGATCCTTGAACAACTGGTGGCTGGTGACTTAGTTTGCCCTCCAGAAAGCAGCTGAGCCTTTCTGTCTTCGGTAACATTGTATCCCAAAACACAGTAATCAGTTGGGTAACTTGTAACACAGAGGATAGCTATAGAATCCGTCCCCTGCTCTTCTGCAGCCTGTAGGCAATCAGCTATTTTGCTCTCTTTGAGTACAAGGTAGAAATCATGCTGTTTAGATATGCATCTTTAATGATGTCTCGTATTATCTCAAATGGATTAACTATTATAAATGTTGTTAATATGACAGTACTTAAGCTTCTTTATGCATTATCATAGATAAATTGGAAATACAAAACTGAATTTGAAATCAGTAGGCACACAAGATGTCCACCGAGAATGAATAAACCAAGTATTGTGTACTTTTTATTTAATAAGTGGCTGTAATGCAATAAGATAAATAAATACAAAGGAACAGTGATATTGTGGTATTGATTGATGAATCCATCTATCCTCCTTGAGCTACAGTGAGATGCTTGACCCCTGTGGAACGGCCATATCAATAATGAGCTCACCCTGACGGCTGACATCCCTTTCACTTGCCTGCGATTGATCCTCATTTGCATCTCATCTCTGCCAACTTCAATATATTCTGATATCAAATAAGGAATTGCCTAACTCCCTTTCAAAATCTGTTCCAACACCACTCTCTCAGTACAATGTTTCATCAATTGTGTTTCTGAGAACAAAAAAATGTGGTAATTTTAAAGGGAATATCATATAATAAATATAATAGAATATATTGTGATATGCTATAATACATAAGCAAACACTAACACATTGGATTGGGACAAAAAAATAAGTTAAAGAGTTCAAGAGAAAGTAAAAGAAACAGAGAAACACTCATTAACACACTCGGGAATCCCATAAAAACATTCAACTGAACCCATAATATATACTGGCAAAGAGCCATACAGGCCCTGGGCATGCTGCCTCTGTCTCTGTGAGTTCCTATGAACTTTGTTTACTTTGACTTGGAGAGCCTTGTTTTCTTGATATTCATACTCCCTCTGGGTCTAATACTCCTTCTGCCTCCTCTTAAGCAGGGTCCCCTGAGCCCTGAGGGGAAAGATTTGATAGGAACATTGAGGGATGAATGTGGTGAGGTCTCTCACCCTATGCTAATATCTAGCTTTGGGTCTGTCTACTTCCATCCACTGCAGAAAGAAACTTCTCGGATGATGGCTGAGCAAGGCATTGATCCATGAGTATTGCAGAGTACCATCAGGACCAATTATTGCTACTTCTTTTCTTTAAAGACCAGCAGTATTTTGTATTACCCTAGATCCCTGGGCTACCTAATCTTAAGTTCTTGGTCCCCCGAGTGGTGTCAGATATGGGTTCCATCCACTGAAATCAGCCTTAAGTAAAATCAGATATTGGTTGGTTACTCCCACAGATTCTGTGCCATCATTGTCCTAGCATATCTTGCACATAGGACACCATCATAGATCAAAATGTTCAGTGGCTAGGTTGCCAATTTCCTGTAGATGGTCATCCCTTACATCTATAGTTTTGTGCAACTTCTCCAGAGGTTTAATGTACTTGAGTTTCTTCTCTCCTGCTAGCCTTGGCAACATAGGAACAGAACACTTTCCAGATGTAATTCACATTGATGGCATGCATCTCTCTGAGTAAGTCCTGGCCTGGAGCTCTCCTGTGTAGACTTTCACATCATTCCTTCTACTTTTCCACTCTGGTGACTATAGCTTTCTTCTTATGTGACTGGTGATCCCCCTCTCAAAGGTTGCCAGTATCAATAAATTATTTTAACTGTGATAACAATCCAAACAATTAATTTTCCATAATCTTTGAGAACCTGTTTGATACTGAAATCATAGTAGCTATAACCAATAAATAATAGTAATAATCCATTCGCCCTCCTACATTTGACCATTCCCCCAAAAACTGTTGCTAGACCAGAACTCAGTTCAGTTACCAATGTTTGACCCTCAAACCAGAGAGAGGAAACTATAATTTATTTCATTGTCATTTTCTTTTCTCCAGTACAAAACTCAACTGGCTATCAACCTAGACAAGGCTCAGAAAATTTCTAAGGAAAACTGAACATTTCCAAACTAAACCAAAGCTCAAATTACTTCGAGAACTTCTATTTGTGCTTGGAAAGTGTCAAGCCAAACTAATCACAGAATAAACTGATGGGATATTCTGGGTTTTAGGCTATTATAATTTTTCAGTGTCTGTCTCATATTTTACCTTACAAATCCCATCTCCGGAGTCAGTGTTCTATAACAGCAGGCTCACAAAAGCTCACTAGTTGTAGATGTTCCAACCCGGCTTCTTGACCACAGAAAAGACCTTGAGTGGGGAGCACCAAGTGGAAGACGGTGAAGAATACAGACCTACAACGATGACTCTAACACAGCCCAACTCCAGCTCAAACGTCTAGAGAGGAAGATGGACAGTGCTCACAAAGCCTAGGAAAATCAACCTTCTGCCTCCTTCCTTTAGTGATCCATACCTTCACATTAAGGAAAAAGGAGAGGGAGTAAAAGAACAATAATGTCTCCAGATTCATTTAATGTTGGTTTGGCATTGGGTCAGCTGAAACGTCTCGCTTGTGGTACCATGAAATCAGCCTTTGATGAGTCTCTGGGAGGGTCGGACAAGGTGGTTACAGTCATGTTTTTCACACCAGTCTGCCTTGTCTGGTTTGTGACTTCAGTTAAGTTGTCTAATCACTAAACCTCAGTCTCCCTATCTGAAAATAGAAAATAATGACCATGCTGAACTCACAAAAAGGACAATGAAAATAAAAGCCTTAAACAGTGTACTGTACATCTCATCACTATTACTTTGTGAAACATAAATTATTGTGTAGCTTCCAGTATAAACTCTGTGACATCGGGTAATGTTGAAAGATTGCTTAACATGAAAACTGTCAAGTTTCTGTATTGTATATATTTACCTTCACTCACTTGTTTCTGCTTGGATTATATGCCGTTCTCTGTATTTAAAGAACACAACCCATGGAGATACGATGTTGTACCTCACCATGTTTCTGTGGTGACATTTTGAAAGGTAGAAGGTTTGAACTTAAGGAGCCAGAGTTATGAATGCTAATGACTAAATAGTAATAGATTTGTCCTTCTAATCAGGAAGACATTATTAAGTAGCGCAGTGATAGACATATGTTGTACCAGTCTCTAATAAATATTGGGACATATCTGACTAGGCAACAATTTATTTTAATTCATGGTTTATAATGAACAGGTACTATAAGTTTACCAGTCCGTCTTCACATCCCAGGTTGAAGAGCTGACTTAGTTACAAGATACTGTTGAGCAGAGAGCCCTCCCAGTCCAATCACTGGCATCTCAGAGGCATCAGAATTCTCTGGTTTTATCAGATAAAGGCTGTGCTTTAAGAGTATGGAGATTGACTACAGACCACATGAAGCTCAAGAAGAAGGATGACCAAAGTGTGGATGCGTTAGTTCTTCTTGAAAGGGGGAACAAAAATATTCATGGGAGGGGATATGGAGACAAAGTTTGGGGCAGAGACAGAAAGAATGGCCATTCACACCCTGCCCCACCTGGGTATACAGTCCATTTATATACAGCCTCCAAAACTAGACAAGATTGATGAAGCTAAGAAGTGCATGCTGAGAGCAGCCTGATATAACTGTCCCCTGAGAGGCTCAGCCAGAGCAAGTCAAATACAGAGGTGAATGCTAGCAGCAAACCTTTGAGCTAAGAACAGGGTCCCCATTGGAGGAGTTAGAGAAAGGATTGAAGGAGCTGAAGGGGCTTGCAAACCCATAAAAACAACAATACCAACCAACCAGAGTTCCCAGGGACTAAACCACTACCCAAAGAGTACACATGGACAGACCCATGGCTCCAGCTACATATGTAGCAGAGGATGGCCTTGTTGGCCACCAAGGGAAGGAGAAGCCCTTGGTTCTGCCAAGGCATGGCCCCCCATTGTGGGGGAATGTCATGGGGGAAAGTGGAAAGGGGAGTGGTTGGGGAGTGGGAACACCCTTATAGAAGAAGGGGAAGGGTGGGCTAGGGGGCTTATGGCCAGGAAACTGGGAAAGGAAATAACATTTGAAATGAATAATATTGAAATATCCAATAAAAAATAAAATAAAATAAGAAAGTTTTTTTTAAAAAAAAGAAGAGTATGGAGATTGAAATGAGTCAAAGCAATGAGACCCCCAATCAAGAGCCCTTGTAAAAGTAAAACTGCCATTTGTTGAAACAAATGAAAAATCTATAAAACTACAGAAAACTCAACAAGAGAACGAAGAATATGTCTTCTACCATACTGGCTACAAACTTGTAGAAGGGAACTGACGATTGTGTTTATAATCAACAAATATTTATAGTACTAGAGCCATGAAGCCAACAGAGCAACGAGATAGAAATGCCTGCTCTCAGGGAACACGCTATACAGGGAAGGGGTGGGAAGGGAAAAGATGATCATGAAACTCTTAAGGTAATAAATGAATAAATGATACTAAATGGCGGGAAATGCTATGTCCTGAAAGGAACAGTGGGGCCAACAGAAGGGAGAAGACAGTGTGTAAATGGTTGTTCAATCCAGACCTCTTAGAAAGGGGGAAATCTGAACACAGATTGTAAAGACGTGAAGGAGTTAATCAAGCAGATAATTGAACGTGCCAGGCAAAGCAATCCCATACATTGCCGACGTGCTTACATTAGAGTTTGTAAATAGCAAAGTAATATTTCACTTGTTTATATAATAATTGCATATTTTGGATATGAATTATTTTTAATGGGAATCACTTCTGTGTCTTCAAAATTATATGCTCAAGGGTCAGCATAGATCCTGTGGCTTCTTGGACATGTCTACCAATTTCAATCAAGGTTCAGGAACTTAGACCAGACAAAGTAAAGGGAGCCACACTCATTGGAAATGTCACTTTGTAAACAAATTAATTTTTTTGCTGGCATGATTCATGTTATATCAGGCAATGGGAAGGAGATAGATACGGCAAGAATTCTCCCTGAAGAGTAATTTGAAAGTACATCAGCTTAATATCCAACGTTCATGCTGGGCTTCATAGTCAGAAATGAACAGTGCCTTCTCTGTTCCCAAGGCCAAGGCTTGAGTTTAAGTGTCTGGGTAGAGTCATTCCCACTGTTCCTGCCCCTCACCCTCTGGAGGGCTGTGTAAGGGGAAGTGACTTAGGGTTTTAGCACAGATTTCTTTGCTTGGTACAATATCTGCTGTAATTTTTCCCAGATGAAAACAATTCAATGGAAGTTCAAAAAGAAAGAGCCAAGCCAAGTGTGGTAGCGCCTGCCTTTAATCCCAGCTCTTGGGAGACAGAGACTGGGCAGAAGCAGATTTCTGGTCAAGGCCAGCCTGGTTACGAAGCTAGTTTCAGGACAGCCAAGGCTACACAGAGAAATCCTGTCTCAAAAAACGAAAAACCAAGCCAAAACAAACAAACAAGTAAAGGAACAAACAAAAGAATAGAAAAGGAACCTAGTTTTATTTTTATCTGTTTACTTTTTAACACTGGGTTACCGTGGGGAGGGGGTGACAAAGCAAAATACAATACAGTCATGAAAAAGGCCAGTCAAATGCTGAGGTAGAAATCACTATGGGCGATACTCACGCCCTACAGTAAAATGCCAGCTGTGCTTTGTCTAAAGCCCACCACTAGCTGGCGGCAATCCTTTCTGGGAACCCCTCAGAACTAGTTTGGGTTTTTTTAGATGGTGAAAAGGAAAGAGAAGTTAGAGGAACATGCCCTCAGTGAGCTCCAGGTACAGAAACTCTGTCCTATGAGGGTTGCTTAACAAAGACTAGACTAAAAAACAAAACAAAACAACCAACAACAAACAACAAACACACCTTCACACACCGGACAGCAATCATCACGCAGTTATCACGGCATAGGACAGTGTTTTCACTGAGAATCAACAATAAATAAAACTACCTGTTTTGTTTTTGTTTTAACTTGTAAAAAATTTTCAGTTAGCATATGAGGCATTATATCTCGTTAAGGCATTTTGAACAGCATATTGTAGTAGATGTTCTTCTCTCTTCATCTCTACAATCCTCCCTGCTGGCCGTGATCACCCTCCTACCCTCCCTATCCAGTCTTTTGCCTTTCCATGTCCCACCCCAGCATCTTTCTTCACTTTTTGTCTTTACCTCTTTTGCCAGTGTGCTAGGCTTTACTCACACCTACACACAGAGAGGAAAAGACACACAACACACAACTACACACACGGGGATGCATGCACTACAGACTAATATCTATGAGAATGAAAATGCAGGTTTCTCTCTGAGTTTGACTCAGTATTCCACTGTCTAGAAGAATCTATTTTCTGGCAAATTTTATTTTTTCTCTTAGCCAATTCAGATTCTGTTGAGTATATGTACCACGTTTTTATTATCCATTCATCTGCTCATGAGGCGTCTAGGCTGGTTCCATTGGACTATTTTTTTTTTTTTTTAAGATTTTGGCACAGGGTAAGAAGAAACAGTGCAAAATTAGAACTGTGTAGGTCAGAAAGTGGCTCATAAAAGTAACCAAGCCCAGGTGTTAGCAGTATTCTAGGGGAGCAAAACTACTGAACTAAAGCCAGAAACCCTGTAGACAGTGGACATGACACTGTCTGCCGTAGACACTAAAGCCTAGACACGATGTCATCTGAAGAGCAGCCCCGTGCTCACTTTACTTGTTTCTCTGACGAAGACCAACTCTCAGCATCCAGTCCCTTTTTGAAAAGAAAATCCCCTTCGGAATCGTTCATGATATCCAAACCTCGACATATACTTGGGAAACGTAATTTATGATTCTGTTGATTTCTAGGATACCATGCCAAGTTGAATTGCCAGAAAGTAGATAGCACTGTTCAGTGACACAACCCCTTAGATGACAGTGATGAACAGGTTTGTGCTGGCTCTTACTTTATTAACCTTCGTCTTCACACACCCCTTCTGTTCAGCTTCATGTTGGTGGAAATGGGGTTTGCTGACAATAAGGACAATGGAGAGAGCCTGCCGGTTGAAAAGGGGCCATGTTCTCTCTCAGATGTGTTTTGTTCATTTATTTTGTTTATTTGTTTATTTGTTTTTGTTTTTGTTTTTGTTTTTGTTTTTGTTTTTGTTTTTGTGGGGCAATGAACATGTAGGGACAGAGCTCAACAATCCTGGAAGCCTTTCCTACATTGACAGCAACCCTGCAGGCTCTACAGCCGAATCGTCTTCCTCAATCATTTTCCTCGCAGCAGCAGGCAGCAGGCTTCTCACAGTGCAGGTCTGAATGTCTCCCCTCTTACCTAGACCTGGTTTCTTTCTGCAGTTTCTACCTATTGATACCTTGTTGAGCAGTGAAGGCACATACACCTATTTACTTCACATGCTTCCTGCTCAGATTTCTACCTCACAGTTAGCTAGTGCAAAACTTGGCAAAACTACCCTCCTCTGGGCCTGCGTCTCCCAATTCTTCCACATTTCCCTCTCTCTTCCTGTGAGTGGGTGAGGGCACCCTGGGTTATACATCCTACCCTGACCTCTGATACTTCAACATTTCAAGTCTCTATGAGGCTAGGTGCTTTCTCTTCCACTGAGACCAGACAAGGCACCCCAGCAAGAACATATCCCACATGCAGGCAACAGCCTTTGAGCACAATGTAAAGTAAATAAGTAAGTAAATAAATAAATAAATAATTTAAAGAATTATGAGAAGGTAGTATAACAAAATGTGCAATGTGGTAGACACAGAAAATTCTAGGATAATTTTTCTAAACTCTTTTATGGGTGAATATGTTAGTGGATCTTTATTCTAATTTTATTTATAAAAGGGGAAAACAATAAAACCAGCATTTCATTGTTTAAAAAAAAAATCTTGACAAAACTAAAAGCAATGCCAAGCAACCAGAGCTTCCAGGACCAAGCCACTACCTAAAGACTATACATGGACTGACCCTGGACTCTGACCTCATAGGTAGCAATGAATATCCTAGTAAGAGCACCAGTGGAAGGGGAAGCCCTGGGTCCTGCTAAGACTGAACCCCAGTGAACTAGACTGTTGGGGGAGGGCGGCAATGGGGGAGGGTGGGGAGGAACACCCATAAGGAAGGGGAGGGGGGGGATGTTTGCCCGAAACCGAAAGGGAATAACACTCGAAATGTATATAAGAAATATTCAAGTTAAAAAAAAAAAAAAAAGGAGTGACATGTGCAAAACGTTTATGGATGTGTAATGACCAACTAGTAATTCAAAGTCAGAGCTGAATGTGGTGACACATGCCTGTAATCTTAACACTTAGGAGACCTAAGCAAGAGGATCAGGAGTTGAAGGACAACCTCAGCTACATAGTGAGCTCTAGGCCAACTTGGGCTACATGACACCCTGTCTCCAAACAACAGCCTCATGTGACTTCACAGCATCCTTGGTTCTCAATATATAGCATGCATAATTTGGGAATATATATATATATATATATATATATATATATATATAGAGAGAGAGAAAAAAAAAAAAAAAACTAAAAGCAAGTTGAAGTCTCTTACGTTGGGCGTCCCCTGAAATGCTTCGGGCAAATTAGAATGCTGTTGTTTTTGTATTTCTCCTGGTTTTGTGACTGTTTCTGGGATGGTAGTTACATGAAATTATGTTTTAAACATCTTCCAGTGGACACAGCTCTCATCCTGTGAGAAGTGGTTGACAAGGAGCACATACATTCATATTCTTGCAGAATTTCCCACACCAGATGCTTCAAGAACTGCTTAGAAATATTTGAAGTCTTTATTTGTGGTAAGGCAGAAGTTTGACATTATCATCAGTCATATAAAATCTCATGATAAAAAAGGATCTCAGCATGTCATCCTAGCGTCTTCGTTGTCAGACTTAACTACTTCCAAAGATTATGAAAAGACTGGTAGAAACCTAAGAGCTGGCTGAATTTTACATACTCAATACCACATTGTGACTCTTGCACAAAGCTGTCACAAAAAAAAAAAAAATACTTAGGCTTGTTTGCTTGTGATTGGGTATAAACTGTTAGTGTCCAATTACCTTCCAAGATCTCAGTGGACTTTGGGTGTTTTGACATCCCGAAATTATGTCAACTATGATATAATGACTACCAAAATTAAATGAGGGCATTATCACAGTTCGCAATATAAAATCACATGAACACTACTATCGTCTTCTGCCTGTGGAAGAAATCTGGTCGCTCATGTTCTGTCTCCAATGTAGATATTAGTGTGTAGATTTGCTTGGGTGTGTGGTGTGTGTGTGTGTGTGTGTGTGTGTGTGTGTGTGTGTGTGTGTCATAGCGAGCACACACCCTGTGTCCATGTGTCATGTGTACATGTATGTAAATGTGATTAAGGATTAAACCACTACAAAAGAGAACAGATAAAGGTAATGATAGATGCTGAAGAAGAATGGTAGGGTGGGCAAAATGCAACATGGATGGAAGGAGACTGGGTGGGGCAGAAACAAGGGGCATCAGAGTTAGCTGGGATGTTTATGGAGAGAAGGAGAATCTATGACAACACATGGGCTCAAAAATGCCACAATGATATCCAATACCTTGTATGCTAATTTTGAAAATTTTTAAAAAGGTAAAAATCTGTTCAAAGCAAGTAGTTTTAGTTGTTGGTCCTCATTCTGTACTGAAAGTCCTGTGCAAAGCACTAATGACAAGCACCAGGTGTCTGAAATCTGTCTCTATTAAGCAACCCTCAGCTGGCAAAGTCTGTAAGTAGAGTTCAACCAGGGCATACTTTTATAACCACACATTTCTTTTTTACATGGGATATCATTTAAAACAACCTAAAAGAAACACACACCCATGAAATATACACACACTGCTTGCTAGTGGAGACACTGCTGTCATCCCAGAGAATCCCACAAGTACCGTCACGTTGGTGTCCTCATAGGCATTTGTCACCCAGCGTGCAAAGATTGAATGTTTGACAGAGAATTGCAAACTGTATTCCAATGCCTCCTACAATCACTTTCATTCCTTGCTAGATGTCTAAACAATTTAGACATAAAGAAAGATGGCAGGAGGGGGGAACGCAGAGTTGAAGGCACAGACTTTGTGAATTATTTTCCTGGGACATATGAGGAGGCTGTATGAGAACACGAGCCCTCAACAGATGCATAAATCCATTATCTCTTCACTTGGCAACTTGCTCTTCCTTTCGGAAAAATTCAAGCAAATTTGGATCATAAAGTAATATAAACCAGCCGAAATGCAAAGCAATCGGATAAAAACAGTCAGCACAGACTGGTGGGACCTCACCAGAGGCATTGCCCAAGTGAGCTTGGAGCAGACACTACCATCTATGTTCACTGCTCCACAAAGAACTCAACAGTCACCCCGGTAAGCACCTGCAGCATCAGTTACCACTCGGCTGTGGTAAACACCCATCCATATTCACAGCCCTCAGCAAATCACAGGGGCAATGCCCTTCACACAGTTATCATTTCAGCTTTAGCCTGCAAAGGCTCATGGGAGCTACAGTGCGACTCATACAACCAATGTGTCCAGAAACAGGTGTTTTTAAATGTACACCTGGTAATAAATATTAAAGATGGAAGTTGTGACAGAACCTGCTCATCTCTTTCCCACTTGGCTTGGTAGCTTCTACTCACACTGTTGCAGATGGAGCACCGCAGATGACATCCGGCTCTCCTGTCTTGAACTTCGAATGCCATTTTCCTCAGGAATTTTGGATATCTATAAAATTAATAGCAAATCAAAAGATTATGAATCAAGATTCAGTCCTTATTTTGCAGCTGAACATTTCTGAGAAAGAATTTTGTCTCATCCTCTATAAAACAACAGTTGTCTCTTGTCTCTTATTCTATCCCATCCCGTGAGTCATGCTAGGATACTTTGGAAGTATCCTAAAGTAGTGTTGCACCATGGTTGAAACATTCAGATTCTCACATTAGGAAGACCAAAGCCAATCCTCTAACCTCTCAGAGAGAAATTTCTGGAAGAGGAAGAATGTTCCTCATAAAGAAGTTTTACTGTGAGTTCTAAATATCATAAAACATAGAATTACCAAAACTTTGTTATCATTATTACACACAAAAGTAAATTTTATTTTCTGTTCATTTCCCAAAATCACATGTAGATTTGGACACAGCTCCTATGTACAGTATAATGATGTGGTATATAAAGATTAACTTTGGCATGGCTTTTAGGAGTTGAAGCAACACATGTGTTATACCCTTCAGTCAGGCCTCCTGTGGTGGAACTCAGGACAAAGATTCTGAAAAGAAGAATCAAGAAGGCAGGCAAACTAGAGAACTCTAATCTGAAGGATTTCCACGGCAGTTGGACTTTCCTTTTGTCCTATCCATTCCAAACTTGGTAAGAAACCAAAATCTAGAAATATTAATGGAAAGACACAGAAAAGAAGAAAGAAAAGGGAAGAGGAGGAGAAGGAGGAGAAGAAAAAGGAGGAAGAAGGAAAAAGGAAGAGCAGGAGGAAGAGGAAGGGGGAAAGCCTGCCTTTTCGTGCTGAAAGGTTAAGAAACAGCAAGCAGAGCAAAACAGAAAATGTGGATAACCACTCTACTCTAGTCAAACAACACCAAAAACTGTGCTCTCAGACCAACCAGAGAAAGCGGGACTTTGGCAGTCTGTAAAAATGCCTTGCATACCTTCCCTCCAGGGTGATGAAAGAAAAGGAAGAATGGAGAGGTGAGACTCGAAACCTTGTCAGGCCCCTTGTTATATGTTGGAGCATCTTTTGGGTGTATGCCCAGGAGTGGTATAGCTGGGTCCTCAGGGAGTAAGTGCTATGTCCAATTTCCTGAGGACCAGACTGATTTCCAAAGTGGTTGTACCAGTTTGCAGTCCCACCAGCAATGGAGGAACGTTCCTAATTGCTCCTGTCTAAAGGAAATACAGGGGCAAAGGGTGGATCAGGCACGGAAGAAAATGTCATCCAGAGACTGTCCCACCTGGGGATCCATCCCATATGCAGCCACCAAACCCAGTAACTATTGCTAATGCCAAGAAGTGTTTGCTAACAGGAGCTAGATATGGGTGTCCCCTGAGAGGCTCTGCAAGAGCACTCCTGAAACAGATGAAGATGCTTGCTGCTAGCTATTGGACTGAACAAGGGGACCCCAATGGAGGAGTTAGAAAAAGACTGAAGGAGCTGAAGGGGTTTGCAACTCCATAGGAAGAACAACAATATCAACCAACCAGAACCCCCTTCCCCCAGAGCTCCCAGAGACTAAACCACCAACCAAAGAGTACACATGGAGGGACCCATGGCTCCAGCTGTATATGCAGCAGAGGATGGCCTTGTCTGACATCAAAGGGAAGGGAGACCCTTGGTCCTGGGAAGGTTTGATGCCCCAGTATAGGGGAATGTAGGGTGGTGGGGCTAAAGTGGGTAGGTGGGTGGGGGAGCACCCTCATGGAGGCAGGGGAAAGGGGGTGCGGTGGGGGGTTTTCGGAGAGGAAACCAAGAAGAGGGATAACATTTGAAATGTTAAAAAAAATAACCAATAAAATCTAAAAAGCGGGGGCCCTTAGTGGTACCTGGTGAGAACAAAGAAGGTAAACAGGACCTTGAATTTCTACCTCAACCCAAGGTAGCAATCACCTGCTCCCTGTGAAGAAGAAGCAGAGGACACATCTCAGAAAGTCGGGCTCTTAAAATGTAGCTGGTTTGACAAGGCTGTATCCAGGAGGAGCTGCAGAGGCCACTAGGTACAGTAAGAGGATGTGACTCACTTCCAGCCAGGGAGCCACCAGAAGTCTAACAAATATCTAGACTTTGACTATTGAGCCAATAATTCAGTGGACCTCACAATAGTTAGAAGCAAATGGACGTCCATAGACTTGACCTTATAAAGTCTTGGCCTAAACTCAGGTTACACAAAGGAACTGAAAATGATTCCAAGGTTTAAGTACAAAACTATAAAACCTGTTTATAAGATAGTCCTGGGGAACCTTTCCAGAGTATAAAAAATTGATGATCATTTTGGACTTCGTCCAAAAAAGCAAAATCCAGAGATATAAATTAATAAATTAATTGTACATTACTGAAATTGTTTTCACTCTGTGAGAGATTTTGTTAAAAGAATGAAAAGACACAATACATGAGGAAATATTTCCAAACAGACAGGTGTTTGTCAAGCTCACTTAAAACTCAATAGTAAGAATAATCCAGTTACAAAATGAGAGGAAAGGCAGGAAGGCACAGTTTCCTTGAGAGGACACAAGGACAGCAAGTAATCATGGGAAAAAGGTATCTCTACCGAGAGACCCCAAATAAAGACTACTATGAGATAAACATCCCGAAATTGAAGATGGCAATTATAGAGTGACCATCCTGAACGCTAGCAAGGATACAGAGAAACTTCATCTTTTACATGTTGCTGATGGGAACATGGCTGACACTCTGGAAGAAAGTCTTATGTCTTAAGAAAATTGAACAGACATTGGACAATGCAGCAGTCCCTCCTGGGCACTTGTCCCAGAGAAACAAGACATTATTATTATTTACTCGTAGTAGCCTTAGCGGGAATGCGTCTCAGCAGTGAAAGAAAATGAGCTATTGACAGGCACACATTAGCGGAATCTCAAGGACATTGAAACAAGTCAAACAATCTCAAAAAAGACCTGTGAGGTGAGTCCATTTTAGTGTCCATCCTGTAATGACACTTTATAGCGATGGAAAACAAAGTAATGGTTGCCGAGAGTTGGAGTATTATGGGCTACGGAGTTGAGCATGGCCGTAGAGCTTAGGGAAAATACCTTTTGTTTTGATTGTACGGAAGGATGCATGTTGCTACACATGTTTCAAAACAACGCACACTTAGACCACCACTCATTTCCTGCTATTTTTCATTTTATTATAGTTATGTAAGATAATTCATTGGAAGAGACCGGGGAAGTATGGTACAGCACTCTTCTGCAATTTCCATGGTTCTATAATTACTTTGAAATAAAAATTGTTTGTGATTTTAAAGTTTTCATCTTGGGGGCATTTCTGGAGACCAAGAGGCTTGTACACTCATAGATCGAAGAAAGCAAAATGCACCCCAATAAGTGACTGCCTTGAAAACATGTCACAGATTGCTGCAGCTCAGAAAACAATCAACTCTTTTAAATACGAGTTCCAGGTAGATTAATGTTTTCCAGCCTCCAACTACATATTAATAATAAGTGGGGAGCAACTAAAGTTCCCAGTGTCCAGCTCTACCCCAGTCAGGGTATGGATGATTGGTGTTCTCCAGGACAGTTATAAAGCTGCCCTGGACTGAGGAACACCATAGTTCACTGAAGAACTGCAACATCAGCTCCATACATAAACGTTGACATTCCTGTTGAGCTCTTCCATGAGATAAGTAAGGCTGGAAGTTGTTGCTATTCTAACGGTCAGTCCATTTGCGCTCAGTTACCAAGACCCTTGTCCCTTCTCAACCTTTGAGCAAGATTGATTATCCGTTTTCCCTAAAAAGGAAGTAGGTGATTTTCAAAGGGGTTGGGTTTAAAAAAGACCTCTATGAGTGCTCCTTTGAATATGGAAGGGTGTTTTAAATGGTGTTTTTCTGTTAAGTTGTTATTAATGAAATCAAGGGAACTCTCTAAACACATGCATTAATTTGTGAGTAGCTGCTCCTTCGATGAGGGAACCACAGTGAAGCACAACAGGAGAGCTTTCACATTACATAGGCTTGATTGGAAGATGAGTTCCATATGGACACACGATACAAATTTTACAACCCAAATGATTAGGCCTATCTTATTTGCTTGAGTTATAAAATACAATCAGAGCCCTAATTGAACATATGTAAGTATGTGTGTAGATAGATAGATAGATAGATAGATAGATAGATAGATAGATAGATTCCGTTACACAATAAATTTTAGTTAGCAACCGTTTACCAATACTCCTGAGCAACCCTGGTTATTACAGCAAATATATGATGTAGATTAAAAGTAGAATCCAGAAACCAAAGGCCTTTGTTTACACTTCCTCATACTGACAGGTCGTCTGCCTTTAGATGAGTTCTTTACCAATTCCTTCAGGTTTAAATTTGAAACAATAACACTCTGAGAAGTAGACGAAATAACATTAGCAAGTTCTTCAAGCTGCAAAGGGCTCAACCCTGTTGTATCTAATGTTATTTCATTCACCTCTCCGGATGTTATTATTTTAAATTTAAACATGGATCACATAAAGCCAAGCACAGTATTATATAGCTTAACACTAGAGCTCCTGCAGGAAGGTGAGAGGCAGGTATAGGGAATCCCTGAGGCTTGTGTGTCAACAAACCTAATATATGCAGCCACAAAGAGAAGAGACCCTGTCTTAAGCATGAAAGAAGGCAAGGGTTGACACCCAGTATTGACCTATGACCACACATGTGTGTTTGTTGCAAATGCAAGGCTAAGACATCCTGCACTTAAGCACAAACATGCAAATAGGCACACACACACACACACACACACACGCACATGCACATGCACACGCACACACACACAAATTGTAGTCTATATAAATAACATAGGTTTCCCATTATCAAAACTACCGTGCAGAATTGAAGGGTGTTTTTTTCACTTAGCAAACAACTTGAGCTCATTTTTTGCACTGATGCAGCCATTAAACGACTCAGTAAAAGTGGCCTCTTCTCTCGTCTGTAAAGCCATGTGGGAACAAATATTCTATGCCATTTACAGTTTTCCTTTAGGAAGCTAGCAGATTATTTCTCTGTCTGGATTTTCTATTAAAAGCGGCTTCAGCTGTGGTGTTGCTAACACTTAAAGATTTAGATTTAGGGGAAGATTTCTAGTTGCATACATATGGCTGTAAATATTCCACACCAGAAGCAATGCAGGAGGGCCACAAGGATATCTGGATGAATTTCAAACTGTCTGCAGCATGCAATATTAATTAGAGAATATGTGCACGGTGCCGAACAGTGTGAGAATAAATGGACTTTATAAATTTTTAAATTTTGCAAATACGAAATTATACAATATTCCTAAACAATAAATTTCAAATAAGCCCAAGTGAATGATTTATAAGAATAATTGAATAATAATAGACAATAATAGTTTGAAAGCTGTCTGTGGCTTAAGTATCGAGAGAGCAAAAATAATGCATATTTTAGTGTGAAATAGAGTCTTGTTTTTACTTTGTTTTTCGTTTTTGCAGTGCTAGCAATCAAAACCAGGACCTTGCATATGTAATCGACTGCTCTACAACTGACACATATCCCCATCCTGGTTTTTATTGGAATGATTTTAGTACTGCATATGAAAAATTCACCTCATTCCTCCCTTACCGTTCCCTTAATCCCCTCCCCCATTCAACCTTCCTCTACTAGTTTGCCCTTTATCCCCTTACAATATCATATTCTGTTTTTCTAGAGTTGTGCTTTTAAAGCAATGGTCTAATGTATAGAAAATAAATGTTCAAGTATTTATACATTTTAATATACAAAAGAATGCAGGCCCTTATACTTGTGTGTTAAAATATTTTGATTTATGGTGAGCTGAAATTTTAAAAATAATAGGGGAAGAGAAATATGGGGAATAATAGCTTTTAAAAGAAAATAGGGGAAGAGAATGCCCCAAGCAGACAACATATGCTACCAAGTGAAACCCCAGTAGTAGGAATGGATTCCGTCTTGCTGAGTTGTAGGACACAGGGGTCTCAAAGAACCATACCCCCCAAACGTCATGCTATTGCTGATATTACTGTTTAACCCTACAACCTGAAAGCACAGTCCTATTGCTGAAGACACCACTCGGACAGTCAGATATAAATTGAGCTTGATGCCTATCTAGAAGCTTCACCCCTGCTGGAAAGAACTATACACACTACGGGAGGAGAAAATGAACCACCAGTATCGCCTGTCTCTGAACCGTGGAATCTATAGTAGTAACCTGTCTCTAAGATATGCTGGTACTATAGTGGCACAAATGTTATGAGAGTAACCAACTAGGTTTTATTAATATTTTTATTAATATAAGATTTAAGACCTACTTTATTAGATTAAACACATATCAGACACTGCTTAAGTGGCCTTAAGAACTGGGACTAGATAGGTCATGGACCTGGGGTTGGGAGGGACAACCTTACGCTATTATCCTGCTAAAGGAACATAGCAATAAAATGACTCTCAATGACATACTAAACCCATAGAGCGGTGCCTGGTTCAACCCTCATCACAGAAGCTTGTATTTGAAATATAAAAGAATTAACACAAAGCCCCACAAATGGACAGTGTGACAAGATTGAAAGACTCTGGGGCACATCTAAACAGGATGTTGTTATTAAACCCCTCTTCCCCAAGGCTCAGCAATTTACCTGGGAGAGTAGGAAGAAAGATTGTAAGAGCCGGAAATGGTGAATGACTCTGGGGAAATAGCATCCAGACAGCAGGAATGACACACATGTGAACTCGCTGAGACCGCGGTAGCACAGATAAGACCTGCACGAAGTCAGCAGAGCGAAGATCCCAGTCTGGAGATTGGGAGGTGGACCAAAACTCCTACCACTAGTGAAGAAACCATTACCCATGGATAGCTGCTGTGAGGGAGAGGATTCCTACATGGAATAACACAGGGTATGCCAGGGCAGGCCTCGTGCTCAGGAGTAGTTGAGGAACACGAAAATGGACTGTATGGTGTGTGTGTGCTTGTGCATGTGTGCGTGCGCAACACTGTGTGTGTGTGTGTGTGTGTTTGCGTGTGTTTGCGTGTGTGTGTGTGTGTGTGAGAGGGGGGGTGGTTTGTTTTCCTGTATGTTTATTTTGCATTTTTGTCTGTTTGGGGGGAGGCAGGGAGGCAGTGGTAAAGTTTGATGGGTAGAAGGTGGGGAGGATCTGGGGGAACTTCGTAAAGGGGAAAGAGTATGCTCAAAATATATTGTATATAAGAAAAATTGAAATAGTGAAAATGTAACAACCAGGAAAAGAACACAATACTCTTGGTGACTTTTTTCAGTTCTCAATCTCCATTGCTACTGCACTGCGAGGGGGACCTTGCAGGAGTCCAGAGCGAACGACAGAGAGGTAAGAATGAAAACTTAGTTCTGACTGACTTCACCTCCCCGGATCAGACTTGGAGAGCGTAATGCCAGGCAGTTCATTGTCAGCACATTTAAAACAGTACAATTTGGGAAAATATTTTCTGGTATAATACAATCTCTGGTGCACAAGAAAGCATAATTACATGGAAACTCAACTCAGGGTGCACGTCATTTCTTCTAAGAAGATGTGTTTAGAGATAGGCTTCCTGTACTAGCTAAGGGCCTAGGAAGGACCTGGCCTGGTCTCCGTCATACAGATAAGGTAGAGGTCATTTGGGACATTAGCCATCTCTGGCCTTGGTTGAGGAAGCTTGGGGAAGCCTCTGGGTATGCAAATAATAGGTCATTTACATTATTCAGTGACGCTAGTCCTGCTTCTGGTGGTTTGGGGAATTCCCCCACTGTAAAGGTCATTTAGATTACTAGCCACCTCTGGTCCTGGTTGTAGGAGATTGATAGGGTCTGGCCCAACAGATAAAGATCACCAGGCTGTTAATCAGTTCCAATTCCCAGCCTGCTGGGTGGAAAAACAGGTCTTTCCTCCTTAGGGGAGACAGCCCTGAGTGATTAGCATTCCTAGTTTCCTCCCATGTTTGTGGGTACAAGGCCTTTAGTGCTGTGATCCCAACAACACTGCAGGTTCGGACACTCCTTACAGGGACAACAGACAAAGTGATCTTATTGTCTTACTTATTTTTTTTAATGGTCTCTTTCCCTCCCAAACAGAATCACAGTATCCTATACATTGGATTTGATCAAGTACATTGAGGCCAAGAGAAAAGATATTGCAGAAAAATGAGATAAAGTGTAAAGGAAGATTTAAAGACACACTGCCCAGCACAGCTACAGAACACAGGTAATAATTTAGCAGTAAGGAAAGACATGAATGTCTCATGATACACAGTATGGCCTGCTCACGGGGGTATAGTATTTGCTGTTTGGAAATCAGCAGGGCATCTCTCCTGAAGGCCGTCATAAAGCAGAGCTTCTCTGATGGGATAAACATCATGACTGGTACCACCTCCAGCCTAGTGATGTACCACAGGCCTTATAACAACTCTAGGATCCCACAACAGCAAAGGGCAATAAAGATAACCACAGACGTGGAAACCATACCGAGGAAGTTCTGCCTCCTTAATGAACAGAGACATGAGGCTGCCTGCTTGACTCAGAGAGCTCTAAAGGAATAGAAACAGTGAAAATGTTCACAGGGGTTTTCGTAGGGTGGGCCAGATGTTCAGAGGGTAGAGCCCCAAGAAGAAACCTGTGGCTATTCAGCCCGTGAAGCTGGAAACCTCAAAACAGAGTCAATGATGCAGCCACTGTGCAGGCCTGAAGGTTGAAAGCTCATTAAAGAAAAACTGTGCAAGTCCACGCAGGCCGAAGTCCAGGGGCTGAAGAATACAGATCATCAGCCTTAGAGGAAAATGCCTTTACTGACATCTCACGGCTCCCACATTATTTTTTAAACTAGGCTTTCACACTACAAGGCCAGATTGTCTAAAGCGGCAGAAATGGATGAAGAAGTGCTAAAATATCCATAAGTGCTTTGCCCCTGATCCCTTAACTACTTTGTTGCATTATCAGAAATTAGAGCTGATTCACGAGTGAAAAGAAGGCCCCCAATCAGTTTGCACAATCTCCTTGTCTAATGGGTGTGAGTGCACTCTGGAAGGACTTCATGTTCAGAAGCAAGCATTCCTTTTCAGGCACCAGCTGCCAGGAAAGCCAAGACTTGAGCCCAAGCCAAAAAAAAATTACAAAAAAAAAAAAAAAAAAAAATTAAAAGTAAATCCCAAGATTAATTCTTGTCAAACCAATTAAACCAGATGCCAAAAGTATCAGAAAATTCACTGAGGCTTATAATGGACCAGACTCAAAAGTCAAGAAGGAAAAGTGAGAAAATTACCCTAGGTGTCTGATTGAAAGAAAACAGAAGGAACTTGGAAAATTCTAGAATGAACAACACAGAGGAGTTAGGAAGGGAGACACAGAGCAGGAAAAAGTGCATGTGGTTTCCCAATCCAATGTGAGTTCCAATCCAACTGGTCTTCACTCATTTCAGGTATTTGCACGCAGCCTGATTCATTCTCTCTCTCTCTCTCTCTCTCTCTCTCTCTCTCACACACACACACACACACACACACACACACACACATGAATCATAGAGTTGAGAAGAAAAATTAGCATAATACTCAATGAACTATTACCAAGATCGATTAAAGATAAAGATAAAAAATGTATAGAAACAAATATTACCACGCTTTAAAATACCCAGAATAATAAAAACAAATGTTAGGAAGTGGCAGTTCATAAACAGGATGAAGGAATCAACATCAGGAAAAGAAAAAGTTCAGGAAAAAAAAAGAGAATGCCATAGAGGTTGGAGTGAAAGTATTATTAGAAATAAAAACTGGGTAGGAATTTACCATATTAGATTCTGGCACTGTGGGCTTGACTATATAACATACCACACCTCTCCTGAGACTCCTCTTTCATTACCAGTCTTTAGCTAAGCAGAGCTAGAGCAGTGATCTGCAAACCAAATTTAAACACTTCAAGAGGGACGAGGGGCTCACTGGGTTATGTATTGTTGTTATAATAGTATTGATTGGGGGATAAATCTTATTATAGGGAGGAATCATTTTGGACACTATCCAGAGAATTTATTTAATAAAATACCAAAACTTCCCATCTACATAACAGTCTCATTTATAAAACAATCCCACAAGTGGACCCTAAGCGCATCGTTATAATTAATTCTAGGGTGTATAAAAATTCAGTCAGGGCTCTCATTATAAAAGAAAGAAGGGTTTCTTTTTAAGATAAATTCCAAGACGTTACTGAACACTTTCTGTATACTGGAGTGCATAAAAGACTGTAAGACTCTTAACAGTGGAATTAGCTTTCTTTGTTGACTTTGTACTCGGTTGAAGAAACGACTACAGAACAACCACACACAAACAGGTCTAAAGGAGGAGGCTAGAAAGGGGAAAACCAAAAACATAGCTGGAAATGTTGTGTTGTTCTGGCTCTGGGAATCGAAAAGGCCGAAGACCGAAGGTGATGTAACTTCTAGAGAAAGGTGAGCAGTCAGAGGGCTTTGGATTTGAGCTGGACTTTGACTGTATGTCTCCTGAGAACCTGACCCACAGATGCTGCACTACGCTGGAACCCCATGAGGAAAGGAGCAGAGGGAACCATAAACAGTATGGACATAAGGCATCACTGTAAATTTCTTGTTGAGAACAGAAAGACTACTTAGTTTTGCATTTTGTATCTTTCCACTTTACTGAAACTGTTGATCAGTTCTCAAAGTGTTCTGGTGGAGTTTGGAGGATCTCCTGTGTACAGTATAATACCACCTGCGAATAGGGATAAATTAACTTCATTTCCTGTTCTATCAGTTTTGTCTCCTCCTTTTGCCTGACTGTTCGAGCTAGTGATTCAAGCACTCTACTGAAAAGGATGAGGGATAGTGAACAGGATTATTCTTGATTTTATGAAAAGGACAAGGGATAGTGAATGGTATTATTCCTGATTTAATTGGAATTAATTCCTGATTAATGGAATTTCTTTGAGTTTTTTCTGCTTAGTATATATTGTCTGTGAGTTTTTCATGGACAGTCTTTATTACATTGGGGTATGTTCTTTCCAGTCCAACTCTAAGACTTTTATCATGTCAGATTTTGTCAAAGACATTTTCTGCATCTATTAAGAGATCATGTGAATTTTGTCTTTAAATTAATAGATATAAAATGTATTGCATTTAGTAGCTTTCATATGCTGAGCCATCCCTGAATCTCAGAGATAAAGCCAGCTTGGTCGGGGTGGGTGATCTTTTTCATATGTGTTTGCATTCCATTTACTGTGTTTCATTGAGGACGGTCACATGTTTGTCAGGGATATTGCTCTGTGGTTTGTTTTTCGCAGTTGTTTTTATTTACCCTGGTAATAGAGAACTACTGGCTTTGTAGAAAGATTTTTAGAGTGTTTCGTCTGTTTCTTTTAAAAAACAATTTAACAAATATTCATTGTAGCTTTCCTTTGAACATAGGATTCTTCAGTGAATCCACTGGGGCCTGGGCTCTTTTTAGCTAGAAAGAGTTTTGTTACCACTTTCCAGTCCTTATTTGTTATTGGTATTTAAGTTGTTAATCTCCTCTTGCTTTAACTTTAGTGGTTCTGATGAGTCTAAAGTCATAAAATGTGCAGGTAAATAAATTGAACTAGAAAATCTTACACTGGGTGATGTAACCCAGGCCCTGCAAGACAAAAGCTGCATATTCTCTTGTGTTTGTGAATCCAGCTCTAAATCTTCGAATGTGAGCGTGTAATCTAGAGTAACCAAAGAAACCAAGATAGTCAAAACAAATGAGGTACAGGGGTTGACAGGAGCTCAAGAGACAGAGATAACAGGTACAGTGAAGAGGAAAAAGAGGGTGAGGGACTTATGTTAGGTATGGAAGAAGAAAGGACAAATAATGCTAAGGATGTTTGAAAACACATAGTAAAACATTTTACGATCACTTAAAAATGATACACAACATGTATAAGCATATATAGAGACACTTGTATTTTTATTATACTGCTTTAAGTGATTATGTTCCCCCAAAAGAACCATGTACTGCCTAACAATATCCCCAGTGTCAGGCATAACAAACCTCCCTTCAAAATGTTGGTCCCAGGAATCCACAAGACTCCCAAAACAATATAGGCCATTGTGTTCCCTTGGTTTCCTCCAGGAACTTGATAGTAAGATTCTGTTGTTGAAGATGACATACACTCACTTCAGACACAGGCCTTGGAGCAATAGATCTAGGACCGACCTGGAAGCCTCTTCTCTAAGCAGTAATTTTCGTAGTTTCTGAAGGTGCTGTGCAAGCTGCCAAGGGCCAAAAGCAATGCTAGTCCTACCCGACTATAAAGCCAATGGACTACAGTAAGAAGCAAACCTGGCAGATATCCCTAGAGATGCAGTAGTGGTACTTACATCTAGGGAGTAACCAACAGATATCTGATTGGTATTCTTCATATCAGGTAAAGTCATGCCTGAGGCAGTAAACCTAACCAATTATCTGTGGCTGGTGAGGACCATACTACTGCCCTTTTCTTATACTAGTATAATTTCCAATTGTATTCTAAATAGTTATCCCCACATATTTAAACGTGTAGCTCTCATTCCTCAGCAAAGAAGCTCCTTCTCACAGCATGTGGAAATGTTTAAAGAAATCCACAACTGCTCAAAATTCTGAGAATAAGAGACTATGGGATGCTCAGTGCTAACTGACATATCCACAGCATAGCACCTACATCTGGGCCTTAAGGAGGACTGCAGAAGAGGGGCCAGAAAGGTTGTAAGAGCCAAAGGATTGTGACATCTGCCTCAAGATCCTATTTTCTATCTATAACAGGGATGCGGCACTCAGAAAATCTCAACCCTATTGTTACCAAATAACACCTGCATAATGAAAATATGTGTTGGCATTCTAACACAGAGGAATTCTCAAAGGCTCTCCCATTAGATAAAGAGCTACAAGTTATTGAATGGATACTAAGAGAGGGAGAATCAGTCTTCTCCAAGGAGGAGAACATTATTGGTTATCCAATCCCATATACATATGAGCAACACTAAATGGATTGCAGATTTTGTTCATATGTACATAAATGTGCATATATATGTGTATATGTATATATGTATGTATGTGCATATATATATATGTGTGCATGTGTGTGGCTGTGTGTGTGTGTGTGTGTGTGTGTGTGTGTGTATGAGTGTGTAACAGTAATACCTAAGGAAGACTGGTCATGAATTTGAAAGGAAGTGTGGAAAGCGCGGGAGGAGTTGTTGGAGGAGAAGGAGTGGGGGGACATGATGTAAACACAGTACTTACGCAGGAAATATTTAAAAGTTAAAAGCAGAAGACGTGTAGGAGAGATAACAATAAGAACGGTTAGAAGAGATACATAATGGAGAAGCAAAGGACACATCTGTGAGGAAATACAGAAAAGGCTTTTAAAAACAAGCTTCTAGGAGCTGAGGAAAACATGAGGAAAGCTGTTTTTCTTTTTTGTGGCTTTTCACAAGCTAAAAAGATACCAGGATTACTGGAGACAGATGCTAGTTGCCAAGTGGAGAAGTAACATTCAGGCGTCCCTTTAGGAACTTACGTTTGAGTTTGTACTAAATAAACAGTGGTCAGCACAACACAAACATTTGCTTAAGAGCGGTGTGGAGATCATTGTAACTGAAAGCGCTTTGCACTCAGTAAGTTACCTCTGGGGGAAACAAGTAAAGATAAAATATGGTGTTCATGACACCCTATTGGGTCCTTTGTTTTATATGCAAAAAAATGAATTTAAAGACTAGGGATCTTGCTCTAACTACTACTGGTTTTGTTACATTGCAAATCTAAATCTAAAAAAAAAGTCTCAGAAGAAAAGCAGTGAAGTGGTTATTTTGAGTTAATTCACAGTGAAAATACTCATTATTAAGTAATGAAATATACTGTAAAAGGTGAGGTCAGCATTCCAGTCTTACTTTCATCCTACCAGAGTGATAACTGGATAACTGTGAGGGGGCTGAGTCCCCTTTTTACAAAGTAGGAAATGAGCCCAGTCACCGCAGAAACATCTACGATGTATCTTTTTACCCTAAACTCAGGGATTATTGTGGAAGCGGGAGTGGGGGTGGGGTGGGGTAGAAAGGTCATAAAAGGCAAAGGAAAAGGAAGTTTGCCATAAGACCGGGTCTCCCAAAAATGTCAGCAGCTACACCCAGGAATTCTCAACAACATAATTGCCTAAACATGAGTTGGGCAAAGGTAACACCAATTGACAAGATAAAGCCCAGACGGCTTCAAACTCTTACAAAGACACACAGACAACTTGCACTTGTTGGGGGTAGTGAACTTCCCCAGAGAAGAACATACCAATCAGTTATTCAATACCAAGGGTCAGCCCTGAAAACAGACATACAAGCAACATTATAGGGACCAAGTGGGAGATAGACAAGTGTGTGTGTGTGTGTGTGTGTGTGTGTGTGTGTGTGTGTGTGTGTGTGTGTGTTTAAAGAAAGGCCATGAACTTGAAGGAGAGCAAGATGGAGTACAAGAGAAGCCTTGGTGAGGAAATAATGTAATTATATTGTAACCTTTCTTTTTAAAAAAACTATTTAAAAAGTAGGTAGTGATGTTCTCCTTGGATACAGAGATCTATAGAAATGCTATGCACACATATGAGGTTAGAATTTGGTTTGAAGTGTTTAGGGAAAGGAACGCGATACTTAAATCAGACAACCGGCTCTGAGAGCTAATGGAAACAGATGGGTAGCAATTAGAGAACACGAGGCATGAAACACTGCTGCAAATAGTTCCGCCTGGAGGAGGGGAGGACGATCCAAGCCTGGGAATGGCAAGGCTGAGAAAGGCTGAAAAGAAGCCGCTGTTCCAGCCTCTGCTCAGCCTTTACTTCCAAGTGGAAAAGCAAAGGAGTTTTAAAGTGAAACAAAGCGGGGGTTGGGGATTTGGCTCAGTGGTAGAGCGCTTGCCTAGGAAGCACAAGGTCCTGGGTTCAATCCCCAGTCCCCCCCCCCAAAAAAAAAAAGAAAAGAAAAAAGTGAAACAAAGCAACCTAAGAGATGTGACCAAATGAACTTCACCGCTGTGATACAAAGTATCTACACAATTACTCTTTCTCTCTGCCATCGGCCTCCCTCCTGCTCATCATCACTGGGTCTAGTCACAGTTGCACCAAAAATTGGGATTTGTTTTCAAGCTTTCTTCTTTATTTTTGGCAACCACATATAGAAATTATAATATTGATACATATATATCATATAATAATGTTGCAATATTAATATATGTATTATTCTACTGTGATAATTATCATCATTCTTGTCTTTATTTTTTGTGTCCCAAGATTCTCTCACAACTGCAAAATTAATAGAGTAGAGGAAAGAAAATTAGTAAGGCAGAAAGGACTAAGTGGAGCATTGGCTCCTGAGCTTAATACCTACCTGCCTGAGAAATTCAGAGACGCTAAATAAAACAGAAAGACAAACTTCAACATGGTTGACAGATTTCCTGGCTATTTTATAAATGCAAACCAGCTAGGTAGGAGTCTGTGGCTTGGAAATGCAATCTAGACGGGATGGCAGGGTGAGCTGAAAAGAAACAGTAGTTTGATTTATCGTGGTCATTTAATCAAGTTACACTGTAGCATTCACAATGATACTCATGACTTCAGTTTCTATTTTCTTGCATTGCGTTAAGTTCCTAGGGAAAGCGTCTGAGGTAATGGGTTTCAGTATGATGTCTTCCTGCATCTGTCATCCTCCTTTGTTCTCAATCATTTCCCTTCCCTGAGCTCCTCCTTTTCATCCAGTGTGTCCTCTCAGAGGCTGTTGCTTAACGGCAACTAGTGCTTGGACAGGAGGTACTGCACATGCTTCAGAATCTCACGGTCTGTGTCTTGACCATTAGAAACCTAACTGAAGGCTAAGATCAAAAACTCAGGTGACAGCAAATGCTGGCGAGGATGCGGAGACAGAGGAACACTCCTCCATTGTTGGTGGGATTGCAGACTGGTACAACCATTCTGGAAATCAGTCTGGAGGTTCCTCAGAAAATTGGACATTGAACTGCCTGAGGATCCAGCTATACCTCTCTTGGGCATATACCCAAAAGATGCCCCAACATATAAAAAAGACACGTGCTCCACTATGTTCATCGTAGCCTTATTTATAATAGCCAGAAGCTGGAAAGAACCCAGATGCCCTTCAACAGAGGAATGGATACAGAAAATGTGGTACATCTACACAATGGAATATTACTCAGCTATCAAAAACAACGACTTTTATGAAATTAAGGCAAATGGTTGGAACTGGAAAATATCATCCTGAGTGAGCTAACCCAATCACAGAAAGACATACATGGTATGCACTCATTGATAAGTGGCTATTAGCCCAAATGCTTGAATTACCCTAGATGCCTAGAACAAATGAAACTCAAGACGGATGATCAAAATGTGAATGCTTCACTCCTTCCTTAAAAGGGGAACAAGAATACCCTTGGCAGGGAAGAGAGAGGCAAAGATTAAAACAGAGACTGAAGGGACACCCATTCAGAGCCTGCCCCACATGTGGCCCATATATATACAGCCACCCAATTAGACAAGATGGATGAAGCAAAGAAGTGCAGAAGTGTAGATAGCTCCTGAGAGACACAGCCAGAATACAGCAAATACAGAGGCGAATGCCAGCAGCAAACCACTGAACTGAGAATAGGACCCCCGTTGAAGGAATCAGAGAAAGAACTGGAAGAGCTTGAAGGGGCTTGAGACCCCTTATGAACAGCAATGCCAAGCAACCAGAGCTTCCAGGGACTAAGCCACTACCTAAAGACTATACATGGACTGACCCTGGACTCTGAACTCATAGGTAGCAATGAATATCCTAGTAAGAGCATCAGTGGAAGGGGAAGCCCTGGGTCCTGCTAAGACTGAACCCCCAGTGAACTAGACAGTTGGGGGGAGGGCAGCAATAGGGGGAGGGTGGGGAGGGGAACACCCATAAGGAAGGGGAGGGGGGGGGATGTTTGCCCGAAACCGGGAAAGGGAATAACACTCGAAATGTATATAAGAAATATTCAAGTTAATTAAAAAAATAGAAACCTAATTGATATCACATTATATCAAATACGATACACGTTTCAAGAAACCATACACACAAAGAGTGAAAGTACAAAGCAGGCAAACTTTACTAATTTTCAATTAGATTTTAGCTGAAATGATTTTACTGTGAAGGATAGTAATTTATTTTAACTAGAGGTATTTTTGAATTTTTGCACCAGAATTTTCAAAATATTTATCAACTTAGAATATATACAGGTATATCTTACAACACAAAAGTAAACACGTGATGGATACTATATACCTTAATGTCAAATCTTAAGTCAGATAATTTCGTCACTGAGGAAATTAAATAGATAATGGAGAGGTACCAGCACCTGCTTATGAGCATTGAATAGCCTTGGGAGAATTCAGCCAAACAAACTCGCAAGTTTGTATCGGAGTGTAAATACTCAAAAATGAACAAAAAATAAGCAATGTTGATTCTCAAAGAAGCTTTGCCTTCCTGGCAAGAAATGTAGGTGATTTATTTATGTATGTGATGGTACAAAAAGAGAAAAAGAGTAATGCTATTCAAGATTACTAGGACACTTAGGGAAACTACAGTGCTACCTGTTGGTGCGATGTATGCCAAAGCTAAAACAGCATCCATCATGGGGTTTTTGTGCTATGGCTTCCTCTGCCTTCCTCATGCCTCTCTTCTCTGGGCCCCGTTCAGTGCAGAGATCCTGTGCAGTGAACTGCTGCTACCTTAAGAGACATCTTGTCTCTAGATGTAATCTTCAGAACTCAGAAATCCTTTCCAGCATTTGCAATAGATAAGCTTTTCAGGCAAATATATCTCTTTCTCATCACAATTGTGCTGCTTGCAATTGAGACAGCTCTCTCAGAAGCATCATCGGTCCTGAACCATCAGGGCGCTCCACTTGAATTTCCCCTAATCAGCACATTAGACATCACTGTACAATCGTTGTTACAGCTTTTCCAATCTGATAGTACACACATAGCCTATACAGTTTTGTTACGATACTTATCGTTGTTACGACACATATTATTTTTTGCTATGGCTATTAGTAACCTATTACTAACCAACATGTAAGAATACGTACATTCTTAAAGATACATACATCGTAAAGAATATTTACAAGCAACATAGTCATTACAAAGGAGGTGCTTGTTTATACGTGTTGCATTGAAGAGACATATTGGAGAAAATTTATGTGATAGTATATCATTTTCACAATATTTATAACTTTGAATATTGGAGAATAATAAGCAACAAATAGCATTGGACTATTAATCTTGGGGTCCTGCGGTTCAGCAGTGGTAATCATTATTATGCACCTAAATTAAATTCATCATGCTCATGTTAAGCCTGTGTCATGACAGTTTCCAGCCAACAGAAATAACCTCGATTTTCACCTGTAGTTTTTAAGGCATGTTAAGCTAAGGTCATTTTTTAATTTTTTTTTTTAATCTTACAAATGCAAAGTTCTTTTTTGCTGACATGAAGTCAAACTAAATGTTATCTCTGGCCTCAGGGAAATTTCAATCCAGCCGAGGAAATGAAACAAATTATAATAATCCAAATTTGATTACTGGCTGAACATGATCTAAGTTTCCCATTCCCTTTGGTTGTACAATTAAACTACAAAGAACATTTGAGTATGAAGATTACCTGGCTTCCAAGACCAGAGCCCATTAATCATCAGCCATGATTCTCGTGGCATGTGCTTCTGTCGTCTCTCGCCACTTAGCCAGCCTAGGGCGTGCACCATGAAATGTCCTAAGAGCTCTCTCTTCAGAGGTTATTTATAGACTTTATTATGTACTTTTACAAGTGGAGAAAGTCAAACTCAGAAGAGTTAGACTCCTTGACCAAGAACCCTAGAACCCTAGAACCAAAAACTAGATCCTTTTCAGTTTTGTGACCCCCAGTTCTATCAGTAAAACAGAGTTGTATGCCTCTGCAGTATCAGGGCTGACAGAATCATTGTACCTCCAAGCCTAGTACGCAGCATAAACAAGCCTCAGATGTTTCCCTACCACAGTGGAAGCTTATCAGTGCAGCTACTGCCTTTTCTCCACTGAGAAGTAAATCATCCCTCAAATAAATTAAGATTTAAAAAAGAATTGAATTCCACTAACAGAGACTGTGTTTGGTGAAGAATTCTGAATATGTATTTAAAATCAGTAGACAATGCACATTTATCGTGGCCATAGGAAACACGAGACACCGCGTATCTCCCCTGTGCCTCTAATCCACAGTGCTCCCCAGCAAGTGCAGGAGACCTGCAACACAGTGATTCTGATTTATCAGCTCTTCATGTTTTGCTACAATACACGTTATAACCTAGGATGGCTCTTTGCCTCTCTCATAAAGTCTTAATTCTTCTATTTTTTGCTTATATGGACTACCTCAAATAGTCGCTTTCATAATCACCGAGGGACCTATTTTTAATCTACTGGATTTATTATCTTTACAGGAAAAACTGCAGTTGTGATTTTGAGTGGTTAGGTACTATGTAGACATAAAGAATATAACTTAACATATAGGAATAAAATGTAATTTATAGTCCCAAAGAATTGAGACGCGGTTGCCATAGTAACCTTAACCGTGAACATTAAGCTTTATAAGGTAGAAAGCTTACCCATAATAGTGCCGAAACATGGCTTGTTCATGCTTAATAAGCCAGATATATTATACATCATAATTGTGTGCAATAAATTACTACTGTGGAGTAAAGAAACATCGAAGATGGGTAAATCGGCAATTTTTAAGGGTTGACTAGCTTCTTCAAAATGTCCTGTGAGCAGAAAAATTATGCCTCCCCTGAAAACTGTTTATTGATATCTATGAAATAAGAGGAGCGAACATAAACACTTAAGCATATAATATACTTAAAAATAAAGACAAAATTTTAATGATGTCATAAACCTTGAGAGTCATCATCAAGGACCTCGAGAGCAGCCAAAGCAACAGTGCATTGAGTGGATCACACAATGGATGGCTGCCAGCCTTAGCTGAAACCCCCAATGCAGACCACGCCCTCACACCACACAGCCCTTACAGATTGAGACGCTGTCACGAGATTGTTTCTTTGAGCCTACAATATGCTCTCTCTTTGCTCCCTGGAATAACACAGAGTGAAATTCAGCCCCATAGCATCACTTGACAGTCCTCTCAGTATTTGAAGACAGCTCTTATGTCTTTTTTTTTCCTTTACCCTGATACCTCGCATTGATTTCTGTCTGTGTTCCTTCAGCATTTTCAGTAGATCAAAGTTCTCTGACACCTCTGCATCCGCTGGTCATTTTACAGACTGTACAAGTCTCGTGTCAGTTAAGTGGGGAATGGGTGCCAAATTGGGCAAAGTAACTGTTTCATGTGTCCACTACATGCACAAATTAGACCAATGGGACCTGACGACTATCTCCAAGAAAGGGATCCACATTCTCTATAATAGTCTTATTAGCCATGTGGTCAACCTACTGCCCCAGATTTGTTTCAAATGACCTGCTTGCTGATTGCTTTTTTGTGTTCCCGTATTTGTAATTCCAAGTCTAGCCGTTGATCCGTACTCCTGGTAAATGACTTCTTGCTGTCTGGCTCTGACATTCTTCCGCCTTGAATTTAAGCAGGTTTGCAAAATAAAGTTTTGAATTTTGAGTCCTCTTTTGCCAAGCTTTAAAGATCCAGTTATTTGAGGCTAGAGACACAATTTGATAGTGGAGCGCTTGCCTAGCATGTGTAAGACCCTGGGCTTGGCTCACGGTGTAATTTAAACAAAGGTTACTGCCTTAGTTACGGCTACCATTGCCGTGATGAAACAGCGTGACCAAAGGAACTTGGGGAGGAGGGGAGCTTATTTCATTTACACTTCCAGATAACTGTCTTCACTGAAGTCAGTCCAGGAACCTGGAGGCAAGAGCTGATGCAGAGGCCATGAACAAGTGCTGTTTACTGGCTTGTTCTTCCCGGTTTGATCAATCTGCTTTCTTACAGAACGCAGGCCCGCCATCCCAAAGATAGCATCACCCACAGTAGGCTAGGCCCAACCCCATCAATCACTAATTAAGAAAATGCCTTACAGCCAGATCTCACAGGGACTTCCCCTCATTTGAAATTCCCTCCTCTCAGATAACTCCTGCCTGTCAAGTTGATAGAAGACTAGTCAGCACCTCTAGGAATATAGTTCAGTTGGTCCAGTACTTACTGAGCATGCGTGAAGACATCGGTTCATTTCACACCATCACTAGCCACAGTGGTATGTGCCAGCCCCTTGGATGTATAGGAAAGAGGATCAAAAGTTGAAGGTCGGGGGTTGGGGATTTAGCTCAGTGGTAGAGCGCATGCCTAGCAAGCACAAGGCCCTGGGTTCGGTCCCCAGCCAAAAAAAAAAAAAAGAAAAGAAAAAAAAAGTTGAAGGTCATACTTGGTGACATAGCTAAGCTAATTTGAGGTCTGCCTCTCTCTCTCTCTCTCTCTCTCTCTCTCTCTATATATATCTATCTATATATATATATGTATATATATATATATAAAATCTTTTATTTTCACTTATATAACTGTTTATCAGAAGAAAACTACTCTTCTATGGCTGCTCACATTCTAGATTGGAGCAGAGTTCTGGCTGATATCCTTGTCTTGCATTTTATGCCTAAATAGTCCTTTTAAAGACTAGCAAACAAATATGTTATAGAAACTTCAAAACTGCCTATAAGACTGACTCACAGTAACTGTTGTCTTTGCTTTATAGGGGGTGATAAGATCACATAGCTGCATCCAATGGCACGGCTTAGCCTAAATACAGCCCCAAGTTTCCCCTTGTACATTGTCACACCTTCCAGTTAGGACTGCACTCATGTTGAAGGAAAAGACCACAGAATGCGTTCAGTCCCTAATGAAACGTGCCATTGAGGGTCACATAGTATCAAAGAGAAAGCAGGGTCCTCCAGGACTTTCAATAGGTGACTTTTTCTTTTAAATCAATGTCTCTATAATTTCTTGTTCTTTGAGTTAACTCACTTATTCAAAATTGTTTTTATAAAATCTTATTCATAGTTTTAAAAAGAGCATAGAAAGAAATCTCTGACCAACTGCAGGCCCGATCCAACTTTAGTATCTAAGTGAGAAGCACTCTTCAGCAAAACTTTCAGATCTGCTCTCCTACTTTATTTACCATTTTTAACCATCTTTGATTTTCTAGTAAGAACAGGCAAGCCAAGAATATAGAAAGGAATACCCCATGCTTTGAAAAAACAGTTGTGAGGAATGAGGTTGATCGGATGTTTTACCTTTCTTATGTAACCAGGAAAAGTACATAAATATGTTCCCAGTCCACATATTTCCTATGGATAAAGCATGGGCAGCTTCAAATGACATGAAAATGGCCTTTGTAAAAATACCATGTTATTTAGTGAGGTATGGATACTACTATTCCTGACGTATATGTGAGAGTGGTGGAAATTTTGACAGCATATGTGCAAATTATCAAAATCTTATGTTATCGCTAGGGTAATATGGCTTATTAAAGGTATGTGACAGGGCTTATAGGAAAATTGAACTCTTGCTTGTCAAAATATTCCCTTAGTAGGTCGACAGTTACAGTGATTGCTAACAAATGACAAAGTGGCTACAGCAAGAGCCACTTCCACCAGAGACAGTTGTATCCATAGCAGTTAAAAGGTACTTAATTCCTGACAAGAGATATTTTCCTTATTGAGCCATATCTTTGATGTACTCAGTGTAGTGACATCACATAAAACTGTCAGGAGAATTTTGATTTTGTTTTCATTTGTTTCATCGTTTCGTTTCTTCCCAAAATAGAAGGTGGGCACGGACGCATCCTAGTGGAGCTTCATAATACCTCCTGTTGTTTCTCATATTCTGGAATCAGTATCTAGCAGGAAATGTGTATTACTAACATATCCTGGAGCGACAACAGCAACATCAAATACCATGTTTCCTCTTGTCGGTGTCATGAAGCACCTTACATGTGTTATCTAATTCAACTCTGTTACAGCAGCCATGTGAAGCAGCTGATCAGAAAGATAAGAAAATTGGGGTTCTCAGAGAGTCCATTACTGCCTTAAGTGAAGAGACAAGATACAGATGTCAGTGATCTGAGACATAACAAATACAGATCTCCTTCAACTTAAAGTACTCTATTCTTTCTACTATATTATAACCCCGAGGAAAATTACAGTTTTGCTAAAATTTCCATCAGAAGGACACAAAGGAGAGTTCGAGGCAGAGGCTAATGATAGTATAAGTCTGAATAAGTGATGGCAGGTAGACCTAAATAGCAAGGTCTTCCACTGGAAAAGCAGCTTAAAGGGCTGCTGTGCAGAAGGCTTGGATGATAAGAACTCTCCAATAACAAGAATGTCAATGGCTCAGCCTCCAGAAATGGCCATTTCTCCCAATTGATATGAATCCCATGATGAATTTGGTAGTTGGATAGGACCTTTGGTTCTCAGAAATATTTCAATAGCCATTGTAAATTACGTGGAGAAAGACCTTGGAGGATGGGAAAGGAGTGTTACCCACTCTTAATTCTTAAAGTCTTAAGAAAAGTACATTTGTCTTTACCAAACATTCTGCTTCCTATTTTTGGAAGAATTATCCATTCTCTTCCTATTACACCTGAAAACCATGAGGGCCCTAGTTTGAGCAATGAGCCGGAGGGCTTGCCTAGGCACTGGGAGCACCCACTTTGTCTTGTTTCTCTCTGCCTGAAGAACAGAGCATGTTGAATAGATAGTTTCTTCAGCCTGTCTCCCAGAGATAAGGGAACACTGTGGAGTGCTGCAGCAAGCCTGTGGTAGGTATATACATCTGTGAGAAGAATGCTTGTCATTTAACTAACATGTTGGGTTGTTCATGACTACAGACTAACATAATTCTCCCTTCTTCAATGGTCTTACCTTAAAGAACCAGAAAAATGCACACAGCAAATCCTGTATATTTCCATTTTTAATTAGATAAAGAAAAAAACAGGAAAGGCTTGGGAGATGGCCCCACGGGCAAATTGTTTGCTGTGCCAAGAATGAGGACCTGGCTTTAAATTCTTACACCTGTACTGCTACGGTGTCTTCATTTCTTTTCCTGATGTTGTGATAAAATACTCTAACAAGATTGACTTGAGGGGGGACAGGGTTTATTCTGTCTTACAACTCAAGGTCACAATACATCATGGTAGAGAAGTCAAGGGAGGGGAGACTGAAGTAACTGATTACCACACAACCACAAACAGAAAGCAGAGTAGTGAATGCAGACGGGTTCTTCGCCAGAATCCTCCATGTAAACAGTCCATGGTGTCATCCAGAGAGTTGTTAGGTTGGTGCTCTGTTGGGCTCCTGACAGTGGGCGTGGGGGTGTCTCAGAGACTTTTGCTTGCTCTTGGGACCCTTTTCCCCGACTGAGCTGCCATGCCCAGTCTTGATGCGAGGGTGCATGCGTGGTATTATTGTTTCTTATTACTGGGAGGCTCACTGGCCAGGTGGCCTAATTTAAACATTTGCAAGCAACTCGATAGTCTGTCTTAAACCACAGGGGAAGAACACACACCAAAATTGCCCACTAATTTCTACAAGCATTCTAAAGAATAGCCACACACATATTTACACAAAAACATGCGCACACATCATATTATGTAAAGAGAATTTAAATATAATGGATTAATGTGTTTAATATTATAGAGCAATACCTTAGACACCAAGAACTTGGATGCTTAAATGGGTTCTAAATAGTTATATATGTATAGCCCAAATAATAATGAAATGTAATTGAAACTGTGTACACTAATGATGCCTAATAATCACTGCCAAATACAACAGTAATGTGTTCTCTGAGAACAGAGCATGCCACAAACCAAGCCCACATGGACACACACACACACACACACACACACACACACATTTTAATTGAAACTAAATTTTTTATTCCAATTTCCCTTAATTCTAAATATATATTTATAGACTTATATAATATATACATAGATAGATATAGATAGATACATATACTCTTATTATATCGGAGAGTACTTTAAGAATGACAAATCTGTAGGCTTCCTGTGAGCTAATGAGCCAATTTCCCTTAAAATTTAATCTGTAACTTTTTTTGCAGAAAAATTTTCTGATATCCTTAAGCAAATGCCTTTGCTAACGGTCATTAAGTATAGTTCTGTACGCGTAGGCACACACATCTGTGTTCTCTATTTAAAGAATAGCTTTGGTATTTTAATCTTATTACTGCAATTGAAAACCTTCACTTCTTTATTTAAGAATATGAAATGAGGAGCTAGAGACTTGGCTCAGCACATTAGAGTTCTTTCAGAGGATCACAGTTGGGGTCCCAACAAGCACACTGGGTGGCTGACAACCAACTTGTAAATCCAACACTAGGGAACCCTCTTCTAGTCTCTACAAGCACCCACATATATGTGGCACACATACACACACACACACACACACACACACACACACACACACACACACACACACCACTCCTGACTCCCAAGAACCTTCATTATAAGATCATCTTCTAGAGCTGGGGGCCAAGGACCAGCCTGTGTATGCTGCCTGTTTGGTAGCTTAGTCTCTGGGAACTCCCAGAGATCTGGGTTAGCTGACACTGTTGGTCCTCCTATGGCATTGCCTTTCCCCTCAGCTTCTTCAATCCTTCTCCTAAGTCTTCCATAGGGGTCCACAACCTCAGTCCAATGGCTGGCTACATGTATCTGCATCTGTCTCAGTCAGATGCTGGTAGAACCTCTCAGAGGAGAGCCACACTAGGCTCCTGTCTGTAAGCACAACATAGCATCTGTAATAGTGTCAGTGTTTGGTGTACCCCGCCAAAGGATGGATCCTAAGTTGGGCTAGTCACTGGTCGACCATTCCTTCAGTCTGTGCTCCATTTTTGTCCCTGCATCCTTTTTAGATTTAAAATTTGAGAAAAGTAGCACAAAAACACATACATAAAACTTTCACTTCATTTTTTTAAATTTCAGCCACAGGTTGAATAAAATGGTTTAATATATGTTGATATTCCTTGTCAACTTGACTAGATTTATAATCCCCTAGGAGATGCCTCTGGGACACATAACTGGAGAGGAAAATTCACCCTGAATGTGAGTAGAACATTGCCATGGAAAGGGACTCTGCACTAAAGAAGAGGGAGAATGGGGGAATGATCTTCATTTCTCTCCCTAAGCCTGATCGTGGATGGAATGTGACCTCCTTTCCTTCCAGGCTGTGATGGAGGTATCTTCTCAAACTTTAGGCCAAAATAAGCACTTCCTTAAGTTGTTTAAGTCCAGTACTTTTTGTCATAGCAACAATAAAAATATCTAATACAATATGCAAATGTCCAGAGTTTTAAATTTTTCTGTTTGAATAGATAACTATATATATACTCTTATTAATAAATGATATCAAAAAAGCCATTAATTTATTTTACTTTTCTAAAATATATTACATATTAGACTCTCTTCTGCACCAATATAATAGACCCTTCATTGTTTTTCATGCTTCTCTGGTATTCCATGGTGTGTGTTCTCTAAGGATTATGCATTAGAATCTTTAATTTATTCCTGTTAAATATTGATACCATTTCTACTTTTTCGTTATTAAAAATCTACAAAATGATTTTAAAGAATCCAGTGTCCTGTACACTTTATGCCTAGATTCTTGTCTATGAATATTATCCTTATCTAAATAGAACTAGAACTCCTCAGGAAATTAAAGACACACAGATGGACACAAAAGGGGATGATTCCAGGGTTGGGGATTTAGCTCAGTGGTAGAGCGCTTCCCTAGCAAGCACAAGGCCCTGGGTTCGGTCCCCAGCTCCGAAAAAGAGAAAAAAAAAAGAGGATGATTCCTTGATTACAGAGCTAGGAAAAGTAGAGTAAGATGTACCATCATGCTGGACCCAAAACTAGGAATGAGTTCTAAAAATGATTGGGAGGAATCAAAATGACATAGTTGTTAGCTGGAAAAGGCACTGTCCACTGACTCGTGTGGGTATAGTTAGAGCACCCACACATGAAGAACATTTCCTAATGTAAATTGTGTTATTGTGTTGTCAATATTGGATAGATAGATAGATAGATAGATAGATAGATAGATAGATAGATAGATAGATAGAGATATATAGATTGTGTTGTTACATGCAGATATGAAAAACAAATAAATGAGTAATTAAAAGCAAAATTCCTTTCCAACAGTGTGAGACATCCCTCCCCCCTCCATCCCACCTACAGCTCCCAGAGACTAAACCACCAACCAAAGAGCACACATGGAGGGATGTAACAGAGGATGTCATTGTCTGGCATCAATAGGAGGAGAAGCCCTTGGTCCTGTGAAGGCTCATTTCCCCAGTGTAGGGGAATGCCAGGGTGGTGGGAGAGGGAGCATACTCAGAAAGGCAGGGGGAGAAGGGGTTGGAAAAGGGGGAACTGGAAAGGGGGATAGCAGTCGAAATGTAAGTACATAACATATCCAATAAAAATATTTTATTCTTTAAAAAAAAAGAAACAGACTAAGAGATGTGAAGAGATAATGAAGCTAGAAAATCATTGTTTGTTAGACAACACTAAAAGTTGGTATAAGAACGAGCCATTATGGATGGGTGGAACTTAAGGAGTGTCCAAATATTTCTGTGATCCCAAAGACAGATATCCAGAAATCCTTTCAAATTATAAAGAGGAAAATGACATCCTTAGATAAACCTGGCACTCAGAGCTTTAACTGGCTGATCAGATATGGTTTCACCATTCAACAGACAGGACAGCAGTAAATAATTTATGACGTGGAGGGCCCAGGAAGAGCTCACAGGACTTCTTGTGTGTTTCTATAAATAGTATCTTTCATGATCGTGATTATGAGACACCAGGTTAGTAGAGAGAATTCTACCTTGTTGCTTTCAAAAATGTCAATGACAGAGCATCTATGAAAACAGAGAAGCCATTTCCAGACTGACCTAGAAAGACAAGATAATGAATATAAACAGACATTTTGTTATAAAGCACATAATTGGTAACATTGAGAAAATATAAGTAGACGATCAGATTATCAGTTTTAATCACTTAATTGTGACAAATGTAGAAATTAGACTTTTTTTGTAAATACAAAATGATGGATTACAGGATAAAGAAATGCCTTTTTAAAAAACAAAGCAGAAAGAACAAGGCAAATGTGATTAAATATCAATATTTAGAGAATCTGATTAAAAGTGTACTTGGGGGAAATTTAAAAATTCCAACAATTTCAAATTAGATCAAACAATGAATTTTATAAATACATACGAACCTTTGCAACATTCTAAAGCTGTTACCACAAGAAGTAGAATTGACAGATCAAAGATACACAGTTTAGATTTTGAAAGACAGTTTCCTCTTTTATCCCCGTGAGCCTTGAAAATCACAAATGACACAGGAGATGGTGTGTTTTCTGGAAACTGGGCATCAACTGCACAGGCTCCCTTTTGAATATGGCTGTCATTATTTAAGAAATGAGACCTCGCTGTCATTCAGGTGTGCATTCCTTTGATTCGTAGGGAGGTTGAACATCGATTTACAAAAGCAATAGCCATTTGAATTTCATTCCCTTTAAATTACCTGCTCCTACACACCTGGCTATTCCAAGTGTGTTTTTCTAAGATGTACGAGGTGTTTTACTGAAGACAGTAACCAATGTCACAGCGGTTCTGCGTGTTGTTTTCTGCATCTCAGGTGCTGTCTTTAACTTTTGTTACATTGACTACGTTCATAGAGTCAAATACTTTTCAGTGGGAGTCAGGTTTTCATGTTATCCCTAAATGACCCCCACCCACCCAAGAATATAAAAAGGTTTGTTCATAATTTTTCTCCCACCACAACTTTTAATTTAATTCTATAACATTTAATTCTACCAAAGCTATTTTGACTTCAAGGGAGTTCACAAAACCCCTTCTTGGTGAATGGTAAGACTAGTGTGTTTAAAACTTTACATAAAGGTGTCGCACTGATGTAAGATAAACTGTAATATGAGTTTGTGATATAGGACAATAATAACTTGTAAGGTAAATGCTGTGGCACAGCCTAGGTTTCAAACAATTATACTGCATGATCTAGGTCAATGATTGCTCTGGTTTTCTGTGTGCTTGACTGATGTGAAATCCAAGGATAGTTTTGGAGACTCTGTCTCCTTCCTAATTCTCCTCTCTCAGATGACGACAAGTGTAGGGAAAAGATGCTGTCAGCTTCCCAAATAAGCTGTCTTTTCTAGAAATCCTACCTTAAAGTAGATACGTGCCTAGAGAAAAATGTGGCTGCTCCCCACGTAGCTAGGACTGTAAGTTCGCCATTCCCATTGGTCCGTTGAAACACGTGGGCCTGTGGGTTGTCGCCCTCTAGAAGGATCTGGTCTCTCCTTGCCAAGTCGCATTAGATAATAGTGTTGTTTTATAACAGTGTATCTCCTTCAAGATGACTTACCCACTTTCTGCTAAGATTATTCTAGAAGATGTCCTGACGATCTTGTTATTTTTATTGCTAGAGAATATAGTCACTTATTTTCACTAATACTCCATCTCCCTGGGGAAAATTGTATTAATGTTTTCATGCTGGGTAAAAGCTTCGGTTTAGAATTGAGGAACGCAAACCTAAGATTGCTGCCATAAATAACAATCAATCCTAAAGAATAAGGATGTCAAACTGAACACTATTTTGTACATAAAAATATTTTAAAAGAAAAACAGTTTAAGTATTCAATCACATGCAAATTGGCACTTCTGAATCATAGAATATTGGTTAAGTGGGACACACTTTGGACTTAGCCATTATCAGATGAGTAGTGTTGGATATGTGCTATGCACTCTTGAGTATCTCCTCTCTCATCTCTAAAGTAGAAATAACAACACTACTAGAGTTGTTGTTACTTATTTACATAAATTCCTGGAAACAAGCTAAGTGCTACTAGATACAGTCTAAGAATTCAAGAGTTATCAGCCACCATCATCATTACCATCAAATAATAAGATTCTAAAACACCAAATTTAGTCCTGAATAGCATGACATGTAATGCACAAATGTCCTTGACCTGAGTATTGAAAGATCTTAGTGGCATGAAAGGCTTATTCCTATGATTCCAATATCTGTGTAACGGTTATATAGTAGAATTCATTCAATATACAGCTTTCCTCCAGTCACATCACTCCGAAACATCTCTCTGACATTTGAATAATAAGACGAGATTTCTGAGTTACCTGTGTAAGGGGTTTATAGTACACCTGCTGTAACTGAGGATTTTTCCATCTCATCTCTTCTGACATTTTTATCGGTTTTCAAAATGTGGCTGTCTGTCTGATCCATTCTTGAGTCAGACCATGGACAGCTCTTGACAGAGCCCCAAAATATCCCATCCCATGATTCCCTAACCCATCCTTTCTTCCCACAGCACCCCGCTTTCACACTTACTTGTACCCTTGCTATTCAAATTAGAAGACTCGACGTTCACTCTCATTCTTCTTGCTTTCTGTCTCTATAAACTATGTGTTTAAAGTTTTTGTAAAATAATCCAAGTTGCCAAGAAATAGAAGAAACTGTATGATTTTTCTGTGGGACTAAGTAATATTACAATAAGCTAACTCAGTACAACACCAGATATAAAAAGAATGGGTGGAAAAATGAAGTCCAAACACATACAGTGTCATGCACATACGTAAGCACACGCATACACTCCCATGTGCACACACATAAATACATGAAAAGAAGATAATTAAAAATACCAAGAACAGAATGTTAAAACATAAAAGACTGACTCCCATGTCTAATTTACTTAGTTAGAATTGCTGCAGCAACACATTGAAAACCGTTATGACCCACTGATGGCTTACATGGGTTATTGAACATGCATGCTATCATTGCCTACAATGAGCACTACTCAGCTGCGTACCACGTCATGCATATATTCATGGGAAGTTCCACTTCACCAGATCTAGTGTGCGATAACTAATAAATTGGTGGACAGGAGGTTCTAATGAAGAACTAAAACAATATATTTTAAGATTTATTGATATATTGTTTTAAAACAATTAAATGCACAGATAAAAGCACCATTTAATTTTAATGCATGTATTCTTGTTCCCAGTGCCTCTTCTATGGATCAATCTCTTCCACCCAGAACAACTTGCATTTCTATCCTTGAGAAATAATTTTGCATGGTCTGGAACTTCATCTATGTGGAAACAATGCAATATGGGCTTTTGCCAGCCTCTTTCACCCTGTAACTCTTAATAATACATCATGTTGTTATTTTTCTGTAATTCACTGATCAGTAATATTGACAGTATGAATATAGCAATAGTTGATCCATTCTCCTGTTGATTGGCGGGGACCCTTGGCATTCCTCTGTTTTATGCTTTTGTGAGTGTAGTCACTCTTCTGTTAAGTTTCTTCTCATCATGTTTCCATTTCTCTCTGTTAAACAAACAAAAAAAAGGGACAGTGTTGGACAATAAATGGATTATTTTTTCTTCATAAGAAACTATTAAGCTACTTTTCAAATTGGTTTTACTTTCCACTCCCCACTACCATAATGGGAATCTTGATATTTTACAAACAAAGCTTTTCTATTTTTCAACTCTCTCATTTGTGGTTGGAATCCCCTTATTGTGGATTTAACCTGTATTCTTGGGGCTTTGTGCTGGTGGATATTCTCATACTTCTCTTGGACCATTAACAATGGATATATTTTTCTTTACTGCACTTTAAACTGAGGTTTTTTTTCTTTTTACTGGTTATTGAGCCTTCTTCATGTAGTATGGATGTAAGTTCTTATCAGGCCGGTATATTACAAACGTATCATCCCAGTGTGACACTTGACTGTTTCCTACTGATGTCTTTGGGAAAAGAGACATTTTGTTTTGATTAATTACAGTTACCAATTTCATTTTTTGATTTTGCGCATTTTGTATTATAGGTAGAAAATCTTAATTTTACCCAAGGTTGTAAAGCTGCCTCACTGTGAGTTCTGAAGCTCTGTGTGTGTCTTTTATACTTGAGTCCATGTGCCCTCGGACCCACTGATAATACTGGATGGGAAGCAGCAGGCAGGTTTACTTCTCTTCCATACAGATATCCAAACATTCCCACAATATTGGGTATAATTTTTTCCTGCACAACAGGATCGCTTTGGTAATTTGGTGACAAATTATTTGACCAAAAATGGATGTACTCTCAAGATTTTATTTTCTGTCCTATGTATCCATCTGTCTGTATGTTGGCCAATGCCATACTGTTTAGATCACTGCGTTGTTATATTCTTGAAATTAAGCAGGGTAAGCATTTCCTTCTCTAGGGTTTTCATTGTGGTCGTCCCCCTTTGAAATTCTCATGTCAGATTATAAAATGACTTATTAGTTAAAGGCAATCCCCTGCAGCTATCCTTCTTGAGACAGATAGAGACACCTCTGGTTAGGAAGCATTGCTATCCTTCATTGAAGTTATATTTTGGTCCATTTTCTTTAGTTCTCAGCCACATTTGGCTGTTTTCCATATACATGTCCTTCTGTGATTTCATTTCTAGGAATAGTATGTTTCCAGGATAGTTTTTCAAAGGATTCTTTCTGTAAAGTTTATTTTTTTTATTGTACATTGCTAATATAGACACAAAGTAGTTGCCTTTTATGTATGCACTGGCCCAAGGTCCTCAACAGACTAAATTGCTTACTGTAGTATGTTTCAGAACTCTTCCAGAACTCTTTCAGAATTTTCTGAATACTATTATATAACATGAAACAGGTTTTAAAATATGTTCCTTCCAACTTTTAATATTTATTCCTCATTAAATTGGTTAAATATTTTCCTACAGCAATGCTGGTCAGAAGGAGTGGTGATAGAAGATCTAATATTACAACAGAGCAATAAACTTCTCCTAATTGCACCCTACCTATTTGGTACAAGCAGGGGCTCATATATGTGTAATCCTATTTCTGTGATTCTTGACATTGTCATGGCTTTTCCTCCTTAGTTGGTTGCAATGAAATCTAAATCGTGTATGATTTACAGTGAAGCTAGAAATTGAACCTGTGTTGCTAGGTCAACATTGTATCCCTGAGCTATAGCCTCTGCACATTTTGACTTTTGATCCTTGAAAGGGATTTCTGTGCATCTCAGTGCATGCCTATAATCCCATCACTCTGAAGGCTGAGGCAATAGAAGCTTGCATAATCTTCACGGTGAGACCCTGTCTCTATAAAACAAAACAGTATCTTGCAGCCATGTTCTAAATTTAATGTGATTGGGGTATGTCATGGTTTTAATATATTGCTCAATTTGATGTGCCAATATTTTGTTAAGATTGTTTGTATCGATGATTAGGAGATATAATTGGTTTGCAAATTTTCTTTGTAATAACGCTGCCTAGTTTGGGTAATAGCATTATGCTGATCTCGTAAAAATTAATTGTGACTTGTCTGTGCTCCTCTTCTGAAAGAGTTTCTGTAAGTCCAATCTTATTTCTTAATTAAATGTTTGATAGAACTCACCTGTGGAGCCATCTGGACTCCACAGTGTAGAATGTTTTTATTAAAAACTCAGTCTCTGTAACAGTATGGGAGTATTAGATTTCTATTGCTGAATGGAAGATTATCTCAAAAATATAACAGCAGAAGAGAACAAACATGCCTTGACTCTTAATTTCTGTGTGCTGGGAATCATGTAGCAACTGACCAGATGCTGGATACCTGTAGGCAGAAGTGTCAGAAATGTCTCAGGTGGGTGTAGCCAGGCTGCCTGCAGAAGCTATGGCTTTAAATGCTGAACTGAAAAGCTCATTCAAACTGACCTTGGAAGGTCTTAGTACCTTGCTGGTTGTTGGCTAAAACTTCAACTCCTCTTCCATGAGTGGTTATCTCATAATAGAGCAAGTGGCTTCCAATAGAGTAGATGAGAGAAGAGAGAGGGGACATCAGACATTTCAATGTCATCTCTTGCAATCTCCAAAGTGGCCCACCGTAATTCCTGTTGTATTATTTTGATCACTCAGATGAGCTGGGACGTCCAGGGATAGGATGACACAGAGGTGTCAGTCCCAGTCTTGCTTAGGATAGAAACGCTATGTGAAGCAGTAAGCAAAGGTGAGGTAAACTTTTCTGAGCAAAGAAACAAAATGCCAATACCCGAAACATAGTCATGTGTATTAGGAGAGTTAGAGTTCTTGTTGCTTATAATGAAGGGATCCTAGGCAGTGGGGAGTAGATTGGCAAAAACATTCAGAGAGTGGTGGCTGAACGGTAAGTGAGGAATGGCTGAGAATCCTGAAATCAACTATACTGTTTGTCCTAAGCCCCTTCCTTTAGACCTTTATCCGAAATAAATAAATAAACAAACAAACAAATAAATGACATATGAGAGAGTTACGCATAAGAAAACTCTTCACTATGCTGTGTGAAAAGATCTTATACTCCCTATTGAGGCCAGTGCATAGTACAGTGCCTGTCAATAACTGTGTGACATACTTTGAGACCCTGGGTTGGGTCCCTGGCACCACAAAAAGATTAAAAAGAGAAAACTGTTAAATGAAATGGGTATGAAATGGGTATTTTGTGTGGACCAAAATGACTTTCTAAAAGAATACTCATTGACACAGAAAGATTTTTAATACTGATTTTAAGTAAATTGAAAAAAGTCACAAGGTAACTTTTGAGGAATAAAATTTATGCATGTAAAATAAATAAAAGTCAAAATATTGACAGATACTCAGGAGTTGGAATATGGCTGAATTCAGGCATGAGACTGAAAGTCAAGTCTCAAACATTTGTTTAAGTTAAACCTAGAGCTAAAAATGGCCAGGTTGATGGTACTCGAAAGTCTCAGAGGTCTGATGGCATCATTGGACATGCCCTTCCAAACAGTCCTCAGGGACCTCACATCACTCTCACCTATGCTGGGGCAAACATGTCCACTCCTATTTATATGCCTCTCTCTCGACTAGCTTCATTCTGTGGCATTGAGACTGAACTACAAGAAAATGCAGAAAGAGGAAGTGTTGAACTGATAGGAAAGGATGAAAGGTAAGCTTTAATTCATTTTATGTTTTCAAAGATAGCTAAGAGGGCTGGGAAGATGGCTCAGCAAACAAGAATACTTTGCTATCCAAAGATGGAGACCTGGATTAAATACCCAGTAGCATCTTAGAAGGCTAATGCAGCCCAATGAGGCTGTGACTCTAGAGATGGAGGTGAAGAGAGCAGAGATAGGAAGATTACTGGGGCTTGCTGGTTTCCAGTATAGCTCCAGGTTGTATGAGGTAGCCTGTCTCAAGAGAATAAGGTGCAGAGTTATAAAGCGGGGCACTGTAGGGCGCAGTTCTGATGCTAAGACCCTGTTCTCCAATTGGTTCTTGATCTGTCAATAAAGAAAGCCATGGGCCAATTGCTGAGCAGAAGGTTCAGGTGGAACTTCCGTGTCCCTGGAGGAAAAGGAGACACAAGGAAGGAGGAAAGGGTTCTGTCATGCTTTGGAGGGAGAATAATGCAGTAGCCATGTGAGGTCTCAGGAGGAGCTGGGGCCTGTGTCCACTACTACAGGCTGGTGATCAGGGAAGTTTGGCAGGGGCTAGAGGCAGCTAGCCGCTGAAGTTTAGGGCAGATACAGAACTAAGAGGATAGATAAGGGCAGTTTTCCAGGTGGGAGATAGCAGCGCCCAGCAATTGTGCCAAGAAGGCTAGTTGAAATTGAACAACTGTGTGTCTGTGTCTTTTATTCTCGGATTCAAGGGAAGCTGGGAGGGGTCTGGTAGCAGCAGCCACTTCCTGGGGCAAAGAAGGGTAGAGCAAAAGGGAAGCAGGGTGGAGGCTGGTATCACAGTCACCTCCGGAGCTAAAGGTGGGTAGAACATTAAACTACACACATAGGACACACATGACTCTCTCTCTCTCTCTCTCTCTCTCTCTCTCTCTCTCTCTCTCTCTCTCTCTCCCTTTCTCTCTCTCTCTCTCTCTCTCTCTCTCTCTCTCACACACACACACACACACACACACACACACACAGACACACCTGCAAACACACATCATACATATACACAGATGATCATGGATGGGCTCTGCAAGTTATTAAGAAACTTTTAAACCAACCAAGACATAAAAGGAAACTATCACTGTTTTCAATAGATTAAGAAGTCATCTAGAGAAACAGTAAACAAAATGTTTTACATTCAATAGTGTAAATTGTAAAAAGGCATGCCCCCCCCCCCACAATATAAGAAACACAGCCTATTAACCAGTCACAATGGATAAAAGTAGGACAAGATTCTTTGTGAGGTCAAGACTGTATTGGGAAGCAATCAGGCAGAGCTGTAAGGCACTCATCAGCATGCGAGACAAAATTCATTCCCCATTAGAAGAGGCAGAACCAAATGACAATTAATTTCTTTAGCTCGGGTAAATAGCTAATTGAGAATCCTAGGCGTTATATTATCATTTTATTTTCTAATGTGATAACTTGGCTTTCATAAATAGTAGTCTTTTAATACAATTCAGCAAATGTTCAAAAGAAGGGAAGGGGAAAGGTTTTATTATAATTTTCAATACCTCAAAACAATTAGCCACTGATCTTTCTGTGACTCTAAATAATCCACACTCAATATTTTACATAAAAACAAGCTACCAGGAAAAGTAGTTCCCTCTTGACAAAAATACTTACTCTAAAAAAAAAATCCCCATAGATAAAATTTAAAATGTTGCAAAGTGTAACAAGAAAAGAAAAATACTGATTCTACCAGCCTGAGACTTTTATACAATGTAAAATAATTTACAAAGTATCAATAAACTTCTAAGACTTGCCAAATTCAGCTAAGGGAATAAAGCCCTAAGTCCTAGTGGGGAAAATCCAGTTCTTAATTTGTTTAAATGACAAATGATCATTCACATTTGACACTTTCTTACCTTATTAAGCAGACACTATAAAAATGACATTTTTACTCACACAATTATAATATGCTCAATTGAAGAGTCTTACGAACTCATATGATAATCATTGGACAGTGAGCCCTATCGATGCCCACAGTGTCTGGTGATGCGTATACTCAACAAAAGCACCCTGTCGGTGTGTTTTGAACACCAGCCTTTGCTTAAGGTTTTTCTGTTTTGTAACTGCCAAAGTTTAAGATAAATTCTATCCGGACACTAAATTTGCTGCCTTTGTTCTATTGCTGTTTTCTCAGCATTATTAAGATATAACTGAAAATAAAATGAATATAGGTAAAGTATGCAACATGATGTGTGGATGTGAATATGTGTTATGAAACAAGACAAGCTCAGCAGCTTGTCTAGCACTTATCATACTTTTCATTTGTTTGTTGTGGAGGGTGCTTATGATCTACTTCAGCAATCTTTGAGTATGTTAAATTCACATATATATATGTACATATATATCAAAAGGAGAAAAATTAATATAGAGACATTATGATAAATGAAATATACAAACTGGACATGCTGCAGAATATTTGATCTCATTGTGAACCCTGAGACTATGAAGTGAAAAACCTGATTCTTGTGGTGTGGCTCAGCCCCAGCACACACCTTTAACAAAAGAGCTTTCTGTAAATAAGGGATCAGTGAAGTCAACTAAAGTCAAGAGGCTGAGCAAGCAGCCAAATGACAGGGAGTGCACGTAAGAAGAGCCAGGAAGGAAAAAGGAGGGTCTGTGATTTGAAGGGCATTTAAGTCAGCATGGAGAAAGAGAAGGAACTTTTCCTTCTGGGACATTGTTGGAGTAGGAGGGTCAGCTGGTGCTTTCTCTGCCTCTTGGGCTAGCAGGCTTTCACCCCACCATCTGGCTCCTGTATCTTCATTGATAAAATCAAATGCTTGGGATTTTATTTAAAAAAAAAAAAAACACAGAAAAACAGGTATGGCATAGTGTCACTTATATATGGAACCACAGTTAAACTCAAAAATTAAGATGTGTTTATCAGGAGCCAATGGATCTAGAAAGGCTCACTCAGGACTTTATTGTTTTGTTTATAATATAATGGGGTCATGGCTATTGTTTCTGTTGCTGTGATAAAACATGTTAACTAAGGACGAAATGGGTTTACTTTGCTTACACTTTCAGATCACAGTTCATTGTGGAAGGGAGTCAGGGTGGGAATTCAAGGCAGGAATCTGAAAGCAGGAACTGAAGGCATAAAACTGGCTCTGCCTGGAGTGAATTTGTATGCGGATTAGTGGTTTGATTGTTCTTAGTATGTAAAGTGCTAGGGAAACACTAATTGTTGCAGAAGTGCTTGGTGTTACTATTTTGTGTTTCCTTACTGCCATTATTTTCTCCTAAGTTCTTTATTGTTATTATCAGTATTATTATTATCAGTTATTATTATTTTATTAGCTTTATTTATTTATATTCCATATGTTGCCCCATTTCCTGGTCCCCACTCCAAGAGTTCTTCACCCCCTCCACCCTCCCCTTGGCTTCTGAGAGGGTGCTCCCCTCCTCACCCTCTCACCCATTGACCTTACCCTCTCACCCACCCATCTCCACCTCACTCCCCTATCCCCCTTCCCTGGGGCATCAAATTTCTACGGATTAGGTACATCTTCTCCCACTGATGCCAGACCAGGCAGTTCTCTGCTCCATATATTCCGGGGCCATGGACAAACATTATGTATGCTCTTTGCTTGGTGGCTTAGTCTCTGGGAGCTTCAAGAAGTCCAGGTTAGTTGATACTATTGGTCTTCCAATGGGGCTGCCATCTCCTTCAGCTTCTTCAATCCTTCCCCTAACTCTTCCATAAGAGTCAACTTCCTCAATCCAATGGTTAGGTGTAAGTATCTGTATCTGTCTCAGTCAGCTGCTGGTAGAGTTTCTCAGAGGACAGCCATGCTAAGCTCCTGTCTGCAAGCACAGCACAGCATCAGTAACAGTGTCAGGGTTTGATGCTTGCCCATGAGATGGATCCCGAGTTGGGCTAGTCACTGGATAGCCATTCCTTTGGTCTCCATTCCATTTTTGTTCCTGCATTTCTTTTAGTCAGTAACAATTCTGGATCAAAAATTTTGAAGGTAGGTTGGTGACCCCAGCCCTCCATTGGGGGCCCTGTCTACCTACTGGAAGTGGTCTCTTCAGGCTCCGTCTCCCTACTGTTGGGCATTTTGGCTAATGTCATCCCCATTGACTTCTGGGAGCCTCTCACATCCCAGTTCTCTGGAACTTTCTAGATGTTCCCACCCCCACCCTCTGCAGCTGTATTTTTCCACTCATTCTTCTGGCCCTCTGGGCCTCTCTCCTGTCCCTGCCCCATTACCCGACCCTGTTCTAACTACTATCCCTCTGCCCTCTCCCACCCAGGTCCCTCTCTCCCTCTGCCTCCCTTGATTATTTTGTTCCATGGGATTGAAGCATCCTCACTTGGATCTTCCTTCTTGTTAAACTTCTTACAGTCTGTGAGTTGTACCCTGGATATTCTGTACTGTTTGGCTAATATTCACCTATCACGGAGTACATGCCATGCATGGCCTTTTGGGTCTGGATTATCTCACTCAGGATGATATTTTCTAGTTCCACCCATTTGCCTGCAAAATTCACCTCCTAAGTTCTTTTTATTCTCCTCAATTAGTTGTAATTTTACAATTGTTTTTTTCTTTTTCTAAGAGTCTTTAAAAAATCGAGCCCAGTGTGGTAGCACATGTGTTTAATGCCAGCACTGGGAAAGCAGAGGCAGGCAGATCTCTTAAGTTTGAGGCCAGCCTAGTGTACATAACAAGTACCAAGGTAGGCAGGGCTACACAGAGAAACCCTTCCTCAAAACATTTATTATCTGACAGTCTCGTACTTTTTTTTTCTAATGACTTTCCATCATTTTTAACCCAATCTCTTATCCCTGTCCTTTTCCCTCTGAAATCCTTCTCCCGACCAAGAACCCCTCTTACTCTCATGTGTGGCCCAGTGATTTTAATTCAAACTTTTTGCCCAAGCAAGAGTGGATGATGTTACTGGAGCAAGGTCACCTCACCAAAGGGTCACCATTGAGGAAAATGACACCTTCCCCCAGGCAACCATTAACAGCCAATTGATGTTTAAGACAGCCTCTGGCTTCAATGGCTTCTGCTTAATGCTCCTGCTTGTCACAATTTACTTACGACATCTTGTTTTCAAGCTCAGAACTGAGTTTATGATGTTTTTAAATATTTGCTCATAGTTATGACCAGTGAGCTCAGGAAGCATGGAGGCCTCGGATCCTGGGGGCAGTTTGTCTAAACTCCTCACCAGCAGTCCTCTTCCTTCTTCAGCTCTCTTTTCCTGAGGGCTCCAGGCAGGGAGTCAGCTGCAAGGAGGATGGAAAGGAAAAGTTTTTTTGATAAATCTTCATGTGTCCATCACTAATGCAAGCAGGTACCCTACTTCAGATTGTCCAGGATGAAATGCCAGGCCCCATCATGAGCTTCTTCACAGATCCACTCACATTTCTGCCTGTTAACAGGCTGTGGAGATGTTTATGTAAAATGTTCTACGAGTATTGTCCCTGCTATGCCTGGAAATTTACATTAGAGGAAGCACATCAAGTATGATTTTATCACCTGCTTGACCAGAATCCCGTTATTGTTTACTAAAGCATCTTACATTAAATCAGAAGTTCATGTTATAAATACATAGAAGAGGCTTAATCTCACTAGTCACTTGAGAAATAGAAGTTCAATTTTTTTTTTCATTTTTACTGGTTATTTTATTTAATGGCATCTCAAATGTTATCTCTCTTCCCAGTTTCCCCTCCACAAACCCCTCTGTGAGGGTGCTTCCTTACCCAGCAACCCATTCCTGCCTCAGCACTCTAGCATTCCCCTACCCTGGGTCATTGAGCCACCACAGGACTAAGGGGCTCCCCTCCTAGTGATGCCTGATAAGGCAATATTCTGCTATATGTCCAGTTGGAGCTATGGGTCCCCCTGTGTGTACTCTTTGGTTGGTGGTTTTGTCCCTGAGAGCTTTGGGGTATCTGGTTAGTTATATTGTTGTTCTTCTATGGGTTTGCAATCCCCTTCAGCTCCTTCAGTCCTTGCCCTAACTCCTCCATTGGGTCCCCCATCTCAGTCCGATGGTTGACTGCATGTATCTGCATCTAACACTGGCAGAGCCACTCAGGGGACAGCTGTACCAGTCTCCTGTAAGCAAGCACTTCTTGGCATCAGCAATAGTGTCTAGGTTTGGTGTCTGCAGATGGGATAGATCCCTATGTGGGTCCGTTTCTGCATGGCCTTTCCTTCAGTCTCTGCTCCACTCTTTGTCCCTGCATTTTCTTTTGACAGAGGAATTCTGGATTAAAATTTTTGAGGTGGGTGGGTGGCCCTATCCCTCAACCCTGGGCCTTGCCTATCCACTGGATATGGTCTCTATTCTATCTCCCCTTTGTTGGGTATTTCGGTATTTCAGCTAATGTCCTCCCTATTGGGTCCTGGGGACCTCTTGGGTCCCTGGCATCTGGGACTTTCTAGTGGCTACCCCCAGTTTCCACTCTGCTCCTCCACTGCTACTCTCCCTTTTTCCCTCCCCCTCCTCTCTCCCTCCCAGATTCCTCTCTCCCTCCCAGATTCCTTTCTCCCTCTACTTCCTGGAGATTATTCCCCCAACCCCCACACCAATCTAAGTAGGACTGTAGCATCCAACTTTGGTGTGGTCTTCTTTTTTCTTGGGTTTCTTAGGGTCTATGAGTTTTATCCGTGGGCATTCCAAGCTTAAGTTCAATTTATAGTAAGATACAATCATGTACCTATTAGATTAGTCAAAATTCAAGGTGATCTAGGAAAAGAAGATGTAACACAGAGAAATAGAAGATCATACACTGCTGGCAGAAATCAAAACCCACACAGTTTGGAGAATAGATGGGCTGTCTCCTCTAAAGTTAATTATATACCTACAGTTTGAATCAGTAATTCCACTCAACAAAGCAAAATGAATGCATTGGTGATACAGATACCGGCCCATGAACACTTAGGATATCTTCCTTTGTAATAGTTAACAACGGAAAACAACAAAAATATCTACCAATGGAGAAACAGAAGAGGAGAGGATTGTATAAATACAATAGGATGTTGTATTGCAGTAGAAAAGAACACAGTAGTAAGTGTTCTCCAGCATGAATGTAAGTCAGAAAAAATTATGCTGAGTGAGAGACATGAGGCGAAAATGATGGGTACTATGGCCACTGTTCATGCATTTTCTAAAACCCATAAGCTATAGGAACGAGTGGCTGTTGAGCTATGGTTACAGGAAATAGGGAACGTTTAGTGTGCTATGTCTGTTCATTACAGGCATGGTAGATAATGCATATGTCTAAAACTTCCCAAGCAGTGTGCTTTAAATATACCGAGTATAGTAGATGCCAGTTATACCTCAGTTGTGCTATTTAAAGAAATAATTTGATGCTCTTACACACTTAGGAGCTGATTTCACTTCAACATATCAGTTTCATTTAAAAGACAATTGTAATATTGATAAAATGTTAATGATGACAATTAACATTTAATTGTCACTTTGCAAAGCCAGTGATTATGCAAAGCATCTTACTTAGGTCATCACATTTTATCCCCTTCAACAAGCACATCAATTTGGTACTACTAATGACCTCATTATACAGATAAATACATTGGAGTTTGGAAAATGTAAATATAGTTTATCCAGTAGGCATACACACGGTCAGCGACAGAAATGTGTAGTGGCTATAGGGGTCAAGCTCTTACTATACCTCTGAGTAAGGTGGAAAAGGACATTTTGCTTTGCTGGCTTTCCTTTTATTCAAGTTGTGACCACCCCAATTTTTAAGGACTTCTTATGGCAAAAGTTATTGAGTGAGTTCCCATAAAGTCACAGTTACCAGCCTGGAGATCAGAAAAGCACACCATCTTATAGCTATACTTTGCCAGGTTACAGAGATGGGAAAATTGTGAACAACTTTGAAATGTGCAGGCTATGTGAAAAATCTAATAACCCCAGTTAGTGTAGGAACCAACAGTGACGCAGATAGCTCCCATCTACATACTTATACATTACGGTTGCTGGAGTGTCTGTGATCATTTCCCTGTAAATAATGACATGACCCCCTATCCCTATCCCTTTGACAGACATTCGTCCACACTTCTTTTGATTTTAGCTTCTCTCACCTGGCTCTGAGTTGCCTTATTGAAATGATGTTGACATTCGCTTGCGCTCTCATTGATGACCTTACAATGCCTGCATGCATTCGTCTTATATTTTATGAGCACCATGATGTTATCTTTTCCCAGAATGTTCTGCTCTTTAACACGTACACATTATAGTATGGTAGAAATAAGTTTTAATAACTTATTATTGAACAGAGCGGTTTATTATGTTTAGTAAACTCTCCTTAGCTTTGTCCCCTCTGCATCTATATACAGACTTCACTGATATAAGACAATGGTTTCCTTGTTGGATTTTATTAGGGAAAAAAGATAAATTCTGGGGTAAAATAGGTATTTTTTTTCTTTAAAGCAATTCTTTTTCTCTAAGCATAAAAGCTTACAATGCTTAAACAGAAGAACAGAAAGAACAGTAAATGTAGACCTCAGGTCTGCCTTCTCGGGACATCTAAGGAAAAGGAAGCCAAATGTCTTTGTTTGAACTTATCATAGAAAGGTCTGAGTTAGAAGAAGAGGCACCAGCTCTGTGATAATCTGGAGACCTTTCCAGATCAAGTCTCCAAGTCTCCATCCCAGGTTAAGGCAATGGGGCACGAAACAGAAGGCTAGGGGTTCCCTGATGGACATGCTGGTCACTGGAGATTGGGCTTAAATAATTTTGGAACCCAAACAAAAAAAGCACTGATGGTTTGTGGTAGTTTTACTACATACTATAAAAGAATTTAAATTTGTGAATTTTTCTATGAAAAAACGAGTAAACATTAAATATGCAAAGTATGCAGTCAACATATTGCCACAATTAAAAGTATATGAAAATGCTGTTCATCTAAATAGATAAGAATAAGGAGTCCTTATCCTTAGGTGAGGTCGCTGTGTAGTTAGGAGCCCAAGAATAAAGAGTAATAGAAAACTGCCATTGTAGTTTAAATGAAGCAAGTGTTCGTGTCAAAGAAACTCACTAGATGTATACAACTACATGGTGACATCATCAAGGAGCCAGGCGCTTTTCACCTCTTCTAGTCATTTTTGTTCTGCTTCTTGTCTTTGATTACCAGGCAATACTTGCAATCCCTGTCCACACAATGCACATCTGAATTTTGGTAAAGAGTCAGATAGAAGAAGGAAAAAAGCATGGGGACATTGTAGGACAGCTCAAGACTCTGACACATCCACAGTAGACTTTCAGTTGCCCCCTTCACAGTCTGTGGCACATTGATAACCCAAATGGCAGGTGTCATTAGGAAATAAGTATTTTTGGTACTACTTTTTTTTCCTGAAGAAAATATGAATTTGTTTGTAAGAATGAAGAACATATAAGAATTGCTTAGGTAAAAAGCAGTGAATACTTGCCAAATATGGTATATTTATGCTTCTATAAAGATATGTATTAGGATTATTTTACTCATTAGTATTGTGTGTGTGTGAGAATGTATGCTGTGTGTCTGTGTATGTATGTGCATGCATGCATGTGTGTGGGAGCATGCGTCTGTGTGTATGTGTGTGTGAGCATGTGTGTGCCTCTGTGCATGCATGAGTGTGCATGTATGAGTGTGTGTGTGTGTGTGTGTGTGTGTGTGTGTGTGTGTGTGTGTGTGTAGGTCAGAGAATAACTTTCATGAATTGGTTCTCTCCTTCCATGTGGCTGCTCGGCATTGAACTCAGGCCATCAGACTTGTGTGCCGAGTGGTTTTACTTGAGCCGTTCTGCCACCTTGCCACTCCTAGAATTCTTACGTTGGAATGTGTTTCCATCCTGATGACCTTGACATGGGACTTTTGGGAACTGCAAGAAGAGGCCAGGGAGCTTGCTGTCCTTCTTGCATGAATGGGTCTGACGGGAAGACAACAGTCTGCAGCTTAGCAGAGGCTCGTGGTGAAAACTCTATCTTAACGCCATCAGCATCAGTCCACAGTATTGCATTCCAGCAGCCCAAATGGACTTTGACAATACCACAGTCAAAATTGACTTTACCACTGAATGCTTAATCTTCACAGTTTAAAAGAAATCCATAATTTTAAAAGAGCGAGACACAAGTTCAGTCTGCTTTGGGTTAAAATATAATGTATTGTGTCACTCGGTAAATGCTGTACTTAAGTTCTACATCTGTAAAGCTGCACGTAATCACAACCTCATGTTTAGGAGGAAGCCCTTGTGTTACTTGCAAACTGTTTCCAAACATGTATAACTAATGAAATCTCTGGGCCAAATTTCTCCATCAATGAGAAAAATAAAATAAAAACATTCCTCATTGATGGTCACATATAAAGGCTTTCCTGAAGGCGTGGTTTTCAAAATCTAAAACTATTTTGACGAGGCAATCAAATATAAGGAGATTTTCAACTTAAAACTTTGAATTTCAATTTCCTGTCACTGTGAGATCATCTTTTTGTTCTCTCTGACTCTGCTCCTTTTCAAAGGCAGTCTTCACTTTCCTGCTGTCTCTCTTATTTTGAATTGTTGTTCCTTCTATTCAGAACATTGATTTAATAAGGGCTGCAGAGAGGTTTTTGTCTAAATTGCTCTCTGTTCCAGATAACTATTCTAGAAGATGGGATATTCATCTGTCTGCAAAGAGGCTTTTCATAAATTCCCATGCAGCCAATGCAAAGCAATGAATTCTATGCCAGGAAAAAAAAAAGCCAGCTGTGCTGGAATAACTCATAAGAGGTCACTGGGAAAATAACCTGTGCATGTCCTGCTGAAGCATTGGCTTGTTTAATCTGAATCCCAGGACTGAAAAAGAGCCGTGTGTAGAAGAGTGTCCTTCTGCTGACAGCTGCTGCTGAATCCCTTGTCTCAGCACTGCAGAGTGGAGGGGAACCAGGTACAGACCACACAGGGTAGCACCCAGAGCCTTATAGCGCCTCAACAAAAATAAAACAGTTCTCTGGGGAAGAAGGAAGGGGAAGAAGGCAATTGTAGGGCAGAGGAGAGTTCTATGTTTAGGCCCTACACGTGTGCATTTCAAATGAACTCAGTGTAAACAGACGGGAGTGCTCATTACAGGAGTTTAAGTCCCTACAATTTATGTCACCAATGACAGGTGTGTGGTCGGTTGTGACCTCCTTTTCTTCTTTTCTCACAGCCATGACAAGTGCCTGTTTGTCATTGATCAGACCTGGCAAGTCACATATGTCTAATCAGAGATAGCTTTACATTTTGCCAAATTTGGGGACTGTATAAAATGTCATATCCTGGTAATGAGGATACAGATTGTTTTTACGGTGTGAAAGATCATTTAGTGATGTAATTAGAAGCTTTGCGAGGCATAGCATTTCCAGTTCATGCCTACATCTGATTATACCTTTGGATAAAGTAGTCATACATAGTGTTTATCACAACATATTATAAAAAAATTAAAGCAATCTAATACATTTTTGGTTATAGCCTAGTATATGTTAAGGTGTTAAAAGAGTAACCTAAAGTTTAGAATTTTAAGATCCAATATAGAAAAATTACTGAAAGGCAATTCTCCCATGCAGTAGTCATAGATACATAAAGAGATTACAGCTTCTAGGCAAACCTTGAGCACATCTTTGATTAATCACTTTGAATGCATTCCTAAGTATGTACATGATTCAGTACAAGGCATGTTGTGATTCTAGTGTTTCATGTCATTCTCCAAGAGTCATCCAGGTACTCAGGAGGCTGAGGCAGGAGGTTTCCTGCAGCCCATGAGTTCAAGGACAGCATGGGCAATATATAGAGACTCTGTTTCAAAGAAACAGATTAAGCAAAGCAAAACAAGGTAAAATAGATAGTCACCCAGGGGCATCCCATGAATCTGTCAAAAGCAAAGTAATTTCTCACCTATGCATACCTCATTTGCTATCTTCTTTATGTTTCTATCCAAATAACTACATTATATGTTAGCATTATAAAAATAAACATATATGACGAATGGCTAAAGATAGAGCACCAGCAATGTTACTCCATCAAGCTAACAGGTCTTTCCCCAACAGCAACTACTGGAAGTCTCTAAAACCAATGTGAATTGTATCCATACAGCAAAGGACTATCGTTCTTCCTTTCTTAACTAATTGGAAGCCATTTCCAACCCAGTGTGTCAGCATCAGCATCACATTAGAAGGGCCCCAAGTCACTCTTTCTTCATTTCTCTGGTGGGGGGGGGCGGTAACATTTTTCCTTACACTTGAGACTCTTGGCCCATCTTTTCAATGAAACAATGCTTCTTGATGGCTGTATTAGGTTGCCACGCCTTCAAGTTCCCTCAGTTAATCCTCTGGTTTCATGTTTCCATACCTACAGCTCCTACCCTACTGTGGGCTCTTTATTGTCTCCTCTATTTCAGATATATACAGAGCATCCATTTGTCTGCATGACATGCTATACTATGACCCTGGTATTAGAAAGATGATGACTGCTCTTCATGGAGTTGGGAGTTTAGCAAGGCAGACAGAGAGCAAATGACAGATTGCATGGTTCATCGTGTCATGACAGGGATCATGATGTTTCACAGTTGCTGGAAAATACCCTAAGAGGAGGATCTGGTCTGGAGAGCTCGAGTGAAGATTTTGTAAAGAAGGACATTTACGCGGAGCGCTGCATCCGTGGCATTAGCTTAACAGAGCAGGTGGGTTTGGGGCAGCATGGAGAGTAATATGTTTAAAGAAACTGAAGAGGGAAAGGAAACTGGGGCATTTCAGACATGGAGGCAAAGCTAGTTTGGATGCAAGGCAGAGAAGGATAATGGTTTTGTCCTGAGTCAGCAAGGCAGAGTGGTCTGATCAAGTACCTCTTATAGGCTAGCACTGGATTTGGGCCCTTAGCTAATCTGAAATTGGCTTTTGAAGCTCTAGGGCATGCCCTACCATCACTCTTACCTGATCCAACAGGATTTATTTTTTCTGAAAGATCTGTTGATGCACATTGGCTTCCTGACTGAAAGAAAATGGGTAAAAGCAACAAAATCGAAAACTGATCTCGTGGTATTTACGTACCGTGCATGAAGCCAAGGAGACTCCCTGGGCTTTGGAACAGACTGAATTACATTCCATCACCCTCCAATTATATTTTGAAGTTCATAAAATATACTGATCTCAGAATGTGACCGTTTTTGGAAACAGGGTTGATACAGGCACACTGGCAGAGGACAGACAGCTAATCCAGATGACCATATCCTTAAAATAAGAAATTTGTATACACATACATATAGAGAAAACCAGATGAAGATGGTTTTATCATATGGATAAGAAATGCAAAATCATAGAGAGAAGCCTGAAACAAACCATTCACCTTCAATAATCATCTCTAACTGTCATGACATATAGCATCTTTTTCTAATGGTATTAAATTTTTGAATTAATATAGAATTAATCATAGAATTAGAAAACCTAGGTCTGAGATATAGACGTTTCAAAGTTTTTCAATATAAAAGATAAATAATTCTAATTCAATTAGAATTGTCTGAGAGAGTCTTGTAACTCACGAAATACTTGAAATTGAATATTTTATAAAGAAAGATTTCACCATACTTGCTGTGGTTGGAGTCTGACCATTAGAACTCTGGTTTCTGTTAATTGAGCTTCTGATTGTGTGTCATGACATGGAGCATAAGCAGACAGGGAAATAACCCAGAACAGAAGGGTCCAGCATGCAAAATGTCCTTGCTTTGTAACAGCCCTCTTGGCTAGGCCTCATGGGACAGGCCTTAAGTTGATGCAGGAGAATCATGATTTCAAGGGCAGGCTGGATTGCATGAGATCCTATCTGAGAAAACTAAACGAAACTAGTAAATGAGTAAAAGGAGGTCTAGAGATATAACTATATTTATATATTTATTACATATCATTGCTATGGTTCTTTATACTAACATGAGTGAGGTCTTAGGACCTCAATAAAGAAGAAAGAGAAAGAAGAGGAGATGGGGTAAAAGAGGAGGAAGAGGAAGGCGAGGAGGATGAAAGAGAAGCAAGTTTCACAAAGAAAATGGGTTGAGGTATAGAAGAGCCTCCACTCTCAGATAATCACCATCAATCCCTTCAAAGGAATGGCAGGGCCAGCATGATTTCTTCGTCTTCTAGTAGGCCCTCATGTCATGTTTTCATTATCTCAAAAACAGGAAACTATTTTAAAACCATGCAGCAAATAATAGATATGTGCCTCTCTGATAACAAGTCAAGCCCTCCTGTTAACTTTGATGGAAGAATGTAAAGACAATGGCTTCCGTACATTGCTTCTACACAGTATTGAAATACTGTTCGTTCAGACCTGGGCCTTTATCTGGTGCTTCATTCTGTGCCTATATCTGACACACAGAAAATACTTTTTGATAGATGTAAGAAGTTCTCTGATGAGCCCTACCCCATTTTCCCCACACCCTGAATACCAGTCACTTCCCCTTGATTGTACACTGGCCTTTAGTGAATCATTTTTAAGAAATATGTTAGGACAAAAGTAATGTTGCTTTGCTTCCGATAGTATAACACAAAAAAGCCAATTGTCCTGTCTTGGGCACTCTTGTTCGGTCTCTTGTTCTTCCTTGCTTGAGTTTCTTTGGGGACGCCAGCAACCTCACTGTGAGGAGGTCCTGTGAAAAAACTCATGCGGATGGTGCTGGAGGTAGATCTTCTGAGGATTGCCAAGTCTTCTTCAGATGAGACCCCAGCTCTGCGTTTGGACAGACCTTCGTGAGTGACCTCCAGCTAGAGATCCAGCCAAGTCACTTCCAGATTCCTACCCCACAGAAACTGTGGGAGATGATAAATATTTTTAGCTTTGACCACCAAGTTTTGAGTGAATTTGTTACAATGTGATAAACAAGTTTTATAGCATTATATTCACTGCTTTTCTTTCCAGTAGTCTAATTCTACTTTGGGGGCCAGCAATGGGATGGCTAACTGTATTGAATTTGATCTTCTGGGGATAAAGCCGTTATAAAATTGGCTCTTGTTGATGGTGGTAGTTCTTTTGTTCGTTTGTTTGTTCATTTGTTTTTGGTGGAGATTTCCATGATCAAATTTAGTAAAGTACCACACCCATTATGTTTCTGTGACATGTGTAAACTTATTTTTTTTTCAAATCTTGGTGAAATCCCTAATAATGGAAACTAAATATATAATTAAAAAGTACTTCCCTTAGTAGGCGTACCAGCCATGACATCAGGCCTAGATACACATATCATAAAACGCCAAGAGTTTTGTGTGTTTGGAATATCTTAGTGCAGTTCATTCGATTTCTCATTAATCCATCTAGAAAGCATCTGCTGAGCCCCTATTACGGCCAGACATTGCAATACGATCTAGGTTATCTACTCAGCTAGAGTTAATCTTGCTCTTCCAAACTTAAGTCTGACAGGTCAGACAAGCCTGATAGACAGCAATAGCAGTTGACCCCAGGTACCATTAGTACCATAGGGAGGCTCAGGAGGATGAGAGAAGGTTTTCCCTGAAACCTTTAGAAGGACAAGTAGGGTTTGACCAAATATAAGAAAGCTTGACGGAAGTACTTCGCATAGAAGGTAAATACATGTCAAAGCACAGAGGAGAAAGGGAGTTCAAAACTCCGGCACTTGAGGTCATTTTTTAAGTTGTAAGGGGGTGACAGGTATGGTTGTAAGATACAAAACTGGGAAAGATACAAGGCAGGTCTTCTCAGGACAGCTGAGCCCAGCAAGGATTCCCATTTGTTCCCAGCAGGCGAGGCACATGTGAATCACCTGAAACAGACAATGGTAGATCCCCACATCCAATGGAGACCGACTAAGTCATATGGTGGGAGGGGAGATTCTAATAGGCGTCCCAGGTCAGTGTTTGTAAAACTTGTGTTAATGCATAGGGCATCTTAGAGGAGAACAAAATATAGCCGGTGGGAAATATTAAAAAAAATTTAGAAACCAGTGGAATTTAAATTTAGTAACATTAATTCAAAGTGTAGAATAATGTTCCTTGGTGGGCTAAGCCTCTGCTTCCAAAGTGAATTATGAACCCCTCTGCTGGTAGACAGCTACAGTCTCAGAGGTCAGTCTGTCCCTACACTGTGTGTCACAGGACAACTTGGCTCATCCACTAATTTTCCCTCACAAAAACTGCTGTGAAGTCTAATGTATATGGCCCATTTGCTGTCATTTGACCTTCAGGTAAGATCTTGGGGGTCCATGCACTACTTAGGATTGGGTTCGGATAAGGCGACAGAAAGTCCAAGCATGATTACACAGACACTCGTGGCTGTCTTCGTCAGCGGTTGGAAAGATGACAGCGGCCTTGTGCAGCACATGCTGTCAGGCCCTCAGGCTTCTCATTCACTCTCTTACTAAGGTGACTGACTATCCCCACCCCACAACTCGGAATATCCATGAGATAAGAAGGCCACAGTTTACATAAGCGTGAGGCTGTACCCTTTCTCTTTGTAAGGACATTCTCCAGAGGCCGAAATGGCGCATTTGTTTATTTTCTCTGTTTTTTTTTTTTTTTTTTTTTGAGACAAATTTTCATATAATCCAGGCTGACGACAAACTCTTAACTCTCCTGCTTTCCAGTGCTTGGGCTGCATACAGGCTTGCATCACACCTGGCAAGCCACGTTTGCTTATACCCATGACATTAAGCCGCAAGAGACGCTGGGAAATGCAGCCTTCATTGCGAGAAAGCGAATGTTAAAAGTGTAGGCAGGTTACTTAACCCACTTTTTAATTTTGTCATTAGAGCCCAACACACACACACACACACACACACACACACACACACCAAAATACTGGTCTGTCATGTTATAAACATAGAATGACCATGGATATTGAGCAAGGTGGTTATGGCATTGCTATGTTTCAGGGCATTCCCATTTTAACTGTCTTAATTATATGAGAGTGAAAATAAAACTCCATACATTTTTCATTGATTTTAGGGGAACCACGAAAAACAGTGTCAATTTCAAGCAAACCTGCACAGGTGAGCACACAACTTGCTGGGATTTGGAATGCAATAATGGAACGTGTAGAACCTTTGTGCAACCTCCAAGAACGTTCATATTAAGGACACCATTTGTTTGCACTGTGGGAGTGGCTATGATAAGATCTTGGAGAGTCTTTTTGGCGATATAATCAGCAGAAGGCAAAGTTTGGTAAGTTCTTTGTGGGACTGGGCAGAAGGAATGGAAAGAAAATAGATCGTAAAGTCTGAATTAAACACCGACATCCTACTTCAGAAATGCCATTGCTGCCAGAACGGTATGGTAGAGCTTGAGTTTGTAACCAGGGCGGAGTCCAGCAGAATCCGTCCTGTGAACGGAAACAGGAATTCAGGGCCTGAATTAAGTGCCTGAAGGCTCGAAGTCTGGTTGGTTTCTGTTTCCAGGAGCAGACCTTAGGGAAGCCATCGGGCTTGCTGTTGGCCAAGTCGGTGAACGCAGGAGGAGCTCCAGGTCTCGCTTACTCTTGACTCCCTTCCTTGCTGACCTTTAGATGTTTTTCCTTTAATTGTAGCCTTAAGTCACACATTGTTCTACATTCTATGGAGTGTGTGAAAGGAATAAATGTGATCCTCTTTACTAACGCTTTAGAGATGGAGAAAAATGCATGGGTCCATAAAGACGGGATTATCAATTGCGCTAAATTGGGCCGCAAATCTTGACAAAGAGGATGAAAGACAAAACCAGAGTGTGAATGAGATCGTAAAGGGATTTGGTTGTACTACTGGAAGAAACGGGTTTCATCTTAGACTTTTTAATAAGTCTGGTATGTCCCCTTAGAAAGGTAGTTGCAACACAATTGTATAAAGCGGTCATTACAGTTTTAGACTTGGAGTTCATTGGCATATAATTGTTAGCTCTAACCATGCGCCTCCATTTTTGCACAAAAAGAAATGTGTAAAGTGGCCAAATTGTTAATTATGCCAGAGTGCTTTCGAGGAGGATTCTTAAGACATCTACACTGATTAATTTTATTTCTAAAAAAAAAAAAAATCAGTTGCATTTTAACATCAGGACATGATTTAAAAATAATTTCAAGTAATTTTCTTTAGATCATAATATTAATAACCTTAAAAATTGTCTCTAATGGGGTCTCATGTGCTTTCAGAGGTTCTAATGGGAAAGGATGTGAGACGGAGCCCATCGGTGGGCTTAATGCCCACTGAGCACCGCGTGTTACAATGGCTTTCCGTTTCAAAGGTAGCTGTAGCCCTTTCTGTAGTCTGAGGGCTGACACTTTCATTTAGCTTTCCTCTCTGTGAAACGGTAATAAGCCATGCGTGTGCTCAGCAGTGGGGGAGACACACACACGCAAGGATAGGAATACATTGTATGCAAGTACAGGAAAAGATGGGGCTTCTGGCATCGCGAGTCTTATTTTTATTACCCCGAGAATCACTGGTGGCCTGTAGTAGTCATCACCGCTCATGAAAAGCAATGGGATCTTTTGGGTCGGTTGATCGATAGTGTTATACTCTTCCGTGACTGCTATTTCTGTCAGGTCTGCAAGAGAGAAAGCTACCTTTTCCCCCTGTGTTGAATTGCAAGTACAAGGGAAGAAAAAATGTGGAAACACTCACAAATATGCACACACACACACACACACACACACACACACACACACACACTCGCGCATTCACACAAAATCCAGCAATTTAAGATATGATCTCTTTATAGAAACATAAAAAAAATAAACTGGAATTATCCAAGATCCTAGGACTCTGATGTTTGCTAATACTAAGAAATATAATCACTTAGCATTTAAAATGGCTAATTTTTTTTTATTTTATTGCATCATTTTAATATGAAAGTGTTCCTAAATTTGCTTAATTACTTGGGTTCAGTTGGTAAGCTGAAGTAACAATTTCAACTCGTGTTTATCTTTACACCTACTATTTAAATATTTCAAGTCTGAACATATTATGCTGTTAAAATTTTAAAGTAAGTGGTGCAAAAATGTTGAGTTACGACGGAAAGCCATGGGGCAAACAAACAAACAAGAAAATAGATCTCACTAGCTAACACATTTTTAACTGAATCAAGGAGGAAATGTTATCTGTGGAAGGATCTGGGTAGTGACCCTCACTGTTGGAACATAGGAATGGTAAGATTTACAAATGTGTCAGTTGTTAAGATACCCTTTGCAGCATCAACTGAGTTAGCCCTCTGTAGCCTAGCGGATTATGAATTACGTTAGTGTCAGGTGTGGTGGTGCACAGTCTGTGATCCCAGCATTCCAAGAGTGAGACGAGAGGATCAAACCGGTCAAAGCCAGCCTGGGCTACAGAGGGAAACCTTGCCTCAAACAAATAAACATTAGACGAAATAGCAAGTTACCTAATTGTGTCTGGAGGGGTGGCTCAGTTAAGGGCATGTGCTGCTCTTGCAGAGGAGCCTAGCATGGTTCACAGCGCCCAGTTGCTTACAGCCACATGTAACTCCAGCTCCCTGGGATCCCATGCCACTAGCCTCCCAGAACGCCTGCACTCAGGCACACGTGAGCCATGTAAAACAAATCTTTTCATTGTGTTTTTGTACTCTGAGGAGACTTGGCTATTGCAAATGCAGTGGGAAGACTAGAGACTGATCAGAGCACTCTGCATTGTCCTTCATTAATGGCCTCTTTCCTGTGGACTTGGTGCTAGCCACAGTGTAGGCGCTTCTGATTTAGACAAGAGTCACTCCTTTAAGACTAAAGCCGAATACCAACTCCTTTCTGACGTGATGTAGACTAAAGTGGTTTTGGAGAGAGCACTTTCAAGTCCTTGCGATTGTTTTCACATCTATTTCTTATTCTTTCCTTTGCTTCTCCTTTGGGACAGGAAAAATGGGCTAGCTTGTACCATTTTTTTTCATGGTATGTTGTATCCTTTAACTGAATTGATGGAAAGCCATGCTTCAGAGTTAATAGCCATTGACCAGCTGAGTGACACGGATAGAGCTGATGCGGATAGAACTGTCTGTGAGATGATTTTTTTTTTTTTCATTTATTAGTAGCTGGTCATCTTTCCACCTCATGAATTGCTTGCTTTTACCTCTACCCATTTTCTATTGTGTTGTCTTTTCCTTGATGATCTCAGTGGAACTTAGATACTACGGGTATTAATAATGTCTTGTAAATGTCTTCTTTGTGGCTTTGAGTCACCTTCTCAATTTTTGTGGTATCTTTAGATAAATGATGTTCACCCTGTGACCAGAGTTCTAAATATTTTTAACAAATGTCAAACTTTTGTTTCCCATACATAGTCTTCAATCTACTCGAAGCTTGGTTTTGTGCAGAAGGTGAGAGGAGAGTCTAATATTTTCCCCAGGTGTGAAATGCCAATGTTCTGAAATGCTCTCACACAGCACAGGTGTCTGGCTGCCTGCTATGCTTGGGGCTAAGCCTGTTTACTGAGTGGGTTTGGATTTACTTATTAAAGTCTGGCTTTCCCCTACTGGTTTGAAGAGTGAGTTTGTTCATCTTCACTGTGTTTATGTCAAACAGGGCCTATTTATCCCTTCTTAGACCAGCACCACACCATCTTAATATAGCTTTCTGTCTTCTTCCTTAGTGGAATTCATTATTTCAGTTTGTTCCTCTTCAAAATTGTTTTGGCTATATTAGCCTATTGCCTTTTCCAACTTTTCTCATAGTTAATGTGTCAGGTTGCACGCCATGATGGAGTCAGGATTTTTATTGGAACTGCAAAGAATTTATAGAATGATTTGGAGTGAGTTGATACTTTATCTTGAATCTATAATTCACAAATATGGTAAAGCTGTTTTATTTTAAATCCTATTTGTTATTTCTAAAATAAGTGACACTTCCATAAATACCTTGCACAGATTTTGTATTTATTTCTAATGTTTTATTGTAATTCATGCAATTTAGAATTGTTAAGTCATTGCCTCTGATTCACAGGCGTGTGGACCATTAATAATTTTTGTTTCTCCATTCTGAACTCTAATAAGGTAGCTGAAAAGCTAGTGATTGAGACAAACATGTCCACGATGCTTATATTACATGTATGTATACCGTCTCCATAACCACTTGCTGACTGCAATGTGGCTACTGATATTCTTATTTTAAATGTGAGGGCTGAGGCAGAGCAAATATTTCTAAACAAACTTGCTGGAATCAAACAAGGAAAGCCAGTATTTGAGCTGAATTAACCGGCTGCGTGCTCTTTGGAGGTTTCTGGCATTCTCTTATTAATAACTACCTATGAACAGTGATGGTATTTGTCCTCCCATCCTTATTTCTGTGCCTTATACTGCCTTTACCCACGCTGCTACGTTGTCCAGCTCAACAAGGAACTCAAGCCACAGCAACACATCACCTTGTCCTGCTCCTGATGTCAAGAGGGGGCAACATCACAATTTTCAGAAAAACAAAAAGCAAACAAACAAACAAAAACCCAAAAAACAAAAAACAAAACCTATGAGAAATCAGGCAATTATTACGATCATCATTATACAAATGCAGGACCCAGTCTACCTGTACCTGGCTGAAATCACCAAGCTCAGTGTCTCACAGCACGACAGTGTTTTTCATTCTGAAGCCTGTATTCCTATTCACAGTATATACAATTTGCAGTTGCTGTATGCCTGACTGCATGTGTTTTGAAAACCAAGAGTTGACATAATTCATGTTCCTTTAGAATTGCTTTTACTACAAAAAAAAAGTTGAGTCATTGTTAAAGATAAAAATTCTCACAGACCCTGTCTTAATTACTGTTTTACTGCTGTGAAGAAACACAATGACCAGAGCAACCTATAAAAGGAAGCATTGAATTGGATCCTGCCTACAGTTTTAAAGTTAGCCCATGGTCAGCATTGCAGAGTGTGCTGGCAGGCAGGCATGGCCGTGGAGCAGTGGCTAAGGGCTTACATCCCGATTGGCAGGTAGCAGGCAGAGACTGGGCCTGTAGTGGGCTTTTGAAACCTCAAAGTCCATTCGTAGTCTGACATCCCCTCCAACAAGGACACCTCCTAACCCTTTTAACACAGTTCCACTAAACTGGGGACCAAGCATTCAGATTTGCGAGCCTATAGGTGATCTATCATCCAAAACATCACAGAGCCTAACGGTTTATAGAGTACATAAAAGTAAGATTTCTGTGTGCATAGCTGGGGTGAGTAGACCAGAGTGGGACCTCAAGTATATTCCGTCTGTCTTGGAAGGTCCTTGGGGTGCCTAGGATCACCATGGTGCCTGTAATAATATAAACATAGATGTTAGGCTGGAGAGATGGCTCAGTGACTGAGAGCCCTGACTGCTCTTCCAGAGGTCCTGAGTTCAAATCCCAGCAATCACATGGTGGATCACAACCATCTGTAATGAGATCTGATGCCCTCTTCTGGTGTGTCTGAAGACAGCTACAGTGTACTTATATATAATAAATGAATAAATCTTTTTTAAAAAGTCACCTACTTTTTTTTAAAAAAAAATAGATGTTCTATCTTTTCAGAGTATACAGAGTGCTTTATTTTGTTTGCTAGGAACTGGTGAGTAAAGATGACTTTTCTGTTTACTCAGATACTTCAGCAGTCATCTAGGCATTGGGTGAGTCAGGGCCACGATGGCTGATGTCAGTCACAGAGACTGTTTTGTAATGTCTTTGTCCTCAGGACAAATGATCTTCCAGGTCTCTGACAGCAGAGCTATAGAAGGAGAAGAAGCCCTTCCTAGCTCTCTTAAATTACATTTTTATGTCCTGGTGACAGCTGAGCTAAGGAATTAGCTGATGGCCGAGGGAATGCCTACACATTTGTTCAGAGAGTCTCTCAGTGGGCAGTTCTACACTAGCAGAGTGGGCATTGCTTTTACAGCAGGATCGTCAGAGAGTCTTTCATGTTGGATTTCTATACAGGGTACATTTCCTCTCTGGAAGAGGGTCATTGGTAAACTATATTTCATGGTAAAAATAGTTATTCATCAGAACTGCTTCACTGTGTTCACTCCTCTTTTGATTTTTGGTAGTTAAAGGCACAGCCTTATAAAATCTTAAAACAGGTTACAACTTTAACACGTAAGTGAGAATTCTAAGAAAGAAAACAACATTACTTAAATTTAAAATAAACATAACAGCAATATATGAGAATATACACCCAAACAGACACAGGTGATAAGACTGAGAAATGCTGAGGAAACCTAGGTCCTGAGGAAACCTAGGTCCTGAGGAAACCTAGGTCCTGAGGAAACCTAGGTCCTGTCGAACATTATCGATGCGGCAAACGGGAACCTGGAGAAGTCATTACGTTGTGGATCTGGAAATCAGGAGACTACCCTACTTTAGCTGAGTGGACTCTGCTGCTGCCTCAGGTATCTGTGGAAGAGGAAGGCAGAGGTTGGACTCAGAAGAAAGCAAGCCCTGGAACAGTCTTGTCAGAGAAATCTGAAGATGCTATGCTCTTAGCTTTAAAGAGAAGGAGCGAGTCATGGGCCGTGGAGGGCCACCCTGCTAATGCAGAGCTGGAACAGCAGTCCCTCTCCAGAACCTCGGTCCTCTCCACAGCCCAAAGCTTGCCCTGACTGCATCCCATGTGACTGACCAGCCAGCACATCTATAAAGGAATATGCTTGTTGCTCTAAGCTACAGTGTTTATGGAGATTTGTTACAGCAGCTATAAAAACCCTAATAACTCATGTCTGGGTAATTGGAAAAAAGATAAGAGAAGTCGAAATTTGAAGCTAAAGTAATAATTACAGACAGTCATGGTGGTGTATGCCTTTAATCCAGCTGTTGGGAAGCTGAGTCCAGACTCCTGCATGTTTGATAAGAGCTAGGCTACACAGCAGGACCGTGCTGCAAAAAAAATTATTCAAAATATCATAGAATAAAATCCCAACCCCATAAGAACACCATATTAATAGTTTATAATCAGAAGAAGTTTGTTGCTGTTTCTATGCCAATCTCCCTCTTTCTGGGTGGCTCCGAAGCTCACAGAACTAAAATCCATCAAATGCGAGACGTGCGTGAGCTGCTAAGTGTTCAGTTATATCACGGAACTGGGACTGATGAAGTAAGACGATAAAGATAGTGTAACTTGTTTTCTCAAATGTAATCTGGGTTTCTTTGTCTACCCTACGTTTATATTATCTTTCCAGTGGAAAACTATATTATAGTCTGCAGATGTTTTTTTCTTTTAAGTAGTAATTCTTATAATAAAGCAGGAACTTCTACAGCTAGCGTTTAGCCCCAACATATTGTTTCGACATTCTACTGGTCTATGGAATTCTTAAGCTTACAAACCAGTCACAAAAATCAACGCTGTCACGTTTTAATGTTATTTAGAGTGATGGTGTATTAGTGTCCTATCATTCTGTAATATAATAGTCCGATGTGGCTCTCACCGAAGGACACATTTCTGTCTCCCCTGGCCTTTTTTCGCCTCTGCATCCTCTGGTTTGTGAACCAGTAGCAAATCTGAGCTCCACGCATACTGTTGTCTCATCCTCTACCCTGGCATTCCGGTGCTGAGCAAGTGGAGTTTGTCCACTGTAAAGGTTTTGAAGCACACTGTCAAACTCACACACACAAAAAAAATCCCTCAAGTCATCATTGCCTGTTCAGGTATTACTTTCCTTACTCTTCTTTATGTTCAAAAGCAAACTGAAGATAACTAAGTCCTCAACAGAGCCTAGAACCTGGTCATAAAAGAGTGCACCAACAAACCAAGCTCAAGCCCACTGATGAACCTACGGTTACCGTGACAGACATTACTTTCACAATATGTTACGGCAAACTTCCTTAGACGATCATCACTCGACAGAGCTCTTGTACTGTGTCTCTAGCTCAGTTACGGCAATTGGTTTGTTCTATTTTTATTATGTGTTTGTCCTTATTTCTTCTCCTAAGACTCGGTTACTTGGGACGGTGATGAGCATTGGCCGTTATGGCATCTTCAGTCAAGGGCTCTAAGGTCAAACCACCTGAGGTTACATTCTGGTTCCACAGTTGCCATATTTTTTTGGTGTTCTGAACTATGCTTAGACCTTCTAGGGCTAAGGAAGAGTCAACTTTCAAGACATAAAGAGAGCTGAGAACAGCACTTCACGCGTAGTAAGCGCCTAATAGTCAGTAGCTATAGATACTTTCTCTAACCTACTCTTAGATTGCTGTGCCTAAAACGCTGGCAACTCGACCAGCATGTAAACACTTAGGTGTATCAATGACTGAATCCTTTGATAATCGTGCTCAGTAGTTTGATAAGTGTAAGTACTCTTTACTGATCCCAAATTTTCATTTTTGTCACTATGTGAACTTAAAACATTGATTCTAAAACGATGTCATCATTTTATAAAACTATAAGAAAACCGACAACTAAACAGGAGAGTAAACGAAAGCACAGAATTCAAAATGCTATTCTACAATTGGATCCTGCTTTTGTGGTCCAGAATGGAAAGAAACCTCCATGCTGATGACACCAGAACACTTACTTATAGTTACTTACATTTTTATCTTAACATTTCTTGAAGAGTGTGTTCTTAAACTTACTTAGACTTGGGTTTTTATCACATGCGACAACAGTGTATAGCGTGACAGACAAGCTCATGCAGTCCAGGGCAGTGGCTGCGTCATGAATGGTGCCTGGTTCAAAGTGCCTAAAGATGGCATTGACTGGAAGGTGAATTTGAATCTCTCTGTTAAAAGCCGCAGGTTAGAATCAGTGAATGATATACACACAAGTACTCGGGAGATTATTCGAATATGGCCATTCGGACTCCGCCCCTTTGGTGACTGACAAGCAGGGCTGTGATGGGAGAGGACTTGTGCTTTTCTGCAGCATATACTGCACACATCTTAGGTCTACTGCACAGGATACGGTTGCTCAGTTACCTAATGAGCCTGGTGGGTTAAGCACTCAGCTTGCAACGGCCTTGGGAGTACCCATGCAGAAACTTACACTCTCCTTGTCACTCTCTGCCAAAGTTTAAGATTATGTAAAAGCTCTCTGTAGCTTTCGGCAGTGTCGACCTCATACATTATGCAAACAATTACTGTTTGAACAATTAAAGAGACACCTACCACTTACTCAGGGCCTACCGTGCACAAGCGCTATGATAGGGGCTTTCTAAAGACTTTTCTAGTCAACCTCCCAATATAACAACTTTACATAGGATATTGCACCAAGTACCTCACAGGTCATTGTGACAGCATACCTGATAACTTGAGGGAGAAGTCTATTTCGGCTCCTGCTTTACGTGGGTATACCATCAGGAAAGGAAAGAGAGGGGGCACAAAGCAGCTGGGGGCGTTGCCTCTGCACTCAGGAAGAGGAGTACCAGGGACACTGGAGCTCAACAGGTTCCTCCTGACCCCCTTCTTATTCAGTGTGGGCTCCCTGTCAAGGGGATGGTGCTTCTGACTTTTTCAGGGTGGGCTTTCCCTCCTCAGTTAAGCCTCTTTGGAAATGCTCTCACAGATGTGTCTAGGGGTGGATCTGGTGGGCCAGTCCAAATCCAGTCAAACTGACAAGGAAGACTAATCACTGCCAGGATATAAAAAGGAGAGTCCCTGAGCGGATGGTCTAGGAATCATGGCTTTGAAAAGCCAGCCTGGTTTTAAACCCTGGCTTATTTGACTCTTATTACTATACCAGATTGGCCTCTATGTAATTACATGGGTTATATCTAAGCAAATGAATAACTGAAATTAAGTCAGAGAGGACTTTTTATTGGTTAAATTTGTTCTTTGACGATTGCACACAGATGTGTGCTGCGTGTGTTTATCCTCACCACCATCTTCCTCCACCTTCTTTTACATCACTGCCCTCCCTGTTAGCCTCACTCTTTCTTATACATCATTTCCTACAGTGATGGCTTTTGTTTTGCTTTGTGATTCTCCTCAGAGAAAATGTTTGTGTCTATAGTCTATATTTTTACTGTGTAATTCTCATCAAGAAATTATTCTTTATTAACATGGTAATAATTTAAAGGGCAATAGCACAATACATAGTCACCCTTTTTCTCTAAATGACTAAAACCGGCTTCAGCTGGAGGCCTGTCTGTAACCCCCCCAACTACCACATGCTATCCATTCTGTGTTATAGCTAAGCAGTATGTGTTCATTAAAAACCAACATTTATTTTGAAAAAAGGCCCATGAAGTAACAAATAGTCGTCAAGATAGCTCTACAAATTTAAACTAATTATTATAGATTGAAATACTGTAGTGAGTTATTCACTGGAATATTTCAGCATCAATAAGTATATTTATATAATCTAGAAATGTGCTCTTATATAGTAGGTAAATTTGAGGTTATGATCTTCCAATAGTTCGGGGAAAACAGCCCAACAATCTCTAACATCACCGGTCTATGACAATTTGGACAGTCTTTAATACTCTCTCCTTACTGTAGTAACCGGACAGTCTGTTCTTGTGCATTTTCTTCACTGATTGTTGGCACTCCTACCAGGAAGCTGGATAAAGCGACAGACCTCAAACTTGCCCATCTTATTGAATCACCTGGAAGAGTTTTAACAAAGAAACACCACGCAAACTGCTAGCCGGCTTTCCCCATAGCTTGCGATTTAAGAGAGAGAGAGAGAGAGAGAGAGAGAGAGAGAGAGAGAGAGAGAGAGAGAGAGAGACTGACTATGTCCTGGGCATCAGGAGTTTTTCAAAAAGCTCCCAAATCATCCCCAGATGATTATCTCGTGCAGCCAAAGTCTAGGAGCACTGAGTAAAGAGTTAGCTAATAGAAAACACATCTGCGCGTCTGAAAAGGCAGGCCGAGTCAAAGAGCCTCGCGGTAATACTTGTGAATTAGCTACAGATTTTGCGTATACGTTCTATGTGCTCTCAAAACACCATAGAAAATGGAGACTTAGATATGCTACTAACTACACTAGTATCTTATGAACCAAAATTATAACCATACCATTACCTCATTAAAACCCTGCTCTTAAAATTATCTTATTTGTTTCTGGAATTCGGTTACAAATCTGCGTTTGGATTGCAGCACCCGAAAACCCAGACGCTCTACTACTACTGTCTTGAGGGAGCGCAAGAGGAGTGAGCAGTAACAAATTTATTACTTGCCATCCTGGGCAGTTCTCCCAGCCAATGCTCTTAAAAGACAATTTGACACACTAATACAACTTCTGCCAAAATAATCCTTTGCAGAGCCAAAGTAACTTTAGGTATGATAAACGGTCTGCAATACATGAACCTTATGAAGCAAACAATTGTAACAGGCTATCTGAATCTCTGACAGTACTGGTGGCTGGAAAAATACCCATACAAGACAGCAAGACTTTGTCCACCAAGTGGAAGTGATGTGGCTTCCACTAGATAACCAAATAATAATGATAATAATTTCTATCCAGAAGAATTTAATAATTATTAAAAATCTTCACAATAAAATGTCATTATTTGATTTCTGTGGTGATTTAAAGTTGCCTCAGTTCTTGGTAAAGTTCTTTCTTGAATAAACATTTTTAGAGCTCAAACAGTATACTAAAAAGGCAATTTAGAAGAAAATTCCAACTTGGTTGACAAGAAGTGATCAGGGTGCTGTCCAGGCAGATAATGGAAGTTGCCATGATGTTTATATCTGGCATTAGAGCTGTTTCTAATTAGCATATTTACCTCTGGTTCCGACTCTACATCATTACCCATCAATACTCCACTTTAAACAGCCCCTTAACGTTATGTCTTCTAAACAGACAATTGGCAGCTGCAAGAGCAAACACTGTATATGAGGAAAATATGACCTCTTAAGAGGAGAGTGTCATCTACGGGGACTGGACGGCAGGGAATGAATATTCATTCAAATCAACATCTGTTACTTCCACAAGCCACAGCAGTAAATCAGTTTTAAGGAGCTGAACAGAGATGGATATCATATCCCTTCCCTCACCTCAAATCAATCTCTTTACAGTGGCATCGTTTGGTTTAGACTTTACATTGCACGAAGGGCACTGAAACATACTGTGGTTATGCGACTCAGGCTACAGAGCTCCTGGTGTCAGACTCTCATACTGGCTTTAGTCCTTTTGTATCCACCATTCTCTGCTCTGTGTTTGTGAAGTGATAAGGCCGCGGAGGGCGCAATGCTGATCATCCTTCGCAGGGCCTTTAACAGACACGTGCCTCGTCATGTAGCATTGGTTAGCTGTGTATGCACACACATGGGTGCGCATGCATACGAGTACATCTTATATATGCATGTGCATCTAAGCTCTGGTTTGCTAGAATAAGTATACTCAGATCGGATCGTCAGTGCAAACACTGTTTGTAGTAGTCTGGGCACAAGCTACCTAATGATGTTGGGGACTTCCTCCAGATAAGAGCTTCGAGGATCATTATCTCTATGTACTCATCTAGTTCATTTCACAAGCACTGCTCTAGTTTTCTTTACGGAAAGGCAGTTCAGGATTCTGCAAACAGTTTCTCAGTCCATATCACATATACGTGAATTTCTTGTTCCCTTTCTGAAATCTAGGTTCTACTTAATATTAATATGTTCCTAAATCTGATTTGGGGGACATTTTTAAAGCACTGAAGAAACGATTACATTTCAGCCATACGTTGTCTACGTCTTCTGATATTGATGTGACAAGGCAGTATGATTTAATCTGTTACAATATACGCTCTCTAATCCACACAGGGGGGGACGTGGTTGTTGTTGTTAAAGTCATTGACCTGCATGTACCACCCCAGAAAGTCATGTTTTTGAAGTGAGTTCAGTTGTTTTCCCTTAATGGCAGTGGAGGACAGAGTGGAGTGATTTGGACATTTGATTTAACAAACAGAATGGCTTACAATTTAGGTCAACGTTGTCACAGGCTAGAGGGAATAGTGTGTGGGGGATGGGAGACAAAGAAACAATGTAAAGAAAGTAAATTGCAGAGGCATTGGTAGGAGATGTGTCCAGGACCACAGTCATTTCTGATTTTTTTCAAGAGCTTACTCAAACCTTTCTTTCTCATGGAACAGCCTTTACCAACCCTGAATGCTTCAAAGACCATCCAAAAGCAACTGCCCCATCCTTGGACTCCTGAAATCATAGCACTTAACTCTCTCCACTGGCCTTCAGCATTTCCAGTGGGTCCTGAGAGACCCCAACATTTTACTGTTTGTTAATTGTTGGGCCAAGAACACTATTAATTGTTTCTCCACCATCTGTGGGTACCCCCTCACTTGTAATACTATTTCTCTCTTCAGGAGTGGCAGCTCAAAGAAGGCAAAAGTATGACTTCTGGGGTCAGAATCCACTGGGTAGTGGTCATGTGACCAGAGTTGTGTGCACTCTTGCCCCCCTATGTCTGTCTGTCTGTCTCTGTGTGTGTATCTGTCTGTCTGCCTGCCTGCGTGTGTGTGTGTGTGTGCGCGTGTGTGTGTGTGTTGGTTCCCTTATCTGTAACACTCATCTGAGTATTTCATAAGTCAGTATGTAGAACTACCGATACAAAGGTCCGTAGGACACACGTTTGCTGTATTCATTCAAGAAATGCTTACTGAGAACCAACAGAATGATGCACAGCGCTGGTGATGGAATTGTGACCGCAGGGAATAGGCGAGAGCTGGGAAGAAGGCTGTGCTCTCTCCATCGAAAAGAAGGGGAACTTACTACAATGCAAAATGAATGGATGGATGGATGGGTGGATGGATGGGTGGATGGATGGATGGATGGATGGATGAATGAATGAAATTCAATGGCTGCCCTTTTACCTATATAATTATCCTAAGATAGAAGTTGTTTTTCATCTACCTCATCAATGCTCAGCTCATTGGTGTCTGTTCTCTCCCCTCAACCCTACCCCCCCCGTGTGTGTGTGTGTGTGTGTGTGTGTGTGTGTGTGTGTGTGTGTGTGTTTTGAAGGACTCGTCACCTGCATACAAAAATATTCTTTTCTCATTTGGCGAACACTCAGTCTCTGTTGGATAAGCATGTAAAGTTGCCTTTTACATCTTACGCACTTCAGGGCGGTGAAAGCGGAGGCCTTGAAGGCTGCTTATCTCATGCCACACAGATAAACGAAACTGCCACGGTTTATGATGCAAGAAGCTCTTGTTTGGGGACGTTGGGGACATTGAGGACCTCCTTTTTAAATCACCCCTGGATTATAAACCCTTTGGAGCCGAGAGGATAGTGTTGTTTTTATTTAGTGCATAGTTAGCATTGTGGTCTGTGCTAGGCTTGTTCAATGAATCCGGTCTTAGATATGCTAATCATTACACCTTCTCACTACACTTTGCAGGGATTTCTGTGTGTGTAGAAGCAAAGGCTGGAAGGTAAGCGTAGACCTCTTGTGTGCTTTGTGTACACTGAGCTCTCACGATGCAGCCAGACTCTTCCTCAGATGCTGAGCAAGTTGCTTTCTCTTTTTATCTCCACAGAACCACCCTGCCTGGCCATCACAGGCTTTTTAAAAGATCAGCTTCTAATAACAAGAAAGAAATATCAAATCATGCAGCTGGATATGTTCTTAAATCATTGTTGATCTAATTCCTAAAAGCACTGTCCTGTGTCTGTCTGTCTGTCTGTGTGCGTGCGTCTGTGCCACCTTAAGACTACACGCCATGTGGATTAATTCGGTTTGTTTAACATGGCTTTATTTAAGCAAAAGCATAAATCGCTGGTTGGCTAGAACTTCAGAGGACCTCCCGTCTCACTCTCTGTGCCTCAATTTGGGCACTTATGAAGCAGAAGGGCTGGCTGGAGGGCTCAGGCTTTTGAACTCCAGTGTCGAGCCTTAATAGAGCTCAGGTTCTGGTGTCGGAGGCCCCAAAAGCAGGTCCTTTCCACAACCCACAGTCACTGGCCTCATCCCAGCTGTTCCCAAGAGATCGCTGAGCCTTCCTCCGATCTTTCCTGATGCCATGGGCTCCTGGGAGACAGGGAGCAAGTGGTTCCTTCTCTTACCTCCGAGGTGGCATCTGCACACTTCCTAACCAGGACTGCTTCCTGTGTGAGGCAGCCAGTAAGAGGTGCAGTTACTCTGGCCAAATAAATACACGTTCTGTTTCCACTTATCTTCAGAAAATTGTCCTAAATGAGCCTGAGATTGATTGGGGTGGATGGCTTTTAGCTTGGTCAGCAGTGAAGCCATAGGATACACAAGACTTAATTTCATTCGTGCAGTCATTTTATTAAGCACGTTAAGGGAAGTTTTGTTGCCCTACTGCTTTTAGAAACAAAAGGAAGCCTGGAGTTGAGTGCTCGTGCTCTGATTGTGGCTCTATTAGAAGTGTAGTGAGAAAAGGGGAGCCCAGACACTGTTTAGGAGCTTGCGAGGTCACATGCTGAACACCCCTCACTTACCTGGGTGTGCAAACTCACTATCCTTTATTACCTACTTACTTTTATCCCTTATGTGTGTAGCCAATGCTACGTTTTATGAAGATTATTTTAGGAAAAAACTGCTTTCCTTATCATTCCATAGTATTTCCTTCAGTTGGCTTCGAGCCTGGAGCCTGCTCACTATTCGGGAAGTACATACATGGGTCTTTTCCTTACTTTAGTGGGTAACGGTAAAGATAATCATACAAGTACATTATGATTAAATTATGAAAATGGCGTGTTTTGAGTGATTTTAACAGGATTGATCTGTGCTACTGTAACAAAACATCTCTCATGTTACAGATGGAGGTGAATATAAACTGTTGGAAAAAATTGATGATGACTTGGGGGCTATGGGAAGGAGATTAGAATGGGGGCAGAATTCTAAGTTTCGCTTTTGAAACATTTATCATTTTTTATATTAGGCTAGCCTGGAACCTACTATGTCACCCATGCTGGCCTTGAACTCATGGCAATTCTCCTGCCTCAGCACCCCAAGAGCTGAAATTACTGCCACGAACCACCGTGCCTGGCTCCTCACGCTCTGTCTACTGTTCTGTTAGAAGCTACCTCAAGGGATCTAGGGAAGTCATTTAAGATCCTTAATTTCTCCGGCTAATAACATGAAATGACACTTTCGTTATTCTGCCTCGGTTGCAAAGGTGTTCGTGAGGATGTAAACATGCTTCTCGTGGAAGATTAAACTACTTTATGTATAAATGAAAGCTCAAACTGAGTCTTTTCCTATTAGACACCCTTGGTGCAAAACAGACAAGGTAGCCAGAACCACAAGTAAACACGTTCCTTGATCCAAAACGATTCCTTGCATATTTCCTTTGGAGCCTCTTTGACACGATTTCCCAGGTGATCACTTCACACACACGTTTACTGAAGAAGAGATAAACTTTAGTTCCTATTTTACACACGAGATACTGTAAAGTATCCTAGACCAAGCTACATGACACCGCTAACATAGCAGTTTAAAATGGTGCCTGATACCTCTAGTTAGTCAGTAGTCTATGAGCAGGCCTTGGAGAAACTGGTTTAGGCTCCGACAGGAGTTGGTAGCAGTCATAGCTGCAGTCCTTACCATTTTTCATTCATGTCTCATTTCCCATCAAGTGAGCGAGCTATATTTACTGGAGCCTAGCCCTCGTGCTGGACAGCTGGAGTGGTCTTCATTTTTATAGAGAACAAACTACCTGGGAACAAGCACTGTCAGACATATGGCGTTTAAAAATACTTCGTATTATTTCCTTAGGATAGATTCCCAGCAGCAGAATCACGAGGTTAAAGGGTGTGACCGTTTTTCTATGGCTTTGAAACCTACTGCTGAATGGCTTTCCAAAAAGGTTCTGTCTGTTTACCAGGCCATCCGAGATACAAGGAAGGGCTCTACCTAAAGTACCAACTGGGAGTTGGTGTCATGGCTTTTAGACTTAGGGTGCAGGAACGTACAACCTCATCTGGGCATACATTTCAAATATTTAAGGCAAAGACAAATCATTTTTAGATGCAGAAAAGTGGGTCTTCTTTCTAGTTTTCCTGTAATTATATGATGTTTTCATATTTTTATAAATCTATGCGGAACTGCATGAGGCATACATGAATCCCTTTTCACATAAAAACCATTTTATATATATATATATATATTTGTAATTTACTGTTTAAATTTTGTTGCAATTTGCCTGGCTGAATACATTTTCTCCTGAGCTGGGGGTTGTTCTGTTGTTCCGAGTGTCGCACCTCCTCTCTGCCCGCATTAAGAAGCCAATTATTCTGATTTTGCCAAGGAGTGAAGTCTTAGGAACTGTTTTAGCGTTCGTGTTTGGAGTTGAGGTCTCACTTTGTAGCCCAAGCTGGCCTGGAATCCGTGGATACTCTTGCTTCAGCATCCAAATAAAAACTTAATTTAGAGCTATATCTTATCATGCATATGTGAACATACATTACAGATATGATAGGTATGTTTTTATAATCTGTTTCATGTTGGCGAGTAAGTACTTCAAGTCACTTTTAGTTAATTGCACAAACCTTTTTGCTGTGATTTAGACGGTCACCTATATTAATTACTTTACTGGGTTTTTTCGTGATTAGAATTGTTCTTCCATTTTTTTCTTTCCTCAACTTTAATATTATGACAAATAATATTAAACTCTAAAGTAGCCTGCCTAAATCCTCTTTACACAAGAACAGAACTACACACGTGTTACAACAGCCTCTGCTTTTACTAAGCTCATGCCTGTGTATTTATTCATACTTTGCCCCTCCCTTCTGTAAAGATATCATTTGCTCATTAAAGTAAAACAGCAATGAACACAGCAGGGAAAGTTTATCTACCTCCATCACGAAACACTCAACTTTATGGAATTCTCTTAGGGTTTTTAGTCTTGGAAGCTGTAAAAATACAGTCCATAACCACTGAAAAATAGTTGTTTTTGTGTTAGTGTGCTGCTATGGCGTATACGATAGACGATATACTACCTTTATTAGTATTTGCTGGAAATCTGTTTCTGTATGTATGCATACTAGTCGTGTGCATCACTGACAGCACCGAGCTTCGTGGTGCGGGTGAATCTGTGGTGTAATTGTGTTCCTAAGCTGGATCTTCCCCCTTTTGCAGTGATATTTTCCCTCACATTTATTAACAGATGTAATGGCTATTCCTGGTTGTCAACTTGACTGTATCTGGAATGAACTACAATCCAGAATTGGAAGGCTCACCTGGGATCCAGATCTTGAGGCTGGGAGATCAAGTTTCGGACCTGGATCTTGGCCTGGAGATCTTGAGGCATAGTAGCTATGAATCCCAGAATACTAAGACAAGGAGACTCTGAGTTCAAGGTGAGCTGGGACAAAGCGAGTCCCAGATCCAGGAGTGGTGGTACACACCTTTAATCTGGGCCACACCCTCTGCTGGAGACCTACAGAAGGTCTTTGGAAGCAGGAAGATCCCCTCTTAGCTGGCTTGCACTTACTTGCCAGCACATCGGTTGGAGTCTACTGGCCTAGTGGGACTGAGCAACTACTAGATCCCTGGACTCCCCATGCACAGCTGACCGTTGTTGGGGAGTTGGGCTACAGACCGTAAGTCATCATAACTAATTCCCTGACCATAGAGACACTATTCATAAGTTCTGTGACTCTCGAGAACCCTAAGACAACAGATCTATCCTTTAATGATAATAACTCTTGTCGTTCTTCTCCCCCCACCCCTTCCTCCTCCTCCTCTCTCTCCTTTCCCTCTCCCCTTTTCCATCTTCTGATGCGGGGTCTTGCTTAGGCTAGCCATGAACTTTCATGAGTCACCATGTCTGGCAAGATGCCTTTCTTAAAATGGAGAGATCTGGTTGAAAGGTCTGAGTACAGTTAAGGTTTCTGTTAAAACCCCCAAACTGGGCTGGACGAGGTGAAACAGACCTCCTCACTGAGCACTCAGGAGACAGAAGCAGGCAGAGCTTTGTGAGTTCCAGGTCAGTCAGGGCTGTATAACTAAGACCCAGAAAAACTACACCCTGGCACCACTGTTTTCCTAACCAATCTTCATCACCTCTGAAAATGGACAAAGGGAACTTAAAAACTCAACTTGCCAGAATTTAATCATGAATTTTTTTTTTTTTTAATGAGCAGTATCTCAGTTTAGGGTTTTTGTGTTTTGTCTACCACGATGCACTGTTTGCTGAATTTGTACCACGTCCTGGAAGAGTTCCCTCCCCTTCTCAATCCTTTACTTTTCTCATCCATTTCTCCCCTTTCCTGAGTTTCTTCCCCTTTCGCCTCCTTCTGCTCTGTCTCCCTCCCACCTTTCCTCCTACTAGCACAGTTCATTTTTTTTTTTCTCTAATAAGTAAAACACATATCCTTACAGTTGTTCCTCTTTCACAGCTCTCTCACGCCTTGAGGTGTTCACTGTGGAGGATCTTAATTCCTTAAAAGGTTCTTTCAGGACTAAGCAGTCCTCATTTATCTCAAAGAAACAAAGCAAGAACTGATCACCTTTCTAAAGCCTGTGAAGCCAAGCCCAGGCCTACGGGCATTCCCACCCTTTGATCTCAGCCCTGCAGTGGGTTCCACACGTAGGTCCTGCAGAGAACCCCAGATGAGAAGCAGTCCACAGGACTTCAGGGGTTCAGACTCTTGGCAGGTAGAGCCTGGTAAAGTACGGCTGGGTTGACCCGACTCCCCAAGAAACAAATCCCGTTCACTGAATAGGGATAGAAAGAGAAAAGTTTAGGGCCTGAAGGGTACAAGTGATTGCAAAGTACCAGCGAGAGCCAAAAGAAAAAGGAAAAAGGAAAAAGGAAAGAGGTGAAGAAAAGCACATAGAGGGAAGATACAGGGTGAAAAGAAATTACACTAAACCCACCCTAGATCCAGTGTAGATTAGCAAGTTTGTATTTTATATCTGGGGTGTGTGTGTGTGTGTGTGTGTGTGTGTGTGTGTGTGTGTTGCTATGAGTTTAGTTTTGTTAAGTCTCATCCTAGGTTACATGATAACACAACTCAGAAACTTCTTAAGCAACTGAAAAATAAACAAAGAAATAAAAGACAATGGGTGTGTAATTAGAAAACACTGAGATCAAGGGAAGGCCTCCGGAACAGCGTCTCCCAAACTAAGAAGGTGTGGTGTGTGCCTTACTTGTTCTCACAATTAAAAATACTCTGATGAGTCAGTGTTGATGGAAGAGGAGAGAGGGGCTTTCAGTCATGGTAATAGCCAGTGCACTTGGATTAGGAGTCTTTGCTCTTATCTCTGATCCTTTTAGGATTGTGAGAGGCTGGCTGGACCCCATACTAATGAAGGGAGTGTGTATGTATGGGAGGGAGGGAGGGAGGGACCAAGGCGGGGGGAGACAGAGAGAGATGCACACAGACAGACACACAGAGACAGAGGGAAGTTGAGAGGGAGGAAACAGCAGTCATCATGTAGCTGATGTCTGTTTCTTGGTACTCTTTTGTGGCACCTTGTAGGGAAACTCCTGTGTATTTCAGGGGATAATGTACATGAGTTTAGACTTCTATATCACCTAGAGTGCTTGGTTATCATGATGATCTGAACGTCAGACATGGACATTGCAAAAACAACGAGAAAAGGTTCAAAGCAGGGTGCCTTGTGAGGAAGGACTTCTCATCCAAACAGTTCATAAAGTAAGAGTCGCTCCTGGGTCAGGGGGGTAACAGCATGGTATTTGAAGGACAGCTCGAAAAAGCACCTGACCAGCCATGTTAGTAAACTTAATGGGGGTGGGGGCAGCTGAGGACTTAGTATTACGGTGGCAGAGGCCTCTCTCAAAACTTACAGATCCTCTCAATGGTCTTCACGGCTTAACAACATGGGAAGTACTACCTGTTCCATGCCTATTAAGTTCTATTTTTTGCTTTCCCTTTGCCCTGTACTAGGGATCAAATCCAGGCCTTTGAGCACGTGGGCAAACACTCTATTATTGAGCTAGATCTCCCGGAACAGCTTGCAGACATTTTGCCAGGAACGTTGTCTTTATTGTGTATACTTCTCCAGGCCTACTGGTCCCTCCAGGCTTGGCCTAATATAACTTCTCTTGGTTCAAGTCCATCACCAACTCTAAGCTGCATTAATAGCCCCAATAGTTAGGTTTTTTTTATTTTTAACTTTAAAGAAACTTTTATTACATAAAGGTTGTCCTCACATAAATGAACACTTCTCTAGATCCTGTGGACCTAGCACAGGACACTTCTCGACTTTGTATACAGTTGTTTCCACTCTCCACAGAGAGGCTGCTTCTGAACCAGTTACTTTTTAATTGGTGGTCAATATTGTTCCAATCCCATTTTCATTCTCCTGTAATACACCATTTCTCAGTCTTTATTTTCTTTCTGCCCAACTACACACTGAGCAGTAATATGTGCATTCCCAACTGCTTAAGAATTTGGTAGTTCCCAAGTATTCTGACGATCTGGACTCCATGAAACCAAACTCACCAAATAAACTTCAGGCTACTTCTAGGGTATTGAATTTCCCTCAGAAGCCAAGGCTGCCTCCCCAAACAATGCCCAAACTGGCAGGCTGCTGCTCTAGAGCCCTTTCCTTAATGTAGTGTTGGGAGTTTTCTGATTCAGACCCTGTCCATCTGAACCCTTTCATTCAGTCAAATCAAAGTGTTGGGGCATTGATCCACTAACAGATCACTATCTCTCTTCTGACACGACTTTGTTCAAACTGGAATATCCTTCCTTCTTCCCATCCAGGTGAATGTCAGTGATGGGGTCTCTTTCCAGACTTAGACCTCTTGGCAGGAAGTGAGCAGACTTGGCTCTGGACACACTTTTGGAAGGAGTTTTATGTGCCTAGCATATACTAGCATATAACCCGTTTGTGTAAGTTTGCCGAATGGGTGTCTTTGGAGTTACAGATGTGACTTATTTAGTTTCGAGTAGCCTTTTTACCAAAGCTTTCCTATTTGGAGGAAAACTCGTATGTTGGCTCACTCTTTTTTTTTTCTTTCTCTTGCACATTGTCTCATCTCTTATGGCTCTGCTGTTCTAGCTTCTTCTGTGAACTCATTCTCCCAGCACCCCTGCCCCTGGACACTTGTGGGAGAGGAATGCACAAATTCCTTTGAGGTTCCATCACCGGAACGTGGTCTCAGGAGCTGCAAACAGGAAGTTTCTGTACTTCTGTCTATTTTGTGCTTGGGGCAAAAGTGGCCTCCATTTGAAGATTCTGCAAAAAGAAAGGCAGGAGTAAAGCCACCTTCAGGATCCCTATCTAAAACTTTTAATGAAGACACTGCCTTAGAACCCTCTATGGTTTCTGTATCCTTAAGTGGTGACTCTCTTGCAAAGCAGAGCCTGCCGCCAGACCCGTCAGGTTACAACCCCTAAACTTCCTCACTCCACTCTGTACATCTTGAGCGGGACATTTAAAAAACAGTTTGGAATTTTTTTAGTTTTCAAAGCGTCCAGAGGGCAGTCCCCTTTGGCAGCGACATTGCAGGATGGGAGCCAGAGATTAGCTGATGTTGGTCCCTTGGTCTCGAAATCCCATCCACCTCGCTGAGGGCCCAAGACTTTTCTTTACCTTGCCACACTTCTTTCAGCTCAGAGGGGCCAGAAGCAGCTTTCCTTTGCCTGCGTGCCTGGCCTCCTCAATAACACCATTCATCTCCTGCCTCTCGGGGCACCGGGGAAGCCCCAGCCACGCGCCAGGGTTCTCGCTCAGGTACGGGATTCCCGGGTAACCGCCGGGCCCTAACCTCAGGGGGCGGGTAGTCCAATGGGCAGCGTCGGCCCGGAGGCGGGCTCAGGCCGGAAGCCACCCGCGGCCCCGCGAGACCGCGCCCCCGCCTCCTCCTCCTCCTCTTCCAGTACGAGCTCGGCGGCCAAGGGCGCAGGGGCCAGCCCGCCGGTCCCCGCCGCGCTCTTTGTCCCGGCCGCGCGCGGGCGGACGCGTGCGCATCTGCCCCCACCTCCCCAACCCCCCAACCCGGTGGAGAGGAGGCGCGGCGGGAGCGCGCTCGCGCAGGGGCGCGCGGGAGCAGCTCGCGCCCCCTCCGTCAGGCAGGCGGCGAGCACGCGCACCGCCGCCGCCGCCGCGCCCGCCCTCCCCGCTCGCTCGCTCGCTCGCTCACCCGCCCGCCCGCCCGCTCGGAACTTGCTGACTGCGCGACCGGGAGGAGCCGAGCGGAGCCGAGCGGGGCGGCGGAGGCTGAGCGCGCGGGGGCTCCCGCGTCCCTGCGCCTCGGCCGGCGGAGCGCCCACCCACCGTGGCTCCCGGAGCGCGGGCGGCGCCACCCTCCGCCGCAGCGCGGCACTGCACGGCCGCCTGCGACTTTCGATGTTCCACACCCCGGGCCGGAGCCTCGGCGGCGGCTTTTTTCCCCCCCCGGTCCCCCCCCAGGCTGCCCCATTTCCTCAAGGAAGGTTCCTCGGCGCCTCCCTCCCCACAGCGTAGCGGCGCACGAGCGGGCCGGGCGGGCGGCCGAGGTAAGGCGGCGGGGCCGGGGCCCGCGGGGGGCGGCGGGGCGGGGCGGCAGCTTTGTTCGCGCCGGGCGCCGCGCTCCTCAGTCAGCCGCGCTCGTCAGTCAGCGGCGCGGGGCGGCGGGTCCCGCATCCCCGGCAGGCGGGCGGGCGGGCGGGCGCAGTGGCGCGGTCCCCTGCGCGGCCCTCCCCACAAAGGACCGGGGAGCTGCGTGGCCCAGCGCTCGCCCCAGGGCGGGCGGCGCCAATTTGTTGCACTTCTGGGGGTGCGGGGTGGGGGAGGGCTTTTGTTTGTTTGTTTGTTTTGCCCTCGGGCTTTTGGCCGCTTTGCGGATTTTTTTTTTTTTTTGACAAAATGTCGGTCGGTGAGGGAGGAATTGAGCGGGGAACGTCGATGGCACCGGGAGCTTTGCAGAAGGTGCAGTTTGGATCCTGCCCTTCCCTGGGTGGCAGCTCGGGCTTGGCTCGGTGAAGCCTCGCCGCCGGCCGTGGGGACGCCTGTGGGGTGGCTGCCAGTTGAATTTTTTTTTTTTTTTTTTTAATTCGAGTGCTGTGTTCAAAGGCTTTCGGTGCGCACGGGAGGACCCGCCACCGTAAATAAGCATATGGGCGACTAACAGGGTATGTTTCCCTCTGGGAAGGAGGATTTGGTAGCTCAGACCGGTGTCAGCCTGTAAATATTTAGACGGTATTAGTGACTTCTGAACATTCTCAGCGAGATCTGTTATTTACAGTTGTCATATGTTATTAATGCCCGTTGCCCAAGTTCCCTGGCAAATCTGTTTCATGCCTTCTGAGAAAGTAGACAATTGATAGATTGTCTAAGGGATGGGGAAAAATGTGAGTGGGTTTTCTAACTTGCATTTGGTAAATCCCTCAACGACTGCATTATAATACATGCCAGGCTCCCTGTAACCTTGCTGTACCGTAATAATTACAGGGACTTTCGAATCCTTTTCAATGAGGTACTCTCAAAGGTGCTTATTGAGAGAGGAGCATGCTGCTGGGCTTGCTTGCTTTCTTTTTTCTTTTCTTTTCTTTTTTTTTTTTAAAGATCTAATATTTCTCTATGGGTCCCTTTTCTCCTTAGAAGTTTTTCCCAGAGATAACTTCACCAAGATGTCCAGTGATAGGCAAAGGTCCGATGATGAGAGCCCCAGCACCAGCAGTGGTAGTTCAGATGCAGACCAGCGAGACCCTGCCGCTCCAGAGCCTGAGGAACAGGAAGAAAGAAAACCTTCTGCCACCCAGCAGAAGAAAAACACCAAACTCTCTAGCAAAACGACTGCTAAGTTATCCACTAGTGCTAAAAGGTAATGTCTACAAGGGAGGACTCACATTGTCAGCTTGACTTCCCTCCCATTGGTTGCTTTTGTTGGCTTAACTTCAGTGGCAGTAGTTCAGAAATACTTCTCCATCAAACGTATTTGAACTTGAGTGAGCTGTCATTCTGCATGTGGCGTGTGTGTGTGTGTGTGTGTGTGTGTGTGTGTGTGTATGTGTGTGTGTGTGTGTATGTATACACACACACATACAGTTTTCCTAGCACTATTGACTTTAAAGCAAGTGTACTTTGTTCTGTACTATGGTATGGTAACTCGAGGATCGTCTCCAGAAGAGCTGGGGCTCATTTTGACGGATGAAGGAGTTGGCAAGGGAAATTTGGCGAACCCAAATTAGATGGTCCATTGGAGAGATTTCCTTTTGTGAGTCATGCTTGGGTGAAATTGACAAATCTAGAGACCAGCAGTGTTTCTCTCCATAAAATTGAATGGTCAGAAATGACAATATTTACCAGAAAATTGGTCAATACCAGGCTTGGCTATAGTGGAAGGCAGCTCTTAAAAGTGTGCTTAAATTTGGCTTACAATTTGTAGGAAGAGGACTGAAGTCTTGCAGCACAGGCGTAGCCATGGGTGCGTTATTGTTATTCCACCTTCTTGTGAGGGCAAATACAACTCACATGTGGCCAGTTAACCATTTTAGGTGCTACCCAGTGACTGAAAACACCCCATCCTTCCTCCTCCTCCTCCTCACTCTAGCACTGCATGAGCTTGACAGTCTAACAACAGGGGGAACATTTCTGAGTCCAAAGTGAAAGATCATTTGTTCACGATTGGCTTTAATTTTCTGTGGTGACTGGAAAGATTCTGCCAGTGGAACTCCCAAGTGGTAGCAGTGTTGGGATGTCCAGAGAAACCAGTGATTAAGATGAAATGTGTCCACTTTACCCAGGACAGGTGTTTCGTTGATTTTCGTAGGACATAAATGAAGGAAGAAAAATGTAAAAACTGATCAAATGTTACATTTTTATTGTGATTCAAACTTTAATGATCACTCAAATGCTAACAGCTTTAGAATATTTTATTAACCAGGAACAGTATTTGAAATAATCTGAAATGTCCAATTTGTTGTAATCTTGTGGAGGAACATATTAAACATGTTCCGAGTTTTGAAAAATACCCTGAATTTGAAGAAAATCAGCCAGTTGCCTTTTGCTTATATATTTATCTATCTTCTTCCCCACTGCAGATTTATTGACCCTTAAAGGTGTATCTAAAATCAGAGAAGACACACTCATAGCTAATATGAATGCTACTTTGAAATTTTCATTGGCAAAGATATTTACAAATTTTAAACTTTTCTGAGAGCTAAAATATTACCCAAATCATTAATATGCTCTTGTAGCAGTCTATTAATTTTTAGCTCAGTAAAAAGTGACTTGAAGTCATTGTCAAATTCTCTGGTGTTTTTCCTCCTCCCTTTTTGTCTCATTTGCATATAAGCTTGAAAAGAGAATTTCTTTGGTAAAAAATGTTTTTTAATAGATTATATATCCTTCACTGAGTAGTCAGAAGGGGCTATTTCCCGAATCAGGTGTAAATGACTCACTTATTTACAGTTGCACGTGAGAAAAAGAGCCGCAAAGTTTCTGCTAAGGGATTTGGGTTATGCCTCTGAGAACAAAGAGGAAGCAGCCATGTTAGCATTACTGAAGGCAAAGCCAGCCTTGCATTTAACTGCATGGTGGTAGAGGGCAGTGTAATTCCCCGGTTGCTCTGTAGACTACCTCAGATCCTTTTGGTTTGTTCTCATTTCACTAACAGAATTCAGAAGGAGCTAGCTGAGATCACCCTTGATCCTCCTCCTAACTGCAGGTAAGAAATAAATTCTGTTGTTTGGATTGTGAGTTGTGGAGAAATATTCGGGGATGAATGATCGCGCATTAACCAACGTTACAGCCCAAGAAGCTGGCTGCATTTGTTTCCTTTTATCTTTTGAAGTGCACCAACTAAAAGTGCACTAACTACATTAACTAAGTAAAAAGGGGAGAAAAGAGACTCTGGCATGTACACATTGTGCGCTTGTGAGTACAGGATTTTGTGCTTTTGAAATTAGTGTGATGGTGCTGATTTTGCTTGTGTGTCTGTAGAGCATTTTTGTTCACAACCATATTTCAGTGATTTCTAAAATTTTAAGCCTTAAAGAACTGTTTGTGTGCAATCTGAGCTGACTTTCCAAATTTAGAAATTGCTGAATGCAGTGTTAGAAAATGTAAATGCAGTAAACAAGAGTATAGCTGTTTTTTTTTTTTTTTAGTTTATTGAGTAACTTGCCTTAAGGGTAAATTTTATGTGCTAAACAATGGGTTTCAGTTGTTTTTTGGAGGATGGATTGTTGGAATTATTTACATTCTAAGCAGTTGTCCTAATTACTGGCGAAAATTCTTAGTAAATAGTAAGTAAGTTGTAATTATGGGAAGAATTTCACTGGAACCCAAGCAGCTAATGGTTGCTTTTTTTTTTTTGTCATGTGTTTCATTCTCTGTTACTTTTTTAATTTTTGAACAGTGATTATATGGCTTATGAAATAGATCAAATTTAGAGATAAATTTTAAATAATTTGCATAGAGAAAGTTGCTGGTACAGTTGAAGTCATGCTACAGTTTGGTAGGAAAATTCCTCACTGTTTACTCTATTTCTGTTACAAATTCTGTAGTTGCTTGTGTTGGTCAGACAGATCTCTGAAGTCATCTGTAAGCACAAATATAATCATTGACCTTACTGTATATGTTAAATCAGATCTGTTGATAAGGTGATCTGATTCTGCATTTCCAATGGATTAATAATTTCACTTATTAAAAGTAGGTATGTCTAACCTTACAGGATTAACTTATGACCTGTCTGTCCAATACAGTAGCCACTAGCCACATGTAGCTAGTGATGGCTTTGCTTGCGGCTAGTTCAAATAACATGCTAAAAGTGTGATATATGTACTGGATTTTAAAAGCTTAGCAGAGTATAAAATTTTGCTTTTACATGTTGAAGTGATAATATTGTGGCTATGTTTAATAAAGTAAAAGTAAAATTAAAATTGTTTTTACTCTTTTTAGTTTTTAGAAAATATACAACTAATTATGAATGACTAATGCTACATTTTTGCTGCTTTAAAAATAAGTACATTGAGGTATTTCTGTCCACCCTCCAAAGTGGTCTGTGGAATCTGTGTTCATTTAAGAAGGTCAAGTTGTTTGCTCTCTGAAAGAATAACTTAATTTACAACACACATACTTATTTCTTTCAGTATGAAAGATGTATAGACCAGAGGAAAATCTCTGCTGTTTAAAAATTGTGTGTAAGATCAAACATAAAGGTAGTTGATTTTTCTGCAGATAGCAAAATGCAGGGGACAAGAATAAATCAGGTGTACAGAGGGTGGTAGATGTGTTGAATGCCCTTGAAGCAGAGCTCTAGTAGTGATGAAAACAGCTTGTACATTAAACCCAGCATGTTTCCACAAGGTCACCAAGAATTACTTTAGAGAAAATAGAACCTTTCCATGGTGCAGAGAGCTTTATTTATCCTGAATTTTTCTTTTGTGTATCAGCCCATGAGATAGCGCTAGGCATTTGGCAGTTAGACCGGTGGAAGCGTGAGGCTTGGCTCCTGCTTGTACACAGCAGTTGTGCCTGTTTTCCTCGCTGGGCTTGGTAACTGTCAGTATTGCAGGTGATGCCTTTCAGTTCTCCATTCCGTACTGTCTGACTTCCTTTGCAGCTGTATAAGGAATTGGGAAAAAGTGGGCATTATAAAGTGTTTCTTAGCACTTTGAAGTTAGGCTTTCTTCTCTTATATGCCTTACTTGTAGAGACCAGATACTTAGTTATGTCTAATTTTGTGTGGAAGGTCTACTCCTTACTGGGTAGGAACTTTGCAGATTGTTTTAATGCAGGCAATGTTGAATTTTGACAGAGAAGCCTAAATTTGTATTATCATTATCATTATTATTATTATTATTATTATTATTATTATTATTATTATTTCACCTTTATGTCAGATCTGGGAAAGAATACCACCACTGTGTTCTCAAAATTCACAGGTGTTTAAATGTTTACTGTAAGGCTTAATAGAAATTGTATGCTTTAAATTTACTTTTTATTTAGGCTAGCATATATCTCTGTATCTCAGGGGAAAACAGTTGAGGAAAATGCAGGGAAATTTGTGGGAAAAAGGCAAATTCCTCAGGCTAGGAAAATTTTTCTTGAATTTCCCCTTTATTTAGCATTGTTCAGTTAGGTCTAATCACCCAGAGTGATCAGGTATTGATTTAACTGTTGAATTGCATGCCCTTAAGCTCGATGGCAGGTTGGTAGATGCCTTCTTTTTCCTGGTAGTAAGAACGTTGATAAAGGTGTTATGTCCGGTGATTCAATTGTGTTTCCGCTTTGGAATTATGAGATGCTGCTGCAGGGTAGGACTCCCTTCCCAGTTCTCTTAAGAAACCCTCACAGCCATGGCCAGAGGCGTCTTCTAGGTGACTTCAAACCAAGCAGGTTGCCCATGAAGATTAGCCCACTGATGCACTATTTACTTACTGGCTTACATTTAGAGTTTTGCCATCCAGGCTTCAGAGTAGGCTATAAGTAATCATATGCCAGTGATGTTGAAAGAAAGTTGTGTGTGTTGCTCTGTGTTTGGAGAACCCTGTTGATGTGACCGTGGAGTGATGTGACCAGGGTGACGTTGTCTTACAGGCACAGCTTGTAGAGACTCCGAGTTTAGAAAGGGGCTATGCTTCTATAGTCCCTAATTTCTCTTATCTGTACAAACAAGTTTAAATGTATGCTTCTAAAGTGTTCTTTAGCGTGTTTAGATAGAATCTATCAGTATGCAAACACTTAGGATATTGGTTTAGTTTTTGGATGTGGGAAATGCCTAATTGGGGTAGAAGTTTATAATGATATTTTCCTGGTAAAACCTAAAAGCAGGTGTTTACAAATTTTGACAACTTACCCCTGAAGAAAAGTAAAACTGGAGACCTAAGTTGTGAATGAGAAGCTGGTAACTCCTCACTTGTTCCTAAACTCAATCTGGGCTTTTCTTCTACCACCTTCTGAAGGTTACTTAAACTGCTTTTCATGGTAGATTAGACCTTTGCTAAGTGAGCTGCAGACCAGAAGCCCAGGCATCATTGTAGAATTGTGAGAAGTACAGAGTGCTGTCCCCACCCCACCTTACTTTTTTCTCCCTGATCCTCTGCCAGAAGTATGGAGTCATAGCCTTGAATTAAACAAGATTTGAAGATGTGTGTGTTAAGGTTTGAAAAGTCCTAGTATAGAACTAATCAGTTTTATCTGGGTGCAGGTCCTGCCCTGCTACTCAGTATAAGATGATTATTCTGAAATAATTCTAAGCTGTCATTTTTTTATTTGATTATAAGAAGAAATTGGAATTGACAGTAATCTTACTTTTTGCATGTAAACCAGTACAGAAGGACTTGGATTGCTGTAAGACTAAAGATATTTCTGTTCCCAGAGGAGTACCTGAAAGAGTACCCCTGCAAAGTCATGGTTTTCTTAGTATCTGTTCATGTGCCATTCAGATAATGTCAGGAAGTAGGTGGGAACAATAAGTACTTTTGAAAAGTTACATGCTGTAAATTGTGTTCTCTTCACTCAACTGTTTGGTAGTCTATACCATATTCTCATCTTGAATGTGACTGTGTAACAGCAGATGTACTGTGTTTGTTAAAAAAAATGAGATTTACTTGGATGTTCAGATTTAGAATGACATTATCATCATCATCATCATTATTATTACAGTAGTAATAATACTACAATAGTAATAACAAGTAGTAATAAACTACAATAACAATAACAACATCTACAACTACAACTATAATAATCAGGCCCAGGTTTAGAGAATAAAGTATGATTATTTTCTTTCTTTCCATGTCTTTCAACAGGAAAATACATTCAGACGTTTTTCGAGAGGTTTAGAATCTAGAGTATAAATTGTATTACACTTTTAATATTTTTCGTTTGCCTCTTAATCAGTGGTTTTATGTTGGGGCAGTGCCTAAACCTCACCCCCTACCCCTCAAGAACAGTTGCCAGTGCCTAGAGATAGCATTGTCCTTGAGAATTGAGGAAGAAGGCTACTAGATTGAGAGGGTAGATGCTGGATGGAGGTGCTGCTATTACAGCCCCTGTAAAGACACAAGACACCCTTCCCGCCACCCCAGGGATGATCAGAACAAAAGCATTAGTGACTAGTAATGCTGGGAGGGACATTGTAGATACCGATTCCTGCACTCAGCTCCTAAGTCAGGGGACAGTTTGCTTTTGACTGTTTTCACTTATGATTCTTTCCTAACTGATGCCCCCATCTCTTGCTAGTCCTGTATTAGTGTGTGTCTTATATTACAATTATTACAATGTATGATGAAGCCGCCACAGGGATTGATACCGTGAGTGCCTGTTAAATCACAGCTTTGGAGCTCAGAAGTGCTTTTAGTAGTGTTTCTTTTAGGTCTCATAGCTGCTGATAGTACTATTTATTGGCATGGTTTGGCTTTAGGCTGGTTTATCTATGGTGCTCTAAGGAATAGTAAGGAACGTAAGGGAGAAGTATGCAGGGCCAGAGATAGTGGTCAGTGGTAGAGTGCTTGCTTAGCATGTGTGAGGTTCTCATATACCATTGAGGAATCACCCAGGTTCAGTTTTACACTAACTGAAGTGTACACAAGCAAGAAAGCCATTTGTTTTCATTTGCTTTTTGTTTTCATTATTAAAACACTAGTCTGCTTGATTGGCATCCCATTGCTGCAGTTTCATACTTCTTTAGGTTAGCCATTGGGTCCCGTTAGGTTTCGCGGTGCGTGAATTGCCAGGTTTTGGAAATGTAGTAGGATGTGATTACTATGTTTTATGTTTACTTGAGACAGTACTCCATAATCACAATATGAATATTTCTACACTAAAGACGTGCATATTCGTACTAAGTGGGATGAGTAGAAAGAATAAGTAATTTAAGACCAGCTCATAATTAGGCTTTGCTACCAAGTTATTTTGTGCCAACCTTACCAGAATCTGAGCTTTCCAAGGGCTTGGAACACAGCATGTGCATAAGTAAGTGCTGCCCAGGGTGGCTTCAGCTCTTCACTGTGGTGATCATAGCTACATTGCCTCGTAGTGGGTTCCACTCTCTCAGTTGCTAGTTTTGGATTACTGGGGTTTGTTTGTTGATTCATATCTTGTATGTTTACTAGAAAAAAATGGATTTAGAGTTCTTTACTCTTAGAGTGTAACTATTTATTAGGGTATTTTAAAGGTCTTTATACTGGATTATTTTCTCACTTTGCTTTTAAAATACTGTCTTAATTTTTCTGTTCATTCTAGATATATAAAATTACATAGAAAATATGTCCTTTAATACATACAAGGTATATTATTTTCAAATATTTATTGTCTTGAAGCAATTTACTGCAATTAGACTGTAGAGAGAAACACCAAATCCTGATAGCTGTGGTGCCATTACAGAGAAGCTTAGATGAGTTGCTGGCTCAGCATAGAAAGTACATTTCTTACTCAGAAGTGGCCCAGGGACACTTCATTGTTGCTCTTCTCATGCAAACTGAGATCCATGCTTCCATCCTGTGGCTCTGCCACTTGGAACATGTGTCTGATCAAGAGACTTGAAGGAGTCATGTGCTAGATTTAAGTGTTTCGGTCTGGAAATAAGAAAAAATTGGTTTCACAGCTGTGGCTAGCAAACTGTAAGGTGACTGTGTAAGTGTGAGAGAGAGTTCATGGGAATTCCATGAGAGACCAATTTCTCTGCCACAAAAACATGACTGCCTAGGATAGATGACGTCATTCTTTCTAAGAGTAATAAGTAGTTGAGTAGCAGCCTGGCACTGAAGGATGCCTAGCAGTTCAATAACTTCTTAATACAGTGTTTTGTTTATATCCTAAGTGGATAACTAACTTCTTTTGGTTTAAATTTGAAAAAAATCTAAGAGTTGTTGAGAAATCTAAAAGATGTAATATGGTGTATGTGAAAGAGTCAGTCAGGCATACATCTTAGCTAACTTCTGATTTAAAAGTAAGCTTTATCTCTTTCAAACAATACTGTTTGAAAACCTGATGAAAAAGTATTCAGAGTTTGTGGGTTTTGGGGTATTTATTGTAAGTGTATTCCTTTGTCTTCTGTGAAAGTATCCAAAATGTTGGTACTGCATGGTTTTAGAATTTGGCCCAAAGTGAGGTTCAAGTGGTTAAGTTGGAGGAGGTGGGCGGCTTCTTTCTCTAGCTTAGTGGTGCTGGCCTTTCTTTTTAGGGAGTGAGTATCATTCTGAAGGATTTTGTTCATAGGAAGCATTCCCAAGGCTACCAACTCTTTGTTCTTCTCCCCTTGTAAGGACAGAGGTAAAGGGTTGAATGTATTCATAGTGGGAAATAAACTTTGGCTTTCTGCTTATGGCTTTCCTGTGCACAAATGACAGGTCTACATATTGTTCTCTGGGTTATTATACGAGCAGTCCGTTTTTATGGGTTTGAATTTGATAAAAGTCTTTGTGCAGTTAGGAATTTCTGTGCTGCGTTGGGGAAAACTGTCAGCACCAAATTTTAGGAGAAGCTTAAAGCTGATAGCACATGCATGTGTCTTCTAATACTGCTGCCAGATCCACATTTGCAGATGTTGGCTTTGTATTAGATTCCTCATAATTGTGTTTTGTTTTCAGTAGTACCACAGTTTATGTAAAAATTATTTCTTTTAAACATGATTTTGTACAAAAATTGCTCTCAGAAATTATTGAAGTTTTTTCATTCTAATATGTTACTAGGAGCTGGGTCCGTCCTTCCTTCCTTCCTTCCTTCCTTCCTTCCTTCCTTCCTTCCTTCCTTCCTTCCTTCCTTCCTTTCTTAAGCAAAATTGATATAATGTTCTCAGAGCGAGAGGCCAACTTTATAAACTTATCACTCAGATATGTACCTTACATTGTGTTTCGATGCTGACTTAGAATTGCTTTGAGGTCGCATCTCTTAATGGCGTAGCAGTTTATAGGGATCTATACGTAAACAGTTTGAGCTTACATACGACACCTGTGATGTCAGTTGTGATTAAAATAGCATCACTAATAATGGTTCAACTTGATGGGTTTGTGGTAAAAGTTTCTGAACTTAAGATCTGGTCCTCTGTGTGGCTTTTACTGTGTACAGTTGTTTTACGTTTACAGCTTTTTGTAACAGAACTTTGGAAAAGATTGGAAGGGAGCCCAGTAGCAATGCTCACTCACTGTCAGAGGTTACAGCCTGTTTGGAGGGATTTTGACCAGCTGTATGTCATTCACAAGAGGTTTTTCTTTCTGTTTTTCTCTTTTGCTCCTTCAGTGTCCAAGAGCAAATATACTTTGTCGTTCTGTTTAACATCCAGGTTGTCTGGGGAAAAATAAAGACATATCTAGACTGAAATTGCTTTTGGGAGTGTAACTGAGTATCTTCTGGGTTGAATGAAAGACCTACGGAAACATGAATTTTGCTACCTCTCCGTTTTACTTTCCATTATTCACAAATCATCATGATGGTCTTCCCTTTACATCCGTGTCCTAGTTTTTTTTTTTAAGTACCATTATTTCCCTTCTTGAAGATATTATTTCTAGATAGTTTTGCTACATAAAATTAAAAAGGTTTCTGACAAATGTATCTTTTTTCCCCCACATTAGTTTTTAAGTTGAGAATCTAGAGTCCCCAAGAAAATGAATTTCATAAGTGTGTGGCCATGTGTTTTTAGGCTTTTAATGCTTCCCGTAGTTTTCTAAACTTAAGAAGTAGTGGCAGTAAAATGTAGAAGCATTGGCTTAATGATTTTATCCTTGCTACATACTAGAGCATTGGACTAATCCTTGGATTTGGGATATATATATATATTTTTTTCTTTCATACACACACACACACACATACACACACACACACACACACACACACACACACGCTCCAACTGTTACCTGTTACCACAGTGAGGTAAAATCTCCCACTTGAACTGCAAACGCAGTTTGCAAGTATGTGACTTATTATTATTTTTTTTTTCCGGAGCTGGGGACCGAACCCAGGGCCTTGTGGTTGCTAGGCAAGCGCTCTACCACTGAGCCAAATCCCCAACCCCTAGTATGTGACTTATGAAATAGGCTTTCTTCATTTTATTTGTATGATGTCTGAAAAAATTTAAAAGTCGTTTTTGTTAAATTTGCTTATGTTTGCTATTAGCATTTCTGTTAAAGGGCTTTGTTTAAATTGTATTCATTTTGTTTTTTGCTTTTAACCCTGAAATATGTTGTAAGTGAATTGTTCCTCGATAGAGCACATTTTAAGTTTTTAAAAATACCTTTATGGAAACTATCACAGGTGCAGAAGGAAACAGAGCACCATAACAAACACTTCATGCAGCCTTCGTCTGGGTGCAGTAGTCACCGATCTCTGGCCCCTTCTGTTGCATCTCCACAGTCCATCCCTGTAACTCTTCTTGTCACTCAGCAGATTTTAGCATTGCTTCCTCTTGCCCCCTTTAGAGTAGATATTGTAGGACTCTTTTTCAAAAGATATAGACTACTTTTAACTTAACTACAAGGTCATAGTTCATTAGTCATTATTCAAAATTACAAATGTGCTGTGAATGACTTTGCTGCTTCTAGACTTACTTGGGCCAAAATCCATATAAAGCAGGTGAATCAAGATTGGTTAGTGAGACTTTAATGCAGGGTTCTTCTCCCTTTGTCTGGGAATTCTTTCATTGGGATTCATTTTCAGATATCTTGGATATAAGATATTTATATTACAATTCATAGCAGTTAAGAAGTAGCAGATGAATAGTTTTATGGTTAGGGTCATCACAACATGAGAAACTGTATTAAAGGGTTTCAATGTTAGGAAGGTTGAGAACCACAGCTTTCCTGTCTTTTGAGCTCAAGATTTCTCCATTTTATTTCATGTTTGCATCTTTCTTATTAGAGAAACTGAGCTGAATTTGCTGTGGTATGTATTTTGCTTATTAGTTTCCTACTAAGTAATTTAAGATCTTTTATTTCCTTGGTGTGTCATTAAATTTGGGAGTTAGGGCAAGAGGCTTGATCAGAGACAAACTGAATTCATACTCTACCCTTTTCTTTTCTTTTTTCCCATTGTGCTGGTTATGTCAACCTGACAAAGCTAGAGCTCTCTGAAAGGAGGGAACCTAAGTTGAGAAAAAGCCTCCCTAAGATCTGTTTGAAGGGACATTTTCTATGTTATGTTAGTGATTGATGGGGACAGCCCAGTGGTCCTGTGTTTTATAAGCAGGCTGAGCAAGCTTTGTGAAACAAGACAGTAAGCAGCACCCCCCATGGCCACATCAGCTCCTGCTCTAGGCTCTTTCCTTGTGCGAGGTCCTGTCCAGACTGTCTTCAGTGATGAACAGCAGTAATTTAGTAAAAGATAATTTAAAAAATGTTGTGTAGTGTCTGTTTATGTGCAGACATTTGTGTGTGTATGTACATATGTACCTGTGTGTTGTTACCTGCAAAGGCCAGGAGAAGGTTTCTGGTCCTTTGGAGCTGTAAACTGTCCCATGAGGGTGCTGGGAACCAAATTCAGGTCCTCTGTAAGAGCTGCAAATGTTCTTACTTGCTGAGTCATCTCTGCTTTATTTACTTAATTATTTTTATGACATTATTTTAAAAATTTTCATAGAATATATTTTGGTCATATTGCCCTCTCCTCGCTAAACATAATGGTTAGGTCTTTTTTTGCTGAAGAAACCACTTAAAACCATTGAAAATGGAGAAATCCAGCTAGTATCCAGCTAGAAGCTTCCCCTCTACTGACTTGCATTCATGGTGTTGGAAGGTATTTTATGGAGGAGAAAAATAATCAGTCTCATCCAGCCATGAACCTTGTGACCTACAACAGTGACCTACTTTATTTTTGAGACAGGATCTATCACTGAACCTGGAACTTGTTTGAGTAGAGCAGGTAGCCATTGAGCCACTATGAGCCTAATGTTTAACCACTCTTTCTCTCTAGGGTTATTGTTGAAACCACCATACCTGTCTTATGTGAGCACTGGAGATTTGAATTCTGTCTCTAGGCTTGAGGAGGAAGCCTTTGTGAGCCATCTCCTAAGACCTGTTACTTTTAAATAAGCATACTTCAGGCTAAGTCACTGGGCCTTAGGAAAAATTAGAAATAAAGGTATTTTGAAAAGTTAACAAAAGCTATTCCTTTAAACATGATGTCCTGGCCACTTGTTATTGTGGAGAAATTAAGTCTTAGCAGTAGAACAATAGAAATATCTTCATATCTTTGTTGAAAATGGGTTCTTTGTTGTAAAAGTTGGGTTGTTTCTCTTTTTAATTTTTATTTCATGGGTATGGGTGCTTTGCTGTCATGTGTGTCTGCACCATGTTCATTCCTGGTGTTTGTAGAGGTTGACATTGGGTGTCTTCCTTTATTATTCTGTAGTGAGACAGTGTCTCTAGCTGAACCTACTATGGCTCGCCTACCTATCCTCCTTACCCTTGGGAATCCTTTGTATCTTTTTTTGGAATGATAGGACTATGATAAGCTACCAAGGCCTCTTGTCTTTCTCTGTTTGGGTCCTTGGGCCCAAACTCTTAGTCTCGTGCTTGAGTGCTGTGTTCTCTGAGCCATCTCCTCAGGCCCAATTTTATTCTGTAAGTGTTTGTTATGAAAAATACTTTTCTTCCCTCAAAATTGCACTTTTTCACTCTTTCATCATGAAATCTTGTAGTTAATTTGAGGGTTGCAGGGTTATTATGTGCTGCTGTGCATGGGTGTGCTCACACAAACACGCACGCTGCTGCTGCTACCACCACCAGTCACAATGCCACTGTGAATCCCTTTGGGTTTTTTTGTTTGTTTTCTTTTTTCTTTCTAGTGAGTTTTATTTACAGGCAAACCTCTGTTAATAGGATTTTCACCTGTTATTTGAAATATGCCTTTCTAATCTCTTCTATTAGCTTTGAATTCTAAGAAAAACCTGTTTTTAATGCCTGTTAGTCTCTTGTTTTTCATACCTTTATCACCTGAGGACCAAGTATTCAAATATATGAACCTATGGGGCCATTTTCTTTGAAATCACTACAAATAATCGTGAATGTGTGCATGGGGTGTTTATGTGAGGTTGGGGGGTGGGGCATGAACGGTAATTCATTAGTTTAACACAATCTGAGGAGTATGTTTTACAGTATAGATATTTTAAAATTTGTACATTCATGATGTAACACTGTGTGTGTGTATGGGTGTGTGTGTATGTGTGTGTGAGTAATGGTGGTGTTACATGTGCCCAGCTCCAACATATTTGTGGAATCAGTTGTTTGCGTCCACCTTTATGTGGGTTCTGGGGATTGAACTCATGCTGCCAGTCTTACAAAGCACATGCTTCCCCTGGCAAGCCATTGCACCAGCCCTTTCAAGTGATTTGAAATAAAATCAGTCTATGAGTGGCTGCATTCTGGCAGTATGTTTTTTGTGTGAGTTGCTTATAAAATTGGAGTGTTTGTATTAGAAGTCAATGTTGCAGATACAGGATCCCAGAACAGATTGGCTCACAGGACTCACAGCTCAGGGTCTGTTTGGTCATCAGTGTCTCGTTACCTTCAAATTGTACTGACTTCTTCCTTCAGTTAACCACAGTTTTAAACACCCCCTTTTATGTTCATAAACTAACTGGTAATCCTTTCAGCTTTCTCTTTCGGGTTGTGTTACCTTTTCCTATAATGTGACTTTCCATCCTAGGCTTTTTTTTTTTTTTTTCAGAAGTGTTTTCTTAGTGTATAATTAGCATTGATCTATTTAGTATTATTGATCGTTGAAGCTAGATTTTATCACTGTTATGTGTACATTGGAAAAAACCCAGTGTGTATCTGACTTGGTGCAGCCAATTACTCACTAGCAAACTTTAAATATTTTTATTTTAGAAATGTTTTTATTTATCTGGCTCTGTGTACCTGGCCTGTCCTCCCTTTGTTTACATTGAGTACATCTATGGGTCACTTGCCCTGTGCTCTGCTCCAGTCCAGCTCCTCCCTAGAGAAATCACTTTCTTAGTTTGGTGTATATGTGTAGGTGTCATACCTACATGTATGTCTGTGTACCATGTGTGTGTCTAGTGCCTTTGGAGAACAGAAGAGGGCATCAGATCCCCTGGCACTGGAGTTACAAATGGTTGTGAACTACCCTGTGGGTTCTAGGAATTGAACATAGGTCTTCTGGAAGAGAAGCAGGCTCTCCAAACTGCTAAGCCATCTCCAGCATCTGTTTTAATTTTTCAAAAGCATACTTTATACTGACAATGAAGTTTACATATTATATAACGTTGTAACAGAATGACTTGATAAGTTTTAAGCAGAAGAAAAAGGAGATTTCATATTACAGTGCCTGTCCTACCAAAACAGTTTTTAAATCATGTTTTCTAAATGGGTCAGTGTGACAGATGTGTCCCATGATAGGTTGTGTCTAAGTCCTTTGTTGTTAGCAGTCAGTGAAGGTAAAAAGGCAGCCACACGCTCATCATCACCGCCTCAAAGGACTAACATGTGTGATTCATTCATTAGGAACTCAAAAAAAATGGTTTTTGCTCCCTCAGAAAGTTGAGTTTACATATCTACAAGAAAAGAACCTATGGAATGAAAACTTAAAAAAAAGTTGCATATCCTCTTTCATGACTCCATCCTCTCCTGCCTATGGCCATCTTTCCTCAGTACCCTCCCTTGGTCTTCTTTCCAAGTTTTAGATAACATCGACACTTATGCCTGCTTTCATCTGTGCATGTATGCATTGTAGACTAGGGCTACATACATGAGAGAGAAGATGGACACATTTTCATTCTTAGCTTTGATCCAGTCTCTTAAGTATACTTTCCAAGTCTGTCCTTTTTTTTCCTGAAAATTTTATTTCCTTTTTCTTTTCCAGCTGAATAATATTTTACTGAGTCTGTGCCACTTTTTCATTATTCAGTTATTTGTTGATGGACATTCAGACTGGTCCATTCTTTACTGTTGTAAATAGGGCAGGGACAAACATGGTGTGCAGATGCCTGGGTGGCAGGGCATGGAGCCTTGCTGACATTTGTCTAAGAGTGGCACAGCTATATTGTACAGTAGTTTCATTTCTGATTTTAAAGGAATCTTCCAACTAATTTCCATAATGAAAGTTAATTAATACTCCTGTAAGTAGTGAGTTAAAGATTGCTTTTTCCCCATATACTCACAACATGTGTTGTCAGATATCTTGTCCATTCTGTTTGGGGTTAAGTGTTGTCTTGAAAATAGTTTTAAAATGCATTTTTTTTTTGATGACTAAAAATGATGAATTTTAAACAAACTGTTTATGGTTGATTTGCTGTTTTGTTTTCTTGGTGATTTTAATTTTGGAGTTATTTTTAAATTTTGCGTATTATCTCTATCCGAAATATAGCTGATAAAGATTTTCCCTACTCTGGCTTGCTAGTGTGCATTCTTCTGGGATCTCTTTGCCTTGCTGTTCAGAACTTTAATTTTATAGAGTCCTGTCCGTTGCCTCATTCCTGTGCCACTATACTTCCGCATGGAAAGTTCTTGCTTGACTCCCAAAATCGCAGTAGTTTTTCTCTGGTAGTTTCAGGGTTTTAAGTCAGGTCTCAGATCTAATGCTCCTTCATTTTTGTGTAAGGTGAATGATAGGGGTTTCTTTCATTCCCTGAACATGGATATCCAGTTTTGTTGGAGACAGTTGTTAAATAGGCTGTGTTTTTTACAATGTAGTTTTTGTTACTTTACTCAAAGACTAGGTGACAATAGCTTTGTCTGTTTATTGCCAAACCCTCGTATTTTGCTCAAACCATCTGTTTGATTTTACGCCAATACCAGGATATCTTTATCACCAGAGCTTATTGTAGCATAGCTTGAGGTCAGATATCGTGTTACTCCAGCTGGACTATTACTCCAGGACCGATTTGGATGATGGCGGTTGTTTTGTTTTGTTTTGTGGTTCCATATACATACTTGAATTGAGTTTGCTAGACCCATCAAGTATGCCATCAGAATGTAGATTATATTTTGCAGTAAAGCTAACTTCACAATATTAATTCTGCTAGTTTAGGAGAATGAGAAGGTTTTCGTCATCGAGTGTCATCTTTGATTTTCTTTTTCAGTGTCTTGAGATTTTCATTGTAGAGAACTTTCACTTTGGCTAGGTATATTCTCGGCTTCATTTAGGTTTTTTCTCTTTTACTTTTTTTTTTCGAATTAATGTGCATGAAATTCTTTTTTTCTTTCTCTGAGGGGTCATTGCTATCTAGGCAACTCTTTTAAATGTTTGTATCTTTTAGTCTTTTTAGTCTTTTAAGTGTAAGATCACATCTGCAAGTGGGAATAGTTTGACTTTCCTATTTTAAAAATTTTTGTGTCTTTCTAGCTCAGACTTAGAGTACTGTATTAAATAAGAGCGGGCATAGAAGCAGTCTTCTGAGTTTGTTTCTGTTTAGTGTGATGTTGGCTGTAGGTTTGTATGTAGTCTTTATTATTTTGATCTATGTTTCATCAGTTCCTAGTGTCACCAGTACTTGTGTTATGAAACAGTGTGTTCTTAAACTTTGTCAAAAGCTGTTTCAGTATTGAGAATGATTATGTAGTTTCTGTTAAGTTGGTTTATATAGTGTATAACTTTTATGTGTTAATTTTGTTAATTTATTCAACTAATCATTGATTCAGTTGCTGCGGGGTGAGAGCAGTGAAGCTGGCATATGAATGTGGTTTGTGCTGCAGCCATTGCTTATCCCTGAGGTTGAGGTGACTGTTAGAAAGGGACATACATTTGAAATAGCTTGCCATAGTTTGATGAATGAAATAGTATAGCAGAATCAGCATCTGTGACTTTGAGAATGACAAACACCTTTATCTCTTATATTGTCTTAATGAATTTAATTGTGTTTTTCATACCATAGAGACATTTGGGTATGGATCTCTGGTTTATAGCTATTGTCAGAACTGTGGAAGAATTCTTTATGGCTGTGAAATTATACATCTTTATTCTATCATTCCAAGATCTTTTATAATTTTAAAAGGGTATAAGGTATCAATATTGTAATATGTTTTTGTGAATGTGAAGTTATTTGTTTTAGTTAAGGAAGTAATAAAAATGCTTATAAAATGGTTTTATCTTTCAAACAACAATACCAAACCAGGTTTACTCCTAGAATTAGTTAACTTCAGTAAGAAGTCATGCATTGTTGTAGAACAGGCAGAGGTCAAGGTCTCTCTCTCTCTCTCTCTCTCTCTCTCTCTCTCTCTCTCTCTCACACACACACACACACACACACACACACACACACACGTGAGTATATAATTACAGATGAGCCAAGAGACCTGACCTACACACCAGTGGGTTGCTTAGGGCTGTTGTGGGAGGCTAATGCAGCTGGCACAGAGACAACAAAAGCTAGAATTAAGATTCTTGTAGGAAAAGTTTCTCTCAGACGACTCCCTTATTCAATTTAAAGGCATAAAGTTGACTTATATAAACATGACTACACTTTTCCAGCTAGGATACAGTCTCTCCTTAGGGATTTGACCTTCTGATTTTTGTCTTTTAAATTCTATGAAGGCTGCTTCTAAGTCCAAGGTGGTAAGATAAATGAGATTTTACTTAAAATTAAATTCAGATCAACAGTGAATTATTAAACACACACACACACACACACACACACACACACACGAGAGAGAGAGAGAGAGAGAGAGAGAGAGAGAGAGAGAGAGAGAGAGAGAGAGAGAGGGGGAGAGGGGGGGGGGTGGGAAGAGGGAGGGAAGGGGGAGGGGTTGACCAATTATGTGTGAGTGAGCGAGTATGCATGCGCCCAGGTATATATGAAGGCATAGGGCATAGTTATATATGAACTAAATATTCTTGGATAGTTAAGGTTTTCTCTGTCTTTATGGTCTGTTTATTATGTATGGTGTTTATTAATGGTTACATACATTTTCCCACTTCTGTGGTGTTTCTTGCAGTATGTTGTATTTCCTCTTTGGTTTTATTTGGGTTTTCTCTTCTTGCTTAGTCTAGCTAACATATTTTTCCAGTTGTGTTTAATTTTTGAGAAGACTTTTTTGTTTAATCTTTTTTTAGTGTTCTATTTCATCTCTGATCTTGTTATATCTCTCCTTGTATTCTTTTTGAATTTAGTTTATTCTTGCTTTTGTTGCCTGAATTGTATCTTCAGGTTGCTTTTTACTGCCCCCCACTCCTTTCTCTTAACTTGCGTATATATTGCTGCAAACAATACTGCTTACTATGTTTTTACGTACTATTTTTATCTTTATCTTGTTACTAAGATTTAAAAAAAATTTTCCCAGGGTCCCATTATTCATTAAATACCATTTTTAGTTCTCTGTATATCTTCTAAAGATTTGTTTATTTCTATTTCTTTTCAGTGATGGTAAAGTGTGTGTGTGTGTGCGTGTGTGCGTGTGTGTGCGTGTGCACATGCCATGGCTTCAGTTAAATCTGAATAATACTTGTCCCATTTATCAGACTAGACTGAAAATATAAATTGTATTAGTTATTTGTCTTATTGTTGTGACTTAATATCTGAGAAGAAGCAACTTAGGGAATGAAAGAAAGATACAGGTTCATTTTTGGCTCACGGTTTGAGAATATAGTCCATTATGGTGGGGAAGCCATGACAACAGAATCTTGAGGCCCCTAGTCACATTGTACCAGTAGTCAGGAAATAGAATGATGAATTCTCATGCTCAGCTTGCTATCTCCTTCTTTTTAAAAGTTTCTTTCTTTTTTTTTTTTTTTTTTTTTTTTTTTGGCGGGGGACCAAACCCAGGGCCTTGCACTGTCTTGTCATGTGCTCTACCCCTGAACTAAATCCCCAACCCCTCGCTATCTCCTTCTTAATCAGTCTAGGTCCCCAGCCTGTAGGATGGTGTCACATGTCATGTGGGGTGTACAGTTAAATTGGTGTTGCTACCTCCATGAATCTAATCTAGATAATTCTTCCCAGAAGATTAACTCGGGTAATTCCAGATCCTGTCAAGTTCATAACCAATATTAGTCATCACAAGCATTTATAATATCAAAATACAAATTCATTTTTGACATTTATGTTTGTATGTATGTGTGATTTGAGTACATATGTGCATATTGGAGATGAAGACAGTTTTGGTAACTATCCTAAGAAACACCTTCCAACTTATTATGAGATGGGTCCAACTGGCCTGGGATTTAACAGTTGGTTGGCTAGGGAGTCTCACAGATCCATCTGTCTCCCCATTCCTTGGGATTGCAAGTGTGTGCCATAATATCCCAATTTTTACTTGGTTTCTTGGGATTGAACTCAAGTCCAAAAGCTTGGAGATAAGCTCTTTATATTCTGAGCTACCTCCTAGCCCCTACAGATCCATTCAAGAGTAATAATCAATGAAGAGTGAAAATATATGTTAGACTGAAAGCATGTGGTTATCCTGTAAAATGTTCTGTAAGCTATTAGAATGTGTATTTTGTAGCACTTTGAAGTACTTTTGGATTCTCTTTAATACTATTTAACTGTTTGCTGAGTTTCTTTTGTTATGAGGGTCTGTGTGTTTTGTCAAGGATGCGTGTTTAGTGAGATCCTCTCTTTAGATCTTGCATATTTTGCTTGATGTAATTTGGTGCTCTTAATACCGTATGTGTATATGTATTTAAAAGTATTTTCTTCTTTTACATTGATTCCTTTATAATGGATACTGTGTATGTCCCCTTCCTTGGAGTAAGTTCTTGCTTCATAGCCCCTGTGAACTTTGATCTTCTTTTCTTGCCCACCCTCCTAAGGGCTGCAATTACAGTTGTGCACAACTACAGCTCACTTTTAGTGTTTTGACATCTGTTTTAAAAATTTTACATCATAATATATATATATATGTGTATATATATATAGTATAACTAGTAGTACCTCTTGCTTTTCGCCTTTTTGTTATGCTATGTCATTTTTTTTTCATTCTTTTTCAGTTTGTGTGTGTCTTTGTGGTAAGTGACTTTCTTATAGATGGTCTATCTTTTATTTTTAGCTATTGAACCTTCTGACTGAGACATTGTATCTGTTTATATTCAGGGTTGTTAACTGGTGGGAAGAGGCACACTTGTATCATTCTGTTAGTTTTCAAACTTTATATGTATTTCCTTTGTTCCCCTCTTGTTCATCTTCCTGGTTTAGGGATTTCTGCAACAGTAAGGTTGGATTTTCCTTTTTTGTGTGTATTTGCTGTACTATTGGGTGTGCTTACGTTATATGTAAGCAAATGTAATCTGGGTCCACTGTAAACTGTAGGAAGGAGAAAAAGGAAGGGTAACTATTAGGTGGTAAGGACTGAAGAGAGGTTAAGGATAGGCATCATGGCAAATGAGTCTATAAAGCCAATTTTCTAGTTTTAACTTCACCAGCTTTTGTTTGTTTTTTCTGGTAATGGATAAGTGCATACAAATATATTTGATAGTGAAATGTAAAATCCAGTGAGAAGCTACACATTCTAAGAATAGCTTTTCTAACTACAGAAGTTCATTGTAATACAGAGATTTGTTTCTGATTAATTTTGATATGATTTTTTATTTGTAGATTCTTTATAGTAAAGTTAAAACTTTTGATGACTTGTCACCTTCAACTTGGCGTATAATAGGTAAGATCTTTATAGGCCAATTTAATTCAGGCTTCTCAGTGAAATTAAGTAGAGATTCTCTGACTTGGGTATACAAATAAAATTTGGAAAAAAGATCTAGATTTCTGGATTTGAGTTGTCTTACTCAGTTTTATGTCACTAAAACTGATACCTGAGATCAGGTTATGTATACCTAGCAGATTAACTGACTGAGTTTTGGAGGTCGGGAAGTCCTATGATACTGTGCTGATATCTAGGGAGCATCCATTCTGTTACTTCATCTATGGAGAGAGAAGGAAAAGGTGTTAGAGATAGAACGTAGTAGAGGATAAAACCCATTCTTTATTAGCCTATGCCTTCTGATGTGGTCACACTGGATGTTAAACTTAAAAACCATGAGTTTTGCAGGGGAAATCCATACCATAGCAAGTCCAGTGCTTTTCTAAGGCATGTCATCATCAAATGGGCAACATTATTTCTTTTTTAAATTAGCTCTGGCTACAAAGGAGCTGTAGGATGAGAAATATTATTTGGACCTTGATCGTTAGCTCACATCCTTTCATGTTTCTCTTCTTTTATCTCAATGGTAACTTTGTGTGAGCTGTAAAGTTGGACCACTGAAGTCCTTTGGCAACTAGTGTTACAAAATGGTTTGTGCCATTACTTTCTGGTTTATTTTGGATTTTAAAACCAATCAGTCATTTCTTAGTTTAACTGCTTTTAAAAAAAGCAAATGCTGTGGAACTTTTTTTTTTTTCTGGTTAGGTTAATGTGAGTAGTATTTTTATTTATTTGATTTAAAGTTCTGTTTATGAGTTTTATTAGACAAAATATATTTTATAGAATATGTTATGCTTTCCACTGTCAGGATTAAATTGTCATTTTGTGTAGAAGGGCAACTACTTGGTTGAACTGCAGAGTGGAAGAGTTACTTACTGGTCTCCTGGGAAAACAAATCCTGTCTTACAGAGGAAGCTGCAGTGATTTGGTTTGGTTTTATGGTACTTGGGATCAAATCCAGGACTGTGTTCATACGAACAAGCTGCTGTGGCTGCTAGCTCCATGCTTTGCACCTGCAGGAGCTGACATTTCTTAATAGTACAGTGAAGCAACACAAGCTACATTGGTAACTGTAATTTGGTTAGATTTAGTGATTTTGATTAGTGATTTGGCTCAGCAGATAAGATCACTTGTTGCTCGTCAGGTAGACCCATCTTCAATCCCCAGCACCCACATGGTGGCTCACAAATAACTCCAGTTTCAGGGATCCTATATCCTAGCCTCCACAGGCACCAAAGCATGCACATGTACACGCATGTATGGATGGATGTAAGATAACCTTTATACATAAGGAGACCCTAGGGTCCCAGAAACCGTTACATTTAATATTATATACTGTTTATTTTAATAATAACTTAAGTATTACATATTATATTGGAAGCACTGATTTGGTTAGTTTTCTGACATATAGTGGTTACTATAATATACATCAAATATATATGTTCAGTTGTCAAGGTATTTGTCAGCTGCTGTTGCCATTTCACTATTATCTTGTTATTTTCATCATTTTCCTCCTTAACTCTGTGTGTGTATGTGTGTGTGTGTGTGTGTGTGTGTGTGTGTGTGTGTGTGTGTGTGTGTGTGTGTAGGGGTGTAGGTGGCCGGGGCTATGGACAAAAGTCACTTATCTTCACTATATGGGTTCCAGGCATAAAACTTAGGTTGTAGGCCCTAGTTCTAGTGTTTTTAAATACATTACAATCTTAAAAATCACGATGTGTTTAGGGGTTGGTATGTACATGATGTGTGCGTGCTTTTACAACGTCAAGAGTATGTGTGCAATCCTAAGTAATTGAACTGGCATCCACACAGAGGGTAAACATGTAGTAATTGCAGCTATCACATTGTTAGACCTGAAGCTAATTTTGAAAGTTTGTTACATGACTCAACTCTATTCTGTGTGTACTAACAGTTTGAGATACATGATCAACTTTGTCTGTCTATGGATGTATTATATAGTTTTGAAATTTAAAATCTGTAATTTGAATTGAGGTATTAAGGCCTTTGATGGCAGTATATTCAAGTTTCATCCTTATCTGACTTTTTTTGTAATGAATTTAGAAAAGTTTATACAATTTCAAGTTAACTTCCATGTTCATAAAGCCTCTTCTTAGGTAGTAAGAGTGCAGTTATGAGTAACTCGGGTTTTGTCTGAGCCTGTGTATGATTGATAGAAGTAAGTGTAGAGTACAGTTAAGGGCAGGCAGCTCTGCTAGGCGGTTCGTTTTGTAAAAGGGTTCTGTAAGACCTAAACTAGTCTGACGGTCCTGTGTGGCTAAGACGTGTTCTGGATACAGCTATCTTTTTCTTTTCAGCTCCGATATCAGTACTGCAATGTTAAATTTAAATGGAAAATAGTAATGAGACATCCGCGAGATACATCATTTTGAACACGGAAGGTTTAGAGGTGGGATAGACTTAGCTTAGTTGGCAGTGATGGACGAAGGTTCTAGATTGGATCCCTGTACCACACAACACCAGGCAGAGTAGTGGACATCTGTGATCCTAGCTCTTAGGTGGTGGACAGGAGGGTCAGAAGTTCAGAGTCATCTTTAGCTATGTATTAAATTCAGAGGAGGACCTAGCTATATGAGACCCTGTCTGAAAAGGGAGTGGTTATAAAACAAAGGCAAATATTAAAGGCAAATTTGTATCACTGCTTAAATCCTGAAGACAGCCCACTTAGGACTCATTTTCCTAAACAGTAGAATCAGTTAGACACAGAAATCAAACAAATTTCCTCCTCCACCTCCCCCCTTTCTCCCTTTCTCCCTCTCTCCTCCCTCCCATTTTCTTTTACCTAGTGAAAACTATTTAGAGATAACAAAACTATCAACTTAGATTTAGAAAAAAATTCTACATAACAGAATGGCTATAGCTACATTAAAATATGTTGATGTAGGTTACAGTAATAGCAGCAATAGTAAATGCCTAGTAATCTGACAGAAGCTGATGTGGCTTATCTGAATCGTCAGTATGGTTATACTGAGCTAGTAAAGCATAATTCTAGTTGTTTCTGCTGCGACATTCCTAGAGATGATGAGATCCTGAATCTCTGACTTAATGTATGGTTTAATTCACTGATGTCTTTCCCCACCTTCCCCCAATAAAGATAAGAATAGTTTGAAGGTAGTAGAACTAGGTAAAGTAGGGGCTGTTGAGAGGAGACAGGTCCCTGAGTTATCTGAATGACTCCTCTTGGGCAGGCTCTACTTTCTGGCTGGATTGTGGAGGAGTGTGCCCACACCCTGCTCTGCTGCCCCATAGCATGTCAGCAGTTTTTCTTCAAAACCTATGAGATTTCCATTCAAATGATTATTCACTGTTGCCATATGAAGATATGATTCTGGATGGTTATTAATAGCTAATACTATGATTTGAAGCCAGAATAACTATAATAGTCTTCCACTTCTCACTTCTGTGACAGAGTTCAGTAATAAAAAAAATGGTGGTCACCGAAGTGCTGAGAAAGTGGCATGACATTTAACAACTGTAGTTTAGATAGTTCAAACAACAGTTAGAAACAGGAATAGCCCCAGTGGTTTATTTCCCAAGAAATTGTGTGTTCTGATAGTAAGTGAAGAAGGAATATCATTATATAACAAAATAAATTTATTTTAATATCTCAAATTCGAAAATAGATAGTATTTTCAGTGTCAAAAGTCAACATTAGACATTGGATGTCATATTTGCAAATAAAATACTGGAAAGACATAAAAGCGTCCTAGGAAGCAAGCCATGATTGTCACTGTCACTCTGTATTCAGCACTGTGGGTGTAAGAGTTTCATTTCCATTTAAGAATTTAATATATTGGTTAAAATAATCTGGTTTCTGAACAAATTCTAGACCTACCTTATGACCTGTGCCTCAGTGTAACATTGTACTGTTAGAACTGTCTGATGCGTTTAATGCAACAGCCCAGACAAGCAAGCTTGAGCGGCATGGGATCCGTTCTGAATTTATAAAGATAAAAGCTCTCAATGTAGCTATCTCAAGCTTCTGGCTTGGGAAACTCTACTGTTTTGAATTTTTGAATTCAAAAGTTTTGAACTTTGAAATTGATCAATTATGGGTTTTTTTTAGATTAGGATCATTCAGCTTTTAGTTCTGTCTCTAACCACACAATCTACCAAAAAGGACTCAAACCACCAGAAGGTTGTGCTGAATTCTAAAAGCATTTATTAATAATTTCTTTTCAATTGGCTATTTGAATAAGGAAATCTCTTATTTAACTCTTTTATAAGAACCTAAAATGAAGCAGAATAATAATTATCACAAAAGCATATTTACTACCATCTAAATGCTATAATTCAAAGTCACCTGATAGCAAATTATATTAGTTCATTTCCAGGAGTGTATGGTTTTTAATTAAAATTGAACTCTAGTAAACTGCCTTTAAACAAATAATTATTAATGACATAATAATAATATCATAGCAGACATGTAGGTTTACACTAAATCCCTTTCAGGTATTTAAACATGTTCACAGTAAGATGTTTAAAAAGTAGACCACAGTAGCAGCTAAACACACATGACGAGGCGTCTCCATCACAGCTGTCGTATATATCAATTGTCAAATTTGAAAAGAAATTTAGAAAAACTTTTCAAGGAACAGGGTATGGCACTGTTAAAATTCTATTTCGTTAGAGTATTTTCTAATTTGATTATTGCTTATTTATTTCATGATGACTGGAAACTCCAAAATACTTGATACTTTGGAATTGTAAATTTTTCTGGATTGTTCCTCATGTGAGGAAAAAGGTGGTGACAAAATGGAGTGTTTTTACTAACCAAGTTCATAGTAAAAGTTAGGCACGTGATTTAGTCAGTTATGTTCTGATAGGAGTAGTCAAAAGTCTAATTTTAGGTGAACACTAATGACTGCATTTAAAACAGTGAGTCTGTGATGACTCAGCATTTTAACATGTGGTTCACAGACAGATAACTACCTCCTTCCCTTCCTGCCCATTCACAGTGACAGCAGTGAGGGTGAAAAGTAGCAAATGTAGGTGTGCAGTGAAGTGACAAATGTGAGAACAGTCATGGAAGTTTGTCAATCATTTTGTTACTATCACAGTAAGAGGTAGGAAGAATGAGAGAAAGTACACATCAGATTGGACTTAAATGATGAGAGTGACATTTCTTGAGTACTAACTTAAGTAGCAGATACTGCTTCAAGCACTTCTGCATAATAATTTAATTCTCAACTAAACTAAAAAAGTAGGCACTTTTAGTAACTTCACTATATAGCAGATACTGAGGAAAAGAGAACGTAAGTAATGAACCTAACGTCACACTTATTGAAAGTGCTGGCTCCAAGAGAAAGGTCGTCAGCCATTTTGCTATATTGCATAGTAAGTAGTTCACGATTCCTTTACGTAGTTTTACATAATCCTGTAATAAAAAGGCAAACAGTAATTAATATTCAGTTTGGGCACCCTATATCTTATAAGGAATCTGAAGACAGATGCGAAGGGTATACACTTTATTGTGAACACTTAAGATATTAAAATAAAATATGTGTCTGAATGTAGTGTATCAGCAGTATATAGTGAATAAGGTATCTTTGTATAGAACAAAATTATGTGCTGATAACTTTGGCAAAAATTTTAATATAGGCACAGAGAAACTTGCCCTCTTCTCAGAAGTCGTAGTTTAGGCTTCAGTATTTCAAAGACTGTGAAAACCTTATGAAACAATACCATCTAAACTGTTTTCTTTATCTAACCATTCATGCATCTTCCTGACGTGTATAGAGTTATCACTGAAAATAACTGGAATATTCATAGAAAAATAGCACTTCCAGAACTATGGTAACTTATTATGATAATATTAGTGACATTTGTTGTTCTATTTAAGTTCTAATTTTTTAATGGAAACCAAGTGTATCTGGCCTGCATTTTTTTAATTTTGGAATTGGTACAGACTAGACAGATGCCACAGTCTGTCAAATCAAAGCCCTTGCCTTGTAAGCATGAGTATCTGAATTTGGAGCAGGTACCCACAAAAAAGCCAGGCACCAGCCATGCAATACATGCCTATAATTCCAGTGCTGGCAGAGTGGAGACGGGGCTGGGGGTGGTACCTGAGGGTTACTGGCCAGTCAGTCTGTCTTAATTGGTGAAATTCAAGTTTTGTGTCAGTAAGTAAGGTAGAGAGCCAAGGGATGGAAAGTACATGAGGTGGACCTGTAGCCACCAAAAGTAGGTACTCTTTTATGTACGTGCATCATGCAGACACACAAAGCTACTATTCTTTCTTCTTTGCACAATTTTTTCTTCAACAGTGGCATTATTAAAAGTAGAAGTAAATTCATCTATTAAGATGATTAAAGTCATAGTCTCAGAAGTTTCTCAAACCTCGAGATACATTTAAAATCATTTAAATTTAAGAAACAAACCTAGAAAAAGATACCACCACAAATTATTGTATTTGGCTCTATAACCACAGAAAATAAATTTAAGAAGGTGACAGATTTAATTTTTGGCCAATTATAAAATTCTGGACAAGAAAAGAAAAAAAAAAGTCTAACTTAAATGAGTTATTTCAAGATGTCAAACATCAGGATTAATACCTGTTATTTATAAGTAGAACTATCACAATCCTGGCTAATCCCATGATTTTTTTGTCACAGCTATATGTCACAGCTATATTATATGTACTGGTAATAATTGATTTATTTCTTTCCAAATGACAAATGATCTCTACTGCTATTTCTATAAAACACCTATCCAGAAATAATTACTGCTTTTTCTATATTTTACTGAGCCTTTTGAGATAAAAACTCAGTAAGAATATGTCTGAATTGAAAAGTTTGTCTAACTGTGTATACATTTGGAAACCACTGCAGATAAACTACATGGTAAATATGTCATCATCATCATTTTACAGCAGCTATATCCATGTATCTATCTGAGAATGTTGACCACATAGGTATTTGAATATTTAGTATGTATATATACATCATCAGACCAAACACTTCCATGAGAGACAGAACCTACTTGATCTTAAGATTTTATTGTCATTACAACAGTTTTTATTCGTTGTGTGAGACTTTTTTTTTTTTATAATACATAGCCAAAAACATATTTAAAAGAGCACAGGAAAAAAAGAAAAAAAAAAGAAAAAAAAAAAAAAGAGCACAGGAAGTGAAATCCTACAGAATTCTCTTTAAGCTCATGTTTTTCTAACTTTTAATTTTTATTAATGGGAGTTTTAGTGTCATCCTGGGGCCCGAAACAGCTTTTGTGTTTGAGAAATAAATGAGTAAAAGAAATCTATTTTTTTCCGGGAAAAAGTACAGAAGGTCAGGAAATCAAATGGAGGTGTGTAGCACTGGGGGATGGAAAACTGGGGGTAGTCACTAGAAAGTCCCAGATGCCAGAAAAGCGAGAGGCTCCCAGGACCCAACAGGGATGACATTAGCTGAAACACCCAGCAAGGGGAGAGAGCGCCTGTAGAGAATATCTAGAGGTTAGGCCTTGGTTGAGGGACAGCCACCCACCCACCTCAAAAATATTAACCCAGAATTAATTGCTCCTGTCAAAAAGAAATGCAGGGACAAAGAGTGGAGCAGAAACTGAAGGAAAGGCCATCCAGAGGTTGCCCCACCTAGAGATCCATCCCACATGCAGACACCAAACCCTGACACTATTGCTGGTGCCAAGAAGCACTTGGCTGATAGGAGCTGGTATAGCTATCCCACCGCGAGGCTCTGCCAGAGCCTGACAAATACAGATGTGGATGCTCACAGCCAACTTTTGGGACTGAGCACAAGAACCCCAATAGAGGAGTTAGAGAAAGGACTGAAGGAGCTGAAGAGTGTTTTAACCCCATAGGAAGAACAACAATATCAACCAACCAGAGTTCCCAGGGACTAAACCACCAACCAAAGAATATACATAGAGGGACCCAAGGCTCTAGCCCCATATGTAACAGAGGATTCCCTTATCTGGCATCGATGGGAGGGGAGACCCTTGGTCCCTGTGGAGGCTTGATGCCACAGTGTAGGGGAATGCTAGGGCAGTGAGGCGGAGGGAGTGTGTGTGTGGGTGGGGGGGAAGCACCCTCATTAGAAGCAGTGGGGAGTAGGGATGGGATAAGGGTTTGTGGAGGGGAAACCAAGGATAACATTTGAAATATAAATGAATAAAATAACCAATAAAAAGAATAAAATCAGTTATTGATAAATGTTAATGAGATAAATGAACTCAAACAACTCCAATGTCATATAGCATGGAGACAGGCAGAAATGTTACAAAATTAACCAGCCTGAGTTTCTACATAAAGGGGATGGCAGGGACTAAGGAACTACAAACCAAGGTCTGAAGTAAAGCTGCTGGGGGACTGAGGTGGCAGCTCACACAAGGAACCATAGAACCTGCTTAACCCCCCACTATATTGCACTTTATGTACTTACCCCTCTATGCTCAGAGTTTCAGTTTGGAGTGAAACGTCACAGCAAACCAACAGTGTTCTTGGACTTAACTACAGGTTTTGTTTATTTGTTTGTTTGTTTTTTTAAGTTTAAGTGAGTTTTTATTTAAGAATTGAGCTTGGTCTCTGAAAATGTATGTCTTGCCATCTAACCTCTATTGTCTTTGGAGATAGGATGTAATTACAGGTACAGTTACCAAAAATCTGTATATTGTATGTTTCTACTGATAGTTTCAGACAGCAGGAAGTTGGTGTTCCTGGAGCATGTGATGGGAAGAAGAGGTTGACTCAGGTTGTCGAAGTGGTAAAATTGTTCTGTGTATGGGTTTTCTGGATGTTACAGGGCTGTATGCATTTGTCTGAACTTACAAGATTGTTTTTTAAAACAAATATGTGTTTATTTGCATTGAAAATAGAATGAGAAACCTTGTTTTAGATTGTATTGATAGACATTTTGGAAGTCATAAAATGTCTTAATGTCCATTGCAAAATCAAAAGGGCTGTGTTTTAGTAATGTAAACACTAATTGGGTAAGATTTTTGTGAAACGTGAATATGGAGAAAAATTAATTGTAAAATAATTTATTGTTTTATTTAGTTATTTTGACACCCTATAGCTAAACCAATAAATATTTTACATGGCAGTGTCAGTTTCCTCAGCCTCCCATTGGTAACTACCAATGTGTTTCTGGCACTAGAATTCTGCCTGCTCTCGGGTGTTGTACAGGTGGAGCACCCATGTCTGCCAGTGACTGGGTTTCCTCGTTTAGCATAATGCCTTCTTAGACATATCTGTATTATTATCCTGACATCTTTATATGATAAACCGTTTTAAAGAAACATATTCTTAGTGAGAAAATGAGCAGTGCCCCACAGTCACGCAGTCATAAACCTCAGTTTGTGGTAAGTCAGTGGTTCTCACCCTTCCTAATGCGGGGACACTTTAATACAATTCCTCCTCATGTCACCCAACCATAAAGTTATTTTTGTTGCTGCTTCATAACTGTAATTTTGCTACTGTTAAGGTAAATATCTATGTTTTCCAGTAGACTTAGGTGATCCTTTAAAAGAAAGGGAAAGAAGTCAGAACCCACGGTTGAGAACTGTAGCACTAAGTAACAGAGGTAGAACCACCTCGCATTACAAGTGAGATCGTTTGGCTGCCTTTGGCTCTACTTGTTATACTGTATTACATCTGGCCATTTTTATATCTGTTGTAATCATTCAGCATGTTTTATCACTCTAAAATCTCTGACTTAAGATGTATATATAATGGTGGATAGGGAACATTGTGGTTTTTCATTAGAGTCAGTTTTGGGTCGTGAGCCATTTTTATCCTGTTTGTTATTTATTCAACAGGTATTTATTTAGTATTTGTTAAGTAGCAAGCATTTTATAAGCTATTTGTGGATGTGTAAGATGTTGTAACATATACACATTTAAGTTAGAGTAAAATGCAGTTCTTACTTAGTTATGAGGTGTAATATAAGGGATGTGGGTGGGTGGTTACTAGAACTTTCAGGAGGCTCATAGTAAAAATACTGTAAAGTCTCATTACAGAGTCACTGGTAATAAAAACAACCATCATTTAAAATGTCACATTGCAAAACTACTTGAGATTTTTTTAAAAAATAAAACCTTTCCCCTCCCTGTCACTTTTAGTGGGGTTATGCAGTTAGTGCACTGACTATGGAGAGGAACAGGAGACCTGAGTTTTCATAAAGTATGCCTTGAAAGCTTTCCTCTGATGCTTCACAGTTCCTCATCTCTAAAACCATGTGATGGAGAATTCATAGTGGTTTTCTTCTGAAGTAGATTCTAGTTTCATATGGAATGTTAACACTTGCGCCAAAACCCTTTCCTCTTTTCACATAGAATGGGCAGTAACAAAAGCTTCAGCTTGAACAATTTTACAGATGGTCACTGTACTTCTACTAATTGTTAAAATAGGTGGTGAGATTCTAAATTTCCGTGTCACACAAGGATTCTTAATAGCACAGATTGTAGAATTAGATTGATAACCTGTGCTTTCATTGGTGGATCGAGTGACAGCTAAGATCCCTTGTCACAGTATGATTGAGCATTGGAATGTGAAAACTACTTACGTCCATCATAAGGTAAAGGCTGATCTGAGAAACCTCATGTTTGCAAATCTCCAGAGGGTAAATACTCCAGTGTTACTTGCCTGAGACATTCAGGAAGCCAGTGCTTGAGGAAATAGTAGAGATGTTATCCCTGCTCTTAGATTTGTCAATAATAAGTTAATATTGGTAAGTTAGAGTTAAAGTCTGTGCAGATTTTCTAAGGTTTTTGGTTTTATTACGAGATTTCATTACCATCTTCTGTCTTATTTCATCAATGTAGCCAGTCAACTTTCAGTCATATTCTAAGGTTTCAGTTTATTTGGAGATCGATATATTTGCCTGTTAGTAAACAAAGATACAACAGTGTTTGTGTTGCTCAGTTCTCTTAGCTTTGAAGCTGCTGTGATATTTCAGTTACTCTTGTGGGTCCTGCTGTTTACACGTACACGTACCTTTTCTGTTTTCTCACTTGAGTGCATGCTGTTGTGTTTTGGGTTTTCATCAGTAAGGTCAAACTAAAAAGTCAGATGGTGGTATATATAAATTCAAAACAAAGGTGAAGTCAACTCTTGGCACTGTGCAGAACCTTCCATTTATCCCTTAAATTCAAATAAAGACCAATAAAGAGGCAGGGAAGGTGGAAGAAGTAGGAGAAAAAACTTGTGGCGAAGACCTAAGAAGTCGCAAAAATGCTGATACAGTAATACTGAACTTGTTGCTGTGATAAAACACCATGATTAAGACAACGTATGGACTTAAGGGTTGATTTGACCTCTGGTTCCAAAGTGCTAGGAGTCCCTGGAGTGGAAGTGTGGCAGCAAGTGGCAGCATAACTCCGGGGCGCAGGCTCGGGCTCATCTTGCACTGTAGGAGGAAGTAAGGAGAGCAAACTTGAAATGGCTTGAGTCTCTAAACTCTCAAACTCCTCTCCAGTGACCAGTGACGCACTGTCTCCAGTGACATCACAACCTCCCAGACCGCCCAGGAGTGCCACGGGCTGGGGACTGTGTTCAATATTCAAGACAGTGCGGACATCTCATTCACACCAGCGTGACTTTCATTATGAGCAAACACTAGAGGTTGTCATGCTTACCAACTGTTGGTTGTATTTTATCCAACACAGCTTGTGTCAGAATGGAAGCTGGAAAATGCAGATGATACTCACCTATCAAGTATGCTTGACTTCGATTAGAAATAAGATAAAGTTTGGAATGGACCCTTAGTGTGACAATTGGATAGGAGGAAGTTACATAAAGAGACATCAGTGGTAGCCAAACTCCTAGCTGATGGTAGTTGAAAACTCCTAGCAACCTGTGGTATTTATTTATGAGGGAATCTTTTCTCAGATTTAGGACTAAGGATTTATTATTATTATTATTATTATTATTATTATTATTATTATTATTATTATTATTTACTACTACTACTACTACTTTTTTTTTTTTTTTTACAGTCCAGCCATTGCCTCTTCCTCTCTCACAGTTCCCCTCTCACAGTTCTTATCCCATTCTTCCCCCGTCTCCAAGAGGATGTTCTTCCTCCCTGCCACCAGGCCTTCCCACTCTCTGTGGCCTCAAGTCTCCAGGATTAGGTGCATCTTCCTCAACTGAGGCCAGACCAAGCAGTCCTCTGCTGTATATGTGTTTGGGGCCGTGGACCAGGTCGTGTATGCTGTCTGGTTGGTGGCTCAGTGTCTGAGAGATCTCAGAGATCCTGATTAGTTGAGACTGCTGGTCTTCCTATGGGGTCACCCTCCTCAGCTTTTTCCAGCCTTTCCCTAATTCAGTCACAGGGGTCGCAGACTTCAAGAACTAAGGATTTTAAAGTATGCCATAGAAATTAATTTTGATATTTTCATGGCTTAGTTTTTTCTTCTGCAGTACTTGTTTATCTAACCATGTGAGACAGTGCAGGGTAGATAGGCAGGGAAAAGTGGGTTTCCTTTTTATTGTAGAACGCTGGTCCTTTGTAAAGACAACCCTGTATGAGTGTTTTCTCCTTTCCTCTTAACCGCTGTCTAGAAGATTGCACTGGAACACAGGTTTTTCTTCACTCAGCTCCCCTTAATTATAACATCCCTTTCTAACCTTCATGTAATTGAAATTCCCTTTGATTTGCTCTCATCTTTTTAGGATGAGTGGTGGCAGTAGTCCCCCTATTACACATCTGTCCTGGGCCTGGTGTGTCTCCTCTTACTTCTCTGTAGTATTTCCCAAGGCGGTCTCATTCCACCTTTAGGATTTCTGGTTAATCACTCCCTAACCAGGTCGGAAACGTTTTGATATATGCTGTAGTCCAGGCTCCAGAGGTTTGTGTTACCTACTTATATGTGTATGTCTCCTTGACATAGGAATTCCTTGGGTATTTCAAAGGCTTTTTAGTGTATTATATCAAAACCTTTATATTATACTGAATGCCATCTATCATCTTTATAATTAATTAGTGGATTGTACAAATCATCTTTTAAGTTACAAACTATTTCTGAGACTTTACTGTCATTGTTCCTATCTGAAAAAAGTTCAGTTGATTGGTGTTATGTGCAGATGGACATGCACCTGTGTGCATGCAGGCAGAGCTTACAGGAGGCTGTGCTGTGTCTTTCCCTAAGGCCCTTCGCCCTATTTCCTTTGACACCACTCCACATTGAACCTGAAGCTTGTAGTTTTGAGTTAGGCTGACTCTCTGGTGAGTTCTTGGGATAAATTTGCCCAATTCTACCCTGACTTACAACACACCTAAATCTGAGCTATACGCACACTGGCATTTTTTACGTAGGTGTGATAATTTGAATGTCAGTCTTCAAGCTTGAATAGCCATCTTCTCAAACCTGTTAAGTCTTAAGTCCTTTCAATCTCATTGTTTTCTTCATATTTCCTTTATCATAGTCCACTCTCCTGATGTCTTTCACTTAGATTATTACAGAAATCCACAGCAAGCAGAAGACATTTAGCAGTAAGGCTAGAGAGAGAACAGTGGGGTGGTCCCTGGGTGGCACTGCTGGAAAACGGAGCTGTATGCCGCTGGGAGTGTGCCCTGTAAGGAAGTTGTGAAGTCATTACCTTTTCTTTCTCCTGCGCCTGTTCCTGTCGGCTTAGGTGAGCCACACACTGGGCCGTGTGTTCTCAGCCACAGTCCTTTGGCACCCCACCTAGACTAAAGTAGTGGAGTCTCCAAATCTTGGGCTGAAGTCTTCAAAACTAATCCAAAATTAACCATCTCTTGATGTGACGTGAAGCTTGCCAATACTCTGTTGTCTTCAGGGTAAAGATGCAGGTCCACTGGGAACACTGGTTGCTTACTCTTACTGTGTTGTCATGCTTTCATGATTCTGCCACATTGTTCTGATTTCCACTCGCCCCAGCCTATTTGCAAATGCTGCTCAGTGTTTTGGAAATTTTACTTCTTACCAATGAATGCATGTAGGTCTCAATTGTGTTTCCCATGTACTACTTCCTCCTGGTCCTCACTTCTGCCCTCTGCCCTTTCTAATGTGGTCATGTGCCCCTGGCACTCATCAAGGCAAACTTCTCCTCTGTAAGCAGTATCACCCTTCTGCGTGGTTTGTTGTGGGTTTGTGTAATTATGGTCTTTATCCTCAGGCAGGCTATAGTCTTGACATTAGGGGCCTTTGAATCATTCTTGGAAAAGGTGCCTATAATAAAATAGTAGAAGTCAATAAATCTCTAGTGAAATGATACATTCATTTCTCTTCCTCAGTGAATCTAATTACTAAGTGCAATATTTTGTAATTATAAAGATTAAATTCATTGTGGTTTCATTTTAACAAACCACAATATGGGGGAATATGCAGTACTCTGGCCTGATTAGTTATGGTAGAAACTGATAACTCCTTTCAGTAAAATTTACAAGTTCATTTTGTTAAAGGCATGTTGTATAGGGGAGAGCAGGAACACAAAGTAATTGAAAACAACTGGCAAGTGTCTATGTCTTCCTCTTCAGTGGGCTTTTTTGTCATCCAACCGCCTCCTCTGCTATTGTTTTCACTTAATAAATCATTAAAATGTGATTCATTGTCAACCTAGAGAAAGACAGTCCCCTATAATACCAACTGTTCACTTAAAAAACAAAGTTTGAGAAGAAATAAAGACACATGATTTTTCCTTAGGAAAATTTAGGAAGAAGTTTTCCTAGGTTTCCCATAGAGGTCACTCATGCTCATGTGTAAACATTTGATGTAGTTAATGTAATCTGTCTTACATGATAGGGAATTCCAAACCCCAGCCATTGATAACTAAAGTTATTTTCTTTCTTTGTTCCTGTGTTTTGGTAAAGTTAGAAATTTATAGGCCTCAGCTTAGAAATAGGGGGATGGTGGACAAGGGGAGACTTAAATGAAGGAAGGGATTTTTGATATCTCCATTAATGAGAAAGAATAGTTTTTTTCAAATAAATATTTCAATTAAACTTACTATTACATACCACAGTGAGCGTGAAAGACTTAAGAGTGCACTGCTGATAATTTGACTCTCCTATCTTTAAAATTTGCTTTTTAGCATCATCTCTGATACACTGAAATATAACAGAACTAACTGGAGTCAGTCTTGAAAAATGTGTTTCACATCTAAGACTAGTTTTAGAAATACTTCACCTGACTTACACAAGTGTATTGTGTAGTGAGTTGTGTCTGACCGGCATTTTTAACTATCTTCTAAGGCATTTCTCATTACTATGTACTGCTGTGCTGGGATGATGAATGTCAACATCGACAAAGCATGAGCTTTGTACTAGTTTAGATTAAAGGCTCTCTGGTAACACTGGCTCAAGAAGAAAGGTTTGAATTATTTGGAATGTCTTTAAGCAGATTCCATATGGACTTTCTGAGTCCATCAGTCTTATGTGTACAACTGTCAGAAATATTAATTTTTTCATAAGCATAATTCTGCAAGTGGAATGTGTGTTCCTGTGTGTGTTTAAGACAAGTTGTGTGTGTGTGTGTTTAAAACAAGTTATGTTTGTGTGTGTGTGTGTGTGTGTGTGTGTGTGTGTGTGTGTGTATTTAAAACAAGTTGAATCTAACTCCTTTAAGAAAAAGCTGTGAAAATAAATACTACTTTTTCCCTTGTAAAACACTATACCACATTGTAAGGGCTGGGAAGAAAGAGGAAAGCAGTTTATATGCCTCACTCCAATATGTGACAAAAAGATTAAGTCCCCCCCCAAAAAACATAACTACTTTTCATGTGTCACAATAATTTAGAAAAGAGCCAGGAGATTACACAGCACTTTGCAGTAATTTGTGTAAAACATTTTGCTGGTGCAGGGTGGTTCATAAATGTTCTAGAAGGCCTGTGCTTTTGTGCTGACATATAACAGTGTTTAGATGGTGCCTAACAATAGATCTTACTGAAGAGTCTACTCTACAGGGCAGTATATTAGGTTTTAGTTCTGGAATTGGAAAATGTGTTTCAGAAGAGTGTTACATATAGTGTAGGCAATGGACAGCCTTACAGTATAGATGAGTTACATTATTTTTGATGGGTGATGCTCTTTGAACTTACTCGATTTATTGAATAGTGCATGACTCTTGGAAAACACCATCAGCTCATGCCATATTACTCCTTGGGAGGGAGAGGGAGAGAGACAGGGAGAGAGTGTGTGCGTTTTTTAAAACAAGCTTGCAGACTGTTTTCTCTGGCATTTTCAAGTATTCTTGATGTTACTTCTTCCTTCCTCTCCCCCTTTACTCCCTTTCCTGCTTCTCTGCAGTTTGAAGGCTTCTCTACATTTTATTTTGTGCATTGCCCCTTTGTGTCTCCTGTCTTCTGTCCTCATTTCTAGAGCTCCTCTGTCCTAAGTATGCCCTCACTGTGGACTGTTCTTCTGTTCTGGCTTCTTCAGATATGTCAGGTCATGTACTCAAATCTAAGGATTTGGAAATCAGTCACCAATGAGAACAGGTGGCACTTGTTTTTCTGGATCTTCGTTACCTCACCAGTGTTTTATTATCAGTTGGCCTCGACTTAACTTGAAAACTTAATGTTTTCTTACTAGCTGAATAGAGTTCCATTATGTGTACGTATTACATTTCTGTTCCTCAGTTGGAAAAGGTTCTGTTCTTCATACTTCCTGCCTGTTGTGAAGAGACAGTAACAAACATAACTGAGCAAGTGTCCTGCAGTGTGATAGTGAGTCCTTAGGGCACATGCCAAGAAGTGGTGTAGCTGGGTCATACGGTAGATCTGATTTTAGCTTTTTGAGATTTTTCCACACTGATTTCCAGTTTTTCATCCTACCCACAGAGAATGTGGGTCCCCTTTCCTTGCATCCTCACCAAGATTCGTTGGCGTTTCTTGTCTTTATCTCATTCATTCTGACTGAATAAGATGAAATCTCAGAATAGTTTCAGTTTGCATTTCTTTAATTACTAAGAGTGCTGAACACTATTGAACAATTATGCAAATGCCAGGCATGAGAATCACCCCCTCAAATCATTATTTTGGAGGACACAAATCTCCCCAAACAATATGGACTGTTTCTATTGCCCATTGCTATTCTCCAGAGCTTGAAGGTTAAGACCTAATTGTTGAAGATACTATATACTCTTCAGACACACGACTAGGAGGTATTGAGCTAAAATTGAGCTGGAAGCCTCCTTCTTGAGGACTGGTTCTCATAATATTGGTAGGTAGTGTGTGGTCTGCTAAAGGAAAGTAGCAACTGATAATCTTACCCAGGTGAAAGGCCTACAAGTCATAACAGTGACCACCTTGACGAGATGGTCACAATGGTCTAGGGGTTGCAGTTTTATCTTAGGGATGACTAAAGTCTGTCTAATTGGACTTACAGTCCACTCAGGATAAGATTCATGCCTGGTGCTGTAAGCCAGCCAACTACCCATGAGCAGAGAGGTTATAGACCTGGGAGGAGAACCTACCATTTTCCTAATCAATATAACATGTAACTCCATTCTAAATACTTATCATTATACCTACAAGTAAGTGGAGTTCTCACCCACTTATCAAAGAAGCATCTTTTTGCAGCAGATAGAGACTAGATCAGGGATCCACAGATCGTTAAAAATGTGAAGAATACGTGATTATAGGGTGCCCAACCCCAACTAAAAGTAATCAGTGCAACCCCTGTACCCAGGAAAGTCACAGAAGAGCGTTAGAGGGGTTGTAGACCCTGCTAGGAGATCATGTCCCTTAGAAGTGGCATGGCAATTGCACGCATGAAATCTTAGTAATATGATTCTTCCTTGGATGAAGGAGCTGTAGGCAGTCTGTGGCTGCTGAGAGAAGGAGAAAGTTTCCTTCAGGGATGGGCTCATGAATTTCAAGTGGTCAGCCTGGACATGTATACCTAGGAACAACTGTAAGAGGATGCAGTAGACTAAAGATTTACAGTTGTGTATGAACATATATATGTACAGATGTCAGTAGTAGCTAACGGGGAAGTTACAAATCTGGGCAGGAGATAAGGAGCACAGGAATTGTTGAGTGTAGGCAGGCAGAGTGCCAGCTATAATAACAGGTGGTGACACTATGACTAGCAAATGCATTTCTTTTTGATGTGCAATTTTATACTATTATAGATGCTAGTGCTTGTACTTTAAATATTCTTTAAGTACATAAACATTTATTTATTAAACCTTACCTTAATCCCTGAATTGTATGCATCTGACTGGGAGGTTTTTGGTGAACTTTTTGTTTTACTCTTCTTAATTGTCCCTAAAAAATTTATCTAACTTGAGGATTAGAGATCTCTGCTCTCTTCCTTTCCTTCTGTAATACTCATGCTAAGTGGTGATTGCCTCTTTGTGGGAACATGTGTCAGTGTTAGAAGTCACTGCTTATGTTAGGGATATTAATAGTAATCTGTTCATTTCCAGGATTATTTCATTTTTAAATGAAATGAACCAATTCTGAAGTGTCCTTCAAGGACAGATACATATCAGTTCTGATATATAGAGGACTTTTTTTGAAGTATTTATTTACAGTGAACAGTTGAGCTAGTTTTAGCACTTAGAATCAAAAGTAAGTGTTTGCCTTAAGTTTGAGGTATTAATAACTAAATTGCTAGAATACTTGCTAACTTTATTTCTAGAAACTTTTATTTAAAAAAGTGGCCTGAGTGCTTTTTGAAATAGTCATTATTGAGAATATATTTTATTTCCACATATTTTATTAACACTAACAATAACTGGTTTACTCTTTTACTGGAAGGCTAATAGCTATAGATGTTTCCTTCCTGTTTGTAAGCCAGAGCTTGCTTTCCAGTCTTCCCAGGACTTGTCCTCATCATGTTTGCAGGGGATGTGCCTCCCTTGTTCCTCTTTTATTGTCTTTGTCCTGATTCCTTTGTCTCTTCTTTTACAAAAGAAACTCCTCCATTTTATCCTTGCTGTGACATACTTACTGCCTGTCCCTTTTCCTTGGATTCTTTCCTGTCTTAGGCTGATTGATAGGCTGTCCACTTCCCTCCCTGTTCATAGCCCACCGATCTATCACTCTGACAGTACTGTGTTCTCTGTCTTTCATTTTATAACCATTAAATAAGAAGAATATTTTGGCCTTCCATTCTTTGAATATAATCTTAATTTTTGTCTCTATTGTCTTGGGTGTTGAGCTGTGTTTGGAAGATAGGAAAGAGGCCAGAGTGAATACCTGCCGGTGACATGAACTTGAAGCCATTCTGGTTAAACTGGGGTAGTATGGATAATATAGTTTTAAATGCTTAACCTGGTAGCATGGTAAGCTTTGATTTCTTTTTTTAAGTATTGGTTACTTAAAAAAATGCATATAGTTATTCATTTATTGTTATGGAGGAAAGTTGTTCATGTTACTATTGATGGGCAGGTGTGGAAGGTTTCATTTATAGTTGATGGCTAGTATGCTTCCAGAGTTCAGAAAACCTGGTTTCAAGCTGTACTTTAGAGTACATAACAGAAACTTTTTAATAAACCAAGACTTGAATAACATCTACTACTTTTTGCATTAGCATGTACGTTTTTATACGCTCTATAGTTTTTCTTTTAAATAAATATATTACTTTATTGTTACAGGCATTTTTCGTAACAGTTTAGTAGAAACTAAAGCATTACCATGTACCCCTTTGTCTCCTGCCTCCCTCATGCTATCTTCAGTGGCATTCACACCGGTGCTGTGGATGTTGTATATTACAGTCCATGAACTTGCTTTGAACATACATTGCCACACAAGGTCCCTAAAGTCCCTAGTACATGACAGTTGATTTTTGGTGCTGTACATTTTATGAATTTAGACACACACACACACTGATACATTTATCTAGCTTATCACATCAGTACCTATCTTCTGGTACCCTGCCAGCATTTTTATTTTCTCCATAATTTGGACTGTTTCAGGATGTGGTATGTTTGGAATCTTATAGTATATAGCAGAATATAGGTTTTCACAGTATCTTCTTTGACCAAGTAATCTGAATTTAAGGTACATGTGTGTGATTTTGTGTCTTTACCGCTCCTTTGCACTGAATAATAGTTCATCATCTAAATAGAGCAGCTTCTAGTTCAGTTTATATGGCTTGGTTGCTGTGGAGGTTTGTATGTGTTTGGCTGAGGGAATGGCACTATTGGAGGTGTGGCCTTGTTGGAGGAAGTGTGTCACTGGGCTTGGGCTTTAGACCTTTTCTTAGCTACCTTCAGAACAAGACGTAGAACTCTCACCTCCTTCTGTGCTGTGACTGACTGGAAGCTGCTATGATCCTGCCTTGATACTAATAATGGGCTGAAACTGAACCTGTAAGCCAGCCCCAATTAAATGTTCTATATAAGAATTGTCTTGGTCATGGTGTCTGTTCACAGCTGCTTGCCAGTTATGACAATTATGAATATTACTGCTATGTACAAGCTTTTGTGTTGAATTTTCTGTTTCCTGGTTAAATAGCAACAAATGTTATTGCTGAATCATATAGTAAGATGAACTTAGTCTCTAAGAAACTGTTAAAGTATCTTCCAAAGTGAATTATCCACACGCAAAATCAGGGGAAATCTAGACATTTTTCATTGCCTATGTCATTTTGCTTTACTAGTACTGTGCCCTCTGCTGAAAAGCTGCCTTTGCTTTATTGTTACTTTTGCAGTTACGAATGTTAACTGTAGTTGGGCGACTCTCTGGGTTCTCCATTCTGTTCTCTTGCTCTTTTTCACCTGTATACACTGATGTCATTTTTGGGGCTTTGCAGTTGTGTTGTAAGTTTGGGTAATACCTGTCTTCTTCATTCCTTCCTTCCTTAGCAAATATTCTGAGTTCTTCTCTACACAAACTTTAGAATCAATTTGTTGGTATCTAGAATAATTTGTTATGTTTTATTTGGGGAGTGGGCTAGCATCGATATGTAGATGAAGTTAGAATTGACATTTGGGCACTAGTTTCCCTCTGAATTTGATAGGCAGATTATCTAATTTTATTTTTTTAACATTTCTATTTTATGGACAAATGTTTTTCCTGTTTATGTGTATATACACTATGTGCATGCAGTGCCCACTGAGGCCAGAAGAGGGCATTGGCACTTGTGAAACTGGAGTTACAGATGGTGATAGGCCATGATGTGGGTTCTAGGAACAGGACCTGGGTCCTCTACAGAGCAGCCAGTGCTCTCAACTGCTGAGTCATTTCTCAAAGCTACTTAATTTTATTAATATTTTACTTTTATTTTTTAAATTAGCAACAGCTTTTCCATATGGGATTTTTATACATACTTCATTTTGTTGACTACACCCTCTTCTGGTTTCTTGAGTTTAATTTTCAGTTGACTTAACTACTTTAAAATTTAGTTACTCAATGCATGGGAAATTACCATTGGGCCCATCAGTGATATCATTGCTGACCTTACATCAAGAGTTGTTTCTACAGAAAAATGAGGAAAGAAATCCAGCTTGAAACTATTTTAAAAACAGGAGAGAAATTAGAGATGACACATAAAGGGAATACTTTTAAGGAGTGTTTCTGTTAAAGGAACAATAATTTGAGTTAAAAGCTAGAAGGGATAGAGAAACAAGTTTGTCTTTTAGTCAAGTTTGGGAAAATGCCATTGCTGGATTCTTGTGGATGTTGTTGACTTGAAAGAGAAAAGTCTATGGTATAAGGCAAGAAGGAAGGTTGTAGAGTTCTTCCCTGTGGAAAGGAGAGAAACAGAAAGCATGGAGGTCAGAGGAAAAGATACAGGAATGCTTGCTCAGTTTTGCCAGTTTTTTTTCCCGCTCAGCTGTGAGATGCTTTGAGCTGACAGACTCAGTCCTGAAGCTCTCCTTTCCCATGTCTCTTGGTGGGAAAGAGTCTCTTGTCTATTCCAAGAGATGCTGTAAAGGAAATGAAAATAGACTCCTTAGGCTAGATGCTTCTCTTATAGTCCTGATGTAATAGAGTTAAATGGACCCTTTTTCATGCAACATAAGAGGGGGAAACAAACTTTAGAATCAGGAATTTGGTTTTACAGTGGGAATCTCTTCTGCCATGTAATAGGATTTAAGATGGATTCTTTACCCTCTCCATCTTTATTTCTTTAAGGGTGGTAGATTTGTCCAAAGCATCATCTTTTCAGTGTACAATTCCACAGTCCATTAAAGTACATTGACCTTAACTTACCTTCTGTTCAGTCATCTGAATTTGGTTATTTGGAAGTTTGGGTATTTACACAAGTAAGTATTTGTAAAATCTGTTGGGAGAGCAGAGATAACCACAGTGAAATTAGAGTAGCAAATAGAATTGTTTGATGGCTATCAGAAAAGCCTTTTTGACATAAGTCATTTGAACTTCACTAGATTTACAATGTCAGTTTTGCAGGATTAATAACATGTAGCTAAGCTGATGCCCTATTAATATGGTTGCAGTACTACTTTGCACTACTTAAATAGATCTTTTAAATAGATCATTTCTAGATTGATGGGTAGTTTAAAAGAACAAAAGCATATACATGCTTGCAGAAAGCCAGGATAATTTTCAGTGTAAAAATCTAGAGAAAAATGGATAGGACAGATGTCTCAGCCATTAAGGATGCATACCTTTGTAGAGAGGACTTCAGTTTGACTCTCAGCACCCATAACAAGTCACCCAGTATTTCAGGGGATGAGCACTTTCACTCATGCACATGACCTCCCCGGCCCACTCCCACCTGCATATACATATGATTAAAGAGAAAATGAAATTCTGAACAAATAGAGGAAAATGGCAATCTGTGAGGTGTTTGAGCAATGATTATAGGAGTCACTGAGTTACATTACCATCCAGAAATTGTGAGTTTAAATTATATTTAACTATTTTATTTTTATTGTATAAATGATACTGATGTTTAGCACATTGCATGTTTCTATGGTTCAATAGAATTCAAGTCCTGATTTCTTAACATTCTCCGACAGTGACCTAGGATTCTTGAAGGTGATTCCGGGGCTGGGAGGTTAAAGCATCTCCTCATACCAGGAAGGAAGAATATACTCTAAAATGTCATGTTAGAAGTGTATCGGGGTGTACTCTAAAATGCTGGCATGTTAGAAGCGTGTTGGAGCTGTTTTGTAGACTCTTTCTCTGTGCAGAAATCTATGATTCAAGCACCAAAATAATTAAAAGCAATAATGAATTATAAAGCATTGGAAAGAAATAGTACTTTATGAGTTCATATCAATAATATATAACGTTTATATAATCAAGAGCAAGAAGGGGCTGAAGACAGCTGTTAAATGTGGAGGAATAACTGGAGTTGAAAAATTATGATTATGCCAATATCATAGGAGCGTTCAGAGGATTCCGAGCGAGTGTGTTAAATCTAGAGGAGAATTTTGAATAGAGAGAATGGTATTTGCATGGTAGTAATGTAACCAAAGAGTACATATTGAATAAAGAACAGTTAGTAATTAAGCAGTAGGAACTTTGGAAAGCATCTTCAATGGGTGAAACTTAATATCACCAGTGAGGGACAGGACACCAAATCATGTGCTTCACAATGTCATGACCCCAAAATGACATGATTTATTTAGTGTTTTAGTTAGCAGTGTGTTACTTGAGTCTCATCAGAGAACCACAGGCAAACTCAAGTGTTGCTGTACATTTATTTCTTTTAAGGACTATATTCTGCCAAATAAAGTCAGAAAGAATAAATTCTGATAGGACCCATGGTAAAGGAAAGGAAAAGCATGAGTGGGTGTGCTGAGGTGCACATGGTGGATTTTGCACTCCAGATGGGAAGGCAAGATGATTCCAAGTTCTAGGCCAGCCTAGAGTTACATAGTAAACTCCCGTCTTGGACTAGATTTAGGTATAAGATTTTCTTGACTCCCAAGACTGGATCTTTTATCTGAGGGGGAGGGATATATTACAGAGTTGGTTGACAATTTTATCATACAAATTATAGATTAGTGTGGTTGTTGACATTTAGTAACTATTGACTTGTTAATTATTTTTGGAAGAGTACACGTAGGTATTTATCACAATTTGTCACAATGTAAGCAAGTCGTGTGTTTGTGTGTGTGTTTGTGTGTATAGGGTGTAGCAAGAGGGAAGGGAGAATAGGAGGCAGATCGCAAAATGGTAATAGGAGATATCCAATAAACTTATAGTTTCTGTGTTTTCGTTATAATTTTCTGTTTGGAATATTTCAGAATTTATACCTGTGTGCAAGAACACATCTTGTTGGTCTTACTGCTTTAGATTGATTATTTAACTTCTAATTTTGCATTCCTCTTAGGATGTTACCTGTATTATTTATAGATGTATATATTAATTTTTAATTTCTTTTAAATAGTGCTGGGCCTAAAGGAGATAACATTTATGAATGGAGGTCAACTATACTTGGTCCACCAGGTTCTGTGTATGAAGGTGGTGTTTTTTTTCTGGATATCACATTTTCTTCAGATTATCCATTTAAGCCACCAAAGGTAAGAGCTTATGTGTACATTAATATTTATCCTCCTCTAAAACCCAGTTATTCTAGAATTTATATGTATATTACTGTAATAATTTTTATTTAATTGTTGTTTATGAATTAATATGGAAACTCAGAACCAAATTTTAAAACCAAAAAGTTGCTGACTTTTGCCTTTTAAAAATAATTTTATATTCGATATAGTTTACTAATAGTAAATAAAACTGTGCATTGAAGAAAACATAAATGTGAACATACGTGAAATTCCCTCTGAAATAAGACTCATTTGTAGCTTTCAGAAATAGGTTAATAATAAGGATTTGTCTTTATTCCTAGATAAGCAAAAACTATAAAACTAGCCAATACTTCCATATTCATTTTGTGCCTTCTGTGAATGTAATACAAGATTGAAGAGTGGTAGGCTCACTTCCACTGTCTTCTCAATTCCTTTAAAAAGGTTGATTGCTGCTTGGGTAACAAAGGGGAAACTATGGTTTTGCAGAGCTTAAACATGATGCTTATTTGAAGGCCGTCTTCCTCGCCTGACTTCTCAGTATACAGTAGTCAAGTAAAAACCCTAATACTTCCTCTGTGGAGCTGAGTTTGCTGAAGAGGAATCCCGCCCCCAACTTGTAAAATGCTTTTCTTTTTTAATGCAATATATTCTGATAATGATTTCCCCTCCTCCAACTCCCCCCAGATCTATCCTACTTTCCCTCCTGCCCAAATCCCTTCTTTCTCTTTCCTTAGGATACAAACAGGCATCTAAATAATAAAATTAAATAAAGTAAAAACAAATCAAAATAGGACAAAACAAATAAAAACAACAAAAGAGCCAAAGATATTTCCTGATTTTTTTCTTTTATGGGGTTCCTTGTGTGAAAAATGCTTTTTGTTTTAAATCCTGAAAATACTTAAATATATTTGTGATCCAGTGTATTTCTCTATGTGTGTATCTATTTATTTACCTATCCACACCTTCCCCCCTGTCCTCCCTTGTCTGTCTGTCTGTCTGTCTGTCTGTCTCTGTCTCTCTCTCTCTCTCTCTCTCTCTCTCTCTCTCTCTCTCTCTCTCTCTCTCTCTCTCTCTCTCTCTCTGTGGGTGTGTGTTTGTGTTCGTTCTATAAAGGCTTACTTCATGATTTTTAGAAAGGACATTTTTCTGGACAGTGTTCTCTAACACAGTGTAACAATAGTTCCACCTAGTGGTGTGTACCTCAAATTACAGACAAGATGGTTTCTTTCTATCTCTGACCCCTTCCCATACACACACACTTCCCTCCCCCGTATCCACTTCTCCCCTTCTGTTTCCTCATCAGAAAAGAGCAGGGCTCTAAGAGAAAACAGTCAGAGAGGACAAAACAAGATACAAGACAAGGCAAAGCCCTCATATGAGGCTGGACAAGACAACCCAATTGGAGGAAACGGTTCCCCAAAACAGGCTGGGCGAAGCACTGGCAGAATATCACTGGGAACCATTTTACTAGTTTTTGTTTGTTTGTGTTTTTCCAAATGGTTTGATTCTGCCTCAGGACTCTAGGCTGTCCAGTTTCTGGTTCCTGGCCATCCAGGCTGTGTAGGGCGTGGTCTCCCTCAGTGGGCCTCATTAAACCAGTTATTGGTTCATCATCCCACATACTCTTTGCCACCATTGTTCCAGCATACCTGGAAGGCGGGACAGAGTGTAGACAAGGTTTTTGTGGCTGTGTTAGTGTCTAGGTTTCTGTTCTATAGCCTATAGAGAATCGTCTTGTGCCCAAGAGACTAGAATGCAGGGGTGAAGACTCCATGAAGGTCCTGGTTTGACCTCTTTGCATTCAGTGAGTTATATAAATGTTGCCACACTATTGCCCCTTCCCCCATTCAGAGAGCACCCCTCTGTCCTTGTATCAGCCTGGGTTGTTTAGGGATCTCTACGGGACCCCCTCTGACTAACAACTTGACCAAATACCACCCAATTCCACCATTGGAAGCCTTCCCTGGCTACAACAGATGTCCACTTCAGACTCCATTACTGAGAGTCCTCACGAGGGTTACCTTCATAGCTTCCGAAAGATTTTCACTGAACTGTTTCCACCCTCACCCGATGCCTCTCACGGCAAGCTATCTCTCCTTGTAATCTCTTCCTTCCTCCCTCCCCGCCCCACTGGATTCCTACTGCCCCTGTCTCCATCTGCTCTTGCTCCTGTTCCCACCTCTCCCTAGACCACCTGCAGAATCTGTTCCATTTCCTCTTGCCACAGAGGTCCCCAGAGCTCTCTTTACCTGACCTCTTTGATGGGTTAGATCTTGATGATCATTTACTTAACAGCAATAAACACTTATATGTTGAGTAGATATCATCTTTTCCTTTCTGACTCTGGGTTACTTCACTCAGGATGGTATTTTTCTAGTTACATCATTTGCCTGCAAATTTCATGTCCTTTTTTTTTTTTTTTTTTTTTTTTAAACAGCTAAGAAATACTTCCCTGTGTGCCTCATTTTCTGACAAGATGGTCCTCTAATGACCTGGGAAGATTTACTTCAAATTAAGGCTGTGTTTGAGTGTTTACAGTGTGGCCCATTAGAATCTAAGGTCCTGAAAGTTATGTTTAGAAGCTCTTAAAGTCTTATGTCCACCTTGCTAACTCAGAGTCAGAACGTCATGCTAGAGTGCCATTAATTAGATCCTCATTTAGAATGATAAATGTCAGCTTATTACCAACTGCTCAAGTTTTATTCTTTTGTTGTTTTCTGTATAATGTTTAGTAAACCTCATATCTATTTTTATAAATAGTAAAACTTCCACATGCATAGTTTTTCATATTGGAAATTGGTTTTAACACTTTCGAAAATAGGGGAAAAGTTAACAAGATATAGTTGTATGATATTATTCTTGTATGTGAGGAAGAAATAATGTAATTTAAAAGATACTTACATTTCCTTAGCACTATTAGTGGAAGTGGAAATTGTTTAGTAGAAGGGCTTTGAACTATAATCCTGTATATGGCTTGCCATTTTTATTTGTATGTGGCTATTTATGGATTTAGAAGTTTATTTAGAAGTTCCAGTGTGTTACATTTATAACTTTGTAATGTTGCTTCTCTCCTTGTTAAGGCAGATTTTTCCATTCTTAAACCCTATTCCAAAATAAAACATAAATAAAATTTGTGATATTTTGGTAATAAGACTTCTTTCATTTCCTCTCACTTTCTCCTCTCCTTCTCTCAAATATATGTTTTTGTTTTTTGAGACAGAGTTTTTCTGTGTAGCTCTGGCTGTCCTGGAAAAGACCAGGCTGGCCTCGAACTCACAGAGATCTGTGTGCCACTTCTGCCTGGTCTATAGTGTTTGAGTTCACTTAAGCTGTTGAACTTCCTAAAGAGAAACAAACATTTTGTTACTGGATATTAATTTGTTTATTTACTATTGATAGCTAGGAGATTTCAGTATATTGGTTTTATTTGAAAATAATTTCTGTCTTTGATGTAGTCAGCTCAGTCATTTGGACAAACAAGTATTCCATTTTCTTGAACAACCTTGTCTATGGAAGCACAAAGTACATGTATAATTTTAAGTTAACATAGCCACATTAAATAAATAAGCAACTGAATTAATTTTAAAGGTATATTTAACCCTATATACCTAGAGTATTACCATTTCAACATGCTGGAAGTAATATTCATAAGAATATTATTAAGCTCTTTTATGGTTTTTTTAGTACTGAGTCTTTGAAACATGGTATGTTGCCTAGTTATATTTCGGATCTCTGTATTCACATACAGACTGCTCTGTAGCCCCTATTAAGCCATGTTAGGTAGTACATTAATGTGTTCCTCCACTCTTCCTGCTTTTCTTTTGCCCCCACCCCCCGAAAAAGCACTTTTGGGTATTTTTTCCTGTTCCCAGATTCTTCTTTGAAGCTCACAGTACATTGCAAATTCTAAGATCAGAAAATTCTTTTTTTCAACAAGTCCAAGTGACGAATTTATTTCTCAACTACTTTTTGCATTTGCTTAGAAACATACAAGTATTTATTCCTGAAAAAGAGATGCCAGTTTCTTTGACCCATAACTGAAAACTTTGCTTTTTTATGTCAGTGTCTATAGGAGAGTGACTTAGAGAAAGGAAGGTAACACGGATGGTGACTGCAGCCTTTCTCCCAGTCTTTCATTTTATTCTGATGTGAAAGAGGCTTGGCTGAGTTGGTGATACTCCTTACTTTTACTAAAAGCTGACCTGTTTAAAGAATCATTCATACTTTCTTCTTACCTTTGATGCCAAAATATTCTCCACTTTCCATGTTCATGTATGTCCACAAATATGTATATGGTATATGGCTACATGTGTAAATGCATAATACCATTCTTTAGGTATTCATTATTCACCTATTCACTTTTTTCTTAAACCACGGTAATACTTGGTAGGGCATGCCAATAGTCCCAGTACTCAGAAAACAGAGGCAGGAGGATTGCCGTAAGTTTGAAACCAAGGCAGTGTGCACAGCAAGTTCATGCCAGCCAGACCTACATACCTAGAGACCTGTGTCAAAAACAAAATTACAATAACAAAAATAAATGAGCTAAAAATAGTTTTCTAAGTCCAAATAAAACCAAAAATCAGTACTTTTAACTAAAATAAAACTAATAAAATATTTAACTTTTAAAATATTTTAAAAATAGGCTTAAATAAAACTAGCTGTTGTTTGATCCAACGTGAGAATAGTGCTGGTAGTAATTTGCTGTCGGTGTCATCTGTAATGTGTTGCTGTTGGGATGAATTGGTGATAGACTTGTTTGCTTCCTGTTTGTGCTGTGCTGTGTAGGTTACCTTCCGCACCAGAATCTACCACTGCAACATCAACAGTCAGGGAGTCATCTGCCTGGATATTCTGAAAGACAACTGGAGTCCCGCTTTGACTATTTCAAAGGTTTTGCTCTCTATTTGTTCCCTTTTGACAGATTGCAACCCTGGTAAGCAAATGTTTATGAATCTACAAATAAAATGTTTGTTTAATGTTGGTCAAGACATAAATTTTATCATTAGCAAGATCAGCCTCAGAAATAAGCAGTGTCCACTAAGAGACTAGGTATTAAAGAATGAGACAACTCAGAACTCACAGGGAGACAGTTGTCAATAGTATGTCAAGATACAGGGATCTGTAAGGATGTATACACACTGTAGTAATGTTAAACTCATAGCACTGAGTGCCTGCAGAAAGAAACAGGAAAGAGCATATGTTAGCAGCTTGACAGCACACCTAAAAGCTCTAGAACAAAAAGAAGCAAATACACCCAGGAGGAGTAGAAGGCAGGAAATAATCAAACTCAGAGCCGAAATCAACCAAGTAGAAACAAAAAGGACCATAGAAAGAATCAACAGAACCAAAAGTTGGTTCTTTGAGAAAATCAACAAGATAGATAAACCCTTAGCCAGACTAACAAGAGGACACAGAGAGTGCGTCCAAATTAACAAAATCAGAAATGAAAAGGGAGACATAACTACAGATTCAGAGGAAATTCAAAAATATCATCAGATCTTACTATAAAAGCCTATATTCAACAAAACTTGAAAATCTGCAGGAAATGGACAATTTCCTAGACAGATACCAGGTACCAAGGTTAAATCAGGAACAGATAAACCAGTTAAACAACCCCATAACTCCTAAGGAAATAGAAGCAGTCATTAAAGGTCTCCCAACCAAAAAGAGCCCAGGTCCAGACGGGTTTAGTGCAGAATTCTATCAGACCTTCATAGAAGACCTCGTACCAATACTATCCAAACTATTCCACAAAATTGAAACAGATGGAGCACTACTGAATTCCTTCTATGAAGCCACAATTACTCTTATACCTAAACCACAAAAAGACCCAACAAAGAAAGAGAACTTCAGACCAATTTCCCTTATGAATATCGACACAAAATACTCAATAAAATTCTGGCAAACCGAATCCAAGAGCACATCAAAACAATCATCCACCATGATCAAGTAGGCTTCATCCCAGGCATGCAGGGATGGTTTAATATACTGGAAAACCATCAACGTGATCCATTATATAAACAAACTGAAAGAACAAAACCACATGATCATTTCATTAGATGCTGAGAAAGCATTTGACAAAATTCAACACCCCTTCATGGTAAAAGTCCTGGAAAGAATAGGAATTCAAGGCCCATACCTAAACATAGTAAAAGCCATATACAGCAAACCAGTTGCTAACATTAAACTAAATGGAGAGAAACTTGAAGCAATCCCACTAAAATCAGGGACTAGACAAGGCTGCCCACTCTCTCCCTACTTATTCAATATAGTTCTTGAAGTTCTAGCCAGAGCAATCAGACAACAAAAGGAGGTCAAGGGATACAGATCGAAAAGAAGAAGTCAAAATATCACTATTTGCAGATGATATGATAGTATATTTAAGTGATGCCAAAAGTTCCACCAGAGAACTACTAAAGCTGATAAACAACTTCAGCAAAGTGGCTGGGTATAAAATTAACTCAAATAAATCAGTAGCCTTCCTCTACACAAAAGAGAAACAAGCCGAGAAAGAAATTAGGGAAACGACACCCTTCATAATAGACCCAAATAATATAAAATACCTCGGTGTGACTTTAACCAAGCAAGTAAAAGATTTGTACAATAAGAACTTCAAGACACTGAAGAAATTGAAGAAGACCTCAGAAGATGGAAAGATCTCCCATGCTCATGGATTGGCAGGATTAATATAGTAAAAATGGCCATTTTACCAAAAGCGATCTACAGATTCAATGCAATCCCCATCAAAATACCAATCCAATTCTTCAAAGAGTTAGACAGAACAATTTGCAAATTCATCTGGAATAACAAAAAACCCAGGATAGCTAAAACTATCCTCAACAATAAAAGGACTTCAGGGGGAATCACTATCCCTGAACTCAAGCAGTATTACAGAGCAATAGTGATAAAAACTGCATGGTATTGGTACAGACACAGACAGATAGACCAATGGAACAGAATTGAAGACCCAGAAATGAACCCACACACCGATGGGCACTTGATTTTTTTGACAAAGGAGCCAAAACCATCCAATGGAAAAAAAGATAGCATTTTCAGCAAATGGTGCTGGTTCAACTGGAGGTCAGCATGTAGAAGAATGCAGATCGATCCATGCTTATCACCCTGTACAAAGCTTAAGTCCAAGTGGATCAAGGACCTCCACATCAAACCAGACACACTCAAACTAATAGAAGAAAAAACTAGGGAAGCATCTGGAACACATGGGCACTGGAAAAAATTTCCTGAACAAAACACCAATGGCTTATGCTCTAAGATCAAGAATCGACAAATGGGATCTCATAAAACTGCAAAGCTTCTGTAAGGCAAAGGACACTGTGGTTAGGACAAAAAACGGCAACCAACAGATTGGGAAAAGATCTTTACCAATCCTACAACAGATAGAGGCCTTATATCCAAAATATACAAAGAACTCAAGAAGTTAGACCCAGGGGAGACAACCCTATTAAAAAAATGGGGTTCAGAGCTAAACAAAGAATTCACAGCTGAGGAATGCCGAATGGCTGAGAAACACCTAAAGAAATGTTCAACATCTTTAGTCATAAGGGAAATGCAAATCAAAACAACCCTGAGATTTCACCTCACACCAGTGAGAATGGCTAAGATCAAAAACTCAGGTGACAGCAGATGCCGGTGAGGATGGGGAGAAAGAGGAACACTCCTAATTGTTGGTGGGATTGCAGACTGGTACAACCATTCTGGAAATCAGTCTGGAGGTTCCTCAGAAAATTGGACATTGAACTGCCTGAGGATCCATCCAGCTATACCTCTCTTGGGCATATACCCAAAAGATGCCCCAACATATAAAAAAGACACGTCCTCCACTATGTTCATCGCAGCCTTATTTATAATAGCCAGAAGCTGGAAAGAACCCAGATGCCCTTCAACAGAGGAATGGATACAGAAAATGTGGTACATCTACACAATGGAATATTATTCCGCTATCAAAAACAATGACTTTATGAAATTCGTAGGCAAATGGTCGGAACTGGAAAATATCATCCTGAGTGAGGTAACCCAATCACAGAAAAACACACATGGTATGCACTCATTGATAAGTGGCTATTAGCCCAAATGCTTGAATTGCCCTAGATGAACACATGAAACTCAAGACGGATGATCAAAATGTGAATGCTTCACTCCTTCTTTAAAAGGGGAACAAGAATACCCTTGGCAGGGAATAGAGCGGCAAAGATTAAAACAGAGACAGAAGGAACACCCATTCAGAGCCTGCCCCACATGTGGCCCATGCATATACAGCCATCCAATTAGACAAGATGGATGAAGCAAAGAAGTGCAGGCCGACAGGAGCCAGATGTAGATCTCTCCCGAGAGACACAGCCAGAATACAGCAAACACAGAGGCCAATGCCAGCAGCAAACCACTGAACTGAGAATAGGACCCCGTTGAAGGAATCAGAGAAAGAACTGGAAGAGCTTGAAGGGGCTCGAGACCCCATATGTACAACAATGCCAAGCAACCAGAGCTTCCAGGGACTAAGCCACTACCTAAAAGACTATATATACATGGACTGACCCTGGACTCTGACCTCATAGGTAGCAATGAATATCCTAGTAAGAGCACCAGTGGAAGGGGAAGCCCTGGGTCCTGCTAAGACTGAACCCCAGTGAACTAGATTGTTGGGGGAGGGTGGCAAGGGGGGAGGATGGGGAGGGGAACACCCATAAGAAGGGGAGGGGGGATTAGGGGATGTTTGCCCGAAACCAGGAAAGGAATAACATTCAAATGTAAATAAGAAATACTCAAGTTAATAAAAAAAAAAAAAAAAAAGACATACATAGACTATCTGAAAAACGGGGTTAACAGTTGTGTGCCAGGGCTTGGATCCTGAGTTTTTGGCGTCCAGAAGGGAAACCCTTTACTGTGTCTGTATTGGCTTTATTTGGCACACTTTCTGTGCCATATGTACATACATAAACGTTTAACCTCAGGTTCAACTTTTACTTCAAAATTCTATTTAAAGTGAAATGACAGGTAAGTTTTTAGTCAGCTTATGTTTACAATTATAGACATTACTGTATGACCAGCAAGGAACAATTCACTCTGAATTAGCATTATAAGATAGAAGCTTTATGTGAAACTTAGATTAAGACGCATAACAAAACAAAAAATGTAGCTTCCCATTATCTACCAGACTTTGTTAGTTGAATAAAATACCAAGAATAGCATGACAGGGAACTTGCATCAGTGACATCTCAACAGAATATCTTAGGGCACCCAAGCAAGACCCACACAGTGACATCAGCAGTTTCACAAGTCTCTTCCCCTAAATGATGACCTACAGATGATCAGTGGCTGCTGGGGAAGCAAGAACATGTCTTTTCTAGTGATGAGCCCCTGATAGGGTGATGTCTTTATTCTAAGTGGTCATCCCTAAAGACATGGACTGAAAAGAGAGGGAGAGAAGAAGGAATGTACATATATTTAACATTAAAGAAAGAGGTCATGGCTTCATAGGGATGTAAAAGTAATGTAAATATAGTAGTCCTCTGTGATTCTCAAAAAAAAAATAACTTTAAGTTTAAAATATTTGTTAAATAAAATACATATTTTTTCTAAATATTAGACTATATAGCTGTTTCTAGACTATTTTTTATGAAAAGTAAGGTCATTCTGAATTAAAATGCTGCCGAAATATAACTGTTTTAATATAATGCCTTGTTATAACTATATGTTTAATGCATGCATGTTTTAATGTCCTTTTCACTTTTCCAGCGGACCCTCTGGTTGGAAGCATAGCCACTCAGTATTTGACCAACAGAGCAGAACACGACAGGATAGCCAGACAGTGGACCAAGAGATACGCAACATAATTCACATAATTTGTATGCGGTGTGAAGGAGCAGAAGGCCTCTTCCCACTGTGCTGCGGATCTTTATAGCCTTTACAATACGGACTTCTGTGTATATGTTATACTGACTCTACTCTTGCCTTTATCTCTGGAGACTGGGAGACCCCCAAAAGGTAAATGCTACCAAGAGTAGAACTTCGTAGCTGTAGATTAGTTACGTTTAAAATGCCTACTTGCAAGTCTTGCTTCTTTGGGATATCAAAATGTATTTTGTGATGTACTAAGGATACTGGTCCTGAAGTCTACCAAATATTATAGTGCATTTTAGCCTAATTCATTATCTGTATGAAGTTATAAAAGTAGCTGTAGATGACTAGGAATTATGTCATTTGTATTAAGCCCAGATCTATTTCTGAGTATGTGGTTCATGCTGTTGTGAAAATGTTTTACCTTTGTCAGTTTGTAATGAAAGGATTTCCTTCTACCCTTTGTAGCTCAGAGAGCACTGATGTATCATCTCAAACACAATAAACATGCTCCTGAAGGCAGAGTTTCTTGTCATAATGTTGAAAGTCTTGTCAGAAGGTGTGTCTGAGATGATTGTTGATGGAATAAGGATGTGGCTATGAAGATTGGTTATTAAGGACTAGTACAAACGAATGAATTATTAAATCGAAAACATTTAAAAATCTTAAGTGTGTAGAGTTTTTTCCTTTAAGGAGAGAATACAGTGGGCTTAAATGTGAAGCTGGATTTAAACCATTGGTCTTAAAAGACAACAACATATAAATTCTACGTGGACAATGTAATATTTAAATTGAAAATGAAGTCCTGGATCATTCAGAACTCACTCCATGTCTTAACAAAGCATTTTGTTTCCAAATTGGTGATTTCTGTTCAACATTGGGCAATATTGCCAGATAATTGCTATGCTGTTATTGCTTTTCTATGGTGCTTTTCCCTTTAATCCTGATCCTGAATTTTTATGGTGCATTATTGTTACTGTGATACATGGCCGGCAGGTGTAGCCAGAGGCTCACAAGTCCTGTTTGCCCTGAAGGTAGAGTGTGTGAGTGTGCAGGCAGGACATGCAAGTTATAAGACTTTAGGGTCAGATTACTTCTAAGTGTGATTATTAAGTTGTAAGACTTTAGGGTCAGATTGCTTCTAAGTGTGACTATTAAGTAGGCTTTTAAGCTTGTAATGATTAAGCTTGCTTAAGAGAACTGTAAACAATATAATTGTACTATTTTTCCCCTGTGCCTGGAATAAATTACCTGTGGTCAGTGTCTTTTCCAGTCCCGAGTATGGTAGGTAATACAGCAGTACCATAATAAAATTCATGGAGACTAATTATTAGAATAAAAACAGACATTGCTTTGGGCGAGGGAATGTTAGTTAGCTCAGTGGTAGAGGCTGGCTTGGGATCTTTAGCACCTACACATGGAGACGTTTCTTCAGGAAGTGAGTCTCAGTTATGTAGACAGACTGCCACTATAAAATAGGGGGCTTCTAGTCACACATTTGATGGTAGAAATCATAAATCAGAAGAAAGCTTAAAGTTAGCAGTTGTCTATTTTTTCTGAAAGTTGAGTGCGCGCATGCGTGTGCACACGCGCGTGCACACACACATTACTCTTTTATAAGAGAACAGCTAACAATGTGTTAATATTTAGAAGATTTAAGCTTTATCTCTGAAAACTTCTGAGTCTTATTTTAAGTAGAAATTAAAAGTCCACCATTCAAGTCAATGTGATGAGGTTAGAGGTGTTAAATGAAAACCAAAATGATTTTAATGAACCATTGCGAACTGTAGAAAGGACTTCCCATCGCTCAGATTAGCATTCTATACCCTAAAGTAATGAGTTTCTCTTGGTGCTAGCAAGCTCTCATTCTGAATACTAGTGTGTTGCATTGCCAGTCCAGTTGCAACTTGTAAGTATGAAAATGGCTGAGCCACTGTGTATCCCACCAGACCTATGGTGTTCTAATGATCAGTGTACAAAATAATGGTGACTATATATATTGCCTGTAACTATTGTCTGTAAAAGAATTATTTGTGGATTAATTGCAACTTCTCCAATCAGATAAGGATATTTGAGTAAATCTATAAGAATCTATTTTAGTTTCAGACTTTGATAATATTCTAGTGAATATTGGGTAGTTTATTAATATTTGTTACAGGAACACTTAGCACAGTTTCCCTTGTTTAAACACTTGAAAATGAGGAAGTAATACTAAAAACAAAAACATCTTATATAAACACATAAAATGTTTATATTCATAAGCATATTGAATATGTCGCTTTAATTATCTGGGCATGAACTTTTCTTTTAAACTAGGAAATCTCAATTAACTGTGGGCTTCAGAATTTATAGTTTTGACCCATACTACCTTTTCTCAGAAGAGTTTCCTCTCTTATATGTAAAGAACTGGAGCTAGTCCACTGGTATTCACGTAATACAAGGACTACTAGTGTATAAGTGTGAGGCTGTTTCCATTATCAGCACATTAATATGTACATTGGCACACCAATACTCCCAATTTAGATTGTGGACTTTGAATAGATCATTTAAACATCAATTATTTTTTGTCAAAGAAACTAATCTTAAAATGATTACATCATGGTTATATTTCAGTTAATGTTTCTTATTCAGAGTAAGTAAGCCTCTTTGTTTTATATCTAGTCAAATTAGGTTTTGCAAGTAATACCCAAGTAAAAATAATTACATTTTAGTAGATAGAAATCGTTGAGTCAGATCTCACTAGCTCTTCAGCCTTTCCTTAGGAAGTTGTTTGGTGTTTTCAGTGTCTGTCTCCAGTGTGCAGTGGAGCGTCCCTGCACGGTGGACTGAAAGTGCTTTCAAAGTGGGCATAGGGCATATTACTGAGTGGCTTATGTGATGCTTACCCATGGCGAAGAGTAGTGGTAATAAAGCCCAATCACTGTCAGACAGCGTCTACTTTGTTAAACTGGAATTGCGAGGTGATCCTCCTGATGGGCATATGTACATCTGTCAAAGGCAAATGCGTTTCTGCTCTTGCTGCTCCCTCATCCTTCCTTCCTGACTGCTCATCTCATAAGCAGCTCTGTAGGGGATGCCCCAGAACCAGCATCTTCACGTCTGTAGTCTTCTGTTTGCAACTGCTTTGTTTGCACTGGCAGTCCAGAGTGAATTTTAAGTAATCAATGTCAACATACATACTAAGAGGCGAGACTTTGTAGGGGGAAAACTTTAAGCAGCTCCTGACCCAGATTTGGGCACAAGGATAGTTACAGACATCCTTTCGCAGCCTCATTAAGTGTGGTTAGAGAGCTTTGGAGCTTAGTCCTAGATGTATTCTCATGTGAGTAGAGCAGCGCATACATACCTAAATAAATAATAGCTCGGCATATAGACACAGTGATTACCTTATTTGTGGAGGTCTGTCACTTGCAAGTCACTGGAAAGTGTTCTCCTCAAATCCCCTCAGTTTATCTCCAGTCCACCCCTTCAGTGAACATTTCTGCTGCACAACTCTGTTTGGCAGTTTCTTTTTCTGAGATAACAGCCATACGAGCATCACAAAGATAACGAGCATCACACAGAATTACGCATGTGTTTATTTTCCATCAGCAGCCGCAAACCAAGTGTCCTCCCTAAAAGTCAAGCACTTCCTTCCTGTTTCTTTTTGGAAAAGACAGGGAGTAGGTGGTGGCTAGATGTGGATATGTATAACCCCTTTACTGGTTTACGTTGTGGGCTTGTCCTGCAAAGGTTAAGTGCTTGCAAATCGAATCGATTGGTTTACTTAGAGAGTATGAAATAGACAGAGGTGAATACATTTTTACACCCTTATTAGGCAGTTTATTACTTTCCTATCCAGATAGATTTTTCTCCCTAGCAAAAGGAAACACATCTTTGGTAAAAATGTATTCATTTTCTGCTGAAAGAGAAAATGAACAGATGACTGACTCTGCTGATACTACAACCACAACAACAAAAATTGGTGTAATATTTAGTAAATTTACCCAGTCTATCTAATATTTAATATACGTAATACTAACTGACATTTTGAAAATATTTTTGGGTTAGCAAGATGGCTCATCGGAGAAAGGTGCTTACCGTAAATGCAAGCATGAAGACCAGAGGTAGCCCAGAGTCCTCATAAGTGCCAGGAGAAAAACACCCTATATCCTTGCCTTTCTCTTAGTCAGTGTATGTACACACAAAAAGAGAAAATACAGTCTTTAAAGTTACTCTTGATATTCAATATCTGTGTCTTGTATTTTGCTGTTTGTTCACTTTAACGTCCTATTTGGATGCTTGGATAGTGAGCCTTGGGAAGATATCACACACCCTTCTGTGTGTCAGTACCTAGCCTGGTATCTAACAGTACCTGCCAACTGAACGATTATTTATCATGGAAATAAACTTCAACTTAAGGCTGACCCATGCATACCACGTGACGTTTGTCTGCAGAAAGAGGGGTGTCTGCTTTAATTCTTTAGCACACTGATTGCAGTGTTTCGTACATGGTAGGTGCTGCGTAGATTATTCCTGTTATCTTAGAAAGAAGAATAATTTAATCTTATAATTGTAAAACTTCATCAGTACACCAGAAATCATTGTCTATGACTGCACACAGTTTTCTGTTATCATTGGCATCTTCTTAGTTTCCTTTCACTGGTAAAAAGAAAAATGTTGCAAAGGTAGCCTTGTGTACTGTGTGCCAGCATTTTGATGAGTGAAATCCACCAGTGGTGTTTCTTAGATTAGAAGTAGTCTAGTGTAGCTGCCCAAGTTTGTGTAAGTGTACTCTGATGTTTGTACAGTGGTGAAGAACTGTCTTCGCATTCTCAAGAGTATATTGCCTATGTTAAGAGACTTGTGACTATACCTGTATTTTAGGAAAGTAGGAAAAATGAAAAGGATGGTCTTTGTGGGAATTATTTTAACAAAAATACTTTAAGAAAAAGACCTATGTAAAAGTATATAATATGCTGTGTGCTGCTATATATAGAGAAGCTACCCTTGAATGTTGAAAGCCGTTAGTGAAATTTCTTTCTTAGACAGTCTGTGAAAGAGGGAAATGGAATAACATACAAATCAAAGCGTTCTAGTAAGTCCAATTGGAAGGTGACTCCCTGATTCCAGTTATCTCACTTACAATACGAGCATTTAAATCAGCTGAGCAAACTGGGCCCACCAGGATACACTAAGGGCAGGAAGTAAAGCCAATGAGAAATGGGTGGACAGTGCATCAGAAGCTGGACAGACAAGACCCCGAAACTGTAAGGGAGGTTGAGCATTTTCTAGTGTTCTGAGATTGGGGAAGTTATGTCAAGTTTCGTGTTACTACCTATGAAGTGATGAAAAATAAGTTGTGTGGAGTATAAAGGACTAAGGGAGCAAAGAGAGTGGTCTACTCAGCCCCTTATCTGCTTGCTTCATCATTAGTGGAACACTAGCTTTCTAAACGTGTCCTTACCAAACAGTGAAGCTTATATGTATCTCCAAACAGTGGTAACGGTTTACTATATCCTATATATAATGAGAAAGTTTTCTATAGGTTTTTAAATGGCACATTTAAAGATGCATATTATACTCTATTGTGTGTATCATCTACATTAATGAGACTTCTAGAAATAAATCAATTAATTTTACTGTCAATACATTGTTATTTGTGTACTTGGGGAAATTAATATTGTCCTGGATTCTTAGAAGTATTAGAGAGAGCAAAGCAAAAAAAAAAAAAAAAAAAAAACCCAACCAACCAACCACACAACAGCAACAAAAAAACCCTGTTCTTAAACACAGAGAGTTCTAGTGAAAAGGTTGTGTTTGTTAGGTAGTGTTATGTAGAAAACAGAAACAGGAAAAGGAGCTAGGGAGTGGGTGTGTGTGAAGGGAGAAGGGAAGTCATTCTTATGAAACAGGGATGGGTAGTATATAAATCAGGGTCCCAATCTTCAAAGACATGGAAAGAGGACTTTTCAGACCCTTGTACAACTTAGTTGTAAGATTGTGTGTTCTCTTCATTTTCCCGGTAAAACTGCTGCTTTAGAAACCAGCGGCTGAGTTGAGAGTAGCCATGGACAGAAAACTAAGAGCTGGACGTGAAGGATAAGCTGGACGAGAGTGTCCCCGGGGAATGGCAGGTGAGAGAGAAGACTCCAGCACGAGAGACTCAGAACTCAGGTGTCCGAGGCTGGAGGAGAGTGAGTGCTGCAGAAGAGTAGGTGGCGCCAGGTCAGGAGGAGGTAGCTGAACAGATTTTCAGGTCTTGGGTGAGCTCTGGTTATCATGAAGGGAAAGCTCTTGGGGGGTGTTCTTACACCCAGAGATCCAGGATATGACTTGGGTCTGTTAGGCTGAATAGGGGGAGGACACTTTCCAAAATTTGAGAGCAGGGTGATCAGTTAGGAGACTAATACAGCCATCCAGATATCGGTGGCCTGGACCTGGGCGACAGTGTTACTGACAAGAAATACCGGGGTCTGGATTGGGGATAGAGCTAATAGTATTTGATAAGGTTCGACTGTGTTGTGGAAAAGGAGCCAATGTGTGAGACTTGAGCAGAGCAGAAGGATAGAGTTGTGAGGGAATCAAGGGAAGGGTTGGGAAGAAGGCTGAGAGCTTTATTTTTGACAGTCTGGTTGTGAAGTGCCTGACTAAGCATTGCAGTGGGCGTGTCGGGACAGCGGATATATAGATCTGGGTTGCAGTCCTATCTGAACCAGGAATGTGTATTTGGAACTTGAATGTGATGATGGAGCGACCGCTGTATGGAAATACCCAAGGCTGTCAGCCAGGTGAATGCTGCTAGGGCGGGAAAAGAGGACACAACTGTGTCACAAAGAAGCTGACGTGAGGAACCCAGGAGAGTGGAAGGACCTGGGATGAGGTGGGTTTTAAGGGGTCAGAATGGTCTCCTTGCATCAGATGGCATTCAGGAACCAAGTCAGAACTCCAATGGCCACTTGCATTAGCTACCTGAGGGTGTTTTGCATAGATGACTCTAACAGGTGTGGCTTTGTTCAAGTCTATGATTAGTTCCAGACTTGATTGTAGATGGTACCAAAGGAGGAAAAAAGATACTATTTACTATAGCTGTTCATGTTTAAGCGCATGTAAATGTTTCATCTAAACTTAAATATTAAATAGGTGATGCTTATTTTCCTAAGTTAATTAATTGTACTCTTTAGCATATTTCATTTAGAGGCAACAACTATTTTCCTTATTTCCAAAGGGTTTTGAGTCTTCATTTTCCTTTCTAGCCCTATTTAAATTCAGGGCTTGGTTATCCCTTATCTACAAGTACCTTGTTAAAAGAATACCTTCTTGTCTATACAGACTCCGACCCCCGTTCTTCACACTACTAGCACATAACTCTTCCCCCATACAAGCTCCATCTGCCTGTTCTTACTCAGGACTTCAGTGGTTGCCTGTTGTTGAACGGTGAAGTCTCTATTCTGCAAAAGCCTTGCTTTCTGTCACTGCACCATTCTGTAATGAAGCAGTGTCCATGAGCTCAGCAGCCCCAGATGTTTGTTTTGCCAAGAAATTCAAGGGTCTCTCTTGCTACCTGCAACATTGCAAATACTTGCTCAGAAAAGTAACTACAGGTATAATACACTGTGGATACTTCCTAATCTCCACACTCTTCTTCAAGGCCTTCTGCTGAATAACTCTTGGATACTCTGACATCTTTGTACTTTCCTTGGAGTAGTTATATGACCAGGAACACGTTTAAGTTTCCCTTAAGCACCAACACATGCACTGCTTATGATCCTTTGCTAGTCACATTCATATTTTAAATGTACACTTGGTGCTTTGAACCAGATGGTGAGGTGGCACATTGCTGTCTGTACCTAAGAGCATTTGGCAGTGCTAAAATTGAGCTTTCTGTTGAGTTCAAAATAATTCAGCGATGAGTGGGCTACTTTGTACTTTTCTCCCCTCAGATTTTGAGTATTTGGAAACCTTAGCTTCCAGTGACTCAAACTACATATAACCATATTTAACTATGTGTAAGCACCTTCAAAAATGAGACTTCGTGAGTAGGCAAGTATCTAGTCAGTGGCTAAGTCCTGTGTATCAGTTGGCATGTATCACTTGTTCTGTCATAACGGTGTTCCTAGTGAGACTAGCAAGTGCTTGCTTCTATTTAATTTTGCACACAAAACTCCTAGTCTTAAGCTCATGGCAAACTGAAATGTTCATATATTACTGAAGCGATTTAAAGGGACAGAGTGGTTCTCCATCCCCACTCCCATTTCAGTTTATCTCCGTTAGTGCCTCTCAGATACTTAGACTACACTCTCCATGTATTCCTGGGCTGGAGGACCACAACTCAGTCTCTCAAGTCTGTATTTATAGAAGAGCGTGTCACAAATCCATTAGCATTTCTGAAGTCCTGTAACTTGCTAACTAAAATTGGAAATCCCTTTGTATTTTGACTTGTAGATTGTTACACCCTTCTCAATGTATTTTTTTTCTTCACATATTTTCAAAGTAGGATTAACATAACCTATTTATCATTCAGGAATACTAGCTATAAATTATGGGATCCAGAAAGCTCGCAGGAAGATAGAGTGCTCCAGCGGGACTCCTGCAGAGAAAGTACACATTCCCTTTGGCCTTGGCCCTGGGGTGTGGGTGTTGCCTGTGGTGATGGTGGTTCAGGAGGTATGATTTAGGGAGGCACCACACTGGGAAAACCAGCCAACCCATTTAAATTCTGGGGAGAAAAAGAAAAGATGTACTGTTTTGAGCTTGGGTTAAAAAGACTGTCTTGCTTGCTCTCATTGCTGGAAGCATAAAGAGATCAATAAAGTTTTCTCTGCTTCTCTAAGTCACTTGTCTGTATTTTCTTAATGTTCCAGGGAAGCCAAGGTTAGGAAGGGTGGTGGGTTCTCCTGGTAGAAATGTTACTGATTCTTTAGTGTTACTGTAAATTCTTTTTTTTTCCTGACCACATGTCTGTTGATCTTGTATACAAAGTGTCTCCTTTTAACAGTTGCTTCCTCTCTAGCATTTACAACTTTGAACACATTTGAAAAACTATTCCATAATGAAGTATCCATTTATAATGGAGCGGCGAAGACCAACTTAATGGCACATGAACACCTCCCCAGGGAAACCAAGGTCACAAAGGGTGGTGGGGTATCAGGTCTGTGGTGTTACTCTAAATTCATTTTCTAAAATTAAACACATTGTCCATTGGTGCTTTGAGCGCAAGTAGATTCGTAAAACATGCCATGGACTGGTCTTTTCAAGGTTCCCTCTTCCTCAGCATTTGCTGTTTTGAACACATCTGAAAAACTGTTCCGTAGCACAGCCTCGCAAAATGGAGCTAGAAGACCAGCTTATACCATCCGTCGCCCATTCCCAGGATGATGGATGGCGTCTGTAAACGACCAGAATCTGCTTATTTTACAGAGTGACGATAGTAGCCTTAGTTCTAAAACAAGCCCGGCCCGTGACTCTCATATTGCTATCAAAACCCGCCATCCAATAGAAAATCACAGTATGCGTTTATGAAAACATTACCAAGGTTGCATCCCGTCATACTTGACACTTTGCTTTGGAAAGAACAGACATGGAAATCATAACTTAATTTTTAGTGTATGCTCAGTAAACCATGGAAGTAATATATCTATACCTAGTGACTGAAGTAGTCTCAGGATAGCTGATACTTACATTCTGATTTATGGGTCTTTACAAAACTGAACTTGAAGGACAAAACATTTTACCACCAGTTTTATTTACTCTCCTGTTCTATAACTAGGGTGTTTTCTGACTTTCTCTTAGGTAATTGAGCTACGGCCAGTGAACAGCACTGCAAAAATGTAGGGAAAGAGAAAACTTTAGTGACAAAACAATGGGCATTGTAAGTCATTCGGAGAGCAAATGTAAGACAGTAACATTGAGTTTACACCCCATGGCTTTGCTGGGTCTCTGACTCACCTCTCTTTTTCGTTTGCTTGTTTTTGTCTAGCTCCGAAGATTGGAATTCACTATTAATTGATGAGTAACACAAGTGTTACTTCTTCTACATGTAAGAATGCCAACAGTTATGTTTAAGGGTAGATAGCTTATATAAGCAATGGTTGCCCTAAGTGCTGGTCATGCCAATCATTTCTAGATAATTCAGAGTCCCAGAAGCAGTGGAAGAGGGGAAACATTTTAGGAATTAGAATTATTTTGGATGTAACGTCAACAAACTCGATTACACATTCTCAGGGGGAAATCATGCTTTGCCTAGTTTTTGAGCATTTATTTAGGACTTATTTCTACACCAACCGGAAGGTTTTCTGTTTCTTTGTTTCTTGTCGTTGTTGTATTTTTATTTTGTTTTCCCAGAAGTGATATGATACAGAAAATTTGCCTTGAGCAGAAGCTAAGCACACAGTCGTGTGTATACATACTTCTCTATTCCAGCTCCCAAAATGCCTCCTCTTCAGCTTCCCCTGTGCATTCAACAAGGAAGCCAGCCCATCCTGCAGTTGAAACCAGCAGGGGACAGAGACGTGACCTGCTGTGGCCGGATCACCAGGACTTTGAGTCCTTCCCAGCCTCACTAAAGCAGCTACAGGCCCGTGCTTTAAATTCACTTTGTAACGGACAGAATGTGATTATATCAGTCTTGAAATAGTGATTTTGTTTGTTTTGAATACTTGTGTATTAAATGAAATATGAAGGTGTTATATTGACTTTCTCCTGGACACTACGTTTTATTTCTTAGGGGAAAAAAAATGCTGTGCTTTTATTGATGGTACTGCACACTTTGGAAAGCCTGGGAAAATAGAATAAACATTCTACATATTTTATTTCAGAGAGTGTTAAGTAAATAGGTTAGGATAAATGCTTAGTGACACGACAAACATACACATCACATGCTTGTCTGGAATTAATAAAATTCTAACTATGGAGAGTACACAGTGTGCAAAAAAAAAAATCCTGGAAAGTGCTTCTCTCTCACCTCTTCATTGTCTTTTACTGTGTTTTTAAGAAAGCTTATTTATTTGTGTATTGAAAAGAACGATGGTTATAGTCACGTGACCTTAAGTGTACGTTAATGGGAGTTTGAGGAAGTGCAGCATCACAGTACCAAATAGCTCTTCACCACTCACACTTCCACCGTTCTCTCACTAGATTCTGCACTGCCAATATTAAAAGCAAGGTTTAGAGAAGATGCACCTTTGGTCAAATCTTTTCATTTCTTTTCTTGATGTTTTGAATAAAAGTTGCGATTTCGCTTCTGTCTGTCCCCATCAGAATGGGTTCGTTGAAGGGCAGTGGTTCTCAACCTGTGGGTCAGTGACCCTTAGCAGGGGCTGCATATGAAGATGTTTACATTACAATTATTAGCAGCAAAATTACAGTTTAAGAAGTAGCAGTGAAAATAATTTTATGGTGGGGAAGGGGGTCACCACAACATGAGAGATTGTATTAGATGGTTGCAGCATTAGGAAGGTTGCGAACCAGTTTCAGGGTGTAAGGTGTCCATCCCACAGCTCACTATAAATGTCCACTAGATGTCAGTGTGTGACTGAGTGAATCCATCAGAAGCCGGTAAGAGGGGGTAATCCATTTGTTTAGAATGATACAAAGACCTCTTACTGGTGCCCATTAGTTAGAAGTGCTATCCTTCCAACAGTTATTACTGTGTCTTCAACTAAGTAATCCTCTGCCTTTATCGGAAGACTAAAGATGCTTGCACACCTTCACTTTTTCCATAACAATACTACACGAACTGTAAGTATGATGCTCAGTCTACGGTAGAGTTGTATGGAGACACTGACTGGCCTGACGTTGCAATGTTCCCATGCAGGAAAACCAGGAAGCCTGATCCCCTGAGTCCTGGATCTCTTGACACCTGTGCTTAGTCCTTTGAGCTACCTTCCCCGTAAAATGTTCAGGAAGACTGGCATGAGGAGAATCAGTCAGAGTACAGCATGGAAATGCTTATACTAAAAACTTAAAATTTTAAATATAACCACATAAAATGCAAACCAACTATAAAAATAATTTCTCTACAGTGTTCCATAGATGGTGAACTTGGACCAATAGGAGTCTTGTCTTAATCCATTTACTTAAGGGAGATCTATGAAAGGGAAATTTAGCCTGAGATGAAGGCTCAAACTGATAGTTATTTAATAGATTATTGTGCTTATTTTGCATTGTATGTTTGCATTAGCTTCCTAAAGGAGACTTTTTAATTCAAATGTTACAACTTAGTGACGCTTTTTCTTTGCTTGTATAACATAGATTGCACTTACGTAAAAATTTTGCTTATAAAAAAAAAACAATACACATAACAGTGATGCTAGGCTGAAAAGGTGATTGGGAAATTTATTTCCTTTTTATGGATTAATAATGTTTCATAACATATGAACAGATGAAAACATGTTCTTTTTCTTGCGCATGTCATGGAAATACGCACAATGTCAGCCTTGAAAGGTCTCATTCATATTCAGTCGCATTGAATAGGATTGTAGTTGAAAGAGATGGGATTAATGTCCTTTGTCTATTTTAAATAATTATCATCAAGGGCACAAAGGCAAAAGTACAGAGGCAGGTTTTCAGACAGTGTAAATTTCAAATTGTCTGAATCCAATAATACGTTGTGATAGTCAATGTCTTCCTGGGATTATGTAAGTACCGGTAAGGAAGTGTTTAGCGTTAAGATGGTGTAAAGAACTGAAGTTATCAAAACTGAAGTCACTATTGGCTTTCACATTCTATTTTCATTCAGCAGTATGTAGCAAATGCTGTAGTCATCAAGTTGAGGCGTACAATAATTTTTGTATGCATAAAAGAAAACTTTGATGGTGTCTCCACACATTAATGGTATATTTAGTGATAGTGTAGCAACTATTGGATTATGTGTAAAATCTTGGTAGCCAATAAACTTATTAGCTGGTTAGTGACTACCAGTTGGGCATGTGAATCAGAATTGGTTAGAAAATTTAAAAGCCATTATTTCTGTGGTCCTAAACCAGCACCTCTATCCTGTAATGATGTTTGTAACCCCAGGTTTCCAGGCCTGTAGCTGTGGGTACTGGAGTTAAAAATGGTACAATTTCAGGAGTTTTGGAGTAGGGGTGAGGGGGTGGGTCTGTGAGGTGTATGTAAGATACTTTGACATCAACTCTTCACCCTAACTCACCAAATATATTCTCAGTTGATTTAATTCTCACACAACTCAACCCACTGAAATATTCCTGACATCAGCACGAAAATCTGAATTCATGGTAGTCTGCAGATGCATCATTGAAGCAAATTTAAGTGACAGGTTATCCTAGGTGAATTCTTTATCCAGTCAATTCTTGTTAAATCTAAAGGAAAAGAATTTCGTGCAAGACCAGACAAAACCAGTCAGTGCCATTTCCGATTCCACTTTATTACTACTCTAAATCCAAACCAACACAAACCTTCGTTTATGCTTTCCTTGTTTCTAGAATGTCATCATTAGAGAATCTGTAGCTTAAAAAACAGTATCGCCCAAAGTCATTTTATTGTGGCTGTGACAGGAATTGGTCACACTTGAATTTTATTAGTGACTATACAGCTCATTAGCTCATGAAACTCACTGCCTGCATCTGCTTTGAAGCAAGTCGTGGGGATTTTGACTAAGAGCATGAGAGATGCCCAAAGCATTCCAGCTACTGCCTGATACGACAAGGCCCCAAGGAACTGATTGCTCATGGAAAAAATCCTTGAGGAGAACAGGGGATGTCAGCATCTTGCAGCTTCCAACATGAACTTCTGAAGGAATCCCTGGGGACATTGATCTGTGAGTCTTGGACAGGAAATTCTGCTTGTCCAATAAGCTACCTCGTGAGTCCATAATTCTGCTGTGCAGAGACGGACATCTTTGTCCATAGCAAATCCTGCACTCATCGTCTAGGGATCTTCAGAAGTTCTAGCACACGAGTTAGACTGGCTCGTTAAAACAGATACCAGTTTGGCGTAGTTGGAAAGGCTTCCAAATTTGTATTCCTAGTGATGCTAGGTCCTGACTGAGTTAACAATGCTTTGGGCAACACAGCCCTCGGCAGCTGCAGTCCTGACAGGACCCTGTTTGTGGCAGATACCTGTGTTTTGAATTTAGAGCTGCTGACAAGCTGGAAAGGTAAGCTAGCATTTCCCTTTTGGCCAAAAGTATTACCCAGACAAGCTCCCCGTTCAAGCTGTCAAGGTGGCTTCTTATCTTTGCAAGCTTAGAAGCCCGGACTCTGGTGTCCATCACTTGAAATACTGTCAAGAAAATTAAAAAAAAAAAAAAAAAAAGTTCAGTAGGCGCAGGGCCTCAAAAATGTGGGCCTTCATTTCCCTGCTGTAGTGAGTTGTATTATTAGAAACCCACACGTAAGGGTGTACAGAAAAAGATAGAATTGATGCTAAATCTTGTAGGCTTTTCTTTACAAAATCTTCTCAAAGCTTTAAGATACCTTAAGAACTTGGAAATGTATTGGACAAAGACTCAGAGACAGTGAGGAGAAACTCACTTAATAGCTAATTAATACCCCATTGTATAAATTTGCCAGTCCTTCATCAGTTGATGGACATCTAGGCCGTTTCTAATTTTTTTCTGGTTTTAGTTTTGTGTTGTGCTTGTGGAAAGAGAGAAAAAGAAAATAAGATTGGGTAGGTAGGGAGATGGAGAGGACTGAGAGGGGATTGAGGAGAAGGAAACATGACCAAAATAATATTTTATGAAGAAAAAAATTAATTTAAAAAAATCAATAGGTTTATTCTTTTAAAACATAATATTTTCTACAAATGTTTTCAATGAGCCTGTGCCAAAAAGGTTAAAGCCATTTTACCTTTCAAATTGAAAGAAAGAAAGGAAGGAAGGAAGGAAGGAAGAAAGAAAGAAAGAAAGAAAGAAAGAAAGGAAGAAAGGAAGAAAGAAAGAGAAGAGAAGAGAAGAGAAGAGAGAAGAAAAGCTGTAATATCTTGGCCCACTGTCCATCACTGGTGACTGGTAGGCATCTCAATACTATTGACATCTGCCCCAAGCATAAGTCCTTTCATACTGCAGAAAACTCTGCTGCCTCAGTCAAGAATTTCTCAGCTCACTAAGCTTTAATAGTTTAGTGACAGGCCATTCTGTTCTGCCACTGCCATCACTGTACCCAACTATATAGCTGGGGATCTTGGTGTAATTGGGATGACCATCTGGATGGTCTTCCTGGCTACCCTTCTAAGTGTATAAACACCAAAGCTAGAAGGTTCTTGCTTCTGACACTCAGAACTCTGTCAGAGCTTGTTAAGCATTTGGTATCAGGGGTTTCCTATAGAACAGTAATGTCCTAGCCTAACAGCCTAGGACAATCAGAAAAATGCCCCAATAGCCTTCTACTTCAGTCCCTCAAAATTTCTCTCTTCCCTAAGCAAAGAAGGGAATGGTTGCTTTAAAATCTCCCAACTGCTATCTTCTTTGCATTGCGTTGTGGCTACCTTGACTATTAATAGCTTCCTAGGTAGTCTTAAGAACCTGCAAGCTGCAGTTGTTACCTCCCAGCCACACCCTGAACCTTGCTCCCTGAACACAAAGGCTGCCCCATTAGGGACGTGGGTGCAGCCAAAGGTCATAGTGCAATGTCTCTGTTCATTGAAAGACATCTACCTCTATTCTCTAGAACCCAGTAGCCACTGTTCTCCCAGGACTGCCCCAGACCCTCCCCTTTGTCTACCACAGGTGTTAAGTTAAAAAACAATTGTCTTTTTCATGTGTCTAACCTGGTAACTGACACACATGTCCTTCATAAATTCTGACAAAGTCAATATGAAGGATGCTATTTGGTTTCTGGGACAAAAATTTGAGAATTCTAGTTTTGTTTTTTCCCTTCTGATTAAGCAAGTCCAAGGCTCACCTAGGAGCTACTGCCTCTGAAGATACCTTTTAAGGTCTTTCTGTGCTCCATCCAACCCTGACAAGATTAGGATTCTGTCTTGTCTCGTGTGCTCTAGGTCCTGGGCATTCCTTGACCTACGTTCTTACAAACGCATTAATCCATATCTTAGCGTGGGACATTAAGGGGGGGTTATATAGAAGAAAATGTTTTACATCAAGCTTAATTCTACATTTAATATGATTCTTTGGGGGTTGTAGATGTAAAATACAGACACACACATACACACACACACACACACACACACACACACACACACAAAGATGTATTAACCAGGTTTACATTCAATTGTGAACCATCTGTACTATGAGTTTCTGTTTGTTTTGAAGAAAATATACTGGTGTTATACATCGAGAACCCAGTATTTTATTATCATGCAGTGCTTTTTACAAATCACCCCCCTTATCTGGGTTCATTTTTAATTTTATACTCAACAGAAAGGAAGAATGACTTGATAATTATCTTTAAACGTGCAAGAAGTGGTCTTCGGTTTACCACAAACAGACCATATTTGCTTCCATGGCATTTCTGATAGGAAGATTGGCATACGGTGTGGTAGTTACTACCGTAAGCTTGTCACCCACCCCAGCCGTTTAACCATAGCTTAAACTGCTTGGCTCGGTAGTTTACATTTTTATCTGTAAAATGCAAATGCCAATAGAGCTGTGTAGGGTTGAGTGAGACTGTGGTTAAACAAACCACAAACGATTGCAAACAGCCCCTTGCAGTCTTTATTTTCAGGGAAACACCCTGCTTCCTAGACTAACTCCTCCAGCTATCTTCATTGCTGTAGCCTCGTGCTTAACTGAGCCCATGGCTAGTGCCTTTGGTTTATTTAGCCAATGGATTTCCAGCCACAGATGGACTTTCGAAGAAATACTGTGGAAAGTGCAAGATGAAAGGAAGCAGAGTGTCACATTAATCATGAAAAGTCTCCTCGCTGTTCTTCAACCAGACCTCCGTCTGAATTCAGAGAGCATATCCGATAAATGAAATCAATATTAAGTCCCAAACACATATGACAGTTTTTAGCTGTTAATTCTATTTTTTAAAAACAATGGTTATATGAATTTATTGTGCATGGTAATAGAGTTACACATGGATGATATTCTCATGTAAGTTCATATGGAATGTCAAGCGTCGCCTCCCCCGTTATTCTTTTGAGTTCTGTGCCATGAACAGAAGACCTGTTTGGGGGCCTCAAGCCAACTTTTTCTTTGCCCCCAGTGTTAAGCTTACCATACTCATAGTAGTATTGACCAAACCTTCGAATTTTGTTCTTGGAACGAGCAACAGAAAAATAAGGCAACATGGTTCATTTTTATGGTCTTTATTTTATGTGTCACATAATTGTGCTCTACCTTTTAGGTCTACCTTTACCAACACTGGTCATGTGATTTATGAAAAATCATTTAATAAGTATTGCCAGTTTCCTAACACGCAATCTTTGCTTAGCTTTCAAAACTAATTTGGATGAATTGGTGTGAGACAAAAAGGCAGCTGTTCCTTTAAAATTTTCGTTTGTGTTTTGTGTGTATAAATATCTCCCTGCATGTGGGAATGTGTGCTCCATCCGTTCCTGGTGTTGAATTCCTCAAGAATTGTAGTTACACATGGTAGGTAGTTGAGAGGTACCCTATGGGCTCTGAGAACCAAATCGAGGTCCTCTATAACAGCAACTGCTCCTGACCACTGAGCCATCTCTTCAGCCCAAAAAAGCTGTGCTTAAAGAATTTGAGAAGTGAATAATATACACGTACACATATACATATATGCATTCTGTGTGTCCTTTCTCAGCTCCCATCCACTTCGGGTGTGTTTGGTTTTGTTTTTGAGAGGAGATCTCACTCTCTAACCTTAGCTGGACTACAGCTCTCTAAGTAGACCCGACTGTCCTCAAATTCCCAAGTCACCTGCTCGTCTCTGCCTCCTGAGTGTTCACATTTTGAGACAGAGTCTCTCCCTTGTCTGGAATTCCCTGGGTGGGATAAAAACCTGGCTGACCAATGAGCAGCGGGGATTTGCCTGTCTGCTCCCCCAGGCTGCACACTTCACTGTGTGTCCTCTTCCCGTGGTTATTAAGGATCAAACCGTTCTTCAGTCATGCTTGCTAAGCATTGTATTGGATGAGCCACCTCCCCGACCACATCTTTTATTTCTTTTTCTTCTTTTTTTTTAACTCTTTATTGCTTCTTTGTGAATTTCACATCATACACCCCAATCCCACTCCTCACCTTCTGCCCTTGTAACCCTTCCAGAAAAAATAAAATAAGATAAAATTAAAAAAACAAAAACCTTGCCATAGAATCCACACTGTGTCACAGTGCGTCACACAGTGAACCCCTTGCCCACACAACTTTACTTGGATGTGTTCATCGCAATGAGTCACTGGCCACCTTTCTAACTGATGTAGCTCCTCTTTCTATCTGGATTGTAGTTCTAAATGTGCTGAAATTCATTAAACCAATGACTCCATCCATGTGTGCTGTCTGTAAAAGAGATTATTGTGCTCTCCGAGGAGCAATCTGCAACAGGCTTTCGTTTTCTTCTTCCTTTCCTTTCTTTCATTCTTTCTTTCTCTTTTAAAGAATATATGTGGTCTTAGTGGGCAAAGGGTTACTGATGTTCATCCTACAATATAAGAGGCATGAAGGAAAAGTGTGCATAGTCAAAGGCTCAGGCTGGAGACCCCATCAGAGACACGGAGGGGATATTCTAATTCACAGGCATTCTAAGCACACAGGGGTGATAAGGCCCAAGGCCCCTAGTGAAGCCTGTAGGAACAGAGTTTGGAGACTTGGTATTCAGTGACGTAGGGGACATGAAGATGGGGCTGAGTCTCAAAGTTATTCTGAATAAGAAGTCCATGAAGGAATCATCACTGGGAGGTGAGCAAGAGACAGAGAGAGAACTTGGCTACCACTGAGTCTTGCCACATCTAGGCATGGTTGCCTGGAGTCCTTTCAAATTCACAATACAGAAGATTTTGACACTGTTAAGATACAAAACTAAAGTGAAAACAAACAAACAAACAAACAAACAAAAAAACCCCAAACTGGAACTTAAGATCTGGACCGTAAGTGCAAAGGCCAGAAGGTGACCGTGCTCGCAAGGAACACCCTCTTGATTAGGACACTGCTTACACTGCCAATGCTGTGCTCTGAATAGAAAACCAGACAGACTCTCCTAGTTGCAATTGCACCAGAAAATGACGATGACTGTGAGGATGCCAGGTCTGCCGCAGCCTACCCAGACACATTTGTCCGACTGCTGAATATTTAGAGGGTCCTAGGCACATTGTTCACTCTGCACTGGAAACAGCACTGAAATGATCTATTTTGTCTTGTTGGTTTGAAGTTTGATCACACAGAAGCCGATTATCAACCTTTTCTAATATTGTCGTAAGTACAAGGCATAACCCATCTTGTTGGAGTCTTTAAATTTCAAGTCCCTTTTAGCTTAGGCCGTTTCAGATGTGATTACTGCCTTTGAGGCCTGGCTGGCTCAGGTCCTATGGGGGAAGGCTCATCCACATCTTTTCTACTTTTCACTGCAGATACATTGAACCTACATCACATAAGACCAAAAAGCAGTGTTTTTTTTTTTTTTTTTTTTTTTTTGTTCTTTTTTTCGAGCTGGGGACAACTCAGGGCCTTGGTCATTTAGGTAAGCGCCACTAGTTGTTTCTAAATGTGATACAACACCATAATTTCAGTTGCTACCTAATGGCAACAGCCAGGCCCAACTCAAAATATACTGGAACAGCATTACAAAATGACTTGGGAGTCCACTGTGTGTGTGTGTGTGTGTGTGTGTGTGTGTGTGTGTGCATGTGTGTGTGTGTGTGTGTGTGTGTGTGTGTTTGTGCCTGCATATGCAATCATTTGTCTGTGAATGCAGGTGTGCACATGCTAAGGCCTGCCTGAGGAGGCCAGAGGATAACCTCAGGTGTCAGTCCACATTCCCCACCTTGTCTGAGGCAGTCTCTTTGTTGTTTTGCTGATGTATGCACCAGACTAGCTGGTGCATGACTTTGCAGGGATTCTCCTGTGTGTGTCTCCCATAGGACTTCTGATTACAGAGGCCCACACCGTATGTCCTTACTTTACATGTCATTTTGAGGATTCCCATTCAGACCCTTATTTTGTGTAGCAAGTAGTTTTATACCCATTACCTTCTCTCCTACCTCAGGAGTCTACTTTTAACACCCCAAATGATTTCGATACACATTAATGTTTAAAACAACTGGCTAACATACAGACAGGTCTTTTTTTTTTTTTTTTCAGTACAATGCTACTTCCGGATACCAGAGGCTTTCCTTCCAGAGTTACAGACCAGAACCACCCTCAGTGATTTCTCTCTCACTGCTAATGATTTCTTTTTATTCTTTGTATTTTGAGATCAGGATACAAAAATTAAAAAAAAAAAAACCCACCATTTTCATTCAGTAGAATCCAACTGTAGTTAAAACACTAATATTATAGTGACAGCCTCATAATGGAATCCTCCTGGGGCTTAGAAGTCAGCAACAAGCTATTTCACAAAACCCCAGGGTTCAAATCTCCATGTCTTTTCCTTTTTGAGTTTTGGTAATGACGATCTGTAGTAGTTTCGGATGGAATTAGCCAAGAGTATTTTTCTCCTGAGCAGTGATACCGTTCTACTACCTTTTAGTGTCACCCCAACAGAAGACTTAGTCAATGAAAACCCACAGCGTTTGTAGGAAGCAGGTGTGCAATGCACACTCGTGTTTCTTGTCTAGTGTCACAGTCAGCTGAAGGGGAGTGGCCATTACAAAGGAGAGTGAGTTCTTTGTAGGATGGCTTGTTGGTTCCACTGCACTTACCATTCAGAGAAATCAATACAATAATTGATTCATTTCATGTAGTTAAAGGGTTGGCTGCCGTTAATTGGAAAACCCATTCAAAATATGTTGTTTCCAGGAAACTGTGTGATCAGGGACCTCTTAGGAAGAGCTAGTCATAGTCTTTGATAAATAAACACAATAGCTAGTTGTTCTTACTGGTGGAGACTGCCTTAGTCCTGTAATAGTGAATCGTTTGTGGTTTATAATGAAATTGAATTAGTATTTATTATCCACTGGGGCTCACAATCAGTGTATGGTTTCTAAGAAATAACTGTGTTATATGATTTTCAGCCAAAAACTCCGCTGCTTTTAATATAGAAAGGGGAAACCCTTAGTCACATTCCTTGCTATTTATCTCTACCATATCCAGCAGCATTCCTGTCATTAGTTATTAAATTTCTGAATTAATTAATCTCTTCTCTGAAAAGACTTGGACTCTTTAGAAGTCAGAGGTCCCGTACCTCGTTTCACAGTTCTTCTTATGTAGATGCCTGCACTGGATCTGAAATATTCAGACACTGCATGAATGAGGAGCTCAGAGGACACATCCCTCACTGCTGAACTCTTTGTCATTCAAGGGTTTCAGTAAGGGGAAGTTACTGCCTTCAGTTGTGTGACTTCATTGGGTTCCTAGCTACTTTTGAGGAATTGTCACACACATGGCCCTGGTTAAACAAACGGATCAGAGAACAAACCCAGGAGCCATGAAACTGGGAAAGGGATCGGTATGGGCTGGGGTAGCAGTGGGCTGACAGTGACGGGACAGGCATATGATGGTATTAGGGAGGGAGCAGTCAGAACAAATTATTTCCATGTATAAAACTATCAGATAAGTCAAGTCAATAAAATAGTTTCATATGAAAAGATTAAAACTGTCATCAAATTAATAACATAGCTATATCCTAAGTATTAAACATTGTGATGAGGAGATTAGCTTTGGCCTAGAGTAATCAAAGATGACTTCCTGGAAGAACAAGCCCTGAGTCGGGCACTTAGTGGATTTGATTGGAGAGTAAACGCATTGAAAACGTGTAGATTCCCTGGGACCTGTAAATACCTCTGTCCTAGGGACTTAAAAAGGTCCTTAGCTGAGCAGTTGTGGCACACGCCTTTAATTCCAGCACTCGGGAGGCAGAGAGAAGCAGATCTCTGAGTTAGAGGCCAGCCTGGCCTAGAAAGCCAGGACAGCCAGATCTACACAGAAAAACCTATCTTGAAAAAGCCAAAAGCCAACCAACAAACCAAAAATGTTCCTAAGAAAGAAAGACTGTGTGTACATAAGAGAGCCTTTCAACGTGCACAGACTTGGTCGACCGGGACCAAGCTTCAGAACATGAGCACCCCGTCCTCTCACCGCCTTGAAACCTCAGGGTACACTGTTTCTTCATCTACCTCTCTCCAAGTAGCTTTTGTTTTTGTTTTTATGCTTTCTTTCTCTTCTCTCCTTTCTCTCCTCTCTTTCTTCTACCTTTACGCATTTATTCATCTTTTATCCGGTAAGTTTAGAAAGACAAAGGGAGAGAGGAGAGAGAGAAGAGAGAGAGAGAGAGGGAGAGAGAGAGAGAGAGAGAGAGAGAGAGAGAGAGAGAGAGAGAGAGAGAGAGAGAGAGAGAGAGAGAGAGAGAAGTGCAAAGCAACCATTTGTCTTTCTGATGTTATGCTTGTCACTGGCCTCTGCTCTGCACAGTGATGGGGCAAGTGGCCAAAGTGTGTCCATAAATGAAGAGAATTCTCCTCTTCCTAAGAGAAATTCTGGTGTTATTAAAATCTCAAACATTTAACCCTGTTACCCACTCAGTGAAGAACAAATATATTTTCCCAGCTTCACTTATCTTCCTCCTATAGATGGAGTTTGCACAAGAGAGAGCCCCTCCTCCAGCCCATGGCAGTTGCTCTATTTCTCAGTCCATAGCGGATGCTCTATTTCTCAGAGATCAGTGCCTTGTCTTGTTTTCTCCTTCCACCTCATTCCCTCCTCTGAGATGGTGAGAGAGATATTCAACTCACTCTGTCAGGAAGAGTCACCTTAAAACCTGATGTTCTTTAAATTGCTCCCTGGAAGCAACTAATACCCATTACTCTTTAATGGCTTCCTGTCCAGTGCAATGTGGATTTTATACTCACATACATCCTCTTATTTAATTATCTTCATAGCCATATGAGAGGCATAATCGTCACCATTGTGATAGATGCAGGAATATAAGATTACAGGGATGAAGAAGTAACATATCCAAGACAAGACAGCAAATTCCAGACAGTAGGGATTTGAAGCTATGTTTTCCAGTGTGAAAGTAGGTTAATCTGGTTCCTTCCTATTTTCTATAGCTTAAGCTTCTTCTTAACATTTTGATTTTGGTCTGTGACTCAACTAGAGGAAGATTTACCACTCGATTATCGTGAAAAGTTTACCCATATAGCATCCCTTATGATCAAATTGAAATGTAAATCTTTCAACAAACATGCCTTGCTAACTAACCCTTACATTGTGCTTATGGAAACCACTTGCCAGTTGATTTTTCTATTTTCTAAGGCCTTCTTACCAGCATGCCCTTATTTACTTAGTTCACATTCAGACGGATTTTAGAATCCAAGTTCATTCTTTGTGTGTCCTTACATGATGTGGAAGAGAAACTGAACCCCATCTCCCTTCTTTCCCCCTTCCTTTCATATTCATGGGCATATTTTATAATTGACTTTTAAGGCATTCTCTTGTGTGATTATGGGGTTGGCAAGTCCAAACTGCAGCACCTACTGGCAGCACCCAGAGAAGAATCATGGCTCAAATTTGGGGATACTTTGGAAGCATAATTCCTTCTTCCTCGGAACACATCAGTCCATGATTTCTTACTGTGTTGAGCTGCTGAGAGAGGCTTTTGATGCAGGGCAGTCTGCTTTACTCAGAATCTTGTTTTAAATGTTAATCCCATCACATAAAAACCTTCCCAGAACATTTAAACTTATATGTGATGGAATTTCTGGGAACCGCAATCTAACCTTATTGCTGTATGAATTCAACTGTCATGGCTACTTACCATGGAGCTTCTTCTTTTTAATGTAAGTATTTACCTGTGTGTGCAGACAAATACCTGCAGGTATATATGTTAGACTCTTGACTGGAGAGAAGCATTTGTGCCCTTTGGATGTGTGTGTGTGTGTGTGTGTGTGTGTGTGTGCGTGGGTGTGTGTTTGTAGGCATGACCAAGTGTTATGTACACGTGTGCATGCAGGTATGTATGCACATACATGTACACCCCAGTCTCTGACTGGACCTAGAGTTCACTGATTCAGCCAGGCTGGATGACCAATGAGTTTCAGGGATCAGCCATCAGACCCACTCCCTGCCCCAGCACTGGGGTTATAGTCAGTAATGCACCTGTAGTACAAGCTTAAGGACCGACATTTGTGAGTTTTTATCTCTAGCACTCACAAGCGCAGTGTCTTCTCTTTAAAAGTTCTCTTTGCCTTATTACATCGTCTCTGGTTATTTTGCAAGTTTTAATTTTCTATTTCAGGAATCTGGAGCAAGGGAAGAAAGAACTTAAGGGGCTTGTGGTAGAGCATGGATGGTATGAGGGAGAGAGTGGGATGGTGGGAGGTTTTAAGCGGGAGGCAGATGGGAGGGCGGGGCAAAGGTGGGGGCAGAGGAAATGGTAACTAGCATTAATGATATTTGAAAAAGCCATATGTAAATCTCTTCCTTCCAAAGAGAGGCATTAACATTTCTGTAGAGGAATCACATGTGACCTGAACCCTGAAAGATGGGAAGACTTGTTGAAAATGTGTGAAAGAGATAAGCCATATTTTCCCTGCACATTGCATAATGCTCCTCCCAGAAGACATACGTAGGTTGCCAGTGCTGGGTGTAGCTTTCTCCCCTCACACTGTTAGTCAGAGGCCATTGCCATTGGTTCTCATCCCCGACCAGAGCTCGCTGTTAAGGCCCTTCTCCTGATGTCATCACATACTTCGGTCACAGAAAATGGAGAACTCAAGTTGCTGACTTAGATGTTTCTTTCCTGCTCAGTGTCTTTCATAGCACCTGAAGGTCACTGAAGTGGGAGAGAAATCAGCATTCTTACACGGCCAGTAACACTGCAAACTACAATGATATCTGTGGACATGCTCATAGGTGCAATACTGCCAAGAACGTTATGAGCATAACCGACCGTTCCCTGATTGGGTTTAAGGGCCCCTCTACAGGAGGAAAACCATACCAGCTATTGTAAATAGTGCCAAGAACCCATAGCTGGAGAATACTTGTGGAGTGAACCTACCACAAGTATTTTGTGAAATGGACATATTACTGAACTGCCTTCTGAATTTGTATCTCTATACCCAAAGATTAGTGCAGCACTCAGACCTCAACAGAGACACATCTTTGTGCAGTGAATGGTGGGTAACTCATAAACTCACACCTGGTCAATGTGCAGAGAATAACTGTCAGTGGAGTGATCAGCTATAAATGAAACATCTTTATCACAGCAAGTCCCCGCGAGACCCGGGAGTCATTTCAGAAGACAAGGCAGAAACATTGTGAGAGCCAGAAGTTTAGGGAGGACCATACCAAAACAGTATCTTCTACACGTGTCAGGATCACATATATGAAGAACCCTAAAATCTCATATTTTAAAGAAAATTTCGATAGCTGGGAATGTGAAATACACCTGTTATCCCAGCACTCCTGGACTAGATATTAAAACTTCATAAAATAAATGTACAGGGTTGGGATTTAGCTCAGTGGTAGAGCGCTTGCCTAGGAAAGCAAGGGCCCTGGGTTCGGTCCCCAGCTCCAAAAAAAAAAAAAAAACCAAAATAAAAAATAAAAAATAAATAAATAAATAAAAAAATAAATGTACAAAGAGTGGACAGAAGACAGGGACCCATCTCTGTGGTGGAGCCATTTAGAAAATGCAAATTAAGACCCCAAATACTACTACATACCTATTGGGAAAGAAATTAAACAAAATGCGATAACACCAAATGGTGGCAAGGATCCCTCGAAACAATCGTCCAGCGTTGCTGGTGATACTGCAAGATGATTCTGCCACTCGGGAAAGCAGTCTAGCAGGTGCTTCAAAGACTTACCACACTTACCACTCATTCTCGTGATCACACGCCTTGGTACTGACTCAAAGGGGATGAAGACGTATTGCCACACAGAAACGTACGCTCAAATGTTTATGGAAGCTTCACTCATACTTGTCAACTCTTGGAAGCAACCAGGATGTCATTCAGTAGGAGAAAGAATGAAGAAACTGTGATATATCCAGACAATGACATATCGTCCATCCCCAAAAAGAAATGAGCTATTTCCTGTAGAAGGCATGGCGGGAACTTAAAGCCCATCGCTAAGGGGAAGAGGACAATCTGAAAGGTTTCAGACTCTGCCTCAACTGTATGACATTTCAAACACCAGAGACACAAGCTATCCAACTACTTGGAGCTTCCAGGAACCCAGAAAACTGAGGAATCTCATCTTCCTCACGCTAAAAGGAACCTTCGATGTCCTGCAATGTGTAAGCGGTTAAACAGATGGTGGAGCATCCTGTGGTCTGTATGGCGGAGAGGCATCACCACCTCACAGGGAGAAGGAACGAACTATGGGTACGGGCAACAACCCAAGCATTTCCCCCAGGATTATGCTGTGAGTGGACCTAGCTAAACTTCAGGTTTCTGTTTAAATCGCTCTGCCTGTACAACACTCTTGCAGTTCTAAAATTATGATACTGGTGAACAATTCATGTTCGTGGAGTGCTACATAGTAGTTGGGGGCGGGGGAGAGCTGAGTAAGGCTTCTAAAAGGCAACCTGAAGGATGGCTGGGATGCTGAACACCTGCGTCTCGTCCCCTGCCTATGCCCCAATGGTAACGTTGCACTATAGTTTGGTGAGGATGCTACTTTTTGAGAGAGAGTGGGTGTGGTATTTACAGAATCTGATTTCCTACAAATGCATGCACATATACAAAAAGCTCTTGAAAGTGAGCATTTTGATTGAAAATAAAATCCTGTCGAACGTAGTGTATAAATTCGGTGCAGAAACGTGCCAGCCCCAGCCTTTCTGCTAGTGCGTGCCCGTGACGTGCGCTGAGCACAGCCGTGCAGCTGGACCAACCTCCTCAAGCAAATCCCTCACTCTGCTGCCCTGGTAACATGCTCTTCCTTACAGCTTGGCTCAAAGAGAACCTGCTGGCTTTAGTAGATTCTATTCTTCGATGATTTGATGCTAGTTTTCAATATTCCAAATGCTAGGTCCGTACTGTCCGTAGATATGCTTACCTCTGATGCTCACCTCCAACGACTCCTTTTTTGTAGGTTCTGAGATTATCTTACAGATTTACTTGAGAAATTAGCACCTGGAAAAATCATGACGTATTTAATGATCTTGATGCTGTAACAAGCTATAGAAAGAAATAAAGGGAATAAATAGATCTATTGGCAGTTCTTCTTCATCAGATTAGTATCCCCAGATACACCATGCGTTTCTCCTTTCCTGAGAAGCAGAAGAAGGAGTGCCTCGCAGCCGCTGGGTTGGAGCTGAATATCTCTGCAGAGACTGACTCTGCGAGCGAAGAGCGAGCTAACCTGAAAGCCTACATGCTAAACGACGCCGTCAATGTAGCACTCGAGAAGTGATCAAATCATGGTAGTGACAGCAGCTTAGGTGCTTGGTGTTTTGGGGAACTCTCTAGTCCCGTTACTTCAGCTTCCCACAATCCCAGGAGCTAAGACTGGCGAATGGTTCTTTTTCTTCAGTCCAAACCTACTTCCGGCTTGTCCTCCTATCTCAGAGACGTCTCTCAGACTTTTCATGATGTTCATGGCATAAAACTTCCTGGATGATAACAGGAGGGCCTGAACCCTAAATGAAAGGTAGTATATACAATTAAGCCTTTCTACTTCATGAATGAAAAGCTGCACAAAGGTCTTCGATGGCTGTCCTCTTGCCAGGGTCTAAAGTTCGCTGTGGCTATGGGAGGCCTTTGGGAGATGGGTGCTCAAGTCCTTTGTGAAAGACAAACCGCGCCCATGTGGATCGCATCCTTGCACCATTGAACACCCTCTTTCTATAGCTCTCTGCTGCTTCTATCTAATAACTGATCCCACCCTTTCTACTTATTAGCATTGTTCATTATTTTATGTGTATGAGTGTTAGTGTTTTGCCTGTATGCATGTGCACCACAAGAATCCTTTGTATGTTTGAGGTTAAAAAAAAATGGTGTTGTATCCCTTGCTTGGCCCTTGGTGGTGAGCTGCCATGTGGGTTCTGGGAACTGAATACAGGGTCTACAAAAGCAGCACGTGCTCTTAACAACTGGGCCATCTTTCCAGTCCCCTTCCACAATGTAGTTTGAGCATTTTCACCCCATGTCCTCCTCCGATCCTCTCTGTACCTTTCTATCCCCCAAAACAGGTCTACCCTCCACTCCATGGCCTCTTTTTATCGTTTTAATTCACCGAGTCCAATCTACCTTTAGTCACATGCTTGACAACTATTGCTGTCCCGGTGCCCTCCCCTCCCTGTTCTAACCATTGTAGCCAAGAACTAGAAGTCATAACATCTTAAATCTCCTCACGCTAAGGTGCATCTGCCGATTCTCCACAGCACATCAAGACTGAGGGTAACAGCTTCAATTTTTCACAAATAATCTTCCTCCTTTGGATTATCGAATGTCTTCTTTTAAAAAGGTGTGTGCTTTATTTTATGTGTATGGGTGTTTTGCCTACATGTGTGTATGTGTACCGCATGCATGCCTGGTACCTGGAACTGGAGTTACTCAAGTCTGTGAGCTGCTTGCCATGTGTGGGCTGTGAACTGAGTCTGGTCCTCTGCAAGAACAACAAGTGTTCTTAAGCATTCAGCCATGTCTCCAGATCCCCAAAGTTTCTTTTTATCTGGAAAAAGCAAAGCTTTAATCTTTGTCATTTTATGATAAATGTACACTTACATAAAATGTTTCATATGCTTCTTCCTATGGAAAATTGCCAGTGAGGTTTTATGGATTTAGAATTCAACACCCCTTCATGATAAAAGTCCTGGAAAGAATAGGAATTCAAGGCCCATACCTAAACATAGTAAAAGCCATATACAGCAAACCAGTGGTTAACATTAAACTAAATGGAGAGAAACTTGAAGCAATCCCACTAAAATCAGGGACTAGACCTGCCCTCTCTCCCTACTTATTCAATATAGTTCTTGAAGTTTCTAGCCAGAGCAATCAGACAACAAAAGGAGGTCAAGGATAATCCGGAAAAAGAAGAAGTCAAATATCACTATTTGCAGATGATATGATAGTATATTTTAAGCGTCCCTGTAGTTCCACCAGAGAACCTAAACTGATAAACTCTCAAATAAATCAGGCCTTCACTCTACAAAAAAGAAACAAGAAAAGAAATTAGGAAACACACCCATAATAGACCCAAATAATATAAAAAGTTTGGTGTGACTTTTATTTGAAGAAAAAATTGAAGAAGACCTCAAAGATTTTATGCTCATGGATTGGCTTATAGTAAAAATGGCCATTTTACCAAAAGCGATCTACAGATTCAATGCAATTCCCCATCAAAATACCAATCCAATTCTTCAAAGGTTAGACAGAACAATTTGTCTGGAATAACAAAACCCAGGATAGCCAAACTATCTCAACAATAAAAGAACTTGGAGGAACTATTGCCCTGAACTCAAGCAGTATTACAGAGCAATAGTGATAAAAACTGCATGGTATTGGTACAGAGACAGACAGATGACCAATGGAACAGAATTGAAGCCCAGAAAAATGAACCCACACACACCTATAGGCACTTGATTTTTGACAAAGGAGCCAAATCCATCCAATGGAAAAAAAGATAGCATTTTCAGCAAATGGTGCTGGATTCAACTGGAGGTCAACATGTTAAAGAATGCAGATCGATCCATGCATTCACCCCTGTACAAAGCTTAAGTCCAAGTGGATCAAGGACCTCCATCAAACCAGACACACTCAAACTAATAGAAGAAAAAACTAGGGAAGCATCTGGAACACATGGGCACTGGAAAAATTTCCTGAACAAAACACCAATGGCTTATGCTCTAAGATCAAGAAAATGGGATCTCATAAAACTACAAAACTTCTGTAAGGCAAAGGACACTGTGGTTAGGACAAAACGGCAACCAACAGATTGGGAAAAGATCTTTACCAATCCTACAACAGATAGAGGCCTTATATCCAAAATATACAAAGAACTCAAAAAGTTAGACTGCAGGGAGACAAATAACCCTATTAAAAAAATGGGGTTCAGAGCTAAACAAAAGAATTCACAGCTGAGGAATGCGAATTGAATGAAACAGTAACATCTTTGAATCAGGGAAATGCAATCAAAACAACCCTGAGATTTCACCTCACACCAGTGAGAATGGCTAAGATCAAAAACTCAGGTGACAGCAAATGCTGGCGAATTCGGAGAAGAGAACACTCCTCCATTGTTGGTGGGGTTGCAGACTGAAACCATTCTGGAAATCAGTCTGGAGTTCCTCAGAAAATTGGACATTGAACTGCCTGAGGATCCAGCTATCTCTTGGGCATATACCCAAAAGATGCCCCAACATATAAAAAGACAATGTGCTCCACTATGTTCATACCCTTATTTTATAATAGCCAGAAGCTGGAAAGAACTCAGATGCCCCTTCAACAGGAATGGATACAGAAAATGTATTTTTACATCTACACAATGGAATATTACTCAGCTATCAAAAACAATGACTTTATGAAATTAAATAGGCAAATGGTTTGGAACTGGAAAATATCATCCTGAGTGAGGTACAATCACAGAAAGACATACATGCTCATTGATAAGTAGTTAGCCCAAATGTTGAATTACCCTAGATGCCTAGAACAAATGAAACTCCGACAAAATGTGAATGCTTCACTCCTTCTTTAAAAAGGAATAAGAATACCCTTGGCAGGGAAGAGAGAGGCAAAGATTAAAACAGAGACTGAAGGGACACCCATTCAGAGCCTGCCCACATGTGGCCCATATATATACAGCCACCCAATTGATGGATGAACAAGAAGTGCAGAAGTGTGGAGTCCTGCTGTGAGAGACAGCAGAATACAGCAAATACAGAATATGCCAGCAGCAAACCACTGAACTGAGGATGGGACTCTGTTGAAGGAATCAGAAAGGACTGAAAGAGGTTGAAGGTTCTGCCAAGCAACCAGAGCCTGTTGCCACTACCTAAAGACTATACATGGACAACCCTGGACTCTGACCTCATAGGCAATGAATATCCTGTAAGAGCACCAGTGGAAGGGAAGACCTGGGTCCCTTAAAATCCCCCAGTGAACCAGACTGTTGGGGGGAGGGCGGCAATGGGGAGGTGGGAGGAACACCCCATAAGAAAGGGGGGGGAAGGGATGTTTGCCTGAAACCGGGAAAGGGATCTAAATGTATAAAGAAATATTGAAGTTAATAAAAAAAAAAAATGCCACAGGTGACAGTTTCTTCTAATCATGATATCCTGGATATAAAATACATTTAGTCTTGAATACCTAATACATTCAGACGATTTAAGCTATAGTATATCCCTTTTCATCCTTGCCTTCCAACTCAACCCATGAGTGTAAGCATCTCTCCTATCCATGTAAATTAAATATGTTTTATAGAAGTGATAAATTATAAAACTCATCATTCTATAGAGTTGCTTTTCCTCCGTTAACTAAGAACCATAGAGATGGTTCAATACCAACCATAAAGACCAACTTGATGCTTTACTCTATGAACATACCATGCTTTATGTAAAGAGTTCTGCTTACCAACATTGAGGGTGTTCAAGCAATCATACGATCTTGTATTCATATCTGTAGACACATGGGCAAACATTCCTGTAGGTTCTATGTTGTGGGACAAGTCATTAGAAATTCATCTGTATTTTAAAATCCAGGCACTTGCTACGTCAACTGTAAAATTTTCATATCTAGAGAAATACATAAAGCAAATGATTCAAAATAACATCTTAATTTTAATTGGTCAAGACCCTATGAGTTTTATAAGTTTATTTTTTTTTTACGATCTGGAAATTATATGTACTTGTAGTTTTGTTTTTTTACTTTCTTCTTCTCTCTCCCTATTTTCTTTTTCATTTTTCTCCTTTTCTCTTTTTTCTATCCCCCTTTCTTCCTCCTTTTCTTTCCTCTTCTTCCAGATTACTTTCCTATTAGTGATCAGATTGAGAGTTATGTAGCCACTAGATGGTGGTACAAGCTCACAGGGAGAAACATTTTGTAAACAGACTAGGTATTAGTTTTGATTTCCTGCTTAGCTTTTAAATTGCTACATGCTTGGGCCCTTAAACACCTCCTAGGGGACACCACTGTGGTCGCTGCTTCTTAGCTGAGCCAACGTGACACCGATGTTGAGCTTTTGCAGCGGCTGCTGTGGGCCACTTTATGTTGATGGTGAGACTGTTTTTAGAGTGCTCACGGCTTGCATACATTAACTCTTCAGTAGGAATCCGTTAGGTTTCCTGAGTGATTTGAAGTGCTTGCTTATATTCTTGACTGATTTACAGAGCATACAATGTTGCAGTTGAGACTACTTAGAATTTATAATCCTGCTTTATTTAGTCGACTGAATTTTATGGAGAAGTAGTAGTTCCCTAGCGATTTCCTAAAGCGACAGAAGGCAGCTACTTACTATGGCTAGCCCGATCAGCTGCAGTTCAGAGATTTATCCAATCCTGCATCATCCATCATCATCTCAATGTCTAAAATGTATTTTTAATATCTTGGGATTTGTTATAAAAGTTCTCTTCTATGTGTGAATTGCCTTGGTTTTTTGAAAGGATATGTTTTCTCTGTGGAGGACGCACAGGAATCTGTGCTGTGGGTGTTTGTATCAGTAAATTCTTCTTAAATCACAGAAGAAAAGAATTGGATGATGTTGAAGGGTACTTGCTCGGAGAGCTACATGATAAGCTTAGCATTTAAACTCTTGAGGACCAGCTCAGTGCATTCAGCACAAGACTGTGCACCCAGCCCCCTCCCCAGCCCCCACAGCCCACATGGTTAATGCTCCTGACCAACAGGGCACACCTTCATTCCCCTGTTTTGTTTAGCAATGTCTCTACTTGGTTTGTGGGAATGGATATGTGATTCTCGCATGTTCTGTGACAGCATTTTTGTCAATTTTCAAGTGCATGTGTCTTCCTGAGAAGTGTTCTTACAAGCCAGTTTGCACTTGAAAGCCTCTATGAGTCATTTCTGGGGGGTGGGGGTGCGAGTGTTGAGGCATATCACCCCATTTGCATCAGGGTTGCCTGACTTAGGGGAAAAAAAGAAAGACTGACATTTTAGCTAAATTGTCTGAAAGGTTTTGATAGTAATAAGGCTTTCTTACCACTTAATATGCCCTGCTGAAACTCTGTGATCTGCTATCTAGTGGCAGTGTTAAACTGTTACACCTGGAAGGCTTCGTTTAAGACATTTGCTGTCCAACTAAAGGGAGACTGGCTTCTTGTTATTCATTCACACATAAGGGAAGGCAAAAATAATCGCTGGCTTGAATTCGGCAGAGCACTGAGTTAAGAGAAGCAGTCCCTAAGATGAGCCCATGGGCGCCCTGCTCCGTGAAGTGGAATCCACTGCAGCTGCGCCCTCAGTTTTATTAGGAAACATAGTTCATTTTGTGATCTACAACGTTTAAAATCAATTGAACTCTAGCGAAATCTCTCCCCTGAAATGGCTATTACACAGCTTGCAACCTTTTGTTCAAGAGATTAAGTTCGCATCTCCTCACATTATCTCCTCGTAATTGGAAAACTTTCATTTTGACGGAGAAAATGTGCCAGCGTCCCCGAGAGCCTTGCCACAAGCCAATGCAGAATGCCATCTGGAGGGTCCATGCCCACATCAGGCGGCAGCCTCCTGTCGGGCAGGATCTGGAACTTTGCAACCAACAACTAATAACATCTTAAGCTCCATTTGTCTAGCTCGTGAGTGCTCTTGGCAGAGGTCATAACCAGCAGTGGTTTTCTTGATTTGCTGCATCAAATGTAATTAGGTTAAAGCACTCACTGACAGAGCCTCTGATAATGGCATGAAAGCCTCAGGCTTGAATTTACCCATCCAGTCAAATTTAAGTTTAGATCGGCAAAGACGTATTAATTTCATCACCAGGACAATGAAAATTAGTAAACTTGGAAGGTATTTGCTTGGAACAAAGCAGTTTTCCTTTCTTTGCAGTTCTTACTTCCTTGGTCCATTTTACATTTGAATTTAATCAATTCATGTTCTGCTTCCGAGCTTCTGATAAAGTCGCCGATGTCCCCTGCTAGCAGACTTGGTCTCACGTGCACACAAACCACACAACTCCTCTGAACCATTAGTCACACCGTGTAAAACGATAAGATATCTTCAGCACGTTACCTCTACAGAACTGAATTCTGCCGGTTGTTATTCACAAAGACAGAAATGACACCATGGTTGACCTTTTAACCCTTATCTGTTGAAAAACTCCAGGGTAGCAGAGGGTCCCTTCACAAATGAGTCAGTTCGTGGCTGTGAGTAAAACAGAGAACCGTTGCTTAGGGTTAAATTTAGGGCAAGCTCGGGTCCAGAGCATGAGACAGGGTATACAGAAAGGGTTTCTGCTCTCTGCAGAAAATAAAGTTTAATAGTTTTCAGCACAAATGTTGTAAAACGAGTGCTAGGGAAAGAGAGGGCTGGGGTGTGGCCTCAGCCGGAAGGAAGGCAGAGATTCTTGGCATGGCTGTAACCAAGATTGATGATCTTTACAAGACTTTAAGAATCAGCAGAGGAGTTAGGATGATGTCACATTAAAAAAAATAATCTCAGGAAGGCTGAGTTTTTCAAACTGAATTCCACATTCCTTCTCTTGTCCCTGGCTCTTGGAAATACTGGCACTCTTGGAGCCAGTGGAGGAACACAACCGAAATTTCTCAGGAACAGCCACGATTCCAGCTGACTTTGTACCTCACTGGGGGATGAGGTGTTAGTGTGAATGGTTCACGTGGCTCTGCTTCTGATAAAAGCAATAGGCATGTGTGAGAGTGGGGCTAAGTAAGTGTTTATTTGAGGATGTAATACTGCACACGCTGATGGAGTACAGCAATTACCATGCTGTGATTTTCATATTCATGCGTGCCATATTTATTTGTTGTTTACCTCTCTGCATAATGGAAATGCCATGAAAATCTGTTCCTTCTACTGCTTTAATTTTAGATGAAGCTAAATGTTAGGTATAATTTTAAGTTACAGATTGCTAATTTCATTCTGTTTTAAATACTCTACAAATAAGAAGCTCTTATGCTCCTACCAGAGCCCCTGCTTCAAGTGGAATCAAAGCATCATTCTTTCAGTAATTATATGATAGGCAGGTAGTTAACAGATTAAAACATGAGCCTGACGTCATCACATTGACAGTCTACTTCAAACCGTGTAGTCGTCGGTACTGTTTATAAATATATGACTCTCTGTAAACAGTATCTGTATGCCTTTGTAACTTTCCCGGCAAATATAATGTAGTCAAAAGAAAAAAGCTCACTGCATCCGTTGATAAAGTATTTGTGTCTAGCTTAGTTATTAATAATCTGGTGACAGACCCAGTACTTGGTGAAAGGGTTATAAAATCTTCAGGAAGGACCCAGTTTTCACCTATTTCCATGATAGAATGTTAAAGAGGCTGCCAATGGCAGAACTCAAAACTAGTTTACCTTCTAGAAATATACTGGGACAAAGCAAGGGGAACACTGGAATGAATCTATATGATGAAATGTACAGCTGTTGTGCAGCCTTCCGTCTCCAGACTGAGAATCCGCTCACGTGCTGTGTATCTTGACTTCTGTTTCCTGACCCATGCTTCCCCTTCTCAACTCCAGAGCCACATCTCGAACCTGGTTGCATGGCATCCAAGACCTACTGAATTATTCACTCATTTAGCATGCATCACTCTATACTTAACACATGTTTTTCTACCTATCTACATATTTCAATCTATCTATATATCTATATAAACATTTTTTAGAGATATTTATATTTAGATGTCTATATATAGATATTTAGATAAGGTCTTTCCTGCTGGCTACAGCCTTCATGGGAACAAATCTATATCACTTCTCTATCTCTACATATCTATCTATCTATCTATCTATCTATCTATCTATCTATCTATCTATCTATCTATCTATCATCTATCTATCTATCTATCTATCATCTATCTATCATCTATCTATCTGTAATCTATCTATCTATACAGATAAGGTCCTTCTTGCTGGCTCCAGCCTGTGTGGGACCAGATACATACATCACATGAGTGGGAACAAGGAGTCAATAGCCCTGCAGGCTAGTGTATGTTCCAAAAGCAGAAATGGCTGAGAAGGTTTTTTTTTTTTTTTTTGAGAACTCTTAATATAGCCTGTGAAGCTCGGAATGTGCCAGTTGTTCAATTTCCATTGTTATTTACAAAAGTGAAGCTTTGAATTAAGGGAAAATGTGCCATCTGCCTACCCCTGTGATAATGCTTGGTTTTATTCCCAAGCATATCAACCACTGGCTTGGCATTTCAACTAACTGAAGCACTTTCCTCATTAGACTGTGTCTGTGTCTACAAAAGGCCATTTTTCCTGTTGTTCATTTGAATATTTCAATCCTCTCTGTCTTCCTTCACTGAACTTGAGGCCTCTATCCTGAAACGTGGCCAGTTTGATAAACAACCCTCGTTTTCTAGGTACCTCATATACGAGCTGTACCCAAGGCACTGCTTTTGCTAGTGACTTAGTCAATCAACTCTTATATTTATTATTTTTTATTTACTACTTATTTTCAGTGTATTTTTCTGTAGACACAAAGGGCACATATAATATTTTGAGAAGATAAAATACAATGTTATATCTGTCCTCAACTCAGTCTTAGTTAAAAACAAAAACTGATTGGGGAGGTCTAAAAACAGTCTGTTTTAACTGGAAATGTATAAATGCCAGTGTATAGCAATAACATATTTATCCGTCCAGCATTCCATAGCATTTATTAAGTGTTGTGATATGTCTAGCAGTCCTAGGTTCATTGGAGATAGAAACTTAAACCACGAATGAGTTCAGAGCAAGTGGATATGCCATGGTGTACTGGATGATGATGCTTGAAGAACTTGAGCATCTCCTAGAAGCGTAATAGCTAATGCATGGTCTGGTCCATTCCACTTTACGGAAAAGCAGCCATAGGATAACACAGTGTTCAAGAGGCTCAAAGTTAAGGTTGAAAAGTCCTGGAAGACACCAGTACCTTAGCTCTATGGAAAACGCCACCAAACAAGAATCACTGAATTTTATTAAAAGGGGACAGAAGGTGAATCTGCAAGTTGAAGAGGGGAGTTGGATAGGATCTGATACCAGATGCAGAATACAACACTTGGGGATGCCTCTTCAAATACAACAGCAGCAAGGGCAGAAAGAAGCAGGCTGAAGTATAACAGGGCTCGGAGTTACAACAGCAGCAAGGGCAGAAAGAAGCAGGCTGAAGTATAACAGGGCTCGGAGCGGGATGTACTGGCAGACTCTGCTAGGATCAAGGTCAAAGCCTGGAAGACAGAGAACAGCGAAGAGTCCACAGTAGGAGCAGCCATTGGCTGCAGTGCTCACACAGGCGCTGGAGACTAGACGTTCTTATCCCAGGTAGGAGGAAGCCAAGACTAACATTTTCCAGGTGATCTTTAAATGAAGAATCAGGGGCTTTTTTGTTGTTGTTAATTTTCAAACAATAATGAAAGTCCATAAGAAGATGCAAACCAAGGCCCAACATTCCTATGTATGCTGATTTTTCCCAAGTGTATCTGACCTATAAGAATGTGAATCTGAGGGGAGAAAATAAGCATTTCAGATCATCTCAACCAGTAATCTGGCTTCAAAATGCAAGAAAGTTAGTGTGGGAAAAATGTCTACATTTCAATCTACAGTGAATTTTCTCTTTCTAACCAAGGGCAGGCCCTTATACTAGTCATCAAATGAAGCTTGCCTAGACACCCATCCTTGCTTCATAATCATTTCTGTATTCTCTGTTACCCGCTGATGGTGTCTGTAGTTTTGCTGACTGTCCCCTTATATTCTAGGCCAATACGGGAAATCTTGAGTGATTGATGACCTCAAATGAATCTTTCTATGTCATCGTGTCAAGTGGTTTCTGCTGTTTTACGAAGTCAGTCCTCCATCATAAAGATTCTTTCATTCATACGTTTGAAATAATTTGATACAAACTCAGTCAGCTCTGTAGGAAGTTTGCTTTCCTCAATAGGCTCCTTAAGACTGTCTCAGTGAATGGTTTCATTCCAAGGATGCTTTAAAAACCGACCTCTATATTTTAGGTTTTCTGGACATCTGTTAGGTGGCTTTCAGTGTGCTTTCAACACATGACTTATCTGTACAGAAACCTGACCTGACAGGGAGAAGCCTGCGGCTTTCCAATAAACGACAGAGTTAATCAGCAAGACAGACCCTAGAGCGGTGTCTTGGGCAGTCGCCTTAAAAGGATCAGAGACTCATCAGATAATTGCAGTGGTGGCATTCCACATGGAGCAGGACAAAGCTGCTGCTCTTCTATGAGCAACTTGACGTAATTCTATTTACTTGTTTAACTATTTGTAAATAAGGGGATACACATATATCTATAATTATAAGAAACTAGAGGAGTGAGATCATGTAGAGATTTGAAAGGGACATTTCCTGTCCGGAAGTAGAAGGTGCATTGTGTTATCTAATCAGTAGAATGACATTTTCAAAACTGAATTATTTTAGCATAATTTAGACAGACCATAATTTAGGATAAATTTTTTCTACATTGCTATAGAAGTGTTCTCTCATACGATGAGTTATTAGCTGTCCCAGAAAAGAATAAATAAAAAGTATTAAGGGGATGAGATTTTCCTTTTATTTCTATTTCCAGTTTTGTAGGAGAGGCTTTTTAAATATTTTGTAAATATGTCTCAAACTACCAAATTCTGTATTTAAGTTGCAAATGGCCCCAGTTCTGTGTTTATGATTTCTCCCCAAAACTCTGATACCATCAAACATCTGAAAAACATGCTCTCCAGGGAGTTTGTCCAAAGATGGTTCATTGTTCTGCAGGTTTCATGCTAATGAATTACTTAAAGAGTCATTAGTTCAGTAGGGAAAGTTGCACCGTGCATGCCATTACTAATCACTCCTGACAACAGAAGTCCTAACTTCTTTTCAGTGTTTGAAAACGAGAATGTATAAATCAATTAAAAGAAAGCAGAGATCAAGGAAAAAATGTTTTCCCTTTTTTCCTTAAAAAGGAACGGTCCTATAGCCGGTTCATCAGGATCAATCAACAAGAGTTCTGAAAACATCGGCAGAGGGAAAATCTATTCTGCTTTCAGTCAACATTATTCTTCTCCTACACACACTAAACGTCCTCAGGCATGAAGAGTGTCAGCTCTGGATCTTGTCTCCTTCCTGCTCATATTTTCTTTTCTTTCTAGCTCCTTTCCCACCACATCAGAGCACCGCCACTGAGAATGACTAGAAATAGTTTTCCCAGTTAAGGAAAAACAAACAAAAAACCCGAGGGCTGACGGAATGGCGGGCCAGTGACTGGTCACTGAAGTCAAGCCCATGGAAGACAAGAGTGTGAATGTAGAAGCATAAACACTTATCAGTGGGAAAAGTGTGGCACCTCACATGGCCTCTGCCTGTTTACTTAGTGTTCTGCAGCTGAGTGTCAAAATAATGGAGTCCGTTGGCCTCATTAATTATCCATGCTTCTTCTAGGAGTCAGGGTCATGAAGTGCTTCTGAACCATCTGACTTTACAGCCTAGAGCAGAACTTTGCACACAAGTCTATGAGCAGGCCATTGGGAATCCCAAGGTAAAAATTATTTGCATTAGTGGTATTAGCTGTGAATTTCTTTACCATCATGGGACAAATGCTCTATTTAATGAAACAGTTCAGATGCCCAGGGCCTCTTCCCATCTCTCTTGCCCTCTGACTGCCTGTAATACTTTAAACATATTAGGTTTATTCTGGAAGCAAATTGTTCTGTTGTAACTACTCACATGTGCTTCTTTACAGTATCCTTAGAAATCGAGAAGATAAGCCAGCCAAACACTGGGAACTAAAATGGCTGCGTATATTAATGTAATTTTTAGAGGTGCAACAGGTATGAATGACATACTACAGAGAGAAAGACCATCTGCAGAGGGACAAAGGGGCAGGTGTCCTTAATTCCCCATGTAAGTTCTCCATCCCAGGGGGTGTGCAGAAGAATACAGTCACATATAGAATTATGTGAAGAATTCCTAAAGAACAATGGATGAGTCTCTTTCTTCATAACTTCCCTGGATTGTGGCAGTAGTGTAAGTATCTGATGACTCCGTAATGCTTGTTTATGGAGAGAGAGAGAGAGAGAGAGAGAGAGAGAGAGAGAGAGAGAGAGAGAGAGAAAGAGAGAGAGAGAGAGAGGCTGAAAGCTAATAGAGGCTGAGATGAGCAGCATGGGTTTTAGTTGTCATGGGTGCTGCCTTTGTTACCGTTCACTTACGCTTCCCAAATCTATTTTCTACCCCTCAAAGAGTTACACTGTCTTTGCTACTCATGCCATTCTAATTTGTTTGATGAACAAATTGGCCTATGGAAACAGTCACACCTGCTTTATTGGTGTTTCATGGTCTTATTCCTCAAGTGTAGTTAATTAAATATAGACTCTAGTTGTATAGGTTTATGATGTCATGGTGATCCATTTTGCAACGCTCCAAGCATTGTACCAATGTTTTCTATACATATGCATATAAGTGTAGTACCCCGTGAATAGAGATTTTTAAAGTGAATCTGGAAAGGAAAAGCTGTATTTTGAGAGTGGGAACTCGAAGCCACGGTATTCACTACCATGTAGAATGATGAACAACCTGATTACCTAGGCCATTATTTGCATAGATTCTTTCAATTTGAAATGGATTGAGAGACTGCCTCATGACATTTAGATGCATGTCCCACTAACGTGAGGTAAAAAGCAGAATGAGAGCCACAATGTTTTCTACTTTTCAGTTGTGAAAGCTGTTTGTTTAGCAAGCGGTGGTGAATCAGATAACCCACTTAATCCAGTCAAACTTCAGTACCATCTCACACACACACACACACACACACACACCACATGCACACACACATGCATACACACACATGCACACACACATGTACACACACACACACACACACACACACACACACACACTGAGGCAAGGCAATAGCATTGGATGGTTTCTAAGGGCTTGATTTGGATGTGAGAAGACTGTGTGGGTCTAGGAGTGTTTCATACATGAATGATTCTGTGCTTTAGATATCTAAGATAAGACTTGTCTTTCTCAAGCAGTTATTTGGTATGGATGTGTAGACAATCATTTATGTGTCCATGCGTGAGTACCTCTGTACAAGAATATGTGTGCAGATGCCAGAGATGCTGAAGGTGAACTTATTCCTCAATTACTTTCCACACTGTATTTTAAAAATTCTTACTGTATTTATTCCCATCCCTGTGTGTGTATGCATGTGTATGCATATGCCACAGGGTGTATGTAGAGGCCAGGGGACAGTTATCAGTTCTCTCCTTTTACCTTGGAGATTCCAGGAATCCCAGTGTCAGGTTTGGCAGGAATGGATTCACCTACTGAGCCATCTCACTACTCCTCTCCCTCCATCTTATGTTTTGTGAAACAAAGTCTTTTAATGATTCTGGAGCTCACCAATCATCAAGGTTGGCTAACCAGAGAACTCTAGAGGATCTATTTGTGTAAGCCTGGCACAGAATGGGGAGTCAAACGGTATTTGTTGGGTAGATGGATGGATGGATTCAGTTATCTCCAGATTGCAGTTTTTAATCTTTGAAATAGCTTTACTAGTGTTCATTGGCTGTATCCACCATCCATATAACATAACTAATAGAGGAACAATATGGAGGGTCCCCAGACAATTAAAAGTGACCTACTACATGATCCAATAGCCTATTCCCAGATACACAGCTAAAGGAAACAAAATCAGTGTTTCAGAGACAGAGTTGCAACCCAGTTTCCCCTGTGGTTCTATTTACAGTTTGTATCCGTCAACTGATGAATGGATAGAGACAATGTGGTACTTACATGCAGTGGAATACTTTTCAGTCATTAAAATAGGTAAAATTTCATCAGTGCCACAATGCAGATGGGATCAGAGATAGGAATAGTGAAGTAAGTCAGGCACAGAGAGACAGGCTCTACACAATCTCACCAATACGTGAAATCTACTAAAGCCAATCTCTGAAACCGAGAGTAGAGTGGTGTTGGCAGAGGCTAGAAAGAGCAGCATGGAGCAGATGAGGGGACTGACCAGCAGTCTTGAATTGCAGTTAGGTAAGAATTAGTAGGGTTACTCTAGATAAAAATGGGGGCTAGTAGGGTGACTCTAGATTAAAAGTGACCTGAATACTATGAAAGCCAATATTGTAAAGAAATGATAGATAACCTCAGAGGAACATTTAACTAGATGCAAACATTGTATAATATATACATAGTTTAGAATTACACTGGTCCTTTAATATATAATTTTGTACAATTCCATATTATATAATTTCACTACATAATTTTAATGTTTATAGATATCTGTTGAAAATTAATGCAAATTCAAATATAAAATAATTCTGGGACTGGAAATATAGTACAGTTGGTAGAATGCCTTCCAAGCAGGCACAAAGTTATGGGTTCTGTCCAAAGAAGCACTTGATCTGGGTATATAGTCTTGGGGCCACAATCCCAACACTCAGGAAGTGGAGGCGTCATGATCAACAGTTCAAGGTCATCTTTAGCTAAATGGAGAAAGATGCATGAGAGCCTATCTCAGAGCCCAAAGCCGCAAACACAATATTGCTAATGCTCAATAAGAAGATGTGAATTGATTAAGATGGCAAGAACTTTGCTCCACATGTATCAGAGTATCCATCCTTTATTTTTTCTCCATCTTTATTAAATTGGGTATTTCTTTTCTTTTCTTTATTAACTTGAGTATTTCTTATTTACATTTTGATTGTTATTCCCCTTCCGGGTTTCTGGGCCAACATCCCCCTAACCCGTCCCCCTCCCCTTCAATATGGGCTTCCCCTCCCCATCCTCCTCCCATTATTACCCTCCCCCCAACAATCATGCTGAACCCCATTTTTTAATAGGGTAATTTGTCTCCCTGGGGTCTAACTTCTTGAGTTCTTTGTATATTTTGGATATAAGGCCTCTATCTGTTGTAGGATTGGTAAAGATCTTTTCCCAATCTGTTGGTTGCTGTTTTGTCCTAACCACAGTGTCCTTTGTCTTAGAGAGGCTTTGCAGTTTTATGAGATCCCATTTGTCGATTCTTGATCTTAGAGCATAAGCCATTGGTGTTTTGTTCAGGAAATTTTCTCCAGTGCCCATGTGTTCGAGATTCTTCCCCACTTTTTCTTCTATTAGTTTGAGTGTATCTGGTTTGATGTGGAGGTCCTTGATCCACTTGGACTTAAGCTTTGTACAGGGTGATAAGCATGGATCGATCTGCATTCTTCTACATGTTGACCTCCAGTTGAACCACCATTTGCTGAAAATGCTATCTTTTTTCCATTTGATGGTTTTGGCTCCTTTGTCAAAAATCAAGTGACCATAGATGTGTGGGTTTATTTCTGGGTCTTCAATTCTATTCCACTGGTCCATCTGTCTGTCTGTACCAATACCCTGCAGTTTTTATCACTATTGCTCTGTAATACTGCTTGAGTTCAGGGATAGTGATTTTCCCAGAAGTCCTTTTATTGTTGAGGATAGTTTTAGCTATCCTGGGTTTTTTGTTATTCCAGATGAATTTGCAAATTGTTCTGTCTAACTCTCTGAAGAATTGGATTGGTATTTTGATGGGGATTGCACTGAATGTAGATTGCTTTTGGTAAAATGGTCATTTTTACTATATTAATCCTGCCAATCCATGAGCATGGGAGATCTTTCCATCTTCTGAAATCTTCAATTTCTTTCTTCAGAGGCTTGAAGTTCTTATCGTACAGATCTTTTACTTGCTTGGTTAAAGTCACAGCAAGATATTTTATATTATTTGGAACTCTTATGAAGGGAGTAGTTTCCCTAATTTCTTTCTCGGCTTGTTTCTCTTTTGTGTAGAGGAAGGCTACTGATTTATTTGAGTTAATTTTATACCCAACCACTTTGCTAAAGGTGTTTATCAGGTTTAGTAGTTCTCTGGTGGAACTTTTGGGATCACTTAAATATACTATCATATCATCTGCAAATAGTGATATTTTGACTTCTTCTTTTCCGATCTGTAACCCCTTGATCTCCTTTTGTTGCTCTGGCTAGAATTTCAAGAACTATATTGAATAAGTAGGGAGAGAGTGGGCAGCCTTGTCTAGTCCCTGATTTTAGTGGGATTGCTTCAAGTTTCTCTCCATTTAGTTTAATGATATCGACTGGTTTGCTGTATATGGCTTTTACTATGTTTAGGTATTGGCCTTCAATTCCTATTCTTTCCAGGACTTTTATCATGAAGGGGTGTTGAATTTTGTCAAATGTTTTCTCAGCATCTAATGAAATGATAATGTGGTTTTGTCCTTTGTTTGTTTATATAATGGATCACGTTGATGGTTTTCCGTATATTAAACCATCCCTGCATGCCTGGGATGAAGCCTACTTGATCATGGTGGATGATTGTTTTGATGTGTTCTTGGATTCGGTTTGCCAGAATTTTATTGAGTATTTTTGCGTCAATATTCATAAGGGAAATTGGTCTGAAGTTCTCTTTCTTTGTTGTGTCTTTGTGTGGTTTAGGTATAAGAGTAATTGTGGCTTCATAGAAGGAATTCGATAGCGCTCCATCTGTTTCAATTTTGTGAAATAGTTTGGATAGTATTGGTATGAGGTCTTCTATGAAGGTTTGATAGAGTTCTGCACTGAACCCATCTGGACCTGGGCTCTTTTTGGTTAGGAGACATTTAATGACTGCTTCTATTTCTTTAGGAATTATGGGGTTGTTTAAATGGTTTATCTGTTCCTGATTTAACTTCAGTACCTGGTATCTGTCTAGGAAATCGTCCATTTCCTCCAGATTTTCAAGTTTTGTTGAAGCTTTTGTAGTAGGATCTGATGATATTTTTGAATTTCCTCTGATTCTGTTGTTATGTCTCCCTTTTCTGATTTTGTTAATTTGGACACACTCTCTGTGTCCTCTGGTTAGTCTGACTAAGGGTTTATCTAGTTGATTTTGACAAAGAACCAGCTTTTGGTTCAGTTGATTCTTTGTATAGTCCTTTTTGTTTCTACTTGGTTGATTTCAGTTCTGAGTTTGATTATTTCCTGCCTTCTACTCCTCCTGGGTGTATTTGCTTCTTTTTGTTCTAGAGCTTTTAGGTGTGCTGTCAAGCTGCTGATATATGCTCTTTCCTGTTTCTTTCTGCAGGCACTCAGAACTATGAGTTTTCCTTTTAGCACAGCTTTCATTGTATCCCATAAGTTTGGGTATGTTGTCCCTTCATTTTCATTAAATTCTAAAAAGTCTTTAATTTCTTTCTTTATTTCTTCCTTGACCAGGTTATCATTGAGTAGAGCATTGTTCAATTTCCACATATATGTGGGCATTCTTCCCTTATTGTTATTGAAGAACAGCTTTAGCCCATGGTGGTCTGATAGGACACATGGATTATTTCTATCTTTCTGTATCTGTTGAGGCCTGTTTTGTGCTTGATTATATGGTCAAAATTGGAGAAAGTACCATGAGGTGGTGAGAAGAAGGTATATCCTTTTGCTTTAGGTTTGAATGTTCTATAAGTATCTGTTAAACCTGTTTGGTTCATAACTTCTGTTAGTCTGTCTATGTCTCTGTTTCCATGATCTGTCCATTAATGAGAGTGGGGTGTTGAAATCTCCTACTATTATTGTGTGAGGTGCAATGTGTGCTTTGAGTTTTAGTAAGGTTTCTTTTATGTATGTAGCTGTCCTTTTATTTGGAGCATAGATATTTAGGATTGAGAGCTCATGCTGGTGGATTTTTCCTTTGATAAATATAAGGTGTCCTTCCTTATCTTTTTTGATGACTTTTGGTTGAAAATCGATTTTATTTGATATTAGAATCCCTACTCCAACTTGCTTCTTCAGACCAATTTTTGGAAAGTTGTTTTCCAGCATTTTACTCTGAGGTAGTGTCTGTCTTTTTCTCTGAGGTGTGTTTCCTGTAGGCAGCAAAATGCTGGGTCCTCATTACGTATCCAGTTTGTTAATCTGTGTCTTTTTTATTGGGGAATTGAATCCATTGATGTTGAGAGATATTAAGGGATAGTGATTGTTGCTTCCTATTATCTTTGTATTTGGAAGTGAGATTATGTTTGTGTTCTTGTCTTCTCTTTGTTTTGTTGTAAAATGATTACTTTCTTGCTTTTTCTAGGGTGTAGATTGCCTCAGTGTGTTTGACTTTACCATTTATTATCCTTGGTAGTGCTGGATATGTAGAAAGATATTGTGTAAATTTGGTTTTGTCATGGAATATCTTGGTTTCTCCGTCTATGTTAATTGAGAGTTTTGCTGGATACAGTAACCTGGGCTGGCATTTGTGTTCTCTTAGGGTCTGTATGACATCTGTCCAGGATCTTCTGGCTTTCATAGTCTCTGGTGAGAAGTCTGGTGTAATTCATATAGGTCTGCCTTTATATTTTACTTAACCTTTTTCCCTTACTGCTTTTAATATTCTTTCTTTGTTTTGTGCATTTGGTGTTTTGACTATTAAGTGACGGGAGGAGTTTCTTTTCTGGTCCAGTCTATTTGGAGTTCTGTACGCTTCTTGTATGCTTATGAGCATCTCTTTCTTTAGGTTAGGGAAGTTTTCTTCTATGACTTTGTTGAAGATATTTACTGGCCCTTTAAGTTGGCAGTCTTCACTCTCTTCTATACCTATTATCCTTAGGTTTGGTCTTCTCATTGTGTCCTGGATTTCCTGTATGTTTTGAGGCAGTAGCTTTTTCTGTTTTACATTATCTTTGTTAAGTTGTGTCAATGATTTCTATGGAATCTTCTGCTCCTGAGATTCTCTCTTCTATCTCTTGTATTCTGTTGGTGATGCTTGTATCTACAGCTCCTTGTTTCTTCCTTTGGTTTTCTATATCCAGGGTTGTCTCCCTTTGTGCTTTCTTTATTGTTTCTATTTCCATTTTCCATTCCTTTACCTGTTTGATTGTGTTTTCCTGTAATTCTTTCAGGGATTTTTGTGTTTCTTCTCTAAGGGCTTCTACTTGTTTACTTGTGTTTTCCTGCATTTCTCTAAAGGAGTTCTTTATGTGTTTTTTAAAGTCCTCCATCATCATGATCAAATGTGATTTTAAATCTAGATCTTGCTTTTTTGGTGTGTCTGGATATTCAGTGTTTGCTTTGGTGGGAGAATTGGGCTCTGATGATGGCATGTATTCTTGGTTTCTATTGTTTGGGTTCCTACACTTGCCTCTTGCCATCAGGTTGTTTCTGGTGTTACCTTATTCTGCTATTTCTGGCAGTGGCTTGACCATTCTATAGGTCTGTGTGTCAGGAGTGCTGTAGACATGTTTTCCTGTTTTCTTTCAGCCAGTTATGGGAACAGAGTGTTCTGCTTTCAGGTGTCTAGTCGTTCCTGTCCCCTGGCTTTCAGCTGTTCCTGTGGGCGTGTGTCCTGAGTTCTTCAGGCAGATCACTTGGAGAAGAAAAGTTGGTCTTACCTCTGGTCTCCTGCCTGAAGTCACTCCTTGGGGCTAGGTTTCAGCTCTCTGTGAGGTCAGCAACCAGAAGGGCCTGTCCCTCCTTCTCCTGTGTCCCTGGGCACCCCATCCTTTATTTATATATAACTTTAGTTCTCTACATAAAGACTAGGGTTTTTACTAATATGTTGTGTATGTGCTTACATTTTGGTGCTATTTCACAAACCATTCTGTCCTTGAGAAGACACTAGTATCTAGTTCACACCATGTAAGTAAACTTGCCTTTTACTGGCATGCATTTTCCTATAGCAGAATGACGCTTACCCCCTTAAATGCAAATTGTAAATTCTGGGTGCCAAAAGTAGTAGACGTCGATGTGCCCCAGTGCCACAGGAGATCACTGCCTGTTTGTTCTCTCACTCCTTGCTTGCCTGGTTTTCCATAACTTAAAAAGTCTGAAATTTTTGTCTTATCCTTATGAACTAAGTGTAATATTTCTGCCTTTCATGTCCATTCAAGTTAGAGTCAATCTGAATTCTATTTTTCCTAGCTTTAAATTGGAAAGGTGGACCATTCTTCGTGTAAGACTCTGTGCAGTAGGCATCATGGGGGAAACCCACTTCCCCACCAAGCTACCATTTGCACAGTAGAAGAAAATTTCAGCTGAGTTGGAAAACAGACTTCTGCATGTTATTATCATTGGAAACCACTACTTCTAGTTGTGTGAGTCTCCAAGACAGTTTCTCAGTAATGCATTCTGTCTCTATTTTCTCTACAATGTGGATTCCTTTCCTTTGGGAACACTCATTTCCTCTATGTACTACAATACATTTTCTCCATTGAAACCATAATTTTGGTTGAGCTGTAGATGAGAACCTGCTGAAGGAATGGCTCTAATAACTATGATTATATGTGCCTGGTGGATTTAGTGACCATTCTTGACACCAGAGATCTGGTTAGCTTACAATCATCCAGTAAGGCAAAGCAAACCAGTGAGACACTAAGGTTTGGTGGCATGGTAGACAGAGTGGACAGCATAGAAAGTACACTGTTGTGTCTGCAGGCCGTGGTTCTCTTCTCCATACCCATGCTGCAGGAGACCCACATGCATCTGAATGGATTCCTGTGATACTGTTATTTTGACAATTCTTGAACTGCAACATGTTGCACACTAATTGACTACATCTGCTTTTGAATCATCTCTAAAAAGGTGTAAATTATTGCCTCGTAGTGACCTGAAAAAGGTGTAAATGAATGGTAGCAGGACATTTCTAGAATGGCTCAATTTTAAATAAACACACAGAGATATGAATTAAGTTGGTCTGCTTTGGTTTTTCTTTTTTATTGTTGTTGTTTTTTTATTTTTTATTTTTTTTTGATCGGAGGTTTACTGCTTTAAAATGGGAAACAAATGTGTGAATTCTATCAAGGGTGTGAAACTCTCTATTTGTACAGACTGGGAGACTTAGTAATAAGGAAAGAGATGGCAGAAATTATTCAAAAGTTTCACAACATTTTAGTTTTAAATGTAAGTGTTTCTGGGAAGGGTTTAGAGTTTGCTTGGAGAAATTTTCTTGCAGTCTTTTCTGTTAAAGGGTTAGAGATTTCTTAACAGCTTGTGATTGCTAATTTCCTTAAAGAAATTGCATTGACTGATCCTGTTTCTAAAGGTGATGATTATTCGAAATGTATAAATTTGGTAAACCCATGAGCCTCAACTTAACCCTGCTTACAGGAAAGGCAACACCGTATCTCTACTCTCATCAGTAGACGATGGGCTCAGCTGCAGGCAGTGCTTAAGCCTCGTGCCCAGTGTCCAGGCCAGCTGGAGGGCCAGGATCTCTGCTTCCCAGCCAAGTAGACACTTGGCACAGTTGTACACCAGGGCGGAGGTTTAACCTGGTGCGGGTGAGGGTTGGCTTTTGAAGCACCTATCCCTTAGGTGGGTGTCACTGGGAGTCCAAGAGCTCCCTTTCATTAACTGGTCTCTCGCATGGATAGCAATGAGGACAGAAAATAGCTGATCCCTGAAACAGTTGGTTATTTTTTATGACTTATAATTTTGTCTATTTGCATGAAAGCCTGGCAACATATGGACTGACGAATTAAAGAAAAAAACAAAGCCCTTTAAATGCTTCTCCACTGGCCAGAGCCTCCAGCTCACTTGAGTTATTAGCAGTGGCTAGTGCGTCTCTACCTGCCATTTTTTTCAAGGGCGGGGGCCTAAACTGGTGACTGACCAGGTCTCCATAATCTAACAGTGTTCAGCTAATGCCACTGCTTAATTCTTCACAATACTGTCAAAAGTGGTGACATCTACTGTTTCCATAGTAAACGTGATTGGCAAGCCACCCACTCTCTGCCTTACTAATATTCTACACGAAATATGTCTGGTCAGGCCACCAGGAATAGCAAGCAAGAGGGCTGAGGTGTTTCTGTTTCCATTCACTCTGGCCAAAGATGAGAAATTCAGAGGGTTGTACTTTTACATTATCCTTCCATACTAACACTGAGTAGCTGTGATCTGCGATGCAAGAAAGCCACTCTGTGTGTATGTGTGTGTGTGTGTGTGTGTGTGTGTGTGTGTGTGTGATGGGGGGCATTTATTAATTACATACTCAATCTTTTCAAATTTCAGTGTTTATATGGTTCTACATTTTTTTTTTGTCATTTTCTTTAACCACAAACCTGGGAGAAGAGAACCTAACCTTTCTTGTCCGAAACAAAGAAATAAGAGTACTTTGGGTTAATATTTAACTGCACCACAAACCTTATTTCCTCATTATGTTTTGTGTGTTTAATATCTAATTCTATTTGCCAGGTAGCCATCTAAGCAGAAATGATGTAAACATTTTCATTAAGTGGGTTAGCAATACAGCAAAACAAACAAACAAACAAACAAACAAGCAAGCTCGACATTTATAGAGGGTGGGGTGGAAAGAGAAGGCAGAGGGAGCACTCCAGCCTTGTGCCCAGTTTCCAGGCCAGAAGGTGAAGTTTTGGTATAGTGGGGTGCTTTGGGGTTACCCATGCTCCTGGGAGTAAACTGGCACGTCCTCTGGCGGCAGGTCCAGTAAACGCACTGATTTATTAGTTGGCCTTTGCTCTGTCCTTGGTCCCCTTGTCTGTTGTGAATAGGTATTCATGTACATCTTCCTAGGGAGAGTCTGAAAACAGATTCAGTTATAGCTAAGATAAAGTACTAAATTTTTTAAAAATTGCATTACTTTTTACAGATGAGGTAGTTTAGTTTACGATAAACTGAGAAGTTTTTTACTTCAATTCCAAAAGTAATATAAATAGCTAAAATTGATACTACAAGGAATGCTCGAAGATGTAAATAGATGGGTCCAGTATAGGTGTGGAATTTGCACCAGGCTGTAAGATAGATTTAGTGGTGTTTCGGTTTGTTTCTTTCTAAGATCTGGAGAAGTTTTAAACTGACGCTAATAAAATTCTCTTATTTCTTGTGAGGTTCATGAAAATAAGACCACAGATAGATTGAAAAATGTACCTGCAAGTAAAAACAAGTTCAAAACCATTGACCTTGCTAGGTCAAGTCGCTGCAATCGATCTCTAGCAAACCAGGTTTTGTTTCAAATGCGTTTGCAAACTCTGTGTTCTGGAAACTTATGTGCAAATTTATAATATTTAAAGCTGAGATGGCGGTGGTCTGACTAGATGGACTCTACTAATGAGTAGCACAAACACTTTTCTGAGTTTCAGATGAATTCCCTGCAACGCACTTGCTTTAGGGCTCCAGTTTTACAAAACTCGCACATTAGAACCCTTACCGGTGTTCAGGGATGCCAGGCTCCCTACGCAAGTTTCTGAAGCATAAGATCATTTGTTTATATTTTCATGTGATTCTAGAAGGGACTGAAAACCTAAATCCTAGTGCCCCAAATCCTGTCACATAGAATTTTGGAACTGAATGGACCTTTTTAACTTATTAAGCTCAGCATATTTTTCTTATCTAAATAAGATAAACAACACCCCTCACTTCTCCTTCATTTAATTAGCAAACGCAAGAACCAAAGAATGCCCCCACCTCTTCCTGGGCCAGGATACTTTTGAAGTCTCCAGGTCAAAATTGTTACCTTTCCTAGTTAAAACCATCCTTTCATTAAATTGTCCATTTTGTTGTGAGGGGGTGAACATAGGGATTCCAGATAACTTATGGAAAGTAGGTGGCTATAAAAGATATGTAAGTTGAAAACAGTTTTTGAAAAGCAACTATAAAGAAACTCAGTCTGATGTTCCACTGCGTGTATAGAAACGGTGGAAAAGTTCACCAGCCCTGACCTTGCCCTGTTGCTGACTTCTCGGTTTGAGTATTAGGCGTCCTGAACTGAGCTGTGTTTAATTGCCTGCTTTACAGGAAACCACCTTCCTAACTGCTGCTCTCTCTTCAACCAACACCCAAAGCCACTGCCAGTGTCTAGGGGATGAGACCTCGCAAGGTAAGTGAAAAAGAAAAGACGCGGAAGGTATCTTCACGTGGAATCTGGTGAAAGCTTTGGTGCAGGGTAGAAGCACGCTGCCCGAGGGACAGGCAGGCCTGGCTTGTGGCATCACTTAGGATGCCAGAGTCATGAGACAGCTCTTAGGGTTCCCAAGCGTCCTGTGGGACATAGAAGCGGTCTCTGTTGTCTAGACTGGAAGGATGAGGGATGTCAGACTTGTAAAATCCTAATGATGGCTAAAGAGCACCACCGCTTTGATTTTTCACGCTCACCCCCATCTTCTTACTGTCTCACTTTAATAACGCATCTTTTAACCCTGAGATGCAGAAATTCAAAGGAATAACTGGCTTTTTTATATCCCTCTACAACACACAAGCACCCACACCGGCACCCGCACCCGCACCCGCACCTGCACCTGCACACGCACAGGCACACGCACACGCGCACATGTGCACGCACGCACACACTCTCTCTCTCACACACACACATATCACACACACATATACATGCACACGCACACACACACACACAGAGTCAAGACTTAAATATTTTATCAAATACCGTGGACATCTCTATTTTTCTATTTGTAATATAATATTTTACTATTATTTGAGAATTTCATAATACGATCACTTTGGTTATATTCACACCTGATTCTTCCCACCAAATGTTCTTAATCCCACCCTACGACTCTCCACTACTTCCGGATTTTTGGCGTTGTTGTTTGTTTTTTAAAGCCCACCCAGTCCAGTGTGTGCTGCCCATATACTCATGGGTGTGGGCCTGTCAACTAGAGTGTGGTCAACCAACCCGGGGCCACACCCTTAAAGAAAACTGGCTCTCCCTCCCCCAGAAGCCATTAATAGTCATTGCAACTCAATTACAGGGGCAGCGCATGAAGCCATCTCTGGCTGGAAGGTTGACTGATTTGGTCTGGTCCTTCCTAACCTCTGACTCTTAGAATATTTCTGCCTTCTCTTCTGCAGTTGTTCCTGAGACTTAAATGGAAGATGTGTGATGTAGTTGTTCCATTTGTGGACAAGATCCACACACACTTGTTCTTGGCTCATTGACCAGTTGTTAATTTCTGATTTAATCATTATCCACTACCCATAGAAACATCTCTGATGAGGTCTGTGAGTTGCATTTAGAGGGTATTTTTGACACAAGGCATGGTTATTTTCAAAGAGTGTTTCATATTAGAGTTACACACACATACACACACACACACACACACACACAAGAATGGCAGAAGTTAGTTTCTATGGCTTTTTTTTCTATCTCTCTCTTTTTCCATTTGTGAGAGGCCACCTAGACCTGAATAGGCATTTATGCTTATTATTCTTTCAACTTTGCCTCTGAGTTGATTGTTGGGCTGTCAGTACCTTTTTCTATGCACTTCCCAGTTTTCCTCTTTTGCCTCCTTCCTGTGGTCTTGAATTCCTCTTCCTCGCTCAGAGTGTCCAAGCTGGTGAGACACAGGATGATCCCAAGCCCACAACGGGTGGGGTCTGCAGGATCCAGGTTTCGCTGCGAGTGCTGGAGAGAGAAATCCTGCTCTGAGGATTTTGGTGTTACAACTCTTACAGATGATATTCAGTGAAACAGCTTGTGCACATACACTTTTTATGAGGCGAATCGAGGGCTATATAAGAACCTTAGAGAATGGGACCTTCCCCATTGTTAGGGTAAAGTTTCATTGGCTGTGGCTTAATGTTCCCGGGAATACCTCATTTGCATGGAGAGGTGTTCCAGACTCCCAGGTGCTGGCTGAGCAGTCTCCTATCTGGAGAGAGGAAGTTAGACCTGTAATTTGGTCAAGAAGTCTGTGACATTCCTCAGGTAGAGGACATGGTGGTTGGGTTCTCCAGATCAGGTGGAGAAGAGGAAGCCCCTCTGGGAAGAGGGAGCCCTCCATATTGCCCTTAGCTCAGGTAGACTATAACAGTATTGTGCTCCACAAACTTCAGAAAGTGAAGTGGCACTGTCTAAGGCTTGTGAGAAGAAAGAGGCAAAATAATACAATTTATAGGCAGAAAATACTTATTTCATGTTAAAAAAAAAACCTGCCCTTTTATCACAGCTCTTGATTACTTGATTTTTTTTTATATTCATTAGTCTTGGTTATATTTTGTTCCAACTTTAGTTTCTTGACATTGGATGATGATTGGTGGTGGTGGTGATGATGACTATTATTTTGGGCAGACATCTACACTTTAAATAGAATAATTTAGAAAGTAACTTCTACCTTTAAGCTTCCTGAAAGAGCATTCAGAATGATTTTTGATTTGGGAAGATTCAGTAGTTATGCTACAATGCAGATATTATAGTATTTCTAGCTTACTACTATTTTAACTGACAAATTTCAATACTATAACTTAGAAAGACCATTGAACCAGAGCTGCTCATGTCCCGATCAACTCAAGGCATTATGAAATTAGTTTATTATTTTTGTCTAGAAGAGAAAAAGGGTATTTGAGCCATGGGACTTAAAAAAAAATAATTCCAGATTTCATTTTCTGACATTTGGGCTGGCTGGGGTGGGGGGTGTTGAATGATTTTCCACATCAAAATAATTATAAATACAAATTTTTATCATTTTCTCAAAAAGATACATAATGTGCACCATAGAAATGTGGGAAGGGAGTTACAAATTACAGCAGCAAAATAATTTTGCATTTCTAACATGCATATGTGCTAATTTTTAAGCGGCACCAAAAATTCTGGTGGTTTGTAATTCTGTTCCTTCATGATAAGTGCTGGGCTTTGACAGTAAATTGTTTAGGGGAGAAGTCTTTTGATTGTGTGAGTTGGGGTAGCTCAAGAAGTGTGAACAGAGAAATCCCCCTTTTCATTCTCCTTTGATTTGCTTTCATTAGAATTAAAGGGATCAGGCAACATCAGGACATGGTGGCTCTTTACCTGGCTGGAACTTCTCTTTAATTCCAATGCGTATTCGTATGTGTGTGTTGGCAGTATTGTTTCAAAATGAGAGTTCTGGAATCGTGTCAGCATGCTGAAAACCTACACTATTAAAACTGGAGGGGAAAGTTTGTGCCTGTTAAGCAGAAGTGAAATGTGCTTTCATTATGAATTTGTGATTATAATTTGACTGTGCTCTGAAAAAGTCAGTATAGATATTATTCCTCAACTCTGTAACTCTTGAAGAGACTTTTTTTTAAAGTAAATTAGTTAAAAAATTTTTTTTTGGAGTCTAGGGTCTTGCCCTGGTACCCTAATGTTTTGCTTAATAGCAAAATCTAATATGTTTACTCTTTTACAATATCTTCAAACGTTAAATGCCAGTCATCTTCAATCTTATTAGTATTTCAATCGTATTAGTAGAGAAAAATAGTGTTAGGAAATCTAGTGATCACCAACAATGTCCTTTCATTCTGTGTTCCTCGGGTCAGAGCTAGAGAATCATTCAGTTATTTAAATGAAGACTGTAGCAGGCCCTTCCTTGTCCTGTGTTAAGAGTTTCTGACCATGCGCTAGGATGTTTATTGAAGGATGACAGCTGGTTATAGATATTTTATAGCTGTCAACCTACCAGTCTTGCACTTGCGGATACCCTCTTGAGATTTATCTTATTCTATGCACATGATAAAATACCACACATGTGGGTTCCTTTCCAGTAAGACTTTATCAAATACTGGAGAGAACGGCTTTCTCTTTAAATTCTGCATGTGTACTGATGATATCTGCTATTTGATAAAGAGAAGAAGGGGCCAAGAGACGTGTAACAGGAGGGTGATGAGGGCAGTCTCACTGGAAGTGCCCACTAAAGACTTTTAGTTATGAAAAGCATCACTGAATGCAAAGATTAAGAAAAGCATGCCTGTTACTGGAAATGGTCCTTACATTTGAGTGTGGAAATCTTTTCAAACTAAACATCGAATAGTGTATAGCTTAAAGGCTTCTATGTTTAGGAAACCTTTTGCTGTTTTATGGTCTGACCTATATATTCATCATCTAACAGGACTGAGAAGTTTGAAAACACATTCCGTTTCTCTGTCCCCACTTAATTCCAATCTGCTCGGCCTTTTCTTTTCTATCTCCATGTACGCTCAAACATGCCCTCTTCTTCACTTCGTGCGAGCACGAGGCACCTGAATAGAAACTTTAAAGGGGGAGGTTACATACAATTTCAGATCACAACAGCTACGCGTGTTTACATTTAGTGTAGAGAAGGCAAAGGAAGTATTCCTATAATCTTTTAAAGTCTGTTACTCTGGGAAGGCTAGGCTTAAGGATTCTATAATACATGGTTATAGAGGATACAAGCTTTATTGGTTATAAGATGGTCTAGGTTAAGAGCGTAATGAGCGACTAGTTCTGGTGCTCTGAGAGAAGCACATTTACATGGACAGCATTTACATGGACAAAGCATTTCTAACCCCTCTTGTTTCCCCGGCCACTAAAATGAACCTAAGTGTAGTTAAAACTTGGATCTTACCCAGGAAGTCTATACCTCAAGGGCCAGCACTTTAAGTTGATTTCCTCTGCAACAGCGAAGTGTCATAAACATTAGGCATGAGGCGAGCTCTGTGATTTTGGTCACACATTTTATTTTAATTTACTTTAAGCTGCACAGGAAGTTAGCATGAGATGAATGTTGAGTTCCTGGCTTCAGACCAAGCAAGTTTGTACTTGGTGAGATCCCACTCTCAAATGTCATTTCCCCCAGCTTTTCTACACTGGCCTATGGCTGACAACCACAAGTTGATGTACATTTCTGTGAAAAGTGCCTCTCAAATAAACTTGCTACAAAATGGAACGGTCATCATCTCATGACTTTATTTGGAAGGCTAATTTTCTGCCAATGTATCTGTTTATTGTTGAACAAATATACCTTCTTAGCACGAGAGATGACCCCTAGCCATGCAGGTTCAAAAGAAACTAGCCAATAAATGGATCTAAGTAGACAGTGTGGTTGGTTTCCAGAGGTGTCTTTATTTCATATAAATACTAATTTATATGGAATTTAGTTTGGGAGCTAAAACCACAGGCTTTATCCAGGAAGAGGTTTGAGAAAGAACTAGATTCATAGTTCTATGAGAAAATAGAAACATGCAAATTCACAATTGCATCAGAATATACAGTCAGCAAACAGGAGGGGAGAGTATCCTCTCAGGATTTCTATCCTATTCCAAAAGAAGGAATGAGGGAAGGAAGGAAGGAAGGAAGGAAGGAAAGAAGGAAGGAAGAAGGAAGGAAGGAAGGAAGGAAGGAAGAAGGAAGGAAGGAAGGATCAAGCACAGGGGAGACTATTGGAAAAAAATACACCCCTAGGCAGTGCCAAATGTTGAACAAACTTAAGTCATAGGAAATGTGGGGGATTTCATGGTAGGCCTTCAGAGAGACTTCTGGGAAAGCAGCATGGTTGGAGGCTGGAAGAGGAGAGAGCCACCACTAACCACACTTGTGCAAGCATTTGGTGAAGGGCTGAGGGCAGAGTGGACCATCTGAGCAAGGGAAGGGACACATAGAATCTTTCTAGTAAAGTGTTATTTGGTAGAATAAACACAAGGACATAACCTGAAGCGATTCTGTAATGTTTAGAAGGTCACTTGGCTATAGTCTTACAAAGCAAACAACAGACAGAGAAAATTATTTGAAATCGAGAATTAACTCAGCCACTTGAAATGCTTTATCTTGAGCTTAAAGGCAAAAATGTATTTTTGAGCTCTAGTGTGTTTAACTTCGGATATGCTGATGTATGTCTCATAAGCACCTGTTCAAATGAAGGGTTTCCCATCCTCCCTTCTGTGGCAGTTTGTATGCTGTGCTCAGTTGATGACACATGGCATGCACCATGCTGCCAGTTTAATGTCAGATAGGTCGGCGTGTACTACAGCTTCAGAAAGCACATCTTTTCAGGGCGACAGGCCGTTTTTGAATGGGATTTTTATAAACATGGAATAAAGACAGTGTTTGTAAGTTGGAATCAGTAACAATGTGCTCAGAGCTAGGAACAAATATTAAAAAAGAATCAGTTACAAATGATCCTAAATGATTTGCATACATACTGCTTTCCGTAACTGGTCATCAAGTGCTTCAGCTTTGATTTATAGATTTAAACAACATGTACAAACCAGACTGTTTCTTTTCTTTTTGTTTTTACATTTTCTTTTAATTTTTTATTTATTTTTACACTTCAGATTTTATTTTCCTCCCAGTTCACCCTTTGACTGTTCCAAATCCCATACAGCCATCCCCCCCTCGTCTCCACGAGAATGTCCTCACCCCCACCCCACCAGACCTCTAAACTTTCTGGGGCCTCCAGTCTCTTGTGGATTAGGTGCATCTTCACTGACTGAACCCAGACCCAGGAGTCCTCTGCTGTAGTGTTGGGGACCTCATCTCAGCTGGTATATGCTGCCTGGTTGGTGACCCAGTGTCTGAGAGATCCCAGGGGTCCAGTTTAATTGAGATTGCTGGTCCTCCTACAGGGTCTCCCTCCTCCTCAGCTTCTTCCAACTTTTCCCTAAGTCAACCACAGGGGCCAGCAGCTTCTGTCCATTGGTTGGATGCACATATCTGCATCTGACACTTTCAGCTGCTTGTTGGGTCTTTTGGAGGGCAGTCATGATAGGTATCTTTTTGTGAGTGCCCCATAGCCTTAGTAGTGGTATCAGGTCATGGGGCCTCCCCTCGAGCTGGATCCCACTTTGGGCCTGTCACTGGACCTTCTTTTCCTCAGGCTCTTTTCCAGTTCCATCCCTGTGTTTCTTTCAGACTGGAAGAATTATGGGTCAGAGTTTTGACTGTGGGACAGCAACCCCATCTCTCACTTGATGCCCTGTCTTTCTGCTGGAAGTGGGCTCAACAAGTTCCCTCTCCCCACTATAGGGAATTTCATCTAAGTTTCCCCTCTTTGAGTCATGAGAGTCTCTTACTTCCCAGGTCTCTGGTACATTCTAGAGGATCCTCCCAACCTCCTTTCCTCCAGAGGTCACCTGTTTCCATTCTTTCTGCTGGCCCACAGGGCTTCAGTTTTTTCCCCCCATCCAATACCAGATCATATTCTCCTCTCCCCCACCCCTGTCCCTCCTTCCTCCCCCCCTTGTAGTTGCTTTCTTCTCCCTCCCAAGAAGGACTGAGGCATCCTAATTTGGGCCCTTCAGCTTGTTGACCTTTGTGAGTTCTGTAGACTGTACTTTGGGTATTCTATACTTTATTTTTTTGTTGTTAATACCAACCTATTAGTGACTGCATACCATGCATGTCCTTTTGGGTCAGTTACCTCACTCAGGATGATATTTTCTAGTTCCATCCATTTGCCTGCAAAACTCAGGATGTCCTCATTCTTAATAGCTGAGTAGTATTCCCTTATGTACACGAACCACATTTTCTGTATCCATTCTTCTGTTGTGGAATATCTAGGTTGTTTCCAGCTTCTGGCTATTAAAAATAATATAAAAAATCTTTGGGTAACTAACCAAACAAGTGAAAGATCTGTGTGGTAAGAACTTCAAGGTTCTCAAGAAAGAAATTAAAGATCTCAGAAAATGGAGAGGTCTCCCACGCTCATGGACTGGGAGAATTCACATAGTAAAAATGGCCATCATACCAAAGGCAATGTACAGATTCAATGCAATCCCCATCAAAAACCCAACACAACTCTTTAAAGACATGGAAAGAACAATTCTCAAATTCATCTTGAAAGGCCAAAAAACCAGAATAGCAAAAACAATTCTTAACAATAAAAGAACAGGGGTTGGGGATTTAGCTCAGTGGTAGAGCGCTTGCCTAGCAAGCGCAAGGCCCTGGGTTTGATCCCCAGCTCCGAAAAAAAAGAACAACAACAACAACAACAAAAAAAAACAAAGAAAAAAAAACAATAAAAGAATAGCTAGGGGAATCACCATCCCTGACTTCAAGCTATACTACAGAGCAATAGTGATAAAAACTGCATGGTATTGGTACAGAGACAGATAGATTGATCAATAGAATAGAATTTAAGACCCAGAAATAAACACACACACACACACACACACACACACATTTGATCTTTGACAAAGAAGCCAAAAATATACGGTGGAAAAAAGAAAGTGTCTTCAGTAAATGGTGCCGTCTAACTGGCTGTCTCTATATAGAAACATAAAAATAGACCCATATTTGTAAAAAAAACCAGACTGTTTATCACAACTGTCTTCACTTTAAAACTTGTTTTGATAGTGATCAAGGCCCCACCCTAGATCCTCATCTCTCTTCACACCAACCCTTCTCTAGTTGGCTTCATTCCCTTCCAAGGTTCAAAATACCCTCTTTATAACACTGGTGGTCAGATTTATATTTCTGGGATTTTCGAAACTAATGTGTTTACCCTGTTCAACTCATCCTGCTTCTCAACCTGCTTTTATTTCTAACAAAGTTGAATAAAGAATGATGGAGCTATAATGCACTGTGTATGTTTAAATGTGCACTTGCTATGCTCTGGCATGTACGCTCACAAGTGAAGACTATCCCCTCAAGCAGAACAATGAGTATAACAAACAAAGTCTCCTCATACTTTCTATCATTTTTAGGTTCTTTCCATTTCCTCGTGAATGACACATTTTTGCCTGGCTCTTTTTTTCTTTTGAACCCAGCCTGGTTATTTTGAGACCCTGTGCTCCCACATTTGTCAGTAAATTGTCACAGTGCTTGCCAAGTGGTAGGACTCCATAACACCTCAAATATGTACTCAGGAGGCATTTGTGCTGGTTTTAGTTTAGGACTGTACTGCGTACGGCAGTTCTGGCCACTGAGGTACAGACTTTTCCATGGCTATGCATTTTGATCTGTCCTAGGTAAAAACCCAGGACCTCTTTTAGTTTTATTGTTATAGTCAGTAGTAGTTCTAACTTGAATACATTAGTAACAAATGATGCCGTAAATTTTGTCTGTATTCATTTTAAGAGACATGTATGCTCAAATCACCTGTCATTTTTGAGTTAAGAAAGTTTTAACTCTTAGCGTTAAAATTTGAAACTATTCTAATTTCTCCAGACTTTCCCTTCCTTGAATATGTGGGATGAGCGGTATTCTGCTTAGTACTGAAGAAGAGTGCTTGACTCATTGTGTGGCCAGCGGTGGCCTCGAGCCGCTTTCTAAGTGTGCTGCGTGCCTGTTATGTCCTGGGAATGGAACCTGAGACTCTATGCATGCTAGGCTAGGACTTTACCAACTGAGCTGCAGTGCAGCATGGATTTCTTAATCTACCTACAGTCTAAAGGTCAGCTCTTCAACCCAGAGTAGCTAGAAACTTCCTGTTCCCTCTGCTACCCCGTGGAGCCTCTGTTGGGGGCTGTGAACTAATTCTCTCTTGTTAGTCTCAGGAAATTCCCATTTGGTGACTCGCAGTCAACTTTCAAGTTAACACATCCAAAATAGAGCTCTTTCTTCCCCTTCTGGAAACTTCTCTTTCTTCACCCTCTCAGTAGATGGCATCACCAAGCACACACTTGCTCACACTTGACATCTAGAAGTACCTTTTGACTTTCCCCTTCTCCATCAGGACCTAAACCCCACCTTTCATTAAATAATGGCTTGAACCATCAATCCATTTCCTTTGCTTCCTCTCCTTTGTGTGATTCTACTCATTGGGAACAGCCCTCATCCACTGAAATTATGACAATTTCCTGACGGATTTCCCTCTTTCCTGCATTGCTCTCTTCTGTACTCCACCAGAGCCACCCATCAAGCCAAGCATCTGGGAGCTCGCAAATGTGTAAAGCAGGTTAAATCAGACTTTCTTGATAGTTTTTAAAAAGTACTTCCAGTTTCAAATAAATAAAAATGTGAACTCCTTCCTAAGTCTTGCAAGGTATGAAAGAGCTAGTCACTCACATCTTGGGCAATTTATGTTTATTTTTGTTTTGTTTTTGTTTTTGATTTTTTAAATTCTGTTCCTATTAACCTGGCCTCACTATTTTCTAGGAGGAAACACTGAATGGTTTCCGGCATTAAAACCTTTTCTCTGCATAAAGTGCTTTTCCTCAAGTTTGTGCCACAACCCAACACATCTTATCTTCCAGATCTTGGCCTAAATAACAAGATGAAGCCTCATTGGCTCTCCCATGTGGCTAAGCCTTTCATGTTACTGCTCTCATACTGCCTACGCCTACTTCTTGTGTTCATGGAAACTGATCTCTTTGCAACTTTATTTTTTATCTTATAGGTTTCAAAAATGATGTGATGTTGGCCTCTATGTTCTGACTCACTACTATTTACCTAGTATTTGTAGCTGCATGCCACCTACAGCTAGTCAATATTTTGTCATGCAAAAGAAGGATATCTTTGAGTTAAAAACTACTTTTTGTGGCCAGTGATGGCTTTGAAGGTGCAGGCCATCAAACCTCATGACCTTCATCTACACGGGGGGAAGTACAGAACCAATGAACCAAATTCTACAACTTGACTTGTACATATATACAGTAGTACACACATATGCGCGCGCACGCACGCACACACACACACACACACACACACACACACTACACCACACCCTCACACACTTAAGTGTAATAAAAAAATGAAATAAAATTACATTCGAGATGACATTTTTAGGGCTTGAAAATTTTCACTGTTACTTTCTTAAAAGCACCAAACCTCAGGCCAGAGAGATAGTTCAGCAATTAAGAGCATTGACTGCTCTTCTAGAGGTCCTGAGTTCGAATCCCAGTAACCATATGATAGCTTACAATTATCTATAATGTAATCCAATGCAATTTTCTGGTGTGTCTGAAGACAGCTACAGTGAACTCATATACATAAAATAAATAAATAAATCTTTAAAGAAAATGACAAACCTCTATAACTGAAGGGTAATCTATTTGTTTTAAGAGGTACTACTCTGAAGAAAACTTTTTGACTTTTATTTTTGAGGACCTTTCAAAACAGAGTGCATGGGCAAAGTTATCAAGCCTAATGGTATGGGTATAAAAGTAGACACACATGCCACTGTGACAAGATAAAGTGTCCAGAAACAGTCCTGTGCATTTACTGCTGACTTATTTTTGACAAATGTAGCAAAAACACACCAGAGAGACAGGCAGAGCATGAAAAGATAGTTTTTTCAGTAAGTGGTGCTAGACAAACTTGACATTCAAATGTATATCTGCAGATAATTTATATTTTATTGATATCTCTTATCTAGTAAAAAAATCAGTCCAAAATAAATAAATCTAAACTTAAGACCTTGAAATATGATACAAATAAGATAAAATGCAGAATAATTCAAGATATCATTATAGGCAGCAGACTTTTCTACGACCCCCAAAGTACCGGAAACAAATGTAGAAATAGAGAAAGGGAATTATTGTGAACTACAGGACATTTATATTCAATGAAAGAAACAGCAAAAAGACGACTTTCTTAATGAAGAAAACTTCACGAGTTGTTCAGATAACTCATATCCAAAATACCCAGAAACTTTCAAAAGTCCACTACAAACCCCTAAACAATCCAGTTAAATATGGAGGAAGACTATTAATAGATGCTATAGAAAAAGACAATTCTTATAGACTTGTCAGAGGGACCTATGAGATAGAACATCCCTTGGAGAGCGTGTGAGGCTACTCTGAATCCTAATGTATGTCAACAATCCTGCCACTGTTCTGTAGGTCCACAGCCAAGGGAAGTGATGTCAACATATTAGAGAAACACCTGTATGCTTATGTCCATTGCTGTGCTGGTGACAGTCATTAAGATACGGAATCTACTTGTATGAGTGCATGGCATGAAATGAAAAACAAAAACATAAAGAAGAACAGCCCAGAACACAGTGGAATAGTAAGTGGACACTGAGAAAACTACACAGTAGTGCGTACCCTGTAACTCAGGAGGCATGTGCAAGGAGACTGACATTCTGCACCAAGCCTAGACTGAGTAAGACAAGGCCTTGTGTCAAATGAAAGGGAAAAGGAGAAGGGGGAAGAGTGAGAAAAGGACAGCAAGGTGATGTCATACTATCACTTGCAGCAAAATGGATGGCACTAGCAGATATTATGGTAAATGAACCAAATGGGACACAGAAAGACAACTACTGAATGTTCTAGCTCACATGTGGATGTTTAAAAATTCATTCAAAAATGTTTAGTAGTGATTAATAGAAGCTGGGAAGGTTGGGTAGGGGTGAGGGATAGCGGGAAGTTGGATAATGGGCTCCCAAGGCACATGAATTGATCATTACACGTGTATTGGATTATCATACTACATTCTATAAATGTTTGCAAATAAATAATTAAAAAGATAAAATGCTGTCCTCATTTATAAAAGTGTAAAGATTGTGGGATTTGCCAAAACATTTAGTAACCAATATTATCCAGCTCTTATGCAATATTTAGAATTCTTCAAGGCACAACTATTAAGTTAATAAGAGCTCCTTTGGGATGATTCTCTGTCTCCTGCTACATGGCCACCTGTCTTGTTGGGATCTGGATTCAGAGGTTAACTCATCTAAAACTATTATTCTAAAAATGTTCAGACTTGGCATCTGAACTTCTGTGTGTATCAAAGTTTAGGATCTATGTTCCTGGCCCCTTCTTTCCTTCAGCAGAGGTTGTGGCATCCATAACGAAGTTAACTAGGGATTAATCCTTGTTAACTTTGCCCATGATCGTTTCAACCTGCCGTCTTGAATAAGATGACCTTTTCTGAAAACTTGAGAGGCGAAGCAACTGTGCGACATTCGATGTGGTTTCCCTTTCTTCTTCCCCTTCTCTACTGCACTGCTCGTTAGGTTCTGGTTGCTGATTGCGTTAACCCAGTGTACTGCTCTCCCACAAAGAAGTTTCCTGCCATTTCAAATGCCTGATGCTAATCTTGTGATGGGAAAATAGTAGTAGGATAAAAAGATATGTGTTTGTGGAATTTACATTTTGAAGCTAAAAACAAAATTATCAGTTACCATTGCTGTCCAGGTCTTGTGCAGTGGTGCACATACGTGGGCTTTTACCTTTTGGTATAAGTTGGTGTCTCAGTTAGGGGTGTATTGTTGCGATAATACATCATGACCAACTCAATTAGGGAAGGAAGGCTCAATTTCAGCATTCACTTCCACAACACAGTCCATCACTGAAGGGAGACAGGCAGGGACTCAAGCAGGCCAGGTATCTGGAGGCAGAAGCTGATGTAGAGGCAGTGGGGGAGTTATGCTTACTGTCTTGGTCCTCATGGCTTGCTCAGGCTGGTTTTTATAGCTCCTGGAACACCAGCTCAGGGATGCCACCAAGCACAATGGGCTGGGTCCTCCTATATTAGTCACTAACCCAGTAAGAGCACTGCAGGCTTTCCAACAAGCCATTCCGGTGGACATCTTCTCAACTCGGGTTCCTTTGTCCAAAGGGACCCTACCTTGTGTCAGGTGACATAAAAGAGTCAACACAAATGTCTTATAGGATCATCTTAAGTATAAGATGTTACCAATTCAGGATGAAGCAATGTCCCCATAAAACATTGTAAACTGAAAATGTTGTAAGGCTGGATGCTCATCAAATCCAACTGAATGACTGAGTGTCCATGCTAAGTCATTCAGGACTCTGTAGAGTTGTTACCCTCATGAAAGTTTGTCTCTGAGGTATAGCTCGATGTGGCTATTGTCCAACATTGAGTTAGAGCATCACGCCACACGCCACCAGAAGAGATCCACTTTCAAAGTCTGAAGCATTGTTTCTACTAGACATATGTCCAGCAGGCCCTACTGCAAAGCGCAAAAATCTGAATGTAAAAGTCATAACTCATAAACTGTCTGTAGTCTCTGGGCTGGAGGAGTGGTGTAGGTAAAATCTTCTGGCTAGTGTTTCAGATACACTTACAATCTCCCTTAGACTTAATAATAAATTCTAGGCTGTCAATCAACGCTAGTCTGTGCACACACTTCATCCCTTTACCTTGTGTGGGCTCTCCTATCACAGTACTGGGTCAGTCTGAACTATCCTACTACTGCCTTGTAGACACCTAATACACTTGGAGGTAGGTAAGGGGGCAAGAAGATTCACTTTCTTTATATGCTGTTCCAGGAATCCTAGTTTTCTTTGTTTTATAATAAATATTGAAATGTAGAGGCTAAACTCTCCTAAGGGTTGGATATGAGTAATACCTGGATAAGTTACATGCTTGAGAAACAGGAAACATTGTCTGCCTTTGTTTTCTAGATCCCATTCTCTTTCATTTAAAATATGGTTGAACTTAACTAAGGAGGCATCCTCCAAATGGTACTGACAACCAGTACAGAGAGCCACATTTCTGACTCCTATCAAAAGACTTGTGAACCTTTAGCAGAAAAACATGTAGTATCTTCTTGCTGCTTAATCCCAAGTCTGGCATACAGTTTATATTACGTATGGAGGTTTGCCACCAAATAGAGAAAATATATACTATGCTCCCTCTCTCTTTTGCAAGTGCGAGTATGTTTTTGCAAGCAAGTGGTATGCATGCATACTATTTGCACACAGTATCTATAGTCCCTGAGAAATAACAGATAAATACCATGTTCAAACTGTGAAGGGCTTTAAATCCAAAGAATGAAATAATCTGTGACAAGATAGCAACGAAGCCTGCATCAGTTCCACACAGCTTTTTAGTTCTAGTCCTGCTCTATAGAAAAATCACCAATCAATTACCTTATCTACCATCTAACCCTCAAGGGTCTGTTGATTATCATAGGGGGGCTTAGCTATCATTTCACGAAAATTAAAGAACAAATTGATTTTGCTTCTCTCTACTGCTGCCACCCAAGAGCGGTCGGTACATCTTTCCTTACAAGCATTGCATCTATAATTTACATGTAAAGCTACCACACACTTATCATCTCAGACAGTATGCCTGGGGATAATGTGGAAATTATGCTCTTTTGTGTAACTGGGCAGGTCTCCAAGATGAGTGCCATTTCTTGGAACAGCAGAATTCTCTTCTCACATGAGCTACATGACAGAGGAGTGTTACACAGCTCACCCATGGATGCTGGCAGCCAAATGACATGGTGGAGTTCTGGTTCTGCATTATGTAATTGGAAATCCCTGCCGTGCAGTAACTTCTCAAAGCGCACGATTGAAATTAATGTCTCACTTCTCGTCAGGGAGACTCGGGCTGCCAATGATTTAATTTCCTTTTCTTTTAGGAGAGAAGGATTTATCTTAGAGGAAATTCTAAGGGATGTCTTGTGTTCCTGTTTGTCGCAGGGAGGCATTCCTTTTGCATTTGTGCTTAGTCTTGCAAGGTGTCTGGACGTAGCCTCTTCAGGGCTGTGGTTGTCTGTGCCTGTGTGTGCACGCATGAGCTGTGCTCAGTTGCTGTGATATTATGAGGCCTTGGTCATCACAAACCCACAGTTGCTTAGTGGTCAAAGCATGGCAGCCAATGTCCCCGAGGCAGTGGCTCTGGTCCAGCAGACACTAAAGATAATGGCATTGACGATTTTAGAATTATTCTAGGATTTTTTTCTATGATTCCCTGAAGTCCGTGCATGTATTTTCTCCTCTTTTAGCTTGAGTTCCACAGTTTTGCCACTTTCTAACCTAATTTGTTATACATGGTATTTATCTGTACCGTTTTCCTAGTAAAAATGTGTTTCAATGGAAAAATTTTCCAGTGTCGTTTTATAGCAGTACCCAAACAAGGACTTTCACCTGGAGGGAAATAATACCAATCATTTTAGGAACTGGCATTTTGACTGTTCCCTCATGAATTTAAATGTGTGTGGAATCCACCATTTTACCCTCCATTAACCTTTACTAGGATTCTTTAGAATATTCCAAAAGGAGAGTGCCTTTGTGTGAATGATCCACTGGGTACCAAGGGGGAAAGATGTAGTGCATGAGATCCAAGCTGTTTCTGCAGCACCTGCAACACCTCTGGAGCTCAGCTGCCAGCCTCCGAGCTCCAGGGGAAGACAGGCAGCCTCCTAACTGGCTCGTGTACAATCGCTCTTACCCCTTGTCTGAGGGTTGCCATTGCTGGGAAGAGACACCATGGCCATGGCAACTCTTCTAGAGAAAAACATTTCATTGGGGCTGGCTTACATTTTCAGAGTTTTACTCTATTACTGGCATGCTGTCTTGCAGACATGGTGCCGGAGAGGTAGTTGAGCATCCTATTGCTGCATCCTCAGAGAGCAGGAGGTGACTGAGACACACTTTCTCTGACACAGCGAGCCATACCTACCTCAACAAGGCCACACCTCCTAATGGTGCCAGTCTCCATGAGCCTCTGGGGCCATTTTCAAACTACCACGCCCCCTTCAAACTGTTTCTCCCAGGGAGAGGTTATCATACAGGCCCTTCATTTACCAAGTGCCCATGCTAACACTGCTTCAGGACTAGTCTGTCTTAGCTGGTGGGAGCTTGGCTTGCTCCTCTACCTCCTATCATTCTTGCCCTGATTTCCTGCTTGGCATCAGTCTCACCTTCTTTCTTTCACTCCTGTCAAGGCTTCATGTTCCCTCCTATCCCTATTTGTGTTTATACTGTAGTCCCTTACAGTTTCTACTTGAAATTTCTCCTCAGGGCAGTCAGTCATCCACCTCTCAGACTTTTCTTCAGCATTATAATTAGATTTCCCCCCTTAAAGGTACAGCACCGTGTTTCCTCCATTGAAATCCCTCTTTAGGGCTATATTTTAACTTTTTTCTCTAATTATTTTGGTTAAGCTTTATCTTTCTTTCCCACAGTTAGGCAACAATTATATCTCTCGCATAACAGCTCAATGCAATGTTTATTATGCAATAGAGATTGTAAAAGTACCATTCTTTTCCTTCTTAAGATGAGTGAAGCAGTGAGGTCACATGGGGAGAATTTAGAATAAACTTACTATTATCACTATTATAATGATTACAAGGCCTCTTGGCTTTGATCAGATGTCTTGGTGACCAAAGTCAACTTGAACACAGGAGTCAGTCACTCAGAGTTCATCTTGATAGACAGTGCAAATCAAAGCTTATTAAAGAAGATGAATCTGGAATGGGTCTAATCTTTTTGGACTTTACAAATAGGTAAGAGAATTGGCCAGCATGTCTAAGTCCCTTGTGTAATACACTGCACTAACTCCAAGTCTGTGATAACCCAAGAATCATTCCTACCTGACTTCTGAGATGTTGGCTTTTAATCCTAACCCTAGTTCTAGTGAAATGGGAGATGGGTTTATTTGAGGTTTGGTTGGAGGGGTTCAAGATGCTCACAAGGTTAAAAAATTCAACTATTGTATTGCCTTCTCTTTTTAAAAGAAAACCATCAACATCTTTCTGATTACCAAACAGGAACAGAAAATGAACACTCATAATAATATAGTGAAGTAAGAGAAGATGGACGTTAGCCTATCTTATTCTTCTATTGCTTTTACAGTTCTTTGATTCCATATATTGAGCTCTCTTTCTCTGTCTTCTCCCTGCCTGCTTTTTTCTCATCCAACCCCACTTTCATCACCCCACCCTCACTCACACCTCTTTCTATGTAGCTGAGATAGGCCTTAAATTGGTGAATCCCCTGCTTCAGTCTCCCGAGTGCTGGCGTTGCAGACAAACCGTGGAGTCCGGAATGGTTGGCTATGAAGCTTAGCACTGTGTTCATCACTACGGTTTACATTCTAGTAATTATAAAACAAATCCCTTACATTTATATAGCGTCCCTGGGTGCTTTAGCTTGCATGCAAATTTTAATTCTCCTGAATGCCTTGTAAGGTAGAAATCAGAGTTTCCACTCTAATGTTGTTAAGGCAGAAGCATTGCTCTCAGATATAGAGTAGGGGCAGACACCGGCTTCTCTGACTCTATACTGGCTACATCATTACAGAGCCTCTCTTACAACTTACTTACAGCTATGAGGCTTCTACTCTGGGGTACACATCTGTAAGTAGGGTCTGAGCTCCATTCAATACATGCTGATACAGTCCATACATGCTGCAAAGTGCCCTTCTTTAGCAAACTTTACTGTGAAATTTTAGACAAAGTCAGTGAACACGGAAACTGTCTCCTAGGACTGTGAGAAGCTATACCCGTGAAGTCTCCCCAATATGACTATCTAAACACAAGCTGAGAAAGAACAACACCACTGGGCATGCCAAAGAGGACAGGAAATAGCACATGGGGCCTCATTCCTACTCAAAGAACTATAGATAACCGAGGAATGCCCCAAGAGAGGTGGCCTTCTCCAGGGGAAAGCACGCCAATTGCTTTCCAGTGCCAAACAGTTGGCCCTGAAAAAATGCATATGAGAAAGATTATATAGACATACATATTCCTATATTTAGGAATTATATGTATATCCACATATGTGTGCAATAACAAATAAGGAAAAAGAAGTCATGAATTTGAAAAAAGCAGAGATGGATATATATGTATATGTATATATATATATATACCATCTCACATATGTGGGAGGTTTTTGAGGGAGAGACCGGAAGAGAGAAATGTTATGAGTATATTATAGGCTCAAAAATAAAAGAAAATTTAAAAAAGAAATGAGAGAAACGAAATAATGGTTCTTTAAAGAAATTTACCTATCAATGTATATCAACATTATATTTCCACATGAGTACTGTTCATTGCTTTAAGGGTGGGAATGAACATCTTATTCAGATCAGGTTAATACAGATTTTTGGTAAAAATGATCTCAAACTGAGTTTAATCTTTAGGTGTTCTTATATTAGCTGTTGGGAGTAACAATGCAAAAAATTTATATACATGGTAAAACAATTAAAATAGCATTATTATAATGGTATGGTAGAAATGACAGGGTTTTATTACATAAATAAATGGCTTCAAGACCTCTCATTTTTACTTTGAAGGGCCCAGTGCTGATATGTGTTGAAATTAGCCCTGTATGCAGGGAAAATGAAATCAGTCAAGACTCCAGTTGAGTAGGGAAAGACACAGTGTACTTTGGGGGGTTTCATTTTTTTCCTGTGTATTTTATTGATATGCAAACATATCACTTCCATCATAGTTAGCAGGATAGAAAATGTATGGGTGGATAGAGTAGCATAGAGGGAAAATATCAATACTTTTCATTTATTTATTCCAAATGTAAACTGCTGAGATCAACACAGGTCATCTTGGAAGTTGGCTAAGATCAAAATTCCAGGAGATCTTGTTCCTACCTTCTGAGAGGGATGCTCAAAAGTTGCAACAAATTTCTCTATATCATTTTGCAAAAGGCAGTAGTTCTTTTAACACGCTTGACCTTTAAATTTCTCATTGAAGATGGAAAAAGAGGCAAATAATAAACACCCTTCCATACAAAAACTTAAAAGCATATTTGTTTGTACTCCTTCCTCTGTGTGGAACTTTTTCTAATGTAGATTAGCCTCACTGCTGAAGTGGAATCTGCAGCACAGCCATAAAAGCCCTTTCTGTTTTTCTGATGAAAACCCCAAGGCATAACAGTGACACAGCTCATAAGACCCAAGATGGTGTCCTGTTCACCTCCAAGTAGGCCTTTCACTCTTAATTAACAACAAGGTATATGATGTCCCTGCCCCACCTGCTGCTCACCGATATTCTATGTAGGACAATGTTATATGGTGCTATTGCAGGTTTATCAAAGTGTCTTGGGGCATCTTCCTCACATTATTTTTTATACAAGGAGTGATAGATCAACAGGTCCTAAATTGATTTCTTAATGACAAATTGAATGATGATTCTTTAGTCACAATTAGAATGGCCCAGGTAGCATCAATGAGGAAGAATTAGATGACACCATACACTTTTATTAACGTCAGCTTGGTATAGGTGGGTGTACTTTTGCTTTCTTTCTCAGTTCCTTGTAATGCTTGAGTGACAAGACATTGAGCATGTCTAACCCAGGGGAAATTACTGAGGCTAAGGTAAATTTTACTTTGAGTAAGTGGTGACTGGCTCTCTCTCAGGATCTCGCAGGAAGAGTGGGATGTATGTTGTATTTCCATTGCTGGAATATAAAATGTGTTGTGCTCTTTTGATTTAATTTGAATTAGAAAGTGTAGAAACCACTGACATTAGAAGGGGAGTGGAATAAGTCTGCAGCAAGAGGCACACAAGTTTGCTAGCTTTTACTCCTCTTGTTTTGTCATGGTACTAGAGGTTTGAACACAGGCATGACTTTCGCTCTTAAAGCTCCTCAGAGATGAGGCCATTTACTTTATACTGCTTCCTTTTTGCAATATTTAAAGATGACATAATTTCTGAGTCGAGCATGCAGATGACTCAATAATCAGAACATATGTGGGTCTCTGTAAAAGTCTCTTTTGTTTCCCTTGTCTGATTCATATACATCCCTCCTAATCCTGCCAAAGAGTGACCCTTCTTATAAGTTTTCTATGTGCTCTTTAAAAAGATAAAACTATTCATGTTTATGTGGTAACCCTGTGTGAGCATATGCACAGATGTGTATGGGCCTTGTAGAAGCCAGAAAACGATATCTGATCCCCTGTAACTGCAGTTATAGGTGGTTATAAGCGGTGCTGGGAACCAAACTTGGATCCTCTGAAAGATCACTAAACGTCCTTTCCTATTGAGGCATCGCTCTAGCCCCTCCTCTGTCTGCTTAAAGAGATTTATGATTTATAACTGCAACCCAGTCTGAGTCTATACGTGTTTTATTCTTCAAAGACCACATAGATGGTAAAATAACGTTCATGGATTGGTACACTGATTATTCTTATTCAATACAGCTAAGCTTCCTTTTTAGGCAATACTGGTCCATGGGACTTCTTGGAATTATTCTTTTGAAGGGTGAATTCTAAGATGAGACTTCTGACTTCTAGAATCTTCCTCAAGGAACAGTGTGAAAAGCATGGTGACTGGCTTTGAAGAGTTGAATAAATCAATGAAGAGAACATAGTATGTATTGGTCTTAAACATGAGTCCTCAAACTATGTCCCGATTGGACACACTGTTGCCTATTCTGTTTTCTATTAAAAATGATGTGTGTGGACGGCGTATTTATATCTCCCCCACTGGTCACAGTGTGGGGCTCTGGTCTATGTCTTGACCTTCAATTAAGTCCAAGCAATCATAAAATCTGTCTTTAGGATATATTGAAGATAAGGGGCTGCAAAGTTGGCGTGTGTCACAGAAGCTTAAACACCCAGGACTCGTCTGCTTGTCTCTGTTCTTTGGAAGTGCTTATTGTCTGGAGAGAAATCGTCAGATTTATGTGTTTTGTCCTAATGTGTTCAGCATGTTTCCAGCAGAGCTTGATATATAGCTTCCTGTTACTAATGATGGAAAGTGAAAATCGAAACCTAATTTTAAAAATACAGAAGTTACAGCCCCGACATTAAAAGTACATTATATACAGAACCACTTGATATTCCTTAATTCTCCATCTAAAAAGTCACATCCTGGTCACAGATAGTGTTTCAGATGGTTTTTAGTCATGTAAATTACGTCTCTTCTGACTGTGTAATTACATGATGGACCAATTTCTAGAGTATCATATACTTAATGTGTGCTTCTAAAAAATGCTTTAATCATATAATTGCTAGTTTATCAAGTAGAAAATATAGGTCTGAGAACACCCTCATTATGTCATTATTTTCCACAAAGGGCTGTGAAACACACTGAAGAGGCCATTATGAGGCAAACGGTAGTTTTCTATAGTGTCTAAATTTGCAAGGATTTAAGTCAATGAAAGAAATAAAGTAGAAAGAGTCTAAATGCAAAGTGCTTAGACCCTGTCCAGGCAATTACATCATAGCTCCGTGTAAAACCAGTAGAGACAAAGGAAAAGGAGATGTGAGAGCTGAGCGGAGAAACTGATAGGTGATCTAGCCAAAGAAGGATATAAACATTGGGTAAGAGATTCCCAGTGCTCTGTGAGAAAGGGGGGGGGCAATGCACTGGGACTTTCTAGTTGCATTCTAATCCGGGAACCTTGCTATTGCGATGCTTACTTTGACTATGCCATATGTGATTAGAATAATCATTTATCAGTGAGCATATGGCATGTACCTATATCCCCAGCACTGAGTGCCCTGAAGAAGGAGAACTGCAGGGAATTCAAGGCCAGTGAGGGCTACATAGGGAGGTCAAGGCCAGTCTGGGCTGACAGCAACACCTTTCTCTCTCTCTCTCTCTCTCTCTCTCTCTCTCTCTCTCTCTCACACACACACACACACACACACACACACACACAACTAAAACTAATTATAAAAGAATCATTTATATTCATTTGGTTTCCATCCAGTAAAACAGGGGAATACACTCTACAATGAATAGATGATCAAATTCAAATTCATACATAATTCAGTCATACATAATTAAAAAATTACCAAACCAGTTTTATAAGTTTAACGAATGGCGTAAGAGAGCGAATGAACATCTGTTTCCAACAAAGTCTAGTAAAGGTGGAGGCAAACTGCTTCCTTTGTGGGCTTAGGATGGGAAAGAAGACTTCTAAAGTCTCTTCTCAGGTTACTTCAGACACACACACACGCACGCACGCACACACGCACGCTCACACACACATATGTCACATGTACAAACATGTAGCATACATACAAAGATGTCACAAGCACACACGTGCACACCACTAAGATGTCGCATGTGTACTTGTGCCTCAGTGCTTGCTTCCACTGGATGGGTGTGCTGAGTTTGCCCTGTACTCTGTACACAGTGTTTTCCTTGTGCTTTTGTATAGTGAAGGGCCAAACTCTGAGGTAGTTAAACCCACTCTACTGACAGTAGCCCTTCACATTACGTCTATAAGCAGAGCACGTGCCATTTAATGAAGTTCTTTATAAACACTCAAAAGGTTCTCTATCCACCCCACTGACTGAGAGGGCAAGTGTAGAGTCAGGGCATGTAGATCTGGCAGCGGAGTCGGAATCGCATGCCTGTGAGATGTTTGGTACAGTGGAGTCTGTACGGGGATAATCAGGTCTCATTTTCAGAGCCGTAAGCCCCCCAGACTGCCCTTTCTTGGTGGTACATTACTTTGGAGTAAGGCTGCCTAAACACTGTAGCAATGGCCAGATCACACAGCCGTGAGGGGTAATTTGGTCTTTATCCTGAAGAGAACAAAATCATTTGGGAATTTTAAATCCTCAATTTCCACTCAATTAGGTCTTTCTCCTAATTTTTTATGGTGTATGAAATGCAGAGAAACGGAACCTTAAGCGGACCAATTCATTATATTTTATTATATTCGAGTTTCCTCACTGATCTTCAGAAAACTAATGGGAAGATATGATAATTCTCTCTTCTACAGAAAGAGAAGTTGATGGGGTAGGGGGAGGGATTAGGGGAAGCAGAATGGATGGACTCCTGGAGGAAAAAGCTACGGGCATTCTCCGCCTTGCTGCTATCAGGAAACGTGGACGCTGCACTGAGTGCGCAGGCGCAAACTGCTCAAGTTTATCAGGTTATCACTGAGGGCTTCTAAAGAAGCAAAAGGTTCATTTGAGAAACTCACTTGAAGATCATTAATTAAACCCATGAGGTGGTTTTACTTTTCATCGGAAGTCATTTGTGATGAGCAGATTATTATTCCAACTCTACAGTGGAGTAGAACGGATAAATATACAAATGGGGTGAACTAAAAATGGAAGCGATTAATAAAGAATCCCAAGCTCTTCCCCAGCTAAAACAATAAGTAACTATTTAAGAACTTAATTAATAATGAAAATTACAGGGCGGTTGTAAACTAGAGAAAAGAAACTCCTCAATCATTTGAAGTATTCACGTCCGATTTCCCCCTGTACCACACAGGGCTTTCGATGCCAACTGCGTTATCCCTCTCAGACATACTGCCTGGCCCTTGGGAATGAAAGGCATACGGCCATTCTTCCTGGTTCAAGTCTAAGTCAAACACAGCAGAATTCTAAGACCTCAAAACTGCTTAACTTGAATTCCAAGTTGTCCGCACCCATAACCCGACAAGGACACACAGGTCTTGGCATCTTAGGGGTCTTTATTACTTGTGATTGTTGTGGGAATTCTGACTTTTTGGGGTGTGCTTCTTTATTTATTTCTTTTGTTCTTTCTTTTTTCATCTTTTTCTTAATCTTCTGGGTGAGCGTTCTTTCAGGAACCACAGCTGTGAACATGTGACTAATTTATCTTTCACCCGACTTTACACCTTTTTCTTTGAGCATTTATTTTCCATTTCACACCTATTAGTAAACTGCATATTTTCCCATGCCCACCCTTTTGTTATATACACATTTTTTCCTCACTCACTGCTAACTTGGCTTCACAATTGACTTTGCATCCTGCTTCCCCACCCCTGACTCTCCCTCCCCATTCCCCACCCCACCCCCCACATCCCTACCCCTACCCCCCCCCCGCCAAGGTCTTCAGTTGCCTTTCCTCAGACTCTCTGCCCTGTATCACTTGTTGGTTGGCACAGTAAAACTGCTGCTCTGCCAAAAGCCGTGCAAAAAACAATGACATTTCTGTTGGAAATCACTGCTAGACATACCAGACTATAGAGGAATGATATAGATAAGAAAGAAAAAAAAAAGAGCTCATTTCTGGCAAGTTATGATCTCAGCTTAAGGAGGAGTATCCAGGCAGCATCCTGCTCAGTGGCCATTTCAAGCTGTCTTTTTCATCTGTTGTAGAAAATAAAAACAGATATTTCAAACACATGTGCTGGTGCATGCCTGATTAAACTTTTTAAAAAAAGATTATTTAAATCCATAAAATATTATTTCTCTTTCTTTTTGTTTCTTCCTTCCTTCCTTCCTTCCTTCCCTTCCTTCCTTCCTTCCTTCCTTCCTTCCTTCCTTCCTTCCTTCCTTCCTTTTCTTTCTTTCTTTCTTTCTTTCTTTCTTCCTTCCTTCCTTCCTTCCTTCCTTTTACTTCCTTCCTTTCTTCTTCTATCCTTTCTTAGATGAGAGAGACTGGCTGAATAGCCCAGGGTAGCCTGGAACTCATGGTGACCCTCTCTGTTCAGCCCCTGGAAGATATTTATGCTGACAAGAAAAGATTTTTTAATCAAGACATTCTTCTAGTCTTCTTTATTTCAATATACCATTTCATTAGACTAATCTCTCTCTCTCTCTCTCTCTCTCTCTCTCTCTCTCTGTGTGTGTGTGTGTGTGTGTGTGTGTGTGTGTGTGTACATGAGGGAGCATGTGGAAGCCAGAGGTCAACACTAGGTGGTGGTTTCTAGGTGGTTTCCCTATCAGTTTCCACCTTGTTTGTCTTTCTTTTTATTGGAAATAGATTCTTTTCTCAGACAGTATATCTTGATTACAGTTTCCCCTCATTCTACTCCTCCCAGTTCCTCCCTACCTCCCCTTCCCTCTGAATCCACTCCCTCTCTGTCTCTCATTAGAAAGAGATAGCGACCAAACACGACAAAATAAAATATAATATGAAACAAAAAGCATCACACTGGAAGTTTGACAAGGAAACCCAACAGAGCAGTCCCAAGAATCAGAGACCCACTCATTCACATGCTTAAAAAATACTAAGCTAAGAGCTATAGCATGTATGCAGGGGACCTGAAGCAGACTCACGTCAGCCCTGTGCTTACTGGGTCTTTTTGTGTTCATAAGAGCCTTGCTTAGTTCATTCAGAAGTACTTGTCTCCTGCTGTCCTCCATGCCCTCTGACTCTTACATTCTTTAGACTTCCTTTTTTTCTGAAGTGTTCTCTCTCTCTCTCTCTCTCTCTCTCTCTCTCTCTCTCTCTCTCTCTCCCCGTACTATCTGGGTGTGGGTCACTGCATGTGCTCCCATATGCTGTAGGAATAAGCCACTTTGATGATGACTGCATAAGGCACTGATCTATTAGTCTAATACAGTATCGCCAAGAGTCATTTTATTGCTACTCTTTTTCTATTTAGACCAGTAGAGTTTGATCTCTAGGCTATCTAGTCTCTGATTCTGGGCCACCCAAGCAATGTCAGTTACGCACTCTATCACACGGAGTGGGTTTTAAATCAAATCAGATATTGGTTGGCTGCTCCCACAAGTTCTGTGCCTTAGCATATTTTGCAGGCAGGACAGATTGTAGGTCAAAGGTTTTGTGCCTGGGTTGATGTTTGTGTTTCTCTTTTGGTAGCCTGCAGAGTCTCTTCACCCAGCAAAGACACTAGAACATTGGAGTGAAGGCTTCATGTACATAGCAGCTTGGCTTCTTCATGTTTAACGAGTTGTGTGGCTGTTGTCCTCAGTGATGGAGCCCTGCTGTGAGTTTGCAGAGAGCAACTATAAGTCCTATCATCTTAGCAACAGTCTGGGCTGTGTGGGGATTTCCATGGTACCCCCTCCCCATTTGGCCAACAGCTCCATTGAATGCAACCCAGTCCTGGTACTGGAAGCCTTATTTGGTGGGAACAGACAGCCAGTTGAGTCTCTTGTCTCCCCCAGCATTAGGAGAACTCATTAGGACCCTCTTCACATATTTTCAGAAGTTTCCAGTGCCCTAGATTTCTATACCATCTTTCAAATGCCCCTCACTTCCAGATGTCTCTCCCTACATTCTCTTCCTTAACTCTTATTTTCCCTCTCACTTCCCACCGATCCTCCTGTTTCCTTCCCCCAAGCCCCAGTCAACCCATAAAATCCCTTCTATTTTCCTCCCATCCAGGGAGATCTATGTGTCACCTTTGCTCTTTACCCTATATCTGACCTCTTTCAATCTACAGATGGTAGGTTGGCTATCATATATTTGATGGCTAATATCCACATATAAGTGAATATATGCTGTGGGAGTTGAATAGAAGTGGCCCCCAGAGGCTCATATATTTGATTTCTTGGACATTACAGAATAGTGCTACTAAACAGGGAAGGAGGTGTGGCCTTGTTGGAGTAAGCGTGTTCTTGTTGCCAGGGTACACACTAGGATTTCAGAAGCCGAAGCCCAGCCCAGTGGCTTTCTCTCTCTTTTTCCTGTTCCCTGTGAATCTGAATGTAGAACTCTCTGCTCCACCAGCACCATGTCTGCTTGTATGCTCTACCATGCCATGCTTCCTGCCATGCTGATAACCGACTAAACCTCTGAAACCTTAGCCAGAATCAATTAAATGCTTTCCAATCCATGAGAATTACTGTGGTGATGGTGCCTCTTCACAACAATAGAACAATTGACCAAGACACATGCCATATTATCTTTCTATGTCTGGGTTACCTTACTTGGTATTTTTTCTAGTTCCATTCATTTGCATGCAAATTTCTTGATGTCATTTTTTTAAAGAGTTGATTAATATTCCATTGTTTAAATAGACCACCCTTTGTTTGTCCATTGTTTGTTGAGGGACATCTAGGTTGTTTCTTGTTTCTGGCTAATAATAATTGGGCACCAATGAATGTGGCTGACCAAGTGTCCTTGTGGTGGCATTCTTTGCATGTATTCCCAAGAGTGCAAAAAGGGGGGACACTCATGCATTGCTGGTAGGAACTAAAATGTGTACAGTTACCATAGAAATCAATATGACAGTTCCTGAGGAAGTGGTAGATCAATTGATCTACCTTGAGATCCCACTTTTGGGCATAGATCCTCTTGTTTTTTTTTAACATAGGATCTCCACAGGAACATATTTATTTGGCTAGGGTAGCTGGCCAGTCGATTCCAGAACTCCACCTGTCCTCTCATCCTCCAATGCTGGCTTTACAAATGTGTGCATCATTAACTACTTCACCCCCAGCTCCTAGACTGCATAATGTTTACTGGTTTTTAGGAAAATGTTTACTGGTTTATTTCTGTATTTTAACCCATATTTGGTTTATATATTTTTGTAGTGCTGGGGATTGAACCCAGTATCTTGTGAATGCTAAGTAAGTGCTCTACCCCTAAACTATATTTTTAACACTAACACTGTCTACTTCTATCCAGCAGAGCAAGCTGATCCAGGCAAAATATTAAGTTAAGCTCATTTACTTTGAAAACGAATTAAATGGTCCATGAAGAAACTATGTGCTTCTATTTATAGGCCAAATGTTTATAATGCATAAAATTAGGAGTGTGAAGGTTACTTATTAAAGACTTGTAGTTTTTCTCTTAAATATAATCACAGGGTAATTCAAGCCATATACATTTATGTAACTTGGGTTAATATAAAATATTTAATACCTAATGCAGCACAAGAAGCAACCAATCATCAGGGACACAAGTGACTTCCCTAGTGCTATCTAGCAAACCATTAACTCTCTGTTAGAATAAATAACAATATATTTGTTTTATCATTGTGCTTTCACGGTATTTAGAGCATTGCGACATTGTTTACGACAAAAGACTAATTTGTAAATTATATCTTTTTAGAGTCTTCGTTATAAATGAGACAAGCTGGTTTAACAAAGTATTTTCACACTTGCTGTTGACTGAAATGAGCAGTCATAATTCTTATGTGGTAACATAAGTCAAGCTAACATTAGACTAAATGACTTCATTAGACTCATGATTGGAGATACTCTATGACTTCGGTGCCAAGTTTGTTTTGAATATAGAATATATGATTTAGGTACATTGACTTGTAATTATCAGTTATAATTATATTCATAAAAGTCAGTTTGAATCTCAAGCCATTACAAATATGTGTATTATTCAGAATGCAGGTAGCATAGCATTGTATACGGATTACATCTATAAAACCAATTATGTTACCGATATGGCTTGTGAATGAAATATTCAGAACAGGTTGCAATTATATTCCTGGTCCCCCAGCCAGTGAAGATATTTTGGTAGGTGGAGGAAACTTCATGGGGTGGTGATTACTTGGAAGAAGTAGGAAATGAACTTTTGAAGGTTATGACTTGTTTCCAGGGTTCCTTTTCATCTCTAGTCACGAGGGAAAAACAAGCTTCCTTCATTTTGTGTCCCAACTATCATGTTTCATTTAAGTTATGGGGGCAACTGGTTATGAGCTGAATGCTGGAAAGCAGTGAGCTAAGCAAATATTTCTTCTTTTTAAGACTTGTTTATGTAAGAATTTTAAAAATATAACTAAAAGTTAGACTAAAATAGTTAATGATTTTATAATAAATTATATTTATACTATGCATATAATAATACACCTAAGTGCTCTATTATAGTTTATATGGCATAAACAAGATATAATTATATAGCACATTTAATATGAGCATTTTATGTAATAAAATGCTTTAAATGGGGATATATTCTCATAAGCCCATTGTGAGTTGAAAAGTGTCTCATTAAAGTATGTTTAGACCCCAGCATTGGAGGCTTAGCATTTTGTGGCATTTAACCGAATACAATGTGTTAGCATACTTTATAAACAAAGAGAGGGAAGCATTATGACAGAGCCCTGGGAGTCAGTGCCACATGTTTCAGAGTGCATTTTATTTAATGCCCCAAAGTCTAACTTGTCTCAGTCTTACAATGGAAGGAGAATAACATCCTGTCAGGATGTTTTGAGAATGAAATAAAAGGTTGTATACACAATGCCCAGTGCTTCCTGGGGTGGCTAACACTGACTATAAAGTGTGTGGCAGAGAAGAAGGAGACTGAGGGCAATGGAGAGCAACACTAAGTACACTTACCATCGTGGAGAGTCCTTGACATCGTCTCAATTCTGGGCTCACACGGACCTACTTTAGAAAAATCAAACAACGAGTTTCAAAGGCAAACAATGGATAAAAACACTCCAAAACCATCTAAGTTTTATAATCAAGCATTGCTCTGGTTACTTTTTGAATCATTCATAGTGTTAAGACTTTGAGAGACTAAAAATGCCCTCTCTATAGGAGAGGGGAGTTTTCGAATGTGATTTGTGATTTGTGGTTCTAAGTGAATATTCTGTGTGGTGGAAGAATACTGATTTAAAATTACACTTCCGTTTTTAAGAGTTCACCCCAGGGGTTGATATTAACAAGTACAACATGTGGGGAATTGGTGTATAAACCGAGCCAGAAAGTCAAAGTTTCTCAAGGGACCACTGTCTGAGACCCTTTTAGTCAGTGTAGAATTCTCCATGTGACGGACTGACAGACATACTCTGAGTAACAGTGGGAAAGAAACTGTGATCCCTGAACCCAAAAGTCAGACAGCATTCTTGGTCCACATCTGGTATTTAAGGCAGACTTCAGGAATCTTAGCAAGTACTTGAAACAAACATTAAATATATAGCATTTTCATGTCACTAAGGGTTAATAGAAGGAAAAAAGATGTTTATGTCTAAGAACACTGGTAGCTAAAACAGTGGCTTTGGCAACTACCGTAAAGCATTGCACGTTCACAGGAGAGTCAGTGAGTTAACAGAGATTGGAATAGGAGAAAAACTGCTTAGGATGCAAAGGCGATCGGCAACATGAGAGGAAAAAAAGGATGCTTTTTTTTTGCATGAAAGAACCATACTGTAGATTTGTAATGGGATATTCAAGAAGACTGGAATATATTTCTGTGATAGTCTTTAAAAATAGGACAGTTGAGATGTGCTATATGGAACATGGCAGTCTGTAGTGATTTCTCAAAGCCCATCTGAGTCTTGTGTTGCTCTAAAGTTCTCAGATGGTGCTCTTGAGTTCTTTAGTGGAAGGTATATGTGAGATGTGAAACTATAAATGATTTACAACATTTTAAGTGCTGCAGGGAATGGGTTATGCTGTGCCAGAGGGTTATTGTGGTATAATCTCATTAGATACCCAACGCTTTGCTTTGGAAGACCCAGGAAGTTGAAAACCCCACCCTCATACTAATCAGCATGTAGCTGCTGTGTCTATGAAGCAGTTATAGAGAAGAGGAAATGCTTATCAGGATGAAGACTTGTATGTGTCAACCCGTAAGAGTCTTGAGCTGACTTTATCAGATACAATGGGATGTTAGCCTGGCCAAGTTGTTACCTCCATAGTTTTCTGTATAACTGACTCGATATTTTAAGGGCTAGATTTTAAGCATGATTTAATTTTTCTGTCTTGGTCATTTAGCAATTAGTCCTTCCTTGAGACTGTTTCTTCTAGTGTCACTACAGACTCCAAGTAATAGTCAAAGAAATGATTAGGAATAGCATATTAGCCTCTGTTGTTGTAGGAGGAAAGAGGGTGAACAAAGATGTTACTCCAGGTCTTGCTTTTAACATTGACTCAGGGAAGAATCCAGAAAAATTACCAATGTTATGGGAATGTGAATCTTCATGATTTGGACAAACACAGTTGGTATATGCCAAAGGAACAGTATATGGTCTCCTGACAGTATGGATGTTCAAGACTCAGCCAACAATGATAAGAATTACCAACAAAGTTAAGATGTGTTCACAGATGCTGTCTTTTATTTGTGGCACATGGATTATACATTTGATATAGAATAGGAGTTGTTAACATTATTAGGCATACAGATAAAAATGTTGGAAATTATTTTTATAAATCAATAAATTTTGAAAATCAGTGAATCTTATTGGTCACTTTGAATGGTGGCCATCTATACATCTGTTTGGATCAGATGAAAGTCGTTTGGGCTGAAGCGAATGGGATCCCAGGACTGTAGCTGCATCTGATGCTGAAGACATTATCGGCTCTATTCACAAACACAGCGGTGGTAGGGTTCTGTAGGAGAATACAACCAAGAAAGTCCATGCACATTCATGAACACCCACCATATATATGTGTATGTGTGCATATGTGTATATGTGTATGTGTGTATGTAATTGTATAAGTATATTGTATTGTCTGACAGATTGGAGGTTGTATGCTGAAGAACTAGAAACCTGGCAGCTGATTAGTACCAGAGTCTGGGTGCCTCAGAACAAATGGGGGCAACGATGCAGTTCCACTGGGAAGCTGAAGGCCTGGAGAAGCCCATGGACGATCCTGCACTGAAAGCCAAAACGGGAAGAGTGAGAGCTACAGTAGCACAAATATATACTTGCTGAGGAAGAAGGGGTTTTAGCCACGGGCTTACCTTCGCTCCTTCAGTTTGATCTCACCTTTCTTATGCAGTCTCTTAGATAGCTACAATCATTCAGAGTCAGTGTTTGCCCCTCAATTGATGTTCTGCACCCCAGTTTTCTATTTAAACACCTCTCACAGACACACTTAGAAGTGTACTTTATTAATCTAGGTGACTCTCTGTCCAGTCAGTTGGATAATCAAGATTAAACATCACAACAGTCAAGTGGGAAGGCTCAGCATCTCCAGGTTTAATGGACCAGTGAAGCAGGTATAGCCATCTTGGTATCTGGGAGGTTTGCAGCCCTGTGCATGGTTAGAAGAAGGAAAGTTTAGTTCCTTCGTCAAGTTTCATTATCAAATAGTAGCATATTGCAAATACGTAAGTAATCTTATCTTTGCTAGGTCACATTGATTCATATTTTTTGATGGAGAAATATGGTTCCCAATCTTTAGGGAAAGTTACTCCATTTAACTTTTATCGCTCTCATACCTTTACGAGTAGGCAAAACATGTAAGTCAACATGCATCTTCTCTGAATTCTAGATTGTAAGTGAAGGACAATGAAATATGAAGGTAGAGTGATAAGCTTGGTTACGATGACCTGTCATACGTGTTAACAATGATATTGGATTTCACTTTTAAGACTGTGGGGGGACGAATGTAGGGAAAAGAGAAGCATTGTGAGCAAAGATGGAGTGGGAGGTGTCTGTCAGCATCAAACAGCGAATTATCCCTGGGTTCTCATCCACATTGCAACATCCCACGGCAGGAGTTATGCTTGGCTGGAACAAATCTGTCTCAAAACTACTGTGCTCTGCTTGATGCTTTAGAATATATGTTTGTTGCATGGATCCTGTAGATGTTAATATATGCAATTGACAACTGAAATGTTTCTTCAGGTGCCATGTATTGCATGTATTTTTAGACTCCATAATATCACCAGGCCTCACAAACATGTAGGTTGAAATAAATGGTCCTATAAAATTATAGTAGATCTGAAGGAATTCCTATTGTGTAGTGACTTCGTAGTCATTGTATCATTGTGGTGCAATAGATTACTCAAATATTTGAGCTGATGCTGCTGTAACAAACTACTGTACTGCCAGCCATAAAAGTGTAGCATGTGAAATGACATACAGTACAACATGTGAATCTGAGTGATAATAAATGATTACAGCACACAAATTCATATATTATATTTTTGTTGATTTGTAATGAGTTCTTTATAGAAGTATGTTTGCGGAGAAGTGTAATGTTATACATTCCTGACTCTAGACATGTATTTTGTGTTTGCAGTTTCTCTTAATTACATCAAGGTCAATTTGAATGACTGATCTTAACTTTGCAGGTTGGTGTAAATATACTCCGAGATGCCTTCAAAGTGATCAAATCACTTAAGGATTTATTACTCAGAACACATCCCACCACCGAGTGTAACATAAATGTAAACATTGCCACGTCACAATTATTGACTCAACGTTGAGCACAGTTTTATTTATATTGTTTAGTAGAGCCTATAGGTCCTGGTTCACAGTCGAAAATACTAATGATTTGCAGACCACCAAAAGTCTTGGTGTATAGTATGTTGGTGTTATTTAATGTGTATTACCATAAACTATTTTTTCAATTATAATGCAACCCTCTTATCTTGAAAATCAGGCATAGTGACTTATGCCTGTAATTCTAGCACTTGGGAGGCTGAATGAGGAAGGTTCCTGAAAGTTTGAAGCCAGTCTGGGCTACAGAATATGATGACCTTGTCTCAGTAAATAAAGTATAGATGGACCATGCCCAATATGACCCCCAGCCTGATATCATGAGGCCCAGGCTGGCAGAGCAAACCTGAGATGACCCCCAGGCTGGTGATAGCAAGGCCCAAGTGGGCAGTGCTCATCTGAGATAACCCCTGCCTGATGTCACATGGCATGGGCAGGACATAGCACTCTTGAGAAGACCCTAGACACACAGAGGTTCCAGGTGCCACTAAGATGAGCAAGTGACCAGTAGAAAGATGGAGGAGAGGGAGAGGCAGAGGGATGTGCACACAGAGATGAGAGGTCGAATTAGAAACTCCAGTGTGGAGAAAATAGCCTGACATGAATAGTCAGATATGCCACCTGGGACATAATGAGGTTCTGTCTTGTGATACTACTGAGAGCCATGTCTGGGTCAGTGGCCCTGCAGTAGTAGGAGTCTGTTACCCCCAAAGGCTAAATGGGTATCTATGTTCCGGGTTGCCACCTAGAGCCATGTTGATGTCTGAGGGCTGTGCAGAGCTGACCCAACCTGGGCATCATGGGAGAGCTGTCCCAGAAGGCATGAGGACAGGCGAGTTGGCACTGCTCCTTGTCAGCTGCAGTATTCAGGCATTTAGGCCCCATACCTTGTCCAGGAAGTGTAATGGAGCTGGTTCCAGGTTCTGGTGGTTGTAGGTAAGCCAGCCCTGAGGGAGTGAATGCCAGAGAGCTGGCCCTGCAGTTGGACTTCTGAGTAGTGGTAGGGAGAAGGAAAGATGCCACCTCCCTCCATCCCCTGCCTTACCTCTTGCCACCTGTGGTGGGTAGAAGAGCTGGCCCCAGTGTCCTGAGAGCAGGAGAGCTGGTTCTGCCCCTCACTAGCTGTATCACTTGGGAGAGTGGGTCCTGCACCTCACCTGGGCAGCTCAATAGAGCTGGCCCTGCTAGTGTGGGTGCAGATGAGCTGGCTTGGGGGACATGAGATGAGGAGAGCTGGCTCTGCCCCCTGCTGGCATGAAGCAAGCTATCCAGGGCAGTGCTGGAGAGCCTCCCAGCACCAGTGGTTGTATGTGTTCAAGAGTTGGCAGGCTGATGAGTTTAGCTACCACCCAAGCCTAAATCCAGGGCTTTGAGTTGTCCTATTCCAATATCTACCACATCTATGAGCTGTTGGAGCACATGAAGGGACTAGTCCTACTATACTTCTCCATGACAGGACAACAGCAGGATATCTGAGAGGAGTTCTTGTGAGGATCTAGTATGGTAGTGTAGTAGAAACCAGAGGCTTTGAACCAGATCAAGGACTCATTGCAATGAACATTTGAAAGTAAAGAAGTATGAATAAAATGGTATACGCTGGGACACACTGTCACACACTAAAACTTCCACAACAAGACTTTTCTTTTCTTTTGGTGAGGAGTTTACAAGAATAGATGATAGGTAAGAAAGGACAGGGACATGAGTGGGATTGAGATACATGATGTGAAATTCACAAAAAATCAATAAAAAGTTTTAAAAAAATAAATAGCAGACAAAAAAGACATCAGATATTTTTCCTTTTCAATATGCAATTATAAAATGCATTTTAAAGGTTATGTAAAGCAAGTGAAGTTTCTAAAATATTGCAGGAATTTGTATCTTTATTTTGTATTTTATATAAATTATAAGCATACACTAATGGTTGCTTAGAATATTTTTTGATTAGAAGTAAAATTTCTAGACAGTATTATAATATTAGTACTTAGGAAGTGAGGCAGGAGGGTTCCACAGACTTGAGGTTGGCCTGAGTTACATGATGAGTTTCTCAGTAGTCTAGAATGCAGAGTCAGACTTGTCTAAAAATACAAACAGAAAAACTTCTGCAAAGCATAATTGTGTGTGCCAAGAATCCCAGCATCTGTCCTATAGACACATATCCACACATGGAAGCATACCCACATGCAAATGAACACACACACACACACACACACACACACACAACCAACAACAAAACAACAACAACAAAAACCTAACCCGTATAGAATTAGTTCTACAAGGTTTAAGAGCACCCTGGGCTACATAGAGAGACCCTATCTGAAAACAAACAAATACCTAAACTTCGAATAAGCCATACCCACAAAGATAAACTAACAGGAAAGGCGTAGAAGACTATTCTTACACCCCAACTTCCTCATGAACACACAAAAGGCCAACTCCTGATTCTGTCTATGCACTTACCACAAAATCAGACTCTTATCTCTCCTACCAGTTATTTCTAATCCATGTCCTAAGGATTCATTAGTGAGATTAGGTGTACTTTATGAATGGTGAAGTTGGGAAGGTTTGCCACATGTTTTGCAGACTGTACACAGGTGTAACTTATGCATTGTAACCAAATATAAGAGGCCACCTGCAACTGAAAATACATGTAGAAACCGCTAGGGAGCTAAAACATGCCATTATAGATGTGTTCAATAATTGTTTTAAAGGCACAGTTTACATTACAGTTATAGTGTAAAGTGAACATTATACTAGAAAACAAAGCTTCAACCTTCATATTCTTCTTCAGTTAAAGATGTTTTTCTGAATCCAGAAAACAAAAGGTTTTAAGCTCCATAAGTTCTCTATAGAAAATGACTGTGGAATATAGTAGGACATTATATGTATATGACTTTCCATAGTGCTTTGGTTTAGAATATGCTAGTGGCAAGATTGATATTTATTTTATCTGACATTTGACTTGAATATCTTATCTTCATATGGAGACACAGATAAAACTGTTAATTACAATGGAAAAGTGAAATAACTTTTATTTCCCCTGGAGTCCTCTGCTTGATTTCTAGAAAGCAAAGATCTTGACTCTAAGTAATACTGTTTAAAGAGAGCCACCAAAAGGACTAGTGTAAGCATAAAACACATACATGAAAGACAGTTAAGCAAATGTATCCAGACAAGGTGAGTGAAACCAGGTTCTCTAAGGAAGGGGATGAAATTATCAGAAATACAGAAAAATAATAAAACAGTTAGTTTTGTTTGGATGTCATGGGATTTGCACAGACAAAGAAGAATATTGACACAGTGCTTCTCAGAGTCTACAAGTCAGCCCAGGATCTTACAACAATTCTAGTGCTGGTTGGGCGCCATTAGATCTTGGGTGAGGAATTCCCTGCGTTGCTTCAGGTTGCTTTCCCTCCTCCTCTCAGCGATTTTTAAAAGCAGTCAGAGCACAAACCAGGTTGGAGCACATTGGAGTGCTGCGAGGGTGAGGTGAAGGGCAGATCCTGTGAAGGTTTGCTGGGAGGTGTTAACTGAAAAGAACATTATTGTTCCTTCGCTTGTTAGCTGAAGATTGTTCATAGCCTGTAATGGAAATAGGTTAATTGGTGAAATGGATTGCTGAGTCCTTTACAGTCCGACATGTCTTTGTTAGGAAATTGATGGCTAAGAAGTTAAATTTTCTACTCAACTACACGTTTATCATTTTCAACACATCTCTCACTAATTCGATAGCAAGATAAACTATTTGTTGGGCTGGAAGAAAAAAATAATAGGATCTAAACAAATAATTCAATAGCAATGAGATGATTTCTTTCTGACTTATCAAACATACCTTCCCTTATAATTAAATGGCTTCTTATGGCCCTCAAACATATGAGTATCTCATGTGGCCACTGTCAGGATCCAGCACAGCGCTGGGAACATAGGGGCATCTGGACAAAGTCATCCCATGCACAGTCTTATGCTTCAACTCTCATGGCATTGCTTTATTTTTTATTAATTATTTTATTTATCTACATTTCCAATCTTGTTCCCCTTCCGGTCTCTCCTCCACGAACTCCATCTCCCCATTCCCCATCCCCTTTGCCTCTAAGAGAGTGCTCCCACCCACTGAACCACTCCTGCCTCACCCCTCTAGCCTCCCCCTTCTTTGTAAAAATCATTTTGTTTACATTTCAAGTGAATCCCCCTCCCCAGCTTCCCCTCCACTACCCCCCTACATCCCACCCTCTCCCCTTTGCCTCTATGATGGTGCTCCTCTACCCACCCACCTACTCCTGCCTCTCTCTAGCATCCCCCTAGGCTGGGGCATCAAGCCTCCACAGGACCAAGGGCCTCCCCTCCCATTGATGCCAGATAAGGCCACCCTCTGCTACATATGTAGCTGTAGTCATGTATCTCCACATGTTTACTCTTTGGTTGGTAGTTTAGTTCCTGGGATGGGTGGACCAGTTAGTTAATATTTATCTTCCTATGGGGTTGCAATCCCCTTCAGCTCCTTCAGTACTCCCCCTAGCTCTTGCAGTCCTCAGGCTCATTCCAATGCTTGGCTGTGAGTATCTGCATCTATGATTAGTCAGGTGCTGACAGACCCTCTCAGGGAACAGCCATATAAGGCACCTGTCAGCAAGCTCTTCATGGCATCAGCAATAGTGTCTGGGTTTGGTGCCTGCAGATGGGATGGATCCCTAGGTGGGGAAGTCTCTGGATGGTCTCTATTCCTGTTTTTTTCCCCTTTCTTTCCTTTAGACAGGAACAATTCTGGGTTAAAATTTTTGATATGGGTGGGTGGCCCCATCCTTCAACTGGGGGCTGTGTCTATCTACTGGAGGTGATCTCTACAGGTTCTATGTCCCCTTTGTTGGGTATTTTGGCTAATGTCAACCCCAGTGAGTCCTGGGAGCCTTTCTCTTTCCTGGTGTCTGGGACTTCCTAGTGGCTACCCCCAGTTTCTCATCCTCCACTGCTACCTATTTTTATTCAATTGTAAACAATGTGCCCCACTGCAGGACCCACCCTGCCCTTAAAGCTGCAGTTCAGACTGACATGTGGTTTGTATTTTCATTTCCTGAAGAGCATTTGTTTTGAGGTTCTCATGCTGTTGACTTATTTGAAGATTCTTTGAAAAACAGCCAGACCTGAGGTCTCTGGTAAACACACTGCCACTGAAACCTTTATTCAATTATTAAAGTTCAGGGATGAGCTTGTTTAACTGCATTTTCATTTTCTAGGTGCACTTGAAAAGATAAATAATCAGAATCTAAAGGAATGAAAACAAAGAAAAAATGCTTATAATGTCCGACAGTCCTTGAATAACAGTCACAAAATTAACACGGACATAATGACAGGTCATATATACTTGTGAAGGAATTAAGGCATATGTATGTAATTTAACAGATTGGTAACTTTAATGTATGTGATTTGACAGATCAGTAACTTTAATATTATGAAAGATTGGATTTAAATCACTATTGCAAGAGATGACAAAGGACCGAGTTTTTAGAAAGTCATCACTGTTGTGTTCCTGGGATAAAGTATTAAAAATGCTGCAGGACAGTGAAATCTCCCTCATACTTCTTGGCACACAAACCCAACACTTGAACAACAGAAAATAGTAACTTCCCAGACAACGACCCCAAGGCAGCACTTCCATCAGTCTTTGGCCAGATCCAAAAATGTGTTTGGTTTTATCCTAGTGAGAGGTCAGGAATGCCAGACAGGAGCTCTGGTTTCTTGACATCCGGTCTTCTCTATCTAAGTGACGCTAAGGATATGATCAAATGTCCAGACTGGACACAGACCAGCTTTAGAAGCATTTCTGGATATTTGTAATAGAAATGTGTTCTGTCTCGTCTCATCAGTCCATCTCCTAAATGATTTTCCATCTCCACTCCTGAGGGTGAATGTTAGATAGACACACGGGCATTTGTCATCTTGGAGGCCATTGAGGGTAGATATCTCCTTCTTTATCATCTTTTAACCCTACCACTCATTTCCTCAGCAGCACTCGAAAGGAGTACACCATGCCTGCTCCTCCTTAGACCTTAGGTCAAAAGCACACCATTCCTCTGGCCCTGGGTGGAAACATGCCCTTTGGTGCACTCTAAAGATTGGAATAATACATAAAATTGTCTGTTCCTTTAAGAGTTAATCCAACTGGGCCTTTCAGTTTCCTGGCTGTAACTCCTCCCCTCCCTCCCTCCCTCCCTCCCTCTCTTCTCTCTTTTCTCTTTTATCTCTCCTCCCTCCCCTTCCCCCTCTCTGCCTCCCCCTCTCTTTTCCTTCCTTTCCCCTTCCTTCCTTCCTTCCTTCCTTCCTTCCTTCCTTCCTTCCTTCCTTCCTTCCTTCCTTCCTTCCTCTACACTTTCCCTGGCACTCTGGACTTTTTCACTTTTTCTTAAGCCCTACCTCCCTTTTATCATGCAATGGTTTGTGACCTCCAAGGTGGTTTTCACAGACCCTGACCTTCTCCTTTCCATATTCTTCCTCACAGACTCTGACAAAATTTCCAGCTCCCAAACTCCAGTTAAGTTGCCCTTGGGCTTCCTTCTCTTTTGAATTCTTTTACTAACAACATTGAGAACTGAAAAAAGAAAATCCTGCTTTCCCAGATAATAGCTTCGGGTTTAGATGTTAATAAATCCATTAGTTGTTCTGACAGTCCTCACACATTGAACTTGGACTGTCCTCTCAAATTATGGTCCCATCCCCCCCACCACACACACACACACACACAAAGACTACCTGAGAGTTTGTACTAATCAATGTGAACTTCATACTACTGTTAGTGAGATAGCTCAGAGTAAACTGTGGTCACATGTGTTTGAGTAACAAACGTTAAAAGGCATCTTTGGATTAAGATATTTCTAAGGTCTATAGGAGAAATGGATTGTAGTGTTACATTCGATATTTTACGGTTAGTTTAGGGAACATGGCTTGGGTAATTCACTGAATACATAGAGACTGCGTTGTACTTACAATGCATTTCAAGACTTGTGAAAATAGGATTATGACTAGATATTTCTTATGCATAAGGTATAAGTTAATGGAAAAAAGAATTCATTGAAGCTCACAATGATGGTCAACCATAAATAGACTTCCATTTTTTAAAATAAAAATTGCATTCAAGGAAGTGGAAAGGTAGTCCATTGGTTAAGAGCACTGGCTGTTCTTTTGAGGACCAAAGTTCAATTCTCCACACCCACATGGTGGGTCTCAACTGTCTATACCTTAGTCCCAGGAGATCTAAGGTTTTCACAGGGCCCAGGAATGTAAATGTATGTTGACACATTTGCAGGAAAAATATCCATGCACATAAAATAATTTAAAAAATTACCAGGCAGTAGTGGTATATGCCTTTAATCCCAGCATGTAGGAAGCAGAAAATGCAGATCTCAGTGAGTTCCCAGCCAGCCTGGTCTACAGAATGAGTTCCAGGACAGCCAGGGATACACAGAGAAACTTGTCTAAAACAAAAACAAAAACAGAAATAAACAAACAGACAAAAAAATTACCGGAAGAACAAAATCAAAATTGCATTTACATTAAAAACCATAATACAAAAGAACACATTTCATAAACATCTGCTAAAAGAGTCAAGATGTTTGCTTACTTTACTCTTAAACATTAATGGTAAAAGTGAGAGTTGTAAAATCATCAGCGGCCACCTGTTTATTGAGCAATGTTCATTATGCACTTGTCCTTCAGCTCCCCTCTGTCATAAGTAACAGAGCTTTAAATTTGTGATTTGTAAATATATATCTACAGTGTAAGCCTTATTTAAGTGCTCCTAGAATCAGATTTCGCATTTGTAAAAGATTAACAGTAATATGTTTAAAAAAGGAACTAGAAAAAACAATTTTCTCATGCCTTTGGTAGAAACACAGGTGTAATATTTTTGTCTAAGAAAGCCTCTGCCTTTAATTAAGAGAGTAGATGAAAGCTATAAGGGTTGCTTGACAAGGGAACAGACAAGGGACAAGAAACTTAGATATTGGGCACCTTTCTCATGTGAGTTACCTAGTGTGTCTTTATGGCTCTAGAGTCAAGATTCTAAATGTTGAATTATTGGGATTTCTTGTTTGGTAGGTTTTGGTGTTTTTTTCCCCCAAGACATGGTTTCTCTATGTAATAACCCTGGTCTCCTGAACTCTTTGTAGATCAGGCTGACGTTGAACTCACAGAGATCCACCTGCCTATGCCTCCGGAGTGCTGAGATTAAAAGCCTGTGCCACCATGCTGGCTGAGTAGTTGTATTTTTGATCTTGTGGTTTGTAAGTTGGGTAGGTAGATGGAATTGAAGCCAGTGGCTTCTCTGTTAGCTCAAGGAAGTTCTTGGTTGCCAGCTTCTCTCTGTCCACTCTCAACTCTCATCTGAGAACCCAGCTTCTTTGGGGCAGGCGATTTCTGGATTTTTTAATCCTGCACTCTTAGCAAATGGTCAGAGCTTAAGCACAAGGAGGGGTCTTGCTGATCCTGTGGTGTCTTTGAGCATTAAATAAAAAATATATTGCACAGGGTAGGGCAACTGCTCATTCACTCTAGAGTGGGGATCTGCTCAATGTTGTTCATCTGCACTGGGTTAGAGCCAGCCTCACAAGAAGGGAAGACATTGTCTCACATATCACTCAATGAGGCCAGGGCATAGGATCCACACTGTTTTTTTTTTTTTCTTGTACCTAAGGAAGCAGGGCAGTCTTAAATGCCTACCAGTAAAAAGTGTCCTGGGAGAGAAACTGGGCAAGAAAAGGAAATATTTCATATTTTAGTACTACTTTTTAGTGAAAGTGATACCCTTTACTTGCTTTTTGGATTATGGATCCTTATTGTGTTTTACATTGAGATTTGACCAATACTTAGGCTTTACTGTGCCAGGATAATCGTTTAGTTGCTGAGAGGACCAACTTACATTCTTAGCTAAGGGTCTATCAAATACACAATAGGTTTTTAGTAGATAGGTAGGGAGAGAGAGGTGGGGTGGAAGGAGAGAGAGTAGGAGAGAGAGAGGGAGAGGGAGAGATGAGGGAGAGAAAGGACAAATGAATGAAAATTGGAAGTAAATAATGGGCCATCAAAATAGAGGATAATTCTGAAGACAGGAGTCTGGTAAGGCCAAATAATCCTATTGGACACTGGGGAAGCATTCTTCCATCTTGCTGTTCTTCTCCTGTTGGCTTTTCAGGAGGCCATCGGAAAGACCAGTCTGAGAAGGACTATCCATTGAGCAAATCAATGGCAGCCTACCAGGTAGTCATCTGGACACCGTGTGCCTGCAAATGTCAAGATACACTGCAAGCCTGGAGCAGGTTCCAGCCAACAGCTTAAGTTGCCCTGTGATGCCTTCCCTTCTCAGTTGTTTCTGTTCCCTTTCAGAAACAGGCGGAGGTGGGATAGAGAGAGAATCTGAATGTTTAAAGGCTCTTACCAGAAGAAGGGAAAGAGATATCTTAGCTGCTGGGAAGGGAAAATATCCTGCTTTGTTTATGTAGTCAAAACGCCAGTTTAAGTAAAAGGAGTTTCCACAGCTTGTTAAGAAAAAAAATTTTTTTTTCAGAAAATTGAACCTTTATTCTCTCTTATCTCATATTTACCTTTGCTACTAACATGAGAGCAATAAAACTCAGAAATCTTGTAAGTATTATGGCCTGTAAAGTAACTCATGAATGTAATATGTTTGGACTCGGGAAATATATTTTCCCCATTACATGCTACATGGAGTACACTGTATTTTCTCGCAACTAACTTTTAGAAGCTCGCTGGCAAAACAATTCAGCACAGCTAGCAGCTCTTTTCTGGAGACTGGGACTGTTATGATATCGAGAGCATTAAAAACATATGCTCTTCCCTGTTTCCTGCCTTGCGTCTTCCTTGAAAATGTTTATATTTGCTTGTGCTAAAATGCATTAAGTTTCATAATCCTGAACAACCTTCTGGTACACAGATTTACTTTCAAACAGCACAACTGGGAAAACAGAAGTTTTTGGTCTCTCCCACCCCATAAAAAGGGTCTTTCTTAGGTAGCTGTGCATTTTGTACAACACACAGGTGCCAATTTTGAATTTTTTTAAATGTTCAAATTCCAAAGCATCTGTTAAGATAAAATGATCTTTATGATGTATTTCTTCCTCTCCCAAATAACTTGCATTCACTGTGAGTAAATGCTGGCTTACCTATGACTTACCACCCCAATAATGAGACCAAAATTGGGGCTCATTTCACTTTCATAAGGTCATTTCTAAAATGTTCCACGACGTTAGTGATTATGATGGTGTTTCCAGTGCATCTCATGAAATGGCTCAACTGAAGGGGCTCCTTTGTCATACGATGACCCTAAAGTGTCTTCTCCTCGTAGACTAACAGTTTTCTAAGAACTGTTACTATCATTTAATTCTTCTGCAGCCAGAATCAGTAATATGTATCTCACTCCCAAGCCACTGCCCATTTAAGCCAGTGAAGACAGGGCAATCATTTTAAGTATATTAAATTAAACTTTCACTAGAGCTAGGGCATGCTAGCTGGAGAAGATTTATTATTATTAATTTTTACTTTTGTTATGTGCATCGTCACTTCTTTGTATTTAGACTGTATTACCAACACAGTCTGGGGTGGTCCTGAACTCATGGCAATGCTCCTCCCTCGGCCCCCTAAGCATTAGCATTGTGTAGGAGCCACCATCCTGGCTTGCAGTGTGACTTTTTAAAATACCAACCATCCTTTCACATCCCTCACATAGCTTTTGCTTGTTTTGACAGTTGGAAACTTTAGCTTCACACTGTCTGGTGTGAAATGTGATGTTAGCATATTCCATGGGAGAGGAGTCCAACACACCCTTAGTGCATCCAGAGTTGAAAGCCTTCTACTTTTGCCCCATTATCACACTTAGAGAGCGAAACATCTTGGCCATGTTTAATCTCTGAAATACTGAAATTGTGTCTCTTTCAAGGAGTGCCAGCATACCCAGCAGAGAAAGATGTGAACACACACAGCCCCTGTTCTCACATTTATGGCAACATGGATGAAAATTATCATTGTAATTCTAAGGACTAAATGTTTATTTGATAAAGAATGTGGTTTTTCCAAAGTCCACAATTTGTGAGCAACGCGGGCCAACTTTCAAAGAAAATGGTTTAACTTGAAATATTAAAGAAATGGGAAACCAGCTTGACTCTCAGCCCTTTTGGAATTCATTCAAGATTCAAATTGTTAAAAAGTGGTTCAATCTGCTCACTGCCCTGGGTCTGTCAGGAATTTTTGCACCTGTAGTAAATTGAAAAATCAGGAACGACTGCATTGTTAGAACACTTTCCAGTTGGATCATTAAGAACTTTCTAGAGATTTCTTTCCTTAGCAAGATGGCACACACGTAGTGTTTCTTCTCTTTTGAGAAGACGATAATAACAGCAACAAAGAGGCAATCATCTTTAACATGTTAAGAACTCCCATGTGGGCAGCATATGCCTTCACAAGGTTAGCACGCTTTAGAAGGGATTTAACTGTATGGAGGTTACATGGCCACAGGGATGGGTCTACTGGGCCAGCAGACATTAATATGGTTTAATCATTCTTATACAAATACTGCCTAGAGTAGAAACAAGTCACCCTGAACCTTGCTAAAGTGGGGTGATGAATCTAATAAGCTGCAAAGGCAAGAGAAAACAAGTAGCTTCCAAATGATTTTGTACGAGTAGGATATTAAATTTAAAAGGCTCTGATCATGAAGGGAACATTTAATAAGATTAACATTTTTCTGGTGCTACTCTGAATGGTCAGCTATGTTCTATGGGGCCCAGAAAAGGACACTAAGAATAATTCTGATTATCCAACTTTATTATGAAAACTGTATTAAGGAAGAAAGCTTGGAACCTGTGACAGACCCATGCCATTCATTTGTCTCCTTGTGAAGTCTTAATATTCTGACTGCATTGTTTACTGGTAGATCCTAACTCCCTAAATTCAGCTTGGCACATAGTACCTCCAAGGGTTCCCTGCCCATCTGTAGTCCATAAAGTGATTTGTGTTTTGAACATATTTCTCTGTTCACAGTCATGCCCAACCGGCGGAATAGACTTCTGAGTCTAAAATTGAATGATGTCGGGTTGGAGCTTAGAGAATTGTCAATATTTTTAGAGCGGAAGTCCAAGAGGACCTTAAACCTATGGATAAATGTCATAGTTTAATTCAGGTCAAGTATTTCAAAACACATTTTAAATTCCTAATCTTTAAAATGATGTACTTTAAAGTTTAAAGTACTGTTGAAAAAACATCTCTCTCCCCCTTGTAAGCTGTTTTTCAGGATCTCCAGATGAGCAGAACTTACTTGAACAAAAACAATAGATGTATCTATGAAAAAGAGAACTACATTTGAATAATTATTTTATTTTTACATTTGTTAAATCTGGTGCTAGTTCAGCAAGGAATCAAGAGACTAGGTCCGTAATATGTTCTGCCTCAACTAGGAAGGACCACAGTGAACTAAGGAACCAAGCGAAGACTTCTGATTTCTGACTGCAGTGTTTTGGAGAAAAGTTGCCCCAGTATTTCTTCTTTCGGCGAGAGAGTTTTGACAAACGTCACAACCTAGGTTGGGGTTGGTTCTGCTGAGGAACTAGCAGGAGAGCAAAAGCCCCTAAGAGGCTGTGTGTGAAGACCTCAAAGGGTCCTCTTTGGTTTTCTTGACTTGTTCATTTAAAGCTGTGTGCTGTTCTTGGGAGTCAATTCTAGTCTTATGCTAATGAAGGGATACCTTATAAAATTGGTGCCGTGTTTTAAAAAGAAAGCTGTCAAATCCAATTTGTGTTGTTCAAATACTCATGGGTATGGAGCCATCCCCTGGAGTATTTTGTTGTTGTTGTTGTTGTTGTTGTTGTTGTTGTTGTTGTTGTTGACTTACCAGAGGCAATATTTCTTTTAGGGGAGGACCTTATTTATTTTAGTTTATATGTTTGAGTATTTGGCCTGTATGTATATTTGTTCATTATATGCATGCTTGGTGCCTGCAGAGGTCAGAAGAGGACACCAGGTCCCCTGGAACTGGAATTACAAGTGATTGTGAACCACTATGTGGGTGTTGGGGATCAAACACCATTCCTCTGTAAGAACAATAAGTGCTCCTAACCACTGGGCCATCTCTTCAGCACCCAGGGCAACATTCTTACAAAACACTAACTCTCCTTCTCCTAGCAACCATCAAATATCAGTAGACCTTCAGGTAGGGGTGGGGCTTCCTGCCCAACTCAGTCCTCCATGTTAAGATTTTTGTCTGACTTGATAACCCATAGGTCTTGTGCAATGCCCTCACAACAGCTATGAGTTCACATGCAACTGCCCGGTGTGTCCAAAACGTGCTGTTTCACTGTAATCATCTACTGCCTCTAGCTCTTACAATGGAATAGTGGTTAGTCAGAAGAAGTCTGCTTAAAGCTATATCCAGTTGGCAGAATAATAGTAGGAGGTTCTCCCCTAGGGTATATGTCTTATCTGACAGATGTAAGTTCTGTCTTGTGAAGTGGGCCTTAAATCCAACCACTAAACGGTTATTCCTCTGTCATGCATGCTGCTATTGCACCAGAGGGCAAATCTTACCAAGCCAGTCATTATTATAATGGTAGTGTTCATGCTGAAGGCTTCATTTTGTCAATCATTCTGAAATGCAGTACTAAAGAAAATAAAGAAAAGTCAAGGTCACCCACGAAAGCAACAGAAATGCTTTTACGCCCAAGCATACACTTTAGAGGGATGTTAAAGAAGAATGGAATGTTAATACAGTGTGTATTGTGGAGTCTGGATATGGAGAAGGTAAAAATGGTCAGAGGTGAAAAGTCTTCTAAACTTGAAGTCCGTTAGTTCAATGTAGTCACCTAATTTCTTATGTGAAGTAAACTGGGGACTTGGATGATTCAGTACATAAACACTTATTTAGAAGACAAAGTACAGGCATGATAGGCTAATAAGTAATCAGATTTAGATGTCCATTTCTGTGTTGAACTGTAAGTACTTTTATTGTAAAAGAGTCTAGGAAAATGTAGCTGTGGGCTGTTAAGATGGCTCAGTGGGCAAACAACTTCTGTTGCTAAGATCAAATCTGATTCTTGTGACTCAGGTGGACAGAGTCTACTCCTGCAAGTTATCTTCCGATCTCCAAACACATGACTGGGGATTGTTGTAAGTATGTGCACACATACAGTTACACACCTGTAACGCTTTTCAAAACCTGTGTTTAATAATGATTCTTAAATGTTTTAACCTGCCTTTTAAGTCCACCACTCATCAGTGGTAGTGGAAAAGAAAGGATATAGGGGAAGTAGACCTGTTTAGAAATGGTTTTCTGGAGCAGCTCTCATCTGTGTTGTCTGGAAATTGACTGTTCAGTTCACGTGTCAGCAATGACAGCTTGTTCCACTTGCAAACACTTCACGGATCCACCCACAGTCCAGTTATGTAGAGTTGGGATAGCAAACACAAATCTGCAGTGATCCTACCTAGCAGAGACAGCTAGGCCTCAGCCTCAACACAAGTCAGCAGGAGGGACCCGGGCCAACAGGAACTCCAAGAAAAGTTCTCTGCTGTGCCTCTCTCAGTGAAGCAAAGATCAGTGAAGATGCAAGACCAACAAGCACTGCACAGCTAGTTCTATCAGCAAGCCAAGCCCATCCCCGTCACTGCCCATGGAGTCCTTTGAATTCTTCCTCCAAACATCATGTGTCCTCCACAGGTTGTGCCTCAGCATGTGTCTTGCCTCAGCAAGTGAGTCTTTCTCAGCTGATGTCACTGTCAAGCAGCCCAAGTCCATGGAAGCGACAAGAAACTGCAGCACACCACCAGAAGTTGTTTTGGTGCTTTTCACTCTCTGGAGTCTGGACAACTATGCAAAGTAAAGCAGGCCAATACCTGTGTGTTGTTAGCAAAGAATCCTTTATCCCATGTCCTTTCATGTGTTTGCTTTAACAGACCAGCCTTTCTCCTGTGTGTGATTCAGTCAACCATTTCTTCATGCGTTTGCTCCAGCAAAACACTGTCTAATACAACTGACTTTCCAAAGAACCCTTCCATTTTCTCTTCACACACCCATATAAAAATAAGTAAATATACAAATGAACAAGTGCAGTAAAAATATAATCCTGTAAGCAACCTAGACTCTTGACATAAGAGAGCTTATGAACTCCTACATCATCGAGCAGGGTATTTGTGCAAATCACTATATTTTAATAATCTCTTCAACTTTTCAGAAAGTGTTCTGCATCAATAAGTCCTGCAATTCCAGTGTGGCTGAAACAGAGGGGATCATTACCTGAAATTACTTGCTTCTATACTAAGTGTTTATTTTGTTCTAAGCACAGAGTTAACACCTGAATGGAGTGTTACAATATTACCAGCAGACACTCTCTAGCTTCTTGACCTCTAGTTCCACCTATGATATTAAATATGTTGGGGAAGGAGGTTAAAGATTGAAATGAGTTTTTCTTTAAAACAAGAGACATATTTAGATGCAAATTTTAATATGAAGCATGACTCACCAGACAATACTCTCTCTTTTCTGAGTAGCACTGAATTTTTGGGGGCACTGAAAATACAATGTCAAATTCAATAATGTCAGAAGTATTCTATTTTTCTGAATTAATTAGCACACTACTATACAAGATCTTTACCCAGTATCCTTTTTAACTTCAGACAGGAATAAACAATACATTGTCTCTATTAATCTACCTGTCTTTTCATCAAGACACTGAGACTCCTCTGATTCATCAATCTTTATGTGGAGTGACCTGTTGTAAGGTCAGACAACATCAGCACAGGTAGGCATGCCAACACCTACTCTGGAATAGAGGCAATCAGGCTACCATAACAGGAGATCACTTGGGAGTTTAGAGAAGGTATATGGTGTCTCTGAGTCATTACTCCTTGGATTTCAATCCAATGCCTGCTGTACTCTTTTGAATCTAGAATCACCAAGACACCAGTTGTCACTGAGTTTCTAGTTATTTTTGCCCATGTTGGAGTTTTTCAATACATTTGTGTTATTTTTCCACATCCATGGTTTTCATGAATTTTTATATGTATTTAATAAGTTATTTTTTGTATTAAACATTCACCATGCTATGTTCTCAAGGAAAGTGGGACCTCCTGTTTCCCTATTATATACATGAGAACTCTGAGTTCTGCTTATTTGCACAGCCTATGCTTTTAGCTCTTGGCCAAGGCTGTACTGACCAATAAGGATACCATTGCTGTTGATAAATTTCTCTACCAAAATGTAGGGCATCCCAAAGGAAGATGCCCTAAAGCAAGGGACAATCTTCCCAAAGAAAATAGACATCTCTCCCAGACTTTGGTTGCTTCGTGTCTTCTGATGGAATGAGTGCCTGTGCTCTAAGGTGTTGGTCATTGTAACCATTTGGCTTGTCGCCTGTCTCCCCTTTTAATTCTAGAAGCTGACTGATTCTGTTCCTGTAGATCTTGAATACATTTTTCTTCTATTCCTATTGACACTCATACCAGCTTAACTTCACCTTCTACCTCTTACTTGACTAATAGGGGAATTTCCCATTGCTTTTTCCATCTTTCCCTTCTTTAATTAATTCTACTTCCCTTTATTACATTAAGTTTTTACAAGAGCATCTCTAGCCAGCTGCTGAGGTCCCCTAATCACTCCCAAGCTTTGAGGCTATCCACCATCTGATGAACAAATGCATCTAGCTGAGGTTGACTGTCCCCTGATCTTCCTTTATGTGGAGATCAAAATCGAATACAGAGAGAGACCAGACAGCAGAGAAGTCTATGAAACATGGTACAAATAAAACATTATTCTGCACTACAAAACGGTAGTAGTAATATAGTCAGTGTAACCATCATGACAAATGGCAACTGGCATTCACTTGTGGCAAAAAGTAGAGCTGGGTACCATGTTTGTTGACAGAGCGTCTGACTGGTCCTGGCGGTCTGCTTCTAATGATCTTTACCGATTACTGACCCGAGACTTCAAGCCTAGCATTATTATCAGAGCTTTGGATTTTTCAAGGGAAGTCAACCCTTTAGAAGAAGATTGGGCAATTTCCCAATGTTTAAATACTGGCTGCTAATTCAAATAAAACTGTTTCTGCAGTTAGAGAATTAAACATTGGGCAGGCCAAATAAGTCATCAGTTGGCTTAACTCAGTTCAGAGTCTGACTGTCATCCCCCTTTCTATGGTAATGTCTCTCTACTTCATGCATAACCCAGCATTCTCCCACCATGATCTCTTGTCTTGGTATTTGTCCTAATTACTCTGGAAATTCTTATCACACTGAACATATTGGAATTGTACTTTTAATTCATATAAACTCAAAACCATGTACCCTATAAAGCTCTCAGCAAGACATTACATCTTACAGACATTGAGTCATCTCTTTTATGGCCCATTCCTTAGCTCTGCCACACACATTAATTCTTCATATGATCCTATTTGAATAATATTTTAAAATAAAAATATCTCTGGGAACCGTTGCCTTTGTAAATAGCTCCCAAGTGCACCCGAGAACCAACATTTTAATACCCAACAGGCCTTACACCCATGAGAAGGGAAAGAGATCTGTATTTAGGCATTTTTTGTCTCATTTAGAAATTTCCACCCTTTCTGTTTCTTATCAAAATAGCTGAGTCTATTCTGGCCTTGTTTTCCTCCCCAGAACCCAGTGCTGTTTTCACTGGGTCTAGAAGAGCTTGCTTGTGTTTCACAATGTTGTATGCTATCTGTATACTGCAAGCAAGAAAATCATGGTACCAGATGGGCATCACCATACTGAAGCTGGTCCTATCTAGTTCTAGGGAGACTGAGGCAGGGGCATTCAACCACAGTCAGACATTAGCCAGGTCTACATAGTAAGTAACATGGCAGTTAGGGTAACATAGCCAGATACTTTTCAAAAATACTTAATAAATGGATAAAATAAAAAGTGTAGAAAGCTAATCCGAGTCAGACAATGTACACATTTGCATATCCATGTTGTCATTTATAGCCCGTTTATGTCATCTTCCACATACCATGCCATATCATTCAATGTAGAGATTTGGGTTCTGAACCTGAACTTATTCTGTTATTCCGTGAAGTCCTAGACCATTGTTTATATAACAGTATACACCAGCAGGCTACTGAATCCCAAAATGATTGAATGTGCTGGAATTTAGTCATTCCTATCTGAAAGTGTTCAGCCTGGCTCATGATCTCATGTAGTTAATTTAAAAAATGCTAAAAATATATGCTAAACAATTTAACAAACATAAAAATCCCTTTGCACAATCAGCCATGTAATGTGAGGCGATATTGTTATTTATATGTTGATGTGTTATTAAGTGGAGTTTCTCATTCTCAGCAATCCCTTTTCAGACTATGACGTCATACCTTCTATTCCTTGAAGTTCATGCAAAGTAGCAAGTTGCAGAATTTCTGTCACTGCCCAGAGATTAGATTAGACAGAAATCTAAGGGACTGTAGACACCATGTGGATGGGTTATGCAAAGGTGTACTAGAGAGTTCAGAAACAGAGAGAACAAGTGTTGAGGCAGTCAGCGAAAGCCACACAGATTGATCCCAGCTAGAGCTTCTATGGCTGCTGGTCCCTGCTGATCCGTCTCTTCCCCCCTCACTTCACGACTCTCACCGGCTAGACTGTACCAGCTGCATACAGGAAACAGTACAGGGGAGAGGAGAGACATGAGCTGGATGGATCAGAGTAAACGTTTCCTGTGCTGTGGAGTTGAGGAAAATTACTAACTGCTATCGAAGACTGGAGCATTTCTTGCACACCTGATTTTGTGGCCTCTATGTTAGAGCGGCCCCAGCTCACAGTGAGCAGTTTCAGTTCGCTTTTGTGTTCCTCTTCTAGACCACTGGTTCCCAAACTTGTCTACATGCAGAAACCACCTGAAGAACAGAGAGACCTGTCCTTGTCCAGCTCATCTCCAGGGGTTGTCATTTCAACGGCTCTGCAATGAGGTCTGGGATTTGTAACTTCTCCAGGTGATCATAATTTCCAGACCAATTCTCAGAATCACTATTCCAGAAAGTTCTAAGTCTCTATAAAGGCATGGCTCATTTCTGTGCCATCTAAAAGAAGACTACTTATACTCTATAACCAGTTTGGAACCGAAAAAGTCCAAATACAATTCTGAAATTATAACTTTGTATCATGGGATAACAAACAAAATGCCAAATCAGCTCTATTTAGTAATTTACCTATCACCTTATAGACAACAGCCTTCAGTAAACTGTTTCTTATTATGAATTACACTGACCAGACATGGATTGGTGGATTATATGTAATTCAAAGTACATATGTGTGAATGAATGAAAATATATTCACATTTCTAGATGGAAAATAAGGTCTAAATATTTTTATCCCATATCCCCTGTAAGCACAAGCTAAGTAGAATGTTTAAATGTCCTGTGTCCTGGCCCTATCTACTGACCATCTGTCGTCTCTCTGCCTGTGCTTGCTCCCCCCACCACATGTCTGTGGATGTTCTCTTGTGTGGACATGATGTACATGTATGGGTACAAGCACATGTATAACTGTGCTTGCAGAATTGAGAGGGCAGCCTTAAGTATGACTCCCAGGAATATTATTTACCTCTTTGAGACTAGGTCTCTCATTGGTTTGGTGCTCTCAAATTAGGCTAGAAGGGCTGGCACATGCACTCCAGGGATCTCCTCTTCTCTGCCTCCCTACGGCTGCTATTGCAAGCTCCTGTTAGCATGCTATCATTTTGATACAGGTTCTGACCAAGCGGCTCTACTCATTCTTGGCTTTGTCAACTAAACTATCTTCCCAGCCTGGTTTGTGTGTTTGTTTGTTTAATTCACTTTACATCCTGATCATAGCCTTCCCCTCTCCTCCCAGTTCCCCCCCCATGCTTCTCTTCTGAGAATGTGGAGTCCAACCCACCCTAGCTTATCAGGCCACTGTAGGCCTAGGTATATCCTCTTCCACTGAGACCAGACAAGGTAGTTCAGTTAGGGGAACGGGATCCACAGGCAGGCAACTGAGTCAGGAACACCTCCAGCTCCAGTTAGTCCTACATGTAGACCAAGCTGCACATCTGCTGCATATGTGCATGGAGGCAGGGGTTAGGGGGAGCTTGGTCTAACTCATATATGTTCTTTGGTTGATGGTTGGTGGTTCAATATCGGAGAGCCCCCGAGGGTCCAGGTTAGTCAACATTATTGGTCTTCTTGTGGAGTCCTCTCTCCTCTGGATCCCTCCCTCAATCCTTCCCCCAACTCTTCCACAAGACTCCTTAAGCTCTGTCTAATGTTTATCTGTAGATCTTAATATGCAGAAATTCCAAGTATTGTAGTGTACACTCTACCTAACAGTCCAGTTCTCTCTCTGTGGATGTGCAGTTCCCATGAGACTGTAAGTCACCCAAAGGCAGGAGTCTTGTCACATTTGCATGTCACTCTCCAGCACCAAGCAGCACCATACATATTGTACAGAAGATATAAATATTTATTAGATGAGTGCAAAATCAGAAATGTAGGTCTGTTCCTTTTATTTCTTACTGTACGTCCTAGTTCCTCTTGAACTGGAAAGGACTGAAATCAGTTGAGTCGTGAACTGTGACAAAGAATAGCCATGTGAAGAAGCAAATGCACTTATGTGCCTCAGCAGAACTCGATGTCACTGATTTGAGTAAACACTGAGTCTGCCCATTGTTCCTCAAGACATTTTTGCTGTTTCCTTCAGGGAGTTCAGAAATGGTTTTGATTCAAGTCGGATTCTACGTTGCTCATCTTAGTCCGCCTCTGTTGCTTTATTGACACTTACTATACCTTTAAATTCTGTATTCTTTGTGCAATTTCTGGATTGCCTACATACAAAACCTGAGATGCCCAAACCTGTGCTCATCTAGAACAGTAATATTAATAGATTTCAAAGGCTTTCCTAACTTTAACTGCCCACCCCTAATTTTGCATCATGTATTTTCTATCTGATCACTTCAAACAGAAATATACATTTATCTTTCATAATCAGACATTGGGTTTTGTTCCACTCTACCTGATAAATGCTTACCAATAAATGTATACTGTGTTTATTTGGCGATTTTCTGTTAAATGGGCATTGGAAATGTTCAACATGCTTTTCATCTTAACTTGTGATGAAGGGGCTCTTCGTGTGTGCTAAAGGTTACCTTGTGTGTATACAGAAGGCGATGGCTCAGTCACAGGCTATGCAACGAAGAGTCTCCTACAGGTTTGTAATTTAAGGAATTATCACAACTGGATTCAACTCGTACATGTGCAAAAGGAACTCATTTGTATGTCCAGATTTTTGAAAATTTCCAATAATTTATAGGTGATATGCACAGTATAATAACACTTACAAAACATATAATACAATACACACAGTATAAGAGATTGAGCAATATAATTGAGTACCTGGCCAAATGTATTTCTTTTGAGTAAAATTATTTTTATAATATACCGTTGTTTTTAATTATTCATAATTTATTATTTGCACATGTATCTATTATACACATACTTACACATGTATCTATTATACACATACTCACACATGTATCCATTTCATGCTGATACCTTTAGTAACTTTGTTGCAAGTGTTTATTGCTTTGCTCTTGGCCTTGCTATTTTCTTTCTCTTTAGAGGAAAAGAGGTTTACTGTTGTAAATTAGTTTTTTGCAAGTTAAGCCATGAAGTCACAGGGAATGGGCCCCTGAAGCTCCCAATCTTTCCTTTAGTCCTCACTAACTGGGCTTCTCTGGCTGCAGCAGGCTGGAGCCGAAGCTCAACCCACGTACCTCTCTCGTTGGCTTTTGTTTTTCCCTGATTGTTTCCCTCCATCCACGTCAGGAAGCTGTCTCTGCTCTCAGAGTGTCTAATAGGCACAGTGCACACTTTACGCCTCTTGTTAATGACTTTACCTATCATTTGCCTGTTTGCCCTGATGCTCATGGCGTGCTGAGTGATGTTGAGGATTCTACCAGGTTTGCCATGGCAACAGCACTCATTTGCTTGGTGTCTACCATAACACACTTTTGTACATTTGCATGCATGTGATCAGAGCAGCAGCCTTAACTTCACTGAAGTCCCAGAGAACACATACCAGGTGCCTCTCCTCTTTCCCTTTGTGCTTGTCACTTTGGCAAATTATTGGAAAATGGCTGCTGAGACGGAAAGTGCCTTTTTCCTATTTTCTTTAGGATGTGGTTTAATTTTTAGTGTGGTCAGTTCATCAACATCGTCCCTTTTTCTTTGTGGTGTGTGTATGTGCACACACATGTGTGTTCTGGTACTCGGAGGCCAGCGGCAGACATCAGGCGGCTTTCCTTATCACTCGCCACCTTGAGTTTTGAGACAAGGTCTCACACAGAATGTGAAGGCTATCTGTTTGACAAAACGAGCCACTGAGCTTCAGAGATTCCCCTCCCTCCCCTGCTCCACAATTATATGTGTACTCCCATGCCTGGCTTTTTACATGGATTCTGGGGATCTGAACATGGATCATGTTAATGGAGAAGGACTTTACTAACAGAGCCATCTTCCTAGCTCCCTCAGTGTATCATTTTGGGAATTAAAGTGCCTCAAATACAAAAATATGAAAATATTACATTTAACATAGATCTGTATTTTTCTAACTATGTCTCTCATATATATATATATATATATATATATATATGAAAACTATATATATAGTTTTCGTGTATTATTTTTATTTTTAATTCTAAATCCTGAATCTAAAAACAAGTTATATATAGAATTGGGGATGCCAAAACATAACTATTTATTACCAGAGGAGTATTTTATAGGGTTTGTTTTATTATTTTTAAACTATGTTATATGTATGCATTTGTGTTTGGGTATGTGTAGTGAGTGGAGGTGTGTATAGAAGCCAGTGAGGTCAAATCCCCTGCAGCTTGAATTATAGGTAGATGTGAGTCACCCAACATGAATATATAAAAAAAAAGAGGTGATGCTCTTCAAGAAAAGTACACAACCCTAATATGAGTCATCTTTCCAGCCCCATTAACATTTCCTGAAAGAAAAATTGCAGCTTAGTATTGTGTAATCATTATATTATACTTTTATTTATTTATTTCAAACAAAATCTTAATTTTGAAGAAACAACTGCCCTTTCCAGCTCAGGCCCAAATGTTCCACACTGGACACAGTGACTGTATCTTCTCTAGACACCTTATGTATCTTTATATGTATTCCCCGGATATTTATAAGAAGATAGATAATAGTAAACTTAAATTGTGTAAACCCTGGGCCTGGAGTATTGGCTCAGTGGTTAAGAGCACCGACTGCTCTTCCGGAGGACTCACGTTAGATTCCCAGCACCTATGTATGGCTAACAGCTGTCTGAAGTCCATGTCCAGGGCATCTGTTGTTCTCTTCTGGCCTTTATGAGCACCAGTCATGTAAGTAGTACCTCGACATATATGCAGAACACTCATGCATAGAAAAACTAAAAACTAATAATTTAAAGTGTATAAACCTAGTAGCACCCACTGGCATAGTATCAATAGCTCCGTCTTTCCGAGCTGTTGCACCGTACTGGATCCTGGTGGAAATCCTCACTGGTATTCCTGCTACAGTTCTTGCAACAATGCTATGAAGTCACGCACAAACCATCAGGGGGCACAGGAAAATAAGAGGGGCTGCTTTGTAAAACTTGAGACCAAGCCCGAGGTGTGTGGCTGCCTAGTTCTGCATTGTATCGTGAGCAAAACCTTTCAAGGACTTTATTTTTAAACTAGTGGACATATTCAATTTTGATAGGAATTTTTTTAAATTTGTGGGGACATACAGGCACCGTCCTGTCCGTGTTTCCCAAGTGGTCTCAGAAGCATTGATGCTCCAGGATAGAGCTGTGCCCGGCACCTGTTGTTGTTTCCAAGCAGGGTCTTGCTATGTAGTCTAGGTGGGCGTGGAATTCACCATCCTCACGCCTGTCTTCCACACCTGTACAATCACACCCTTCAGATGAGGAGCGCTTAAATCCAGCCACAGCAATGAATCACTAGAGGTCTCGGCCTGTGGCACACAACAGGTGCTTACTAAGTGCTGGCTTGTTGAGAGAACAATAGTCACAGGCTATTTCGGGCCAGCACTATTAATCCTTATTTTATTACAACATTTTTCTAAATATTGGCATACTTGAAATTCAAGGGGAAATAAACAGGTTTCTCTATTGTAAAATGACTGTGCAAGGTTGGGTTTATCTTTAAATTGTTGTGTTTTACATAATGATTGTGTTTTAGTATATAGTGCATTTATATACTAGTTAACAATATAACTAATATATTTTAAATATACTGTTGGCAATATTAAAATAATTTGGAGGTAATACAGCTACATATGTAAGGTGTGTGTGTGTATGTGTGTGGAGAGAGAGAGAGAGAGAGAGAGAGAGGAATGGAGAATTATCTACTCAAAGAATCACTCTAAAATAAAATGTTCTTTGTAAATTATAACTTTTTGAAAATTCACATGAGTCAAAAACTATTTAGAGACTCCTTACACTCTCTCTCTCTCTCTTATTTATTTATTTATTTATTTATTGATTATGGTTATGATTTGAAAAAAATCTGCTTAATAAGGTCATGGTACGATCTCAACAGCTTTACACAACAGATTTTAAAAAGCCACCTTTATTAGTCTCAGAAGATCACTATAAAATTATGTTCTTACTATACACAGAAGAGAAAAAGACTCCTTATAGTTTATGTCAACCTCAAATAATGGTGATATATTGTTCCACACTATGTTGTTTCACTACGAGGAGGTTTTAGTTAACATTGTCAAAATAGTGAATAGCCCTTTAAGGGTCTCCAATGGTCATTCCAGGTTTCTTTCCAATAACCCAGAGCTGTGTGAATGCCACTCACTGCAGTGGTTCCCGAGGGGCCTGGAGAAAGCAGTGGTTTGCTACTCTATCCGGTCCTTCAGCCCTTAGAGGGATCCTAGACTACTTGTGCAGTTTCTCCAGGCCAACTGTGAGTGTCCCATTCCTCAGCTCTGCTGATGACTTTGCAAAGCTCTTGCCAGTCTAATTGCTTCTTGTCATTGCTATTTAAAAGCTCAGGGCTCTTTGTTTACAGAAAATAAAAGGACATGAAAGAGAACTCATTTCATGTTAAAGCAGCCAGAGTTCTGAATCCGACATCCCGTCCCCAACCCAGCAGCCATTGTTTCTGCACACTAACTATAACAACCTCATGGCTGTAGGAAGACGAAGTCATTTGGAGGAGAAATTTATTGCTTCAAAGGCATGAAAATGTAATGTATCTCTTGAAAGACAGATCCAAATGGAGGTCTGGGCACACGTTTCAGATGTGATCTTATTTTGCTAGCTTGTAATGGCAGCAGTTAGCCTGCAGACTTGTGTTTTTAAACAGAGAGCAATGAACAAGCATAAGGAGGCAATGGCAGCTTTGCTGTAAAGCGTTCACTTGGCAAGAACCATGGGGTCACCACGTCCTTTATCTGGGAAAAACAAAGGAAGTATTATTGAAAAACAGCAAAATATTGGTACTATAATTGAAATTAAATAGAATTAATGCAAAAAGGGTAAACAAAGCCCCATTCTGTAATAAGGGTGCGACCATATGCTTTACTCATTTATTCATTACCAAATCTCGAGTTAGACCAGCCTTACTGCTTGGATCGTCAGAAGCCAATAATGTATTGGTGTTTGTATGTTACTCTTCCTCTCTTCATTGGGAATGAACATATGTGTTAGAGGATTGGACAAGGAAAAAAATTTCCAGGAAAGATAGTTCTGGCTGATGATTTTCACTGTATCTTCATCCTTCTTTAGAAATTCATCTGAGCACCGATGACTTTGTGTACTTGCCCTTACAGATGATAAGAAAATGTCTAAGTATCACCAAGAGCAAAGGAAGTAATTGAACATATTTATAAAAACCAGTGGATGGCATCGCTGGAAGGTTTGAGCAGTCGATGCTGGAACAAATGATGCTGATATTTTTTTCCTGTTGCATTTGAAGTTAGTGTTTGTAAAAATATTCCAAAATCTTCAAAATCAATTAAGGTGCACTTTCATAGAAGCTTAAAGTTCAAGACTCTGAGGAACATAAGTGGAACTTCATTTACTCAAAACTAATGGGCCCTGATGTGATTGGGATTTCAAGAAATGGAGTCCATGGTGTAACGCTCATTTCTTTAATTACATGGTCATTTTGTTTTAATGTCCTCTTTACACTTCTCAGGGTTCAATCATGCCCCAATAGCCATTTTTTCTTTCCCTTAGTATTTTATCTTTCCCCGTAACTTTTATGTCTTCATCGAGAATTGGGGTTATACTTAATGTCTTAAGAAGCTTCTCTAGGGTTGGATAGATGTCTTAACAGTTAAGAGCAGTAGGCAGCTCAGAAACACCTGCAAAACCAGGACCAAAGGTATGATACTTGTGTCTGGCTTCCCTATGTACCTGCACACACGTACACACACACACACACACACATACACACACACACACACACAAATACAAACACACACAAACACACATACAAACACACACACACATGCATACACACACAAATACACACACACACACACAACAAGAAACAGTTTTGTTTCATCTTACAAACAACAATCAGTCCCTTTAATCTTAATGGCATTGGAAATGAAATAATTGTTCTTTACAGTGCCTCCTCTAAGTTGGAAATGGGTAGCAAGAAGAAATTTTTTCTTGACTTATTAATCTATTTCTGCAGCATGTTGACTGATTTCAATATATTCTAGAGAAGTGGAAAGACAGACAGGAAAGTAAGCTTTTAAATTCTGTTGTAGAGTGCATATTGGCAAATGGATTTTTAATGTAAAGCTTACATACCATACATAGCACTATAAATCCCCTCTATGATTTTCTTCAGGCATAAGTTAGTCAGTAAACCTTTTTGGTGTGATTACCTCTCACAATATATTGGGGAAAAAAGAAAGAGAAAGCAGAAAGACAGATTTGAGTAGGAAAATAGAGCACTCGATGCAGAAGGATGTCAAGTGTAACGGTTTATTGTTTTTTCATACACGATGATATTCATTGTGTTTTGTTTGCAGCTGTTATAATATTATGGCAAATTCAATTCTCCCTCTGCTCCTGCAATGCTCACTATTATGCTCTAGAATAGGACAAGCAGTCGGGCTCCCTTTAAATATGTAGGTACGATTTAATCAGTGGATTTGGTTATTATAGTGATGCCCTCTGGAAAAATGAGAATGATTTCATGAGCTGAAGATAGAAAAATTTTCACAGTGAAATAAAAATAAGCAGGAATTTTGAGAGTCCAAGGATGTTTGATACTAGTTATTGGGGAAAAATAGCTATAGGTGAACTGAAACAGAAAATAAAACAATTTTAATATAGACCTTAAATCATTCACAAAATCAGCTCAAAATGGATCATTGATATGAATGTAAACCATGAAACTAGGAAGGCTCTAACAAACAGGCTAGGACATCATCTAAAAGATCTTGATGGTGAGGAAGAGCTCTGGTATGCAGCGATGTAGGCACCATTCATGAAGGAAGCAACTGACAAAGTAGAGTAGATGAAAATGAAGAACATCTCTATGACCTTTGATATAAGGAGTGAGAAGACAAAGGCAGGGTGGGAGAAAAACTTCCAATTGACCACAGCCAGATAAAGGGCCATGGTATGCAATATATAAAGAACTTATAAAAATCTAAAGATAGGCAAAAGAATAAGCTAGTTAAAAATGTGGATGATACCGGAACAGTTCTTCCCAAATAAACGCACAGAGATAACCAAGGAGTAGATAGAAAGATTGTCACCGTTATTGCAATGCCCATAGGTCGGAAAAGGGTGCAGAGAGAGATAAACCACTCTGGATATGATTTCATGGAACAGCATCTGCTTTATTGCATGTGAAGAACCATTTATTTAGTAGAAATCTATCCACCATGATGGGTTAGCACATTACCCTGGAGTGGATAGTGAACACCCATACTACCAGAGTCTCTATGTAGAAGATGCCCTTTAAAGGAGGTATGGAGAATGCAGTAAGCCCACTGTAGGATACCCAGGCTGCTAGAAAATGCAGGGTTCTGTCTTCAAGGACATGGTGTGGGTGTACCATGCTCCTTATTTAGAAGAACAATGTGACAGACAGGCGGACCTTCAGGTCATACCTGCCTTTCCTCCTATAAAAGACATTAACTACCACATCTTTAAGTGACTGGAAGTTAAAACAATAGAGTGGTCCTGGCACTCCTGTTAGAGTGGTCAACAACCAAAACACTGACTGTAAATGCTGGGGAGATGTGATCAACATGAGTGGGTCAGCATTTTGGGAAAGAATGTGGCAGTTCAAAAAAAAAATGGTACTCTCATTATATAACCCAGTAATTGTGTTCCTTGATATTTATTCAAATGCATTATAATTTGTGTCCACACAAAAACCTTCATGTGACAATTGATTCCTTATTCATCCATTATTAACCCAATTTGGAAGCAATCAAGATACCTAGCAAGTAAGACGATAAATAAACTGGGATCCATTGGAGGACCCCAGTGTGCTGAGCTGGGCAGCATCTGTGACTTTACTTTTCCTGGAGTGTTACACAGTTGCCATAGGACAATCTGGGAAAAGCATAATCATGGACAATACAAATATCAGTGGGTAATGATTATAAGGACAAGTAAGAGAAAGAGAATGGTGAACACACAGGAATTTGAGGGCAGGGGAGTGACACTGCAATCCTGCAGGAGAGGGCAGGGGAACTACACTTCGTGATACTAAGGGAGTGGAGCCATGTTGTGTTCATTCATAAAAACTGACCGAATCAAGACCCACACATATAAATGTAGGACTGTGTGGAAGTGCTGAGTTATTGGTTGGATCACTTGCCACTTTGAGGCAGGAGGATGATTATGGAGAAAGTCATGCGCATATGGAGACGTCGAGCTAAGTGGAGTCTCTAAACCTGACCGTGTGAAGTAATACATGTGAAAGTGGTTGAGGGCCTTTAGAAGACAGAGGTAAAAACAGAAGTTAGACACATGCTGGATTTACGTTCACATGGACCCCTCTTCAGTGACTTGGGCCTCTGATAAAGTCCTCTCTTCTGTGTGTCTTCCAGCTAGTGGTGATTCTAGGAGAACGAGGAGCTTGCGAATGAACGTAGAGTGCTGAGGAAGATCAGGAGCATTTGGGAAACAGTGAGGACAACTGTGAGAGGAGCAGCTGCCAAGTGGACGGCCTCGTCTTGCCTGAGAAAGATGCTACAGAATTTAGCCGAGGCGGACTGCACTTGATCACAGGTGGGTGGTTGATACTGAAGTAGTGACATCTGTTCTGTACCTGCACAAAGGTTCTATCTGCTTTGCATTTTTCAGTGACTCTGTCTGAATAAGTGGATGACAGTGCACTGGGGGGCTAGCCAGATGACAGGCACTGTATAGCTTGATAACTGAGCGAAGAGGGTGTTAGGAGGCAAACTTGGCACCAGTTGGATAAAGAGAAAAGTATTATCTAGAACCACAGCCTGAAAAACATTTCTTTACGATCTTGAAAGCGCCAAAGTAATTTTAAAAGGATACAAAAGCAAGCTTATTTTAAACTAATGTTTGTGTGCACATGAAGAATAGTTTGAGAGAAGTAGAAAGATTTTTTTTAAAAAAAAAATTCCTAAAGTCTGACATAAAGAAATCTCATAGTTCATGCAACTAGGCAGGAGACGAAGGTGCCCAGACATTTCTTAATTGAAAATTTCTTTCTCTTGGCCACGAAAGAAAATTTCCTTCTGTTCTAGCATCTGTTTGCTGTGGTTCAAGAGTTTCTCCAATTTCACAAGCCTGTGTGCTTCTTGTGACATCTAGGAAGCTTTAGTAGGCTACACACAGAAAGGGTGAGGTGGATGGTGACCAGTACCATAAGCTTCCAGTGTATTCTTTATACACAACATAGATTAAAGCAATGGGCCCATCATTTCTTCTTAAAGAAGAGGCCACCAGTCCACCAGTCTATGTAAAATATGTAAAATATTGAAATTGTATCCTCCCCCAAGCCACTTATCATGACAAGAGTAGAAAGAATCTACCTAGGTGTGGTGATAGAACTTAGGAGATGTTATTTCTAGATGTGTCTGTGTAGACCAGCTTATGGAGGCTGCCTATATCTCCTTGCTTCTCTTTGCCTGCTGGACAAAACGGCACATTTTAACAACCTCTATGTAAGTACATTGCAAGGCTGAGGAAGAAAATACATTAGAATTTATGTTTGAAAGCAAAAGCCATTATATTTGAGATTTCTGACATCTCCTATGCTTATTTTGGAAGCTTTTAAAGGAAAAACCCTTACAATTTCTTGCTTTCATTTGAGGGGGAAGATCTTACCATCCTTAAATAAGTCGATTTTTGTAAACTTCCTACCTTTCAAAATATTTTAAAACACTCGTTCCATTTGATATTGCTTTCGTGTGCGGTCAGTAACATCCTAAGTCTATATTCTTTCATTGTTTGCAAGGATCTATCAGGGGCTGAGCAGAAACAGGTTCTTCTGTTGTCTTCTTTTTGGTTTCCACATTAACTTAAGAGATAAATGCAATGGTTTTCACTAGTGTTCTGCCATGTGCTCACCACAAGCATGTCTTGTCCTTTGGCCTTCAACGAACATTCTAATTCTGCTTCTGTTGATAGTGTTTTCTATAGTCTTGAAGAACAGATAATCCTGTTACGGCTAGCAGGAGTGGCCTCTATGTGACCTGAGAATTCTGTGTTCTGATTGGCCAGCTGGTCAGCACCATCGCGCCCGGGGAGTTGGCCTCGAACTGCTCAGTTAGTCTATGGGAATGGAATTTTCTTTTCCTGATTCTTCTGGTCTTAGTGTTAGCAGAATTCTCTGAGCTTTAGGTTGACGTGAGGTATTGAGAGAGCTGATAGAAAATAACCTGTGCTGTAATCGCAATGTCGAGGTACTGCCGTGGTCTATCAAGAAGAAAAGTTTTCCAGAAGCTTAGAACTCTTCTGTGATCTTCATATCTCACCGATTTGGCCAGAATCATGTATTAGCCAGTCCATAGCTAATGTTCTTAACTGCAGGGGGTCTCTTAAGACCAGCAGAAAACACAGATACTTACACTAAAATCACACCAGTAGCAAAATTACAGTTACAAAGTAGCAGCAAAAATAATTTTATGGTTGGTGGCCACCACAACATAAAGAACTATTTTAAAGGCTCACAGCATTAGGAAGACTGAGAACAAGTGATCTATATAGCTATGACACTAAACATATCAAAGGGCCAAAAAGTACAGAATTAAACATATATTATCAGAAGATATGTAGAGATGTACATCTTAAGTTTCTGAAAGGGCCTTGAACATTCTTCTGCCATTTTTAATAAGTGGTGTTCTTAATATTGATGATTTATTAAATCAAAATGGTAACTTTGAAACAAGTTGAAGATGATATGTGCCCTGAAATATTAAATATTCAGTCAATACTTTAATTCTCTTATGTAAAAGTGAATAAGGATGTTTAATTCATTTGCTAATTTATCGCTTCAATAAATTATGAAATTTTACAAATATAACAATTATTCTCTACTGTATTTCCTCATGATCAGTAAACATTTATTATTTACCTATCTTATATGCCTATATCCAGGATCAAGTAGTGATTCTCAGACAAGGAGGAGTCAGAAAAGTGGAAAAAAATTTAAGAGACTTAGAACAAATGAATAATTAAAAAGTAATCATTTTAGAGTATCATGTGACTTTGTGAGTTTGATACACCTTTTTGTGATTAATTTATTTCTGTCTGATGAGTCAAATCACAATTTCTAAGACCTTCTCAACCAATTCTATTCTTTCCACTTGGGATTCTTTTTGTATTGTTTTGTAGTTTGCTGCATAACTGACCCTAAAATGATCCATTACCCTGCCCATTTTGTTGCCTTGAATTAGCTTACAAAATTCTGGGGGGTCAGGGTCACATTTTCTGGTTGTTTTATTTTATTTTGTTTTATATTTTTTTTACAGAGCACTCTGTAACTTCTTAGAATTTAATGGTGCAAATCAATCCACTTTTATTTTAACTCTTAAAAACTCTATTTTGGAAAGAAGTTATGGTCAAAAGCACAGAGCCTTTCAACCATTGCTATATGAATGTGAATGGATACATTAAAAAAGCTTAAATCCATAAACTAGTAAGGCATAGCAACTGCCTTTGTGTGTAGGGATAGAAAACACAGAAAAACTCTTCATGTAGTAATGGAACTTTTAGCACAGAAGGTGATAGAAAAACCATTGTGTATCAAATATTCATCCAATTAAAACATGCTAAACAATGTGCTGTGCTCATTATCTTGCTGAGGGAAATGGAATCCAGAAAGCTGTTGATATTTCAGCTTGAAGAGGTTATTTTTGTTGTTGTTGTTTAATCAAGTACTAATCAGGAGAGATGCACTTTATAACAAGAGAGCCAATTTATCTGACATCAAAACCACTCATGCAGTTAGCCTTAGATGATTATTCTTAGAGCCGTGTCACCTATTTCCAATTAAACTCTACTTCCTGTTATTAGGGTGGTGACAGTAGGCATGGGTTTAAACCAAATGTCCTTCCTTTCTCCGCATTGCCGCACTGATGAAGCCTTCTAGTAAACAACCAGTTAGCCTGCACCATAAAAAACCTTCCAAAATAACTCAACCCAAAGGGAAGTCCAGTATTTTGTGGAGAACTCTGTCTCTCATAGGCCCAGGATTTATTGCTAGTTTCACTTCCCCTCTGTTGATTCCACTTTAAAGCAGGCTGTGTAGTGGTTACGCAGCTCATCTAACAGCAAAGAAACATTTTGCCCTTTAAGGTTAGAGCAAGAGCTTAGTTTTCATAACGGACATTGAGTCATGAGCCCATCTGGAACCAAGTATTATGTGCACAGAAATGGGTTGGGATAAAGTCTGAGATAAATGTCTCCCAGTGCTGTGTCTCAGGACTGCTGCTTGGGCTGCTTGGGTGAATGTTCAGTCTGTAGTAACTGGTTCAATCGTCTGCGCTGCTCTTCTCGTTAGGTGAATCCTGCCTGGACTAGATCTTCATGAGAGAGAGAGAGAGAGAGAGAGAGAGAGAGAGAGAGAGGAGAGGGAGGAGAGGGAGGGAGGGAGGGAGGGGGAGGAGGGAGAGAGAGAGGGAGAGGGAGAGAGAAAGAGAGAGAGGGAGGAGGGAGAGAACACTTGTGGTTTAACTATATCTGCAAATGGAGGAGGGACCTACTGATACATATATATAGTGTCACAATATTTTATGATTTGGTTGTTTTCTCCATGTAGATTTTGCTGTACAAGTAAATATCCTTTATCAAGGGTTTCTAGAAGAGAATAGAATCTCTTTGCTATTACATTCCCCCCACCCCCCAAATCTATCAGAGCACCAAACTGGTTACAATGGTTTCAGATGATTTTCTCTGGGAGCCTATGCACTGAGGAGTAGCAGACTTCTGAATCAACACTGTGAAGGAGTTGTCCGTGCCCTGGACTACCTGGGAAGCCTTCCTGCCATGCACACACTTACCAGAAAGTGGTCTAGCAGGAAGCAGGACATGGGTGGTAGTCATGACATGATACTTTCTGTTGTGTGTGTTAGATGTAGCAGGACAAAGGACTCAAGGGATGCTCTGTGCTATGCAGGGTCAGTTAGGTGCGGTGGGTGTAGACGACAGTGGCAGCAGATTGGCCATTGGATGTTGAAGCTGTGTTTAGTAAGAGGTTCGAGAGCCTTCTTCCCCAGTCTGCACCAGTCCCTCCAGATTTAATTTTGCTAAATATGCTTCAAGGAGACATCAAGACAACTCCCTTGTCCTGCGTAAACGTCCATTAATTTTCTTTGGTTAAGGAAGTGTGGGGTTCAAGAGGTCACCTCTGAATTTCTTTTGTGTTCATCTTAGGGATTACGTGATGAACTGGAACATCACAAAGATTTGTGAACTTCATCATCTCTCAAGTTAATGATACAAGTCTTGTTTTCATTTTCAAGGCACTTCAATTTTATAAACCCAGATGTTAGAATCCTTTCAAAAAATGTGTTTCCTTTCTCCTGCTTCTTTAAATCTTCAAACCTGATCAGTGCTAAATCATCTTTAAAACGAGTTGTTGTCAGATCTTCACATGTGGGTTTGGAAAGCGGTATCATATCGAAAAAGTAAATGGGGCAGTGGGCAGAGGCACGGTAGTTGGCCATGCTTAGAGGAGGAAAGCTGGCTTGAGGACCCATTACTTAATTCTCAGACAGGCCTCCTTCAACAGATGGCCCTGAACAATCAAATCAAACAAAAACTCCCTTTTCAATATGATGCTTATAAAGCAAACTTTTCATTTTGTTTTGGCTTTCTCAAAGAGAAAGAAGTCACCAAAAAGAGAATATATTTATCTGACATCCATTGTGTCAAAAGGTCACAACAAAAACTTCAGTTTTTGAATTATGTTATTTTAAAATCCACAGGAAAAATACAGTGGGATTGTAAAACAAGGAAATTAAAGACATATACTCTCTTCTGAAAAAGGTCAGCTCTTTTAAAAAGATATGAAAAACTGCAAAAAAGATATCTTTCACTTTAATTGACTCTTGGGAGGAACTACTATGTGAGGTCCTGGGAATTTAAGAGATGATCAAGATTCTCTTGGTGTCTGTACTTTTGTTGTTATTGTTGGAGCAAAATTCCACTGGAGGGAAATTGACTATGTAACAATAGTTAGACAAGTAAGTGTGGTTCATATTTTATTAATAGACGTGAGAACAGGAAACAACCAAAACATGGAGTGTGATGTCTGACCTAGACTGAGGGCTCAGAGAAGGTTTTCCATATGGTGTATCCAGGATCCTAGGACATAAATAAAATAAGAGGGAAAATTAATAGGAACAGGGGAAAGATGGGGGAAATTTAAGGATTGTATCACTTAAGGCTCCTGGTTTCAAACAACAGAAACAAAAGGACTAGCTAGAAAATAAAATCAAACTATTGAAAAAATAAGGGGCATTGCCCCAGAACTGAGAGATTGAGAAGAGAAAGTGGGAAATGAAAAGAATTTGAAAAAATGCAAAGTGTTTTATAAGGGCAGCCCATAACATAGGAAGGCCTTTGTCTGTCTGAGATGCGGTCACTGGGCTGTCCCAACTTACTATCAGTCCTGAGCTGCAAACAGTATTTTACTGTTACCAGGTTATTCTACCATCCCACAGGTTTCATGGTCCTTGCAGGAATATCTGATTGATCAAACATAGCTGCTCCATTGTTGGCTTCTGTGGCGACTTGCTGTGTGACTGCCTCCTTCTGTAGAGACCACCGACACAGCATCAGCGCTGATCCACTCCACCAATAGAGTGCAGCCTGAGTTATAACTGATATCTTCTGAGTCTCTCTCACAAAAGGCATTGTCACTTCTGCCTTGATATCTCTCAGACCACTTCTCAGGGAGTCACCTGCCAGATTTGAAAGGCATTTAAGGAACACTTTAAGGAAGCCCATATAGTGAAGAACGGAGGCTGCCTCCAAATATTGACAATAACTTGTCCACCTCAGAAGTGTGTGATCAGAACAGTCGAGGCTCTGACAATGTCTCATAGTCTCGTATGAGAGATTAGGTAGAATATTTCAACCAGGCTGTGCATTAATCAGCATATGAAATGGATATCAAGCAATAGTGCTTAAATTTTTTTTAAGAGCTAGGTTTGCTTGTTGGACTTTCCTGCTGTGGCCTGAGAGAACAACAGAACTGGAGAAGATCGATCTGGTTTCACAGGTTCCTATCCAGCAGGTGAGGAGGGTGTAGTCAGGCAGAGACATTCATTGGCTCATTGTAGCCAGAGTCAAGGCGGGAGGAGCTAGACCACGATGCCTTTCTAACACACATACTCCCAGTGACCACCTCCCTTAGCGAGCCTCCCTTGAAGTTCCTACACTTCCCAAAAGTCTACCCATGAAGATTTTCAATCTATTCATTGCTCATGCCGTCGCTTAGACCAGAGCGCTCCTGACCTAATGCCCTCTGGAGACACCCAGTAGTCTGCTTTACTCACCCAGACATCTCTCACGTCACCCAAGTTGACATGAGTAACTATGCACTGAATTTTGCGATAAATTATTGTGTAGAAATAATGAATGGTCAAGCCTTGTACCTGCTTGTAAGGAAGTGGCAGACCCTTCCTTTCATCAAGAATAAATTAAGTAATGTTAAAATAAGAATTTTAAGCATGAATAACTTCTTCCAACCTTCTACTGCCAGAACCAGTAGAAGTTTGTTTAATGACAGTTGGGGTTATGTAGTGAGTCCCTGTCTAATTTTTTTCAAATTTTTTATTTATTCTTTTGTATATATGAATGCATTATGTGTGTGTGTGTGTGTGTGTGTGTGTGTGTGTGTGTGTGTGTGTGTGTGTACCACAGAATACAAGTATTAATTTGAGGACAACTTTTACAGACTCAGTTTTTTCCCTGCACTGTTACATATGTTCTGGGAGAAACTCAAGTTCCAGCCTTTACCCGCAGAAATATCTCCCCAGCCCTCAAAGATTTTGAAAAATTAATTTTCAAAACCCATTAATAAATACTTGCAAAGTGGTGTTTCGTGTTCTAAATACTTTACCAGTGCTAACTCACTGAATCCTTATACCAGCCTTTATGAGTTAGGCACAATGCGTGTGTATTGTGGGTGTGTAATATCGCCAAATGCATATGTCGAAGGCCTAAGCTCAGTGTGACTACGTTTGATGATAGGTCCTGTAAGGTACACTTAAGGTTGTGTATCATCAACTTGAGTCTTAATCCAATATGACCGATGTCCCCTAAAGAGAGAGAGAGAGAAGCCTGAGCTGCATGTATGTAGGAAAAGAAGACTACAGCAGAAAACAGCAAGAAGACAGCCATCTGCTAGCCACAAAGAGAGGCCTCGAGAGAAGCCAGATGTGCCAAGAATTGATCTTTGGCTTCTAGTCTCTAGGATTATGGAAAAATAAATTTCTGTTATTAGGCCACTCAGTCTGTGGCACTCTGTTATGACAGCCTTGGGTGACTAATTCCAGCCAGCACCATAGGTAGGCAGGAGTCATGCTGCTCTGGTTATTGGATTGCCTCTGCTCTTCCTTCAGCTAATCACCCCCACCTGCTCTTTGATACCTGAGCATGCAGATAAAAAAAAATCGAGGCCAAAAAATGTTAATTTTGTACAGCTTCAGAGAAGAAACTTGGGGTTCAACTTCTCCGATTGTGTTTGTTAGTTTACAGCGCACTGGATCCTAGCAGGGAGATTTTTAAAGCTGCTCTTGCCTTCAGAAGGCTCTATTCTGTAAATTAAAGTTGTTGATGTGGTTTCTAAATGAGTGTCCAGTGAAGTTTCAAAAGTTATTTTGATCCTCATTGGAACAGATTGACTAAATGATCCACTCTGAATTTCCTGGAATGTTGACAATTTTCACTTTAGAACTGCTGCAATGTTTGACCGGGAAAGGTGAAGCCATACATTTTTCCGTGTCACTCTGCCCTTCTCTTGGTCTCTAAATGAGCATCAGATTGAGCCTTGTTCCTAGCTGCCACTAAGTGCAGTCAGCATCTGTAGCTGTGTGGGACACAACTCCCAATGATCACCTTAAACATAGTGAGAAATATCTTCAGTATACTGATTTCTCCTTTCGTGCTGGTGCCATTCAAATGTGGTCCAGGATGGTCCTATCTCAAGTGAGACACCCAATATGCCTCAGTTCGACAGAATACTGTAGCTTTGTAGTGCATTTGTCCCAGCAAAGTACTGTGTAGAGGATGGGATGCCCATCACACACAACCCAGCAGAAGCTTAGGGAAATTTAAGGAGTATCTTGTTCATCCAAACGTTTTCTTCTTTGTTAACCTGAAAATCTATCTTAAAAAACCTCTCCTATGTAGACCCCATGGTTGCCTTGATAATTCATTTTCACACAAATTTCACTTAGCAAAACAAAGGTCCCATCTTCAGAGGAGAAGTGCTATTCTGTGACACTCTCTACTGTCTACAAAGAATGCTCCATTGTCTACAGGGAATATTGGTATAACTTGGACCATGTATGATTAATTTTGGAACAGAACGAGCTGTTGATCAACTAGAGGTAGCTGTCCTTGGTTTAAAGACATATGGTTGAAATCTTAAAGAGTTATACAAAAAGCAACACCCGTGAGCTCAGCAGCCCTTTCTGCAAGTTGAAATTCAACAGCTTGATCTTCACTGTTCATCCATGCACCCAAAGAGAGTTTTCAACACGTTTTTGATGGTTAATCTTGATTGTCTAATTGACTAGATTTAGAATCATCATGGAAATAAACTTTGGGGCATCTCCAGGAGAGACTTTTAAATTAGAATAACTAAGGTGGGGAGGCTCTTCCGAAATAGAAGTGAAGCAATTCCGTGAGAAACATCCCTAGGCTGAATAAAAACAAGAAAGTAAGTTGGGCATGGACATCCACTGCTCTATGTGTCCCGCCTATGGATGCTGTGGGGTCTTCCATTTTCTGCTTCTGTGGCACACATATGGCACAATAGATTAATATCAGCTCAGATTTGAAATGTTGAGTCTCAAGCTGAGTCTAAGAATAGACTGCGTTCTTACCCCGCACTTATTTCTTGACATGTTTAGCGACAACTTGCTTTTCTGTTCTAGGACTACAGATGGGGTTTTGATACAGTCCCAGATGAAGGGGAGATGCACACGCAGACTAATTGGAATATATTGGTAGGACCTGCATTGTGGTAATTATACTTTGTTAATTGTAGTATTGTCCTTTAGTTGAGTCACTAGGAACCAAACATATGTATTTCACATGCATGTGCATCAAAGTTGCAGACTCTTCGTGGGAAAGGGTAAAATTTATGTTAGTCTATTTAAACTCAAGTATGAGATTTTGAGTTAAAGATTTTATGTTTCCCTGTGTGTGATATTTTCAGAGTGTTATAACTAAATGGAGTATTAATGTGCTTAGAGCTAAATATTGATGGGATACATAGAACAATCTGCTAAATGTTAATACAATTTATCCATTTGTAACTTTATAAAGCTGACATATTGCATACAGTTAGTGCTAATCTGTTTTAGACATTTATTTAGGCTGACCTATGACCATAATATATTATGTTCCTTGGGATATTTATCTTGTCATTTAGAAACAAGATTACAATTAATGTGACACACATGACTCTAAATTGGTACTTCAACTAGAGCTGTGTGGGTAATGAATTAGCACAGCTCTGAACCCCTGTGCTCATAATTTAAATTACAAGCCTTTAGTTGACGTCTGATTGTGCTCTATTAAATAAGTCACAGAATCAAGGAACCACATTTTGTTTTGATGCTAGAACAATGGGGGGATATTTTTCACTTAATTTACTTAACCTTAGGCTAATACATCCAAATTCGGGTAAGAAAAATAAACACAAAAGAGAACATTTATATATTTATATTAAGAGCAAATAAAAATGATAGGCAGAATTGATCTAAGTTAGAAATATCTGAAATGTTTCTGCACAAGCTAGTATAGTACATAGAAGGGTTTATATCTCTTTAATGTTCTTCCTTTGAAATATTCATATAACAGAGACTGAATGGATGAGAATTAAAATGCTTCTTGAGAACTCTTTTACAGTGCACCAAAGGGAAAAAGCTCCACATGGTTCATAGAACTATGAATACCCCCTGTCAGTAGTAAAGAGGAACCCAAGGATGTTAACTTCCTTCTGATTATTAAACTGTGGTTGACCAGTAAATTGAATGTTGGTAGCAGACTGGGGCTAAGATCAATAAAGGCCTGGATAGTTCTAGTCCAAAGATAGAGTCTAGACTAGTGTAACGATCACAAGAACACACATGTAAGTTATATGGCCATCTAGATTAGAAGGAATTTAGTGGGTAGAGGCTAGAGAAGAATGCACAATGTAATATGAGAAAGGATGGGTATAGGCTTTCAGTGCACATAGAGGGGCTTCAATCTAGACTTCTATTTTTAAGCTGTCGAGACTTTTTGTTTTTAAGTGTTCTAGACATTTTTCTGCATTATAACCTGTTCTGATAGTATAAAAATCAAGCAAGGTCATACGTGTTAGTGATTTAGAACATTGCAGCACACAAAATAACTAATCCATTCATTTTGTCAGGAAAAGGCTTCCAGGGGGGAAGAGGAGGCTGTCAATTCATGCTTGGCATTCATGGAGTTCTGGGTTTGATCTCTAGCAGTCCATGAGTTGGATGGGTGATAACCCATCCATTGTCTGAGCACGTAGCAAGTAGAGTGGGGAGTGTCAGTATTTCAAGATCACCCGTGGCTATGTAGTACGTTCTGGGCACATGCTGGGTTATGTGAGACCTTATCTCAGAATTTTCTTAAAAAGGAAAATAAACGTTTTTCTCTGAGAGGCAAGTTGTCCTCTGAGAAACTCCACCCAGCAACTGGCTCAGACAGATACAGACACCCGCAGTCAAATAGTGGATGGAGCTTGGAAACTTATGGAAGACCTGGAGGAAGGATTATGAGTCCTGAAGAGGATAGGAACTCCACAGGAAGACCAACGGAGTGACCTATTCTGGATCCTTGGGGCTCTAAAAGTCTGAACCACCAACCAAAGAACATGCACAGTATGTAGCAGATGTGCAGCTTGGTCTTCATGTAGATTCGGAAAAATGGGAGCAGGATCTATTCCAAAAGCTGTTGCCTGTCTGTGGGATATATTCTTCTAGCTGGGCTGCCCTGGCTGGTCTCAATGGGAGAGGAAGCGCCTAGCCCCCCAGGGACTTGAAGAGTGGGGAGATACCCAGGGTGGGGGAACCTACCTGCTCAGAGGAGAAGGGAAGGGGGGAAGGGGGAAGGGAGGGCTTGATGGGAAGTGAGGCAGTGAGTGGAATGTAAAGGAATAAGTTAAAAAAAAATAAAACTGAGTGAAAAAAAAACGAAAAATAAAACACAATAACAAAAAGTTTCAGTATCCAGTTGGATACTGAAGGATTAGACTTTGGTTTTTCAGACAGATAATGAGCACGAGTGAGCAAAGGTGGGGACAAAAATGATACAGGTGAGCAGCAGAGAGGCTTCCCATCAAGTTGGCAGCAATGGGAGATGAACTACGTACCATAAAATGGGTTCAGATGGCCAGAAACCTTGTGAGTCAAAGGTGTTTTGACAGTGGAGAACCTCATTTGCTTCACCCTCACGCATAAGAGAGCTCACGCATACGTTTTGTCTGTTGTACTGTGAATGGAGTGCCCTCGTATGTTAGGATTTTATCTCAACCGTTGTCACAGTGTCTCAGCTACTATAGGCAATGACCTACTGACACTTATATAACTTAATGATCTTAAATCAACCCTCCCCTGATAGTGTTCGACTTTATTTTCCGTTAAGCAGGCTTGTATTAATATCTGTTTGTGTATAACTGTTCCTCTCTACATAAAAACATGTATATGCTGGAAAAAAGAAGGCCGTTAAGTCCTCAGGAACTCTAGGACTGAAACTCCATGGAAATACAACATAAAGTCCATTTTAGAATTTTTAGAACTGAATCTTTTTTTCCTTTTAGAATTAAAACAAGTTTATAAGCGTTATTTCAAAAACTTTGCAGCACCAGCAACAACAAAACCACATACACACACAGACACCCCCCCCACACACACACACACAGACCAAGGGCTCACACGTCTCAATGCGCTTATATACACTTAGTCATTTGGAGTGGAAGCTGTGTGGCTATACATTGGATTTCATGGTCTATGGCCATACCACCCTGAACGCACCTCATCTCATCCGATCTCGGCTACGCAGGGTGGGCCCCGGTCACTACGTGGCTGGGAGACTGCCTGGGAACACCGGATGCTGTAGAATGTGCTTGCTTCCGGCAGCACATATTCTAAAATTGGATTTTATGATTGAATATATTTTATTCAGTTTTCCACCACCTGAACTAAAAACCCAGGAGATTTAAAAACTAGACAAACAACTAGCTTTTTGTCCTTTTTCATATCTCATATTCACCACCAACATTCAGTCCTTCCACATCCCTGATACTTAATTTTCTTGCCCTTTTCTACATTGCACTGTCCCTACATATACATTTGTTTGCACACACAGTTATTGGCTAAATTTCACATATGAGCGAGAACATGCTATTGTTTTTTGTTTAGTTTGAGATTATATTATCTTGATTACCACTATAAATTCTAAGTCCATCCATTTTTGTCTTTTATTATGGTATAAATGCTGACATTACTTGCAGTGTATTCCCTGAGGAAAATACTCTGAAATGCCAGCTTTCAAGGTCAGAGTTAATTATAATACATACAGAATATGTATATGAAAACTTTGGTCTGAGTTCGTAGATAAGAAAGTTTCTGTTTTTGAGCAATTAAAACACCAGTTTGGGGAAACTTAACATTAAGTTTAGTATATATTAAAAAAAATCAGCCAGCAATTTGAACCATAGAATAACCCAGTATGGCATATTGTGAAAAAAAGTAAATAGGATATATTTTTTAAAAAATACCCCATTTAACTTTAAGTGAAATTAGTTTTTAGCTACCTACTTGGTAGGTTGGCTCTCTCATCCTTAAGAGTCAGGAGTAACCTGCATCTCTTAACTTGACTATTGTGCTCTAAGAAAAGTATCTTTGAAGAGAAAAAGCTATTATGCCCCGTCCTTTAGAAATAGCTATTTGAGGAGTTTATAGGGTTTTCCAGATGTCTGATTGAAGCTGTCTGATTCTTATGTAGATTATCTCCAACATATAACATTTGGTTTGCAGAATTGTGGTTCACAGGAAAATGCTGCCTAAAAGAGGCAGCAGAATAATTATGATATCATTAGAAATATTTAAATATAAATAACATTCTATATTCGTCCTTGTCTCCTGTCTAGGTTTTGACAGGAGGAGCCAGTTTTGATGGGATTCCTGTGGCCCCGTAGATTTTTATCCTGTTATCCAATTTTCCGCTGCACTGATCTCCTTCTGTCAAACTGACTGCCAGCCAGCCTCCCGTTCTCCCGAGAGGAGGAACAAGGCTTTGTATTATAGTGGACAGAAGAAAGAGAACAAACACCCGATTTTCTCCCTCCAAGAGCTGTGCTCCCTCATTTAATAGAAAATTCCATTGTCTGAGAGTTGAAGAGAATGGGGAGAGGCATATGAGAAGACTTGAGCTTTTCATGCAGCAGAACAAGATAATGTTGCAGGGCAGCTCAGGCCCACAGCTGAACAGCATACAGATCGGGAGGCAGTGGTCCAGGATGCCCAGGGGCACATGAGTTGCTGAGATGCTGTCCAAACTGGTTTGTGCTGAGTATTCCCAGCACTGAGAAGAGAGGCTCACTGTCCCATAAAGTGGAAGAGACATATAGATGTAAAGGAAAGAGAAGGATCACCTCCCCTGCATCTGGGGAGGTCATAGTGGATGCTCCTGTGTATGTGATGTGTGTATGTGCATGTGTGCATGTGTGTTACATGGAGTGATGTTTACTTATGTAGATCTCAGAGCAAAGAGCACATAGATAAAGAGAAATGAGTACAGGAGCTGAGATGATAAAACTATGGAGAAGTAAGAAACGGGGTAAGTGATAAGCATAGAATACAACAAAACAATTGCAGAACTTCAAAGAAAAGCAGAACATATCATCAGAATAGCAAATTACAAAGGTCTTCTAAGCACTAGACAGCCAGAGCAAGCCATACTCTTCAGGACATGCATATCTTTGAGTGTGCCTGGACCCTTTGACTTTGATCTTCTGGATTAGAGAAAGAGGAAACTGTCAAGGTGTGAGGCAATGGTAAAGGTCATTCCACTGTGTGTACTAATTAGGTCATTGAAGGTCTGGCACTGGACTTGCCATATTTATATATGATGTATGATGATATATGATGTATGATATATGTATATGATACATATAGTAAAGCCTTATAATTCTTTAAAATTTAACTTATTTCATACATTTAAAAGGCATAAAATCCAGTAAACATTTTTTCTTGTTACTCACCTGATATGAAAATATGTGAAACACTATTATTCTTGAGAGCGCATTCAATGTATGGCCAGAGCTCTGTACGTGCAAATGCATCAGGCAAAATTGGAAGTGTTGACCTGTTAAAATTTACAGCTCCGTTCTGAAGGTAGCAGGTGCCTTAGTGACTGGGGTGTGGTTTCTGTATAGGGGGTGAGGGCTGAGAGTACATGGAGAAGAAGCTTCTTCCCCTGCTTGTCTGTGCCATTGGCGTTTGAAGGCACAGGTTGTATAACAGGGTGGATTAGAGATTTTTGATTTTACCTTTGGTCCCAAAGAAAATTAAAGAGACTAATTTACCTTTCAACATCGAGATGAAACAGTGATCCTTGTCTCACAGTTGTGTCTACTTAATTACTGCTTTAATGGGACAGGGTCCGTGTGATCCTGAGCCATTATGATTGCACATATATGTAATTTTGTAGCATACTGAAACTATTTGCTTATACCGCTATCTTATAGAAACTTGTGATACTTTCTGACTACAATGTATCTGAACTGATATTTTTAAAAGGACTAAATACATCTCTGTGACTTACCTACTATCTTGTCTATATGTACAGTTGGCAATATGATGCTTTTATTTATGTGTGCAGTGTGATGTTACCAAACCATAGACTAAAATATCACCTCACATGTTTAATCAGTGGGTTCAATGAGGACAGTTAAGATCCCTCTTCACAATTTTGATATATACTTCATATCATGACTAGCATGTCACTGTGACTCTATAGATAGTCTCCAAAAGTTGTCCTGTGTACTTGAGAAGATCTGACTGATGTCTCTGCTCTACACCATCAGGCCCAAAGACCATCATTTCTTGCTTTTGCTCTTACAAGGTGCAGTTTGACCTGTGATGATTTTCATACAAGTACGTCTGCACTGGGAGTGGCTGAACACCCAGCTGTTGAAAACCACTCACAATTTCCACCGCTGTCAGACACGCATGCTAACCTGGGTGCTGGATAAGCAAAAGGAATGCTAGCTTAGCATGGAAACATGCACTGACATTCTACCGTCTTTGCTCTACAAAATTATCTGTGCGTTTTCTGTAGTTCATGAAGAAAAAAGTAAGGCAGTAAGTAACACGGTGAATAGAATGGAACTATTTTGCTCTAAAAAGCTTGCAGAGGAGAAAAGGGAGGAGAAAAGAACCTAGACGTTTCTATTACTATTTCTCTGAGTCTTGCAAATAGCTGAAGAACCACGTACGAAAGGATATTTTTCCATCCATATTCGCAGGGGTAAACTTATGGCAGGTCTCAGCCTGCACTGATGCATCATTGCAATGAATGACTGCAAGGGCTTCAGAAATTTTTCATGAGGAGTTTCCTGGTTTGCAAAATACTTAGTATAAAAATTAGAACTCAAAAGCAGGCAAACCTCCTGCTGTGTCTATCTGTGTACTAGCTAGTGTATTTGGGACCTTAGAGAATCCCCCTGAAAGTTTGCTGTCTTCCTGCAATGTTCTGTTTGTTCCATTATGCTGTTTACCTGGCCCAGTTTGCAATTCATGGCTTCTAATAACATTTTAACAGTGCCCGTAGCTGGCCCCTATGGAGAATGCTGATGGTGTTGTTCTACTAAGTATGAAATGTAGCTTGTGGTTTTCTTGTAGGGGACTAAAAGAAACTCATTACAATTTCCTCTTCCTCTAAATGTTGCCAAAAACATCATTGCTGCCCAGGTCTGTGTTTTGAATCTATGACTACGTGTTTATGTTTTTATATCAGCATGCTTTATAAATACAATAAAGTTTGTCAGAAGAACCAAACCCCAGATCACTAACACTATGCAATGCTACGGAAGCAGACAGGAAAGCAAGCAGACAGATGCCTCTGTGAGGGAGCTATTGTTACAAACGTCTAAGGGAATTCCATCTGTGTAGTGCTTTTTGAGCTATCAAGGGGTGTAAAGGTTCCTTCGTAGGGTTCCAAGTACAGAGTGTAAAGCAGTTGCCCACAAGATGGAAAGTGGAAAGTGTCTAATGGTAGATGCTTATTCTACAAAGCTTTACTACTTAAAGGCCCAGTAAACCAAACCCTGTGTGCACAGATGAGAGCCTGGAGCACGGAGTTTCTTTACTTATTTGATCAGCGTGGAGAACTCTGATGTGTCATGAGGGGATGCTTTATGGAGCACTGATGTGTTCAGAGGCTCTGTAGATGCAGCCTGGATTATAAATTTATTCCAATCTGCTAGATAAATTGTCCATCCCTCTTGTGACTGCTTGGTGACAAGTATAGTGAACAAATTTTGGTGAAAATGATCCAGTACATTTTAATTGCTATTGTAAACCTGGAAATAGGCCAAGTCTAATGAGAAAGCACAATGGTTAAGGGGTGCACCGGAGGCTACAATACCAAAACTACCAATACCCAGAACCAGGCTAATGGCTGTTCATGAGTGCTACACGAGCTCTTCTTCAAAACTTAATTTTCGTTTACTGGACGGTTACTTTTGACATAGACGAGTGGGACGATGTCACCGGGGAATGGAACATATGTTTTCCTGTTCTTAAAATTCAAAACTGGCTAAATGAATTAAACTCAAACTTCTGCAATAATTCTCCTCTGGGATGATCGATATATATCACATATCATGGTGGCCACTAGAATCATAGATGGCTTTTGTGGACACCTAAAGTAGATGGTTTTAATGAGGGACACTTCCCTCTTTGCCATTCACAGTTGATCACATCTGAGAGCCAGGGATGAATGCAGTCACTGACATTTCTCTGTCATGTCCCTGATGGTGGACCTGACAGGGAAGGACGTCACTGCTTTGTGTGTTTTCCTCTCCTTTTTTGCTGCCTTTCTTCCATTCTCCTTTTCTTCCTTCCTCTTCTCTCCCAATTATTTTATTGAGTACCTTATTTTTAGCTTTGCTTTGGACTTTAAAAAAACTATTCTAAACAAACACCGAATCTACATCTTACCTTCTGTGGCAAAACTCCCTCTCGATGTGTCCTGGAGGCTTTTGCCTGCTGTCATCATATTTTCGGAGTATTCACTTCCAGTTTTTATTTTATTTTCTCCTCCCTTAACATTCCCGTTTCTTTGCAAAATAGATCAGTTACCATGGGAACATGCCACTGTTCTGGGTGGGGTGACCACTGAGATTCATAGAGGGCTCTTCGGATATGAGTGTGTGAAACTAAGATTGCGTACGGTCCTCTGACACCCTTCATGCTGTGATCTGATGTGGTCTGTTTTGACTAAGGCGTCTCTGTCCCCTGGCACAGCTCTTACACGTGTTAGTGTTTCATCTCGGATTATGATTATGAGAAAGATGATAACTGTAGATTTTTTTTTGTTTAAAGGAAATCTATCTTAACAACCTGAATAATTAAGAAGCTAGGTTAGGAAGAGATATTGCTCTGGCATTAAGATAGATGATGAGAGTGTCAGATTCAGCAGCGAATTGGCAAACTCTTCAAATTTACAAAACGTCATCCCAGATGGATATACATTATTAACATATTTAAAAAATCCGGTTTTGGATCTATCATAGGTTGTCTGAGGAATGAATAGGGATTTTTTTCTCTTCTTTTCTCACTTTATGTCATAGAAATAGGAAAAACATTTTTGTTTTTCTACCCATTCAGGTCTGAGTGATGAGGCCAATAAATTACTTGTGAGCAAATTTAGTCCTAACTCCAGAAATTTCCAGAAGTAAGATTTTTATATATTAAGTTTAACAGAAAAGGGAGCCTTGGGCTGTAGTAGAGTATGTGGACGGGTCTGTTGGATCCTTCCATGCTTGTGACCGTGCTGGTCTATGATTAGAACTTCCCCAGAGGGAGGGAAATGGCTCCAGCATGGTCAGGGGGCTCTAGGTGAGTTAGATAAGGGATTTTTAGATATGATTTATTTCTGCTGATCTTTCCATTGACTTCCCCAAACTCTCTCTTTAATCTTGTGCTTGAAAGAGAACTCGTGTTCTGCACCTACAGTGTCATTTAGTAAATGTGATTGCAGTCCATTAAACTTAGGAAATGTGTGCTGGTGTACACTGACAGTTTATATCTCTGTTTTAAGATATCGAATCTAAGAGATGGAGTTTGGGCTTTCACCTTATCAGATTTGACTCCACAGTGATGGGGTTCAGGACATGCCACCTCAAACATGAGGCTTGAGCACTTTGGTAAAGAACAGAGGCATGAAGATCACATTCATCCACCTTCGGAGTTCCACCTGTTCCTCCTCCCAGATGAACTCAAGTTCTTGTCTCTAAGGAGTTTGAACACAGGCTGTGCTGAGATGGCTCTCTCAGACCATCCCCATCATCCCAAGAGCACACCCTTTGTCCAATGTTTCTCAATGACTGTCTACTCTTCATCAAAACAAAGCATTAAAATAAAATAATAAAATTTAGATTAATGAATCTGTATGCTTTCCTCTTATTAATCTGTTATTTGTGATATGCATCTCACCTACTAACCTGACTATGTGTAAAGAACAAGATATCACACCTGCCCAGTGACCAGCACAGCCCCTTTCTTAAGATGATGACATAATTGTGCATTTTATTACCATTAAACCAATGTCCCACATCTCTCCTTTCTTAAAGGATACTTGATAGTGCACTTAAAGGACTGACAAAGGATTGGTATAGACATAAATACAAACACAGTGAGATGGTAGAAAGCCTGGTCTGGCTCAAGCCATCTACCCTGGGGTGCTCCTTGCTGCTTAGTGTTGCTCTCTGATGCTTTTGATATTTTGGATTCTCTCCCTGGTCTGTTCGTTGTGACACACCAATATTTTCTCCATTAGACTATAGCTTCTCAAGAGAAAATATACCCAACTAAGTGTTCCTCTCATTACCTAGAACATAGAACATTAGCAGCAGACCACATTCAGGATGAAAAATTTAATGAAACAAATATGAAAGTTGGGGAGAGATGGGTATTCTAAATTCCAAATAAACGAAGTGCTCCCATTGTCTGCTTACATCTATGACTTGAGGTATGGCAAACCCATTTCCCCTTGCCTGTGTTTTTCTCTCACACTTGACTTTTCATGTGGGGAGATGAAGGTAGGCACCACAGTCACTTTAGATTTTGTTTGTTTGTTTGTTTTGTATTTTTGGACGGAAATCACTAGGGAGGTTGTGGCTATCATAGCATCTTTTATAGCTAGCTTCTCTGTGGAATGATTACAAATAATGTATCTTTTAAATGACTATTGCAACCACTACTACTAATTTTTACAAGTATATATTCATCATTTATCAAACCACAAGCCTCCATCTTGATAACGTACATATACTCAGCTTTTTAGCTGTTTCCAACTTCCCTCCCCTCCCCAGAAGTTTACACTTAGAAAAAATTGAAATGTAGAAAAACTGTTAATATATCACTTGAGTGGCTCAAAGGAAAAATGTCCCAAAGCCATTTGCCATGAGAGGATGAGCTTTTCCATAGCTGAGAGTCATGAGTGAATCTTGAGGTCGTTCCATTATGCCAAGAAAATAGTTTGGCTAAGCACGTAGTCTACATGCAAACGCTCTTGGTGGGTTGTTAAGTGTGGGAAGCCAGAGCCAGCACACTGTGACCTATGAAGCAAATTAGAACACTCTGTGTTTCATTAGCAGTGTCACTCATTTAATCTTGAAATGTAGTAATTTTGCTTATTTTGAAATCAACGTTGAGGACAGCGAGTAAAGCTAGGTATAATTTTATGTTTTGTGTTGCGAACAGTTCTCACTTAAACATTAAAGTAAGACAGCTTCACAGGGAATGCAGACTATGAAAAATCAAAGGCACGTAGTAGCACCTTAGCTATGCGTCTCTGACCATGCGCAGTTCTGATGCTTTCGAGGCAGAAGTGTTGAATGGCTCTGGGATCACATAAAACGAATGGTTTTACTGGCTATTGTCTTCTAGGTGTATTAAGCCTGTGTCTGTCAGTGTGCTTTTCTATTTAACAAGATGGGTTTGAGCAGTAGTGACACAAATACTCTGGCTATAACCAACAGCTCTTTTACTGAGCTTAAGACCCATTCAAGAAAAAAAAAAGAAGCGTATCTGGTGCTAGAAACCTAGCCAAGTGGCCAGGGCTAGTGACCCCATGGATCTTGGAGAAGCTGCAACTGCCACTTTATTAACCCCGTGTAATCCTAACTGCATTATAAATATTTGTCCTTATGCACACAGGTAAGTGTAGTCCTCACCCCTCATGAAGGGAATGTTTTTTGCAACAGACAGAGACCATTACATCAAACCACAACCAACCAATGCAATTTTGGAACCCAACCCCAGTGGATACCTCTACAGGACATTTTGGAAGCGAGTCCAAAAAGACTTAAGAGGACCCGGGAGTTTCCTCTGAGACTGTGTCTAACCAGTACGGTTGCCTAAATATGACTTGAACAGCAACAATACACCTTTTGATGTGGATGTGTGGTCCAGCGAGCACAGGAACCCTCAGCTCTATGTAACAGCACAAAGAACTCCAGGCAACCAAGAGAGTTCGTCTTCCTCAGCAAGGAGCACACAAATTAGTTATTCAATAACGAACGATAGCTCCTGAAAACAAACGTGTAAGCAACATTAAACAGACCGAACACTTAATGTATTTAGGAATATATTTACATATACAATAATGAAAAAAAGTCCATCGATTTGATAGAATAATAAAGTTTATATTGGGGATTTGAAAGGAGGAAAGGGAACTGTAATGCAATCTTCAAATAATAAAATAGAAGTTTAAATGATAATAAAATATTCAAAAAAAATTACAAATGTATTTGGGGCTGAAAATTTTCAGAGTTGCGACATCATGCGCCCTCAGTATAGAGGAAGTGAGAAACTGCAGCCTGCCTTATTTCTTCACCATTATTCAGGCTGCAGTCTTGTTGGCGCCCTATGGTGAGAAGGGCAGGAGACTGACTGCCACCCTTCCCTGCATTTGAGCCGAGGCAGCAGGAAAAGGGGAAGGCGTGTGGTTCAAGCACAGAAACCATGACCGATTCTTAGGGAGTCCCACAGCAAGTGCGGACAGTCCCCATTTGCTTTCCTTCTTTGATAGGAGCCCCTAGATCCCAAATGGGGTTTTTCCAGCATTCGCATTCGCAGAAGTAATTGCCTGTAGTCAGGCAACATATAATGATTTTGTTATAGCACGCACCTTTAGTGGAGCCTGCTCTGTGTAAGAGTCACTTAAATTGTTGCTTTCCAAAATAACTTTAAGTTGGCAGTAGAAAGAAAATTAAGCTAAATGAAGCTCTGTGTCTGAAAGAGAATTGGCATGATTTAAAATCTGTGGAAGATTTGTGTTTAAGGGAAACAAATCATGCCATCTGAAGTAAGGATCTCTTCTCTTCTCATCGCTCAAGTGCATCCATGCCTATGATTTGTAACTATTTTTAATTATTTGTATTGTTTATTTACATTATCTGTGTACATATAGGTTAATGTGTGTCACACATCTGCATGCTCTCAGAGGCCAAAAGAGGATGTCAAATCTACTGGAGCTGGCGTTATAGGCATTTGTGAGAGGCTAGACAGGGGTGCCGAGATCTGAATACAAGGTCCTCTGGAAGAGCAGCAAATGCTCTTAACTGCTGAGCCATCTCTCCAGTCCCAACTGTGACTTGCTTTTTAAAACTATATAAGGTACAATTTATATAATAAATAAGTGATTATAATATTGTTGCTGAACATGTCTCCCTTTTTGATAGTATCATTGATCATGTTTAAAGCCCTCTTATATTATGTATATGTGTGTAGATGTATTGTACATATGCTTGTTTCTCTCTCTCTCTTTCTCTCTCTCTCTCTCTCTCTCTGTGTGTGTGTGTGTGTGTGTGTGTGTGTGTGTGTGTGTTTGCCTGCATGTATGTCTATTTGCACCATGAACATGGCCTATCAATGGTGATATGCATCCATCTGGATGCTAAAAACCAAACCAAAGTCTTCTGCAACAATAGTATAAGTATGCTTAACCACTGAGCTATACTCCATCTCCCTTATCACTGATACCACCAACTCCTCATGTAACTGGACCACTTACATTACTCATAGTCTGCCAATGTCTCCTCACGTCTACATAAACAAAATCTTAAAGGTAACATTTTTTTTCTTTCTCTCCTTTCTTTCTACATGCCTTCCTCTATCTTTTTTGCATTCGCAAGTCAGGATATCTTGCTTATATTATGAATAAAATAGATTAAAACTAGTAGAGGGACTTCTATTGATAAGAAATGAAGATGGCTTTTAGTACTCTTTGGTTTGAGGGGCTTATCTTTAGCTGAACCATCCTTTTGCCTAGGATCTCTTCTGAAAAATTATTCAGGAGTTATCACAGATGTATGTCTCTTCCTCTCTGATAAAGAGATCCCAAGAGAGGAGATGGCACTGCTTCCCTGTCAATTCCTTAACAGTAGCTACTTGCTTCCTGCAGAAGCCTGGTTATAGCACTAGAAGTTGTATGCCCCCAAATATGAGCATATATCTGAATTATACTAGGATTGCTTTGTTCCTTGCAGTCTGCAATTTGTTTGGTTCCAAATATCCTATTCTATGGTTTAAGTTTTGTTGCTTTTTAATAAGATAAAAATCACAGTCAGAAAGAGTCCAATTCAACTGTAGACTTTGCAGACCTGGTGGCTTTTACAGTCATTCACTGGTGATATTCCACAGATCTGTTGATTACTGTTCTGTGTTATGCAAATTTTTTATTTTTTATTTTTTTGGAATAACTTGATTTCAGTCCAAAGAAGATTTGGTAGGTAATTGTTTCTATCTGCCTTCAGTCATCCAAATACTTGGTGTCTCCATGACTAGGGTCATGTGTTATTTGATTCACCTATGTGTGTGCATTCTCAACACGTGAAAACTTCCTAAGGTATCGGTAATGAGTTGCTTCTCTTTGGAAGAAGCCTGGTGACAGCTCAGCTTCCCTTAGCTCTCTGGGTGGGGGGAAAGCTGTTGGAGGCAGAGGACAAAGCAGTATCAGGCAGAGAAAGAATAAAATCGAGAGAGAGAGAGAGAGAGAGAGAGAGAGAGAGAGAGAGAGAGAGAGAGAGAGAGAGGCCTTGGCCCTGGCCCACCCAGTAAGAACACTGTCCAAGTCCAATTTGTGTTGCCCACACTTTCGTTGGAGCATGTTCAAACTCTCAGTGGCCAGTCCCCAAAGACAACCAAGTTCCTCCTCCCCATCCATCCCCCTGCTAGAAAGTCATCAACTGTAAAGAGCTACATTTCAGCATTGTACTTGGTATAGTGTGTGTGTGTGTGTGTGTGTGTGTGTGTGTGTGTGTGAGAGAGAGAGAGAGAGAGAGAGAGAGAGAGAGAGAGAGAGAGAGAGAGAGAGAGAGAGGATGAGGATGGACCCAGGAGGAATGGGAAGAAGGTGTGTTAGGGAACGTGAGATTCCTAAATAGATCAATAAAAGATATTATATTTTGGGGAAAAAAAGAACATTGTCCATCAGACCACTGAGTTACATGGGGCTGGCTTTTATAGCTACACATGGCTCAGGCATAGGATGCAGACTTCCCCAGGAAGGCTGAGGCACGACCAAGGTGGCTGAGTCACGGGGTACAGGAAGTATCTGAGCTCTCTGTGGCTCACGGAGGGAGAGGGCAGAGTTTCTCATATCTACCTGATGTCTTACCATTCCTAATGTCTGTCCAACAATGGCTAGGCATTTGACGACCAGTGGGTCTCTTTGTATTTTGTAAACTCTGTTCACTGAGTTACTTGTAACTTCCACCACAGGAACACTGCATAGGGATGAGCTCTCAGGTACTCTGCCTCCACCTTTCAAAATCCTCACCGTCCTTTAGCCTGGGGTAGATTTCTTAATCCCTACAGTCATCGGTATCCTTCTTTGTGACTTGTTGAGTGATTAAATGGAGAAAGCATGTAAGATGACTGGCTCATTCTCTGGAGTATTTTACGGAGCCAGTGTGTGTTATTATTAATGATGGATGTATAGTTAGGGCAAACCATTAAGCTATACTCTCACTTCACAGAGAAGTTAGAAGCTGAAACTTTCTAGAGGCACTGGTCAGTAGTAGAAGAAACCAATTCTTCAATATATCTGCCTGTGAGGTATCAGGACAGCAGAACAAATGCTATGTTCAAATAATTAAATAAGTACAAGGCAAGGGGTGAGGGAAAACACCATCTGGCAGCTCTCTGCAAGTCATTTAGGAGTGAGCTGGAAGATAATGAAGTCCATTGCATTCTAGTCATGGATGGGTCCTTCTGCTTGGCTGGTGTTTCAGCCTGAATTCGAATAAAAATAGTCCATGCATACTTTACTGCAACTCAGTAAACACAGACCTTGCGAACAAAGATAGAAGGATGCACAAGGAAGTCTTGTGGGAGATTTGTCACAATTATTTTGTTTCTTAATGCACCCAGGAATTCCAGTATAATCAACCATTTAATCTGCATAGACAAGCATTTGTTTTTGGCTGTGGATTCTCGGTTTTATAGTAGTTTCCAGGCAGATCTGATCACATGGCACACCTAAGAGAGCCATGAAACTGTCTCAAATGGAAGGCAACACAGGACAGAAATACAGCACCGTCTCCATTCACAGAGGTGCCAAGGTAGGCTTGGCTGCCTCTTACCTTATGAGGGAGTTGAGTATCCCCACACGTTAGTCTGTCTCCAGCAAAATGGCGAGGCCAATGGAGCTTGTAATACATTCACCAGAGCAGACTCGAGATGCATATCACATTTTTTCCCCTCAAATAACTGTGGCCAGGTATGGAGGCACACTCCTATCATCTCAGCATTCTGGAACAGGGAGAGGAGGATTACCATGAGTTCAAGGGCAGCCTGGCCACACAGCAAGTGAGAGGAGAGTGCGAGGAATATTGAGTGATAACCTATCTTCAAAAACAAAAAGAGATGTTTGTAAATATTAGTTTATCCAGAGTAAACATAATAAGGAACTCTTTAATGGAATTTGTATGTCATGAATTTAAAACGAAACCACTTATTAGTAATAAAAGACTGCCTGACTAACAGTTCCTAGCCAGGTAAAATAACCTTCACTTGAGAGCTCATCTTGAGGAAATTATTTAAATTTTAGCATAACAATTCTCCCCCACCCACTTCCTCATTTTGTGTTTTCGAGACAAGGTTTTCGTGTATTTCGTACTGTCCAAGCTGGTGTCAAATGTGCTGTGTGTCTGAGTGCAGGGGATATGAGGCGTGTGTACATACCTGGTCTCAGTTTCTTATCTTTGAAAAGGCATAATTAGATACTGACCTGATAAGTAGTTACAAGGATGCGATGTAATGGTGCATCTCCCTGAGGCACAGTGCCTGTGCTGTACTGACCTGGTTGCTGAGGGACAGTGCCTGTGCTGTACTGACCTGGTTGCTGTAGTTTTTCTGTCATAAGTGCATATATGATTCACTTGGAGGGGGGCTATATTGCTCACATCAAATCTACTCAGGCAATTCTGGAATGCTTTGTTAATATTTCTATGTTAATTGTGCAGTTTCTTTTCTTTCTTTCTTTTTTTTTTTTTTTTTTTTTTTTTGGTGACACTAACTACTAACTAATCACCGGCATTCTGGGGAGACTGCAATGACAGAAACTTGCAGGGATTCTGCCTTTGAACAAGTGCCTGGTGGTAGCGCTGTGCTCCAGGATTATTTCTTGAAAGGTGTCTCTAGTGATTTTGTTTTACTCTTTGAAAAAACAAGGACGAAAGAGGTCTATAGAAAATGTTGGGGGAAATGCACACAGATATGGTGGGGGTGAGCCTGAGGTTATGGACTTCTTCTGCCACAGCCAATCATCTATGGACACTGAATGCCTAATGTCACTGTCCACTTCCCGAGGAGATGGAGAGACAACATTAGTGTTTCTTAAACCTGGCTGCATATTAGAGTTGTGCAGACATTTAGAAAAAATCACTGCTGGTTCTACCAGGTCCATCTCAGAGAAATTGAATGACTGGATTGAGGTGGGGAGAGGGGGCTCACCAGGCATTGGGATAGCTCATGAATGTCAACACTTACCTGTCTGGTCATCACCCACTAAACAGTGTCTCCCAGTACTCAAGCCTTGCGTATCAGTGATACAGTGGCATATGTAAAGATTCTTGTTCCAGTGCAAACAAAAGGACATTGGTATTTAGAGGAGGTAAGAGAACCCGACTTAAGCTATTAACGCTAGGTCAAAGCAACCTATTTTCCAAACTTAATAGTAAAATGTGAATGATTCTTGCCCTCTGAGGGCTGCTAATGCTAGAACTGTGTGCTGGGTTCAACTGTCCACCCATGAAGTCTCTCTCTTTTCTGGTGTGGGAAGTTCTACCTCTGTAGAAGTTCAGACCCAATAGATAAGTAGTACCTGGAAGACTTCTCCGACTGGAGACTATAAGTAAAGGAAAATGTGGGAGCTCTTTTCTAGAGACTATTCTTCTCTTGTATTGATCATAGCATACAACATCAGCTTGGACAAAATAATTTTCCATCATGATGAAATTTTCAGTGATTAAAAACCCCATACTTTCCATTTGTGTCATTAGCATGATAGAAGGAGCATATGGCCTGGATGAGAGAAGCGAATATTAGCTCTGAGGCTGCATGTGCAAGAGGCATTAATTAGGACTGTGAGTATCTCAAGTACTTGACTCAGAAAACAAATTTATTTAGGAAGCATCACGTCTCACAGACGCCTTCCTTCCTTCCTTCATCATGTTTCTGAATTAAGCAGCTCTATGTGTACAGAGCTAAACACACCTGGGAACCCTACAGTTCTCTGGCTTCAATTTATTTGTGGTTAGAAATAAGTTGGCATGACCCCCACATGGGGCTGCCTCTGACAGAAGTGGTAAGCATCATTGTGTGAGGTCAGGATCCTCGCCCAAGCCTGACTCAGGGACCTTGCCTTTGCAAAAGTGTCCCTTTGATGAAATACCTAAGTCAGTGTTGCTGTTCTGTGCCCATATCCAGAGATGCTCTGGGCCAGCATGTGCTTGACTGGAGGACTTTGCACATGTCCTGCCTCATGCTTGGATCAATTCCTGCTGCTTCCTTTGATCAGTGGCTGATGAAACCTCTCTTGGGCTTTGGGAAGCTGATAAAAGCCATGTGTTTGGGCTAACTCTTTGGAACTTGAGTTTTGGCAGTATCCAACTGTTAATATCCAACTGTTAGTACGTTTTAAAACATGTGCACAGGGCCTTGGTTTCACGGAGTTATCTCACAAATGCTGGCTGGGGCAGCTGACATATGGGTTTTGTCGAACCCTCGAAAGCATGTACTGCATCACTTAAATGAGGAGAGATGTAACTACTCCCGGGGGACAAATAAACATTTCCTGTGAAGTCCCCACTTGCTTAATGGCTGGCCTTGAGTGGTGAAGTCCTTGCTACCTTAGTGAACTCAGTGCAATGAAGCTAGAATTTTCCAGGTCTATTTTTTGATCCTTTTATAAGATAGAAAATATCAAATAGAAATTGAGGAGAGATTCAACCAGTTAAGACTATCTGTGGGATGTTATAGAAATGTGGACAGGTAGGGAAATAGGAATAAGAGAGAGTTTCTTGAAGCAGGCACTCTGACTTTTAGCTCTAGCTCTCTGAATGCACTTCTTAGAAAACTCAGACAAGCTACTAAACCCTCTGTGTCCCGATTCCTATGCAAAAATGTGTACAGTGACTGACCAAACAAGTTAGCATTTGTAAGGAGATTGGCATTGTGCCAGTAAATCAAAAGCACTCAATAAATGCATCCGAGACAATACAATGCTTTCGAAAAACCTAATGGAAGATGTGAGTAAGCTCTACCGAGAACTTCAAGTCTCTGAGGAAAAAGACACCACAAAATGGAAAAGATACCTCATGTTCATAAAGTGCTAGAATTAATATTATGAACACGACCATTCTACCAATTTACAGATTCAGTACAATCCCAACCAAAATACCCATAACATTCATCACAGAAGGAGAAAAAACAAAACAAACAAACAAGAACAACAACAACCCCCCCCTAAAGTCTATAAGGAACCAGAAACATCTCTAGATATGTAAAGCAATCCTGAGCAGAAAAAAAAACAAACTCAAAAACAAAAACAAAACAAACAAACAAACAAAAACCAGGAGGGAATGCTATTCAAGACTTGAAGATATATGATAGAGCTATAGAAATAAAACCAATACGGCAGTAGCACAAAAGCAGACATGTAGACTGATGGGATAAAGTAGAATGCCTAATCATGTGTGAGTACCACTATAGATTCTTGATCTTTGACAAGGAGGCAAAACACATATGCTGGAGAAAGACGGCCTTTCCATCTAATGATGCTGGGAAACCTAGATCTCCCCATGGGGAAGAAAAATTAGACCTCACTTTGTCATCCAGCATAAAAGTTAGATCTAAGTGGACCAAAGATCTCTGTGTAGAAGCCAAAACACTAAAACTGCTAGAAGAAAGAAATCATAGGTAATATCTTACACAATGTAAGAGTAGGAAAGGACTTCCTGAATTGGACTGTATCTGCCCAGAAACAAGCCAGCATTTGACAAATGGGACCTCATGAAACTAAAAAGCCCTTTTTATGGAGTCTAGGTCATTTCCATGCTTTTTTAGTGATATTGGTTAAAAAAATATTAAGACCATTCCTATAAACACTTTTGACCTCACACGGACAGCAGAACCACAAATTGGTGTTTATATTTACCCTACTTACCAGTACAATGTTAACCCCCACAGTAATTAACAGCACGATACAGGTTGATTACTCTTTTAGTGTTCACATCAAGGATGTTATTGAAATATAACAGACTTTTAGACTGTGTTACTCAAGTTTTTCAGCTGGCCACTTATATAAAGCAGAAGAAAAGTTTATTGACTTTATTGCGGATAAATTGCACCTAGGTCTAGGAAGTACTTAAGTCTGCCAAAGAGCACTTCAAACAATGGGAGTTAGGAGCATATATTACCTTGTGGTTTTCAGTATTTTGGTGTATCAAAGTTTTCTTGAAACACGCTTTTGATTGATACAGCAATTTACTAGAAACCTATAAGAAACTCTTGTTAAAAAGCTACCTTGTAGTGAGGTTAGGATTAAATATTCACATTATTAGGTTTCTGTTTGTTTGTTTGTTTGGTTGGTTGGTTGGTTGATTTTTTGTTTTGTTTCGTTTTTGTTTTTTGAGACAGGGTTTTTCCGTTTAACAGTCCTGGCTGTTCTGGAACTCACATTGTAGATCAGACTGGCCTCAAACTCACAGAGATCCTCCTGCCTCTGCCCAAGGTGTGCTGGAATTAAAGGCGTGTGCCCCCATACCCTGCTGTTAGTGGTGTTTTGAGCTGTGGATGAGTAGCATGATGGTTAGTCGGGTTCTTGACACCTTGTGAGAGGCTCTCACGACCCCACCCAGTCTTCAGTTCCTCTAATGTGTTTGTGGTTATTCTTCATTACTAAATTGGGTCCTGAGGTAAAACATGAGGATGTGGGTGCTAATGGATTTTCTTCCTTTTATATACAGTAGGACTTCATTAAATGTTACTGATCATCAATGTTTCTTTTTCATGTTTAGAATAATGTTTTTGGAGGAAATTAGACAAGAGGCAATTGGCTGATGGTGTTACCTTTTAACTTACCCGGTAATGTAGGAAAGATATCTGTCATCTGTGAATTAAAGAGGACATCCTAGCTTGGTACTCACCTTGCTAAGTTGCCTGAAGTGATTTTAAGATTCTAAGTATCAGCATAATTTTGGAGGCCCTTGCTACTCTACGGGATAATTCCTTAAATTCATTAAACTTAGCAGCATTGAAATAGGTCTAAAACAGAGACGTTTTAAAGTATTTCGATATCTGTTGATTAGGCTTCTCATTTTATTTTATATAACTTGATTGTCATACTCTTGTCATGCATCACTTGGTATTTATTTGCTTTTGGAAGTATGTAACTGAATGAGAGAGATACATGTAAGTTATTGAAACATTTAAAAATAATTTTAAAACATAAAAAATAAATTTAAAACTTCGTATGTGTGTAGGAGTGCATACACAGGTGTGCATGTGGATACCAGAGGACAACTGGGTATGAGGGATGGATCTCAGGTCATTAGGCCTTGTCAACAAATGTTTTTACCTGCTGCATCTTCTTGCTTGCTGGCACCCCAAAGAACTGTATTCTTGTCAGGAGAGTGGCTAACGTTAATATACACTAATTCAATAAATATTTACTTAGCAATCTAGTAAGTAGCAGTAAAGGGATGGAAAGCACACAGGGCTTGCTCCAAGAAGTTAGTGGTCTAATGGAATTTTGAAAAGTCAATAGATAATTATAAGACTGTGTGATAAAGATGATAATTGGTGGAAGCAGAGTATAATCTTAACATATCTGAAGGGAATCACTGCAGGCTCCTGGGAGACTTGGCATCTAAGCACTGGAGCAGGGTTCATAAGAACCGGGAAAGGTTAGTTAGCAACCGAGTATAATCCTGGGAGAGAAAGAATCACGTGGGTTCAGGAACTGACAGGGCCTCTCTCTCTCTCTCTCTCTCTCTCTCTCTCTCTCTCTCTCTCTCTCTCTGTGTGTGTGTGTGTGTGTGTGTGTGTGTGCGAGCATGTCCTGCATGTGGGGGAGAAGGGAGGAGGAGAGAGAGGGAGAGCGAGCATCTAGGTGAGCTGAGCGACAGCAGTGCTTGGGAAGAGATAGCAATTTCTGTTAAGGTGGAGACAGCTGTGTGTCTGGTTATAAGAAGCAGAGTTTCAGGAAGGTTGTGAGAGGTGCCCTGGTGAGTCACATGGTAGCATCGTTTCTCAGCTCACTCTCAGTACTGCTGAAGCACAGCGCAGTTCTTTTCTAGTACACAGTCCTTGGTAATAACATTAGCGCGTCTTATATGAACAGAACTTTCAATTTTCCCCTTGCGTTTTCCCATTTAAATTGACATAGTTATTTTTCCACTTAGAATAATAAAAGGTGAAGAAGTCTGTGGCAATGTTTCTCATTCATATTTTTATAGAAGACCAAGCTATCACTATTTCTGAGGTTGGAATTGAAAAAAAAATAGTTTTAAGTTAGTGCTTTTAAATATTTTCATCTCAACTGAAATTCCCATCTTCTAACAAACTCACGTGTAGAAACACCATGCAGCTATTTCTTATAAAAGTGAAAGGTGATACAACTGCATTCCCCATAGTCATACCTGTCCTCACACACATTGTTCTTCAAACAGAGAGAATAGTTTAAAATGCTTATTATAGTCAGTTTAACCATCAAGCCCAAATCATGAAAATTTGGATTTTGAGTATATTTAAAACCTTGGAAAGTTTTTTGTGATAACAGATTTTTTTTCTGTCAGTAGATCTATGAAAATAGTGTAAAAACCAGCAGTTTTCCTAGTTTTTTTTTTATTGCTATAACATAATTCTTGAGACTCAGTAACTTATAGAGCAAAAATTTCTTCCTTACAGTCTGCAATTTGGGTAGACCTCATGTCACCAGGCCTCCCTTCACTTCTCATCCTGTGGTCTCAGGAGGCAGAGAGACTAGAGAGAACATGTGCAGGGGATGAGCTCATTCTTTGTGGGGAACAAACATCCCATAATGAGCAACCCAGTCATCTGCTCATGAGAGCAGAAGCCTCAAAACACCCCTCACAGGCCACCCCTCTCAATACTACTGCCCTGGGATTTGATTTCTTGCACACAGCTTTAGTATCAACCATCATCGCAAATTCGAATTTAAAATCAGAAAGGTTAATTTAGGATCATCCTTATTATATTTCCAGAAATAAAGTGACAATAATACTAGATATTTTTGAGAGTTTATGCCATATCAACCCAAGAAAAAAATAAAAGGAATTTAAAGTTTACTCATGCCCAAAAAAGTAAATTGTGGCATTGTACCCATCTAATATATTAGAACTGAGTCTGTGAACCTGTTCTAACCAAATAGGAACTAGTCTAAACTAAATTATTATATCACCATCTTTGACTCTGATTCTGAAGTGTAAAATGATCACATACTCAAAAAGTACACATCTTTTAAAAAGCATCCTTCAATCATGTGAGACATTGAAACATTCAGACTTATTTTTCTTCCTCTGAGTCTTTGTTTCTTACTTTTTTGCCTTAGGGATTTTAAAGACATCTAGTTATCTGTTGCAGTAAAAATTAAAACACGGCACAACTGGTTCCCGCGTGTCACAGCTCCACACTGGTCCCTGGTACTCTCGGACCCGGGTGTTCACTCCCTGGTGTTGGTTAGATAGCCTAGCTAGTTTCTAGCCCCAGCAAGGAGACCCTACCATTGCTAGCCTCCTTGTCCAGCCCTAGTCAGCCAGGAACTCTGGTCCCAGATACCTGGTAATATCAAGACTTGACAAACTGTAACCCAACAATCATATTTATGTGTTAAATTCTCAATCTACAATACATCCACAGAATAAATTCAATGGCAGTTAATAAAGATAGAAACTGCCCACCCAGGCAAGATAAAAATTGACCTAGACCACCCAGATCAGAATCATCCTCCTCCTGTTTCCATTTTCCTCCCCTCGCTCCTTTTCCCTTCTTCCTAGACTTTTCCCCACCTGCCCTTTCTTCTCATCCAATGATAGGCTTTGCCTTATCCTGGACCTGCCTTGCTGCATAATGACATCATCCTACAGTTATCCTGAAGGGTCTATTCAGAAAGGAATGGAAAGTGTGGACAAGTCAATGATTTCCTCACGTTGTTCTGGAGGAACAATTACTGTTTTATAAGATTGCTAATGATCCACGTGATCACAAAAAAAAAAAAAATGACACCGTCATGGTTCTGGTAAACTCAAACAACCACAGCATTGATTGGGGATGCTGAAAGACTGTTCTGCTGGGAGAGAGCATTCATCACCATGGCCTGGTATGCCCCACAGAGTTGGGGAGAGGCCATGACACCAGATACTGATTTATGTTTAATTAGGAGTTCCAAGAGTCTGGAAGCATCTTGAAATAGATTATCAGTTAGTCGGTTACTTGCGTTTAGTGAAGTTCATAGTTCAGTGATTAGTCGAATTTGTGACTTAAGCGTTAAAGAGAGTGGGAGTCAGATTCTCACTGGTACCAATTGGCACTAGTCTATAGGAGTAAGAGTTGCTTGTTTTATTCAGACAGCTCTGGAGAGATATAGCTTGACCTGGTGTAATAGGGCCTGTGTGTGAGGCCAAAGGTCTGGGCTTTATGTAATTGGAGGAGAGAAACACTTGCTCTTTTGAACACTGTATGCAGTGCTGTCCACTACCTGAGTGAGGCTGCTTCTTCGTGCCAGACAGAGTTTGGTAATGTCCATGTCTCCCTACAAAAACAAGCCAACCCAGGCTGGAAAAGAGAGCTTTATCTTAGCAGTGTCTCCTTCCCCTTAATTTTTTTTTCTGATCAAAGTCTTTGAACAGTACCTGGTTTGTGTTTTTAAATTTTCAGCACCTTGCAGGCCACCAAACAGCCAAGTTACTAGCATCCTCAACAACCCATTTCCATACAAAGGTTTGCTCCAGTTTCAGGGGTCTGAGGAGTCTTGAAGCAGCTGATGATGCCATACAGAATGGTCTTTATTGGGGCCTGCTGTGTTATATAAGGTTCCCTGTAAGAGTGGAAACTTAGGTGCTGTTTCTTCGGGTAGTGATTCCCCTGGGTCTCTGTTTTATGTGGGGTCTGTGGCATTACCGCTTTGTACAATTCTCTATGCAAAGGGATCAAGTACTCCTCTTTGAGATGCCAATAGGCTCACAAGGAAGAGCTGACCAAGTCATCCAGTCAGATGCTATGGTCATTAAGGCTATGGAAATTCATGGTTTAGGACAAACTTGACTAAGACAGCTTGTGATCTCTTGGGTACCCTTACTCATGGTCTTCAGTCTTATGGCTCCTTGGCTGGAGCAGGCTTTTGATCAAACAGTAATCTGAATGCTTCTGTGAAAGCATTTTTGGAGGAGATTAACATTTAAGTGGCAGGATTTAGAGTGGAGGAGACTGACTTCTGTCTTGTGAGTAGGCCTTATTCATCAGTTCAAACTTACCTCTCTAAGCAAGAAGGATTGTTGCTGTGCCCTCAGACTGTAGCTCTTCCGTAGTCTCCAGCCTGCTCACCTTTATTGAAGATGATTTGAGGAAGTTACATGAATCGATTAAAAAAACAACTCTTTACTCAAACACACAGGCACATGTACATCCTGCTGGTTGTGTTTTGGTGGAGTATATTGTACTTTGCCTACTCATATGTCTAAAATGGTTCTTACTTCATGGAGGAAATTAAAATGAGTGAATGAATCAATCAGAAGAAAAACAAAACAAAACAAACAAAAAAAAAAACATGCAGTAGGAATACAATGCTTACTGAATAAGTCTGGTTACCCAGATTCTATTCTAAAAGTCCAGCATGGCAGCAATGCCTGTGACCCAAGTTTGAGGAATCGGAGATAGGAGAGTTCCCTGGAGCTTGATGTAGGCCACCTAGTTTAGCCAAATCAGGGAGAGACAGTTACTGAAAACCATGTGGCGAGTGATTTATAAAGACATGAAATATCAATCCCTGTCCTCTATGTGCATGTGCACACACATTCATGCACACCTACCTACACATATACACTACATATCACCAAAAGTATGCTTGGAAATTTAAATTAATAAAGTCTCAGGGAATAGAGTGACTGTTAACATTTGTCCATCATAGTAAGTTAAAACTGTATTTACATAAGCCATGATACTTGACGATTTAAGAGTGACACACTGGTTTAAGAGAAGGTTTCCACCACAGTTTTGGCATTAGTCCAATACCTGTCAACCTAATGGTCTCTTGCTCTGTAAAATGGCAAATGTGATCCTTCTAGGGTGCTAAACACACTGGGTATAAGATGATCTAATGTCATACTTTTCTTTTGGTACCTTCCCAACATTTCTTAGGTTGTCTCTCATCCCGATGGGCTCGACCCGCCAGCTACCAGTGCGGGGTATAGCACTTGCCGTTGGTGCATAAGATGGGCATGGAGGAGTTGGAAGAGTACGATGACTGGGCGTAGGAAGGCTGTTCTGTTTCCTAGGCACTATGGAGAAAAACTTAGAAAGGACTGATGTTCTCTCCATATTGTATGAGAAACCCTCCTCGCTGCTCCTTGCGCACGGAGGTGGGGGACACATCTCTAAATGGCATCGTGATCAAAAGCTTCTTATTACATTCCTGAGTTTGCCTGCAAAGGAGCGTGATTGGTTGCCAACAGCCGAAAGGGATCCTTTTGCAGCCCAGCATTTAGTAACACCATCTCCCAATTGTGATTTAATCTTTTTTGTTTTGTCACCAATTTGGGCCTAGAATACAAACTCAAAATAATAAACTTCAATGACCTGAGTACAGGGTTTTATATCTTTTCCCCAAAAGTACACCAACCTCTGATTTCTCTCTTCTGTGGTCACTTAATGAAAATATTCATCTGAGCTGCAAAAGAAAAGATCAGTGCAATTTTGACTCATGCCAAAGAACAAAGGAAAATGCATTCACTTTGTGTAATGTCGGAGCTACAGAATGCCTCCTTTTATTAGATAACCTGACAAAAATTAACTGGTCAGTGCTGAATGGAACTAGCTAATATTATTTCTCCCAAGATAAAGTTGCTCTTTGTCATTGTTGAAACTTCAACACTTGATGTCAGAAAACATAGACAATAGACAAGGTGTGCGGGATTCTGCCTACTCAAAGCGCTTACTGCATGGGTGCTTGTGTGCCTTGGTGCTTTACCCTAATAATGGTTGCCACACCCACACAGATGTGCACTGGAACCAGGACTTTAAGATAGATTTGTCTCTGAAGCCACTGTGTGACGTTTTTACCATGTTAAAGCCCAGACATGCCCAAGCCCCCATTCATCTGTGGCTGTGGATCCTGGCATTTCCTTCCCCATCAGTGCTGGTGTGGGGATCATTCAAGGCTCCTCTGTGCAGTAGGCAAATGAGAGACTCTTCTGGTTCATTTCATCTTGGTGCTCTGGTTAGACAAAGGTAACAGGCCCATTTCTCCTAATGTTCTCATTCCAGCATTGAATCTCGGGAGAGCAAGAGTTGCTAAGTTCCCTGTGCTTCTGTTTAGGCATGGGCACACTTTTTGTGAAATGCTGAGGCCAGAATTAGAGTCCTCAGCAATGAGTGTTTGGCAAAGGGCACCATCATTCCCTCCTTCCCTGTATCCTTTGTGTTCTCTCTCTCTCTCTCTCTCTCTCTCTCTCTCTCTCTCTCTCTCTCTTTCTCTCTCTGAATGTAGGGTCTCATGTCACTCATGAATTTGCTGTGGAGTCAAGGATACTCAGCCTTGTCTGTTCTTTGACCCTGAACTTCTATTCCTCCTGCCTTTGTGTCTTGAGTGAGTTCTGGGCTTGCGTACATGCACCTTCACCTCTGGACTAAGCTTCCTTTCTTCAAGGTAAACCTCCAGCCTCAAGCGTGTGACTGGATCAGTCTTTAGCATGAAACTGTTCTTAAAATTTATTCCTTCTGAGAGCCCAGTCTGAGCAAGAACCACGGCTCAGTACTTGCTGGATGGGGCCAGCTACATGCTTCCCAGATCCAGTTATTTCCGGCAATGAGGCCTCCACCAGAGAACATTGGTTTGTCGCATGTTTATTATTTTACCTCCACTTTTGGGTATTAAAGGGAATTAATTAATTAGCAGTTAAAGGGAATTACTTTTTTTAGAAATCACCTTAAGTTCTCTGCATACTTGGGAGTGTAGACGACTACCCAGGGAGAGCTGGTACCTGCCTGACCTTGCCCACCAAGCTCGCCAAAGAAACAGGCCTTGTCAGGTCAGATGATATACATAGCTACCACTCTCCCCTCTCAGTGTGGGTCCTGGCCTTGCAATAACCTTTTGACATAGAAACCTGTTGTTTTCTGGTTGGTGATCTCATGAAATGTATTTAACTGCTAGGTGACCAAGCTTCCTTATCAATAATGCAGGGCTAATAGTAAGCACACTGTTTTTATACAAAGCTAAGAGAGGAGATGCATAAATGCATTTAGCACTGTTCCACCCACAACTAATGTTAGCCATTACTAGTTCCATGATTCTGATAAATAAGAGAATATTCTAGTAGTTGTTCCTGCTAGAATAAAAGAGATAGGTCATCATTAACAAGTATGCGTTTTTAAATCCTAACAAACCTTGAATACCATTTTCCTATTCTATAAAGGTGTATTTGCCTGCAGCTACTGTTTGGCTTTCTCTGAATCTTTTTAGGTATAATTTTTATGTTTTCTAAATTGCATATGAGCTTAGAACTGGCTTTCTGCAGTGGTATATTGAGACGCCTCCCCTTGTCTACATTTATACTTCTGAGATATCTTCGTGTTGATCATCCTTCTTGTAGGGAGATGTATTTGACCAATTACCTCATAGAAGAGCTCTCTCATAGGTTATCAGTTGATTCTTAGATTGTTACCTTGAAAAGAACATTAACAAAGAAATTGGAATCTTTTAAAATATGTCCCTAAATTCCCCCCAAAACTATTTACTAGATTATAAAAACTGGCAACCATGTATTCTCACCAACATATAGCATTTAAGAAAAGAAATTTGTTTTAATTATTTTTTAACGTATGGGTGTTTTGCATGCAGGAATATATGTGTGCCACATGAGTACAGTGCCTTCAGGGGTCGGATGAGGTTGTTGGAGCCCACGGGACTGGAGTTACAGATGGTCGTGACTCCAATGTGTTTGTTGGGAATGGAACCCAGTGCTCTTAACTGCCAAACTACATGGGTGTAATTATAAATGCTTAATTGTTTGGTAGACACAGTGAGCTGTGTTAGGCTGGTGAAATGGTTCCGCAGGTAAAGGTATTTGCTGTGATAACCTGACTGCCTGAGTATAATCCCTGGGATCCATGTAAACTAGAAAAGAGGAAAGTGACGAGGCCAAGTTGTCCACTCACCATCATAAGTGTCGCTGCAGCTTTTTCTCCAGCACTGCCGTCACACAAACCTACACACGACGAAATAAACCTGTGAGGCTTTCATTTCATATACATCCCTTTACAAATTATCAGTGAACGAATTATTATGTCAGTTTTAAATGTGTCTTTTGTGTTATGTTCTTAGACTGCTTTTTCAAAGAATGTATGAAGAAGCCTTACAGGAATCCTCTAGCTTCCGTAATTAGGCAAATAGAATGTGTGTTTAAAAGAACTTTAGACAGAATACCAAGAGTATTCTATCCTTGGGTGAACAGTGATGCCAAGAAGTAACATGGGTTATTAAATGAAAATCCCAGTGCCAATCATGAAATATCTCCCTACAAATTATCAGTGAAGGAAGACCTAGAGATACCCAAAATAGCATGGGCTATCACCATTGCTCTTTACTGACTACTAAAAATAAATCATAAGACTGTTGCCAAAGACAGCACTCACTTTGGATATAGGACACAGAGAAATCAACCTCTCTTTTTCCTTTCAGTCAGCTCACATAATGCCAGAACTGCTATTCCATCTGCTGGGAGAGAAAACACATCAGTGACCTCACCTAGCACTTGATCCTGCGTGCTACAATAACAACCGGCCTGGCAGGATATGCCCACTGCTGTTCTCCTGGCCTGGAGAGGGTCTGGAAGCTGACTTGCCTTCTCTGGTTACATCTCAGCCAGAGTCCTATCGTGCTTCATTAAGATATTGCTGAATCGGCTCTACTCCAGCCTTGGTCACCCTCAATCTCCAAGTTGTCCAGGAAGCTCTTTCCCTCGGGGTCTCTTCTTTTACTAACTACCTGAGATGCTCATTTGTACTTAATTCTTGTCTTCAGGTTTCCTAGTTGGTGAAAAAGGGGTGCTGTCCTTTAACGTGTGGCTTTTCTCCCCACCCTTAAACGACTTTCTGTCTCCATGGGCCTTGACTGTGTAAGGCAACTTTGACCATAGGCAGTCGCTCTACGACTGGGTCTCTCTACCTCTCTGACTTCTTAAAATTCCACCAGAATCTGGGTTTCTGTTCAAGGACACAGAGCTAGGATACTTCCCTTTTAAAATTATTATTATTATTATTATTATTATTATTATTATTATTATTATTATTTACTCTACCACATCTTCCCTGCTCCACTCTGGCAGCATATCATCTTTTTCTTACCTCTGACCTGATTTCACCTGTAGGCTGTAACTTGGTCCTGCTGGGCACAGTGTGATTCCAGTGTGAGACTCTCGCCCATTGAATACATTCTTCCTGGCAGCTGAAAACAGCATCTAACAGCAACTCAAACCAGAGATTATTCAGGGCAAAACTACATTTTCAATGCTCCCAAAACGTCGTTTTATAAACATGTAAAAACATTTACATTGATCTGGGAGATGAGACAGAACGGGTGTCTTTCATGTACGTCGTAAAGATCTATTTTCCCTTTGTAAAAGTAAAAATTGATGTTGGGGTACAGGCACCATTATGCTCTCAAATTGGTGCTTCAAAATGTGTATAGTTTCTTATTGTTAAAGCTAAAAATGTCTGCCCTGTTGCAAAGGAACAACTATATTTCAGTTTTTCCCCCCAAATATTTTATAGATTATTAACAACTTTCGAAACATTTGTGGCAATCTAATTATATATGCAAGTATAACTATACACATAGGAATAGGTTTATTACCAGCTCTTTGTGAACATTCGACTCCATCTTTTTTCCTTAATGGTTTGTAGTTCTTCTGTATTGAATTTAATTAACTATCTTTATTCCTCTGCCTCACTTTACCTAAACACTTGTTACTATTTATCCCTTTACTGGTTCAACAATATACTTAGCTTTCCAAAGCCTTTGTTTCCATTCAAGCTGCTTCCTTCCTGCTCTTATGGATTTCCCAGAGTCTCCTAATTAGTTCTATACAGATAATTTCTAGTTTCTCTCAAAATCCATTAGTATTTTCTTTTGTTAAATTAAGTCAAGGGACTTGGAAGAATAGCAATTAATTATTGTTGTCTATGGGGCTTGTTAGCATTCATGAATGAGGGCATGAAAATAATTGTCTCTATCTGCCCCTTGCCCATTATTCTGTTTAGGCCAAATTACAATTTCACAATTACAGATCGGAACCAAGTGATATGGCTTATCTGTGGGGGGGAAAGTTAGGGAAGACATACGACTTTGGAAACCAAAACCACATTTTTCTTTCTATTTTTTAGCTGGGTAATAGAAAATTTTAGTCTCACAGATAAGACTCCTCGGGCTGTCACTTGCTAATTTGAGTTGCGAGGTTTCTGTTATTACAATGATGGTGCTCCATGTCTTCGATCTGATGCCTTTTCAGCCATTTTCACAACTAACAGAGCCCTGGGGATCGGCTTTCTGCTTCCTCTTGCTCCCCCTTCACTCCTGCTTCTAGTGTTTGATTATGTCAAGGTTTACTTAGCCTCTAAGCAACATGAATTTTTCCCTATCACTATTTACTTCATTTTGGGCCTGCCTAAGTTCACAAAAGCAATTCTCTATTATTCTGTGGGTGTTTTTCTCCTGTGACCATGTATGTAAAAGCATATTATATACTAAGTTATGTATTCTATATTCTGGGAGCATAATCTTTTTACTTAGGAACTGTCTGTGTATGCTGTTTCACACTGAAGGTTGCGTGGTTTTGGTTACTGGAGGTGGTGGGCTTGGGGGCAGGTTCTGGATATTGTAGTGTCTTTGTACATGAGATGTTGGTACAATGGCTGCCTTTGTCATTCCCTGTCAAGTTCTGCAAATGCACAGAATCGAGGAGATAGGTCAGGGATTAATGGCTGGGAGGCATATGGGAAGAACATTTATTAAACTGTAGGAATTTATGATCTTTCAGTTTTTAGCTCATGAGCAGAGCAAAGGATCAAGTTGTTTGACACACTGAGTCTTCCGCTGCACTAGAAACCTTTCCTGGCTTAGTATTTAGAAGCCAGGAGAAGTTCAACCCAACCTGAAAGAAACAAAAGATAAATGTCAACACATAACTTCACTTAAGAAGAACATACGTTAACTGTTCCAAGTGTTACTTACTTACAGCTAGTCCTGCTGATAAGATTTCACTTACATACATATAGGATGCTTTACATTGAAATTATCTTCTAAAACAAGTTTAGAATATTTAATTTTACCAGAAAATTCAATAAAGGATAAAATTATTTCTTCAGATCAAAAGTGATGTGCGATGACTTCGGCCACCTTATCTTTAGGAGACAAATTGCATTATACATGTTTAACTCGTGCCAATAAATAACCAAAAGCAGTTTATTTGCTGCTGTCATGACCACCCACGTTCAGCACAGATGTTCGGCAAAAGATTTAGGAACTATTTTGAAGCTTTCATTAGCTCAGATAAATTAGTAGTGTATTTATTGGCAATAGTAAACTATGCAAGTTCATATTTCCTTTCTTGCTCATTTTACAGGGGCCTCCTAAATACCATCAGCTTATCCCTCAGGAAGTTCTTGCATATGTCGGTCAGCCCGAAGCCTGCCATTTTAAGGGTTCTGATCACTGAAGTAGTGATCTAATTTAAGTCTCTGCTTGCCTCTGAAGCACTTTGTCTGTTCTGTTTGTATCCAAATGGGTTTCTGCAAAGGATGTGATATGTTATGAGCTATCTTTCCCCCAGAGCTTCCAGCAGTCTATTCGCTATATGGAACTCAGAAGATATATACAAGAGGGAATTAGAAAGCATTACTCTATCACAATAGATTTTTAAATTAATGCAGATCCAGTTATCACGTATGTATGCCTTCTTTTTCATTAGGCCTGATTCAATTCTTTCAGGAACCCAATAGACTGGCACTAGGCAAGTCAAGAAACCAAATACTCAGAGATACAGAACAATTCAACTACATGGAGAACTTGTTAACACTTGATCCATAGGTGAATAATATGCAAAACAAAACAAAAACATACAAAAAACCCTTAGGCTGTTAGTTATCATATCTAGCTAGGGGTCAATTTGGGAGAAGTAAATCATAGAGTCTAACTTGTATTCACCAGAACTACTAGAAGAAAGGCTTAATACAATACATTACTACTGGACATGCATCTTGACTATGGAGACCACCAAAGCCAAGTTAAGTTTGAACAGTCCTATTAGCAATATCAGCAAAAGGAAGCCGTGATCAAGAACTATGAGAAAGACATTAAGTTTCATTAACTTTATATAAGACTGATGAAAACTGTAGGCACTTAGAGGCAGACAAACAGGTTCAAGTGAGCTGTGCTTAGCCATTCAGGTGTAAGTGAAATGGGTCTGAGTTTGGCAGTGACGACGAGAGGAAGAGGTCACTGAAGACATTGTGAACATTTACTATTGGTGAAAGCTAATTGCTCATCACAGGGAGGAGGGTGGATTTGAATTGTGTGGTATTTTGGGTAAATATAAGTAAGAGGATGTAAATGCTACTGAACAGGCTAAAGTGGAAGCGTTCCAGGTATAGAGGATGCTATAATTTGAGCTTCTATCCTCCAAATGCATGTTGCAATGATATTGCTATTGTAACAGTATTCAGATGAAACCCAGAGAAATGATTAGTACCTTAGGGCTCTAGTCTCATAGGTGGGATTGGCAGTGTTATGAAACGGTGAGTTCACATCTCTCTTTATTTTTGCTTTCTATTTTCTGCCAAAAGATGACGTAGTCACAAGGACCATCTCAGATTCAAGGCTCTTGACAGATGTGGACCCCTTGGCCTTGGTCTTCCAAGACTGTAGGGCTTACCATTGGCCAACAAGTTTTTGTTCACTGTAAACTCTCTACTCTCGGATGTTGTGTTACCTTAATCAAAGCTGGGGTAGAGCCAGGAAGTTCTTTCCTCGCAATCATGAGATCCTGTCTTTGACCCCAAGATGCTACGTAGAGAAACAGGCATGGCAGTATGCTTACAATCCCAGAAATGTGGAAATTAGTTAGTACACTTGAGGAACCCAAGGCCATTGAGAAAGCCTGCCTCAAACAAACAAACAAAAACAAAGACACAGGATGTATGGAACCTGAAGAACACACTCAAGGTCGTGCTAGTCTTCTGTATGCATATGTACCTGTATCCTATGAACATACATACATACATGTTCTTAACACATACGACTATGGCAATAATTAAAGAAAGTCCTCTTACTGGAAGTCAAGATAATGTGTTAGTTTTATGATCCCTAAAAGTTGGCACTTACAGACTAGAAAGGGAAGGGGGAAAGTAAGTCATGAGTGTTGGCAAACTCTGAAGACATCCCTGTGTCTCTGCGAAGCATTCAAATAGATATAGATGAAAATGAGAACACTGAACACTTGAAAATAGAACACTCTGGGGTAAGGTCATTAATGAAAGCCCAACCAGCACACTTGAATTAGATAGTTGACTGGAGCACCAACAGGCAGGAAATATTCAACATGATCCTTATAAACAAAAGAACTTTCACACTGGGAAGTTTAAGTAGTTTGTGGGTCCCGGAGTAAACTGATGGTGAATAACCCAGAGGTTAACATTAGCAGGAAAAGGCACCAGGAAAAAGCTGGAGGGCCATGAGACATGCAATGTGGCCAGAGGCAGCTGAAGCCAGGGAGTGAGAGAGCACCATCTGTAAGTTGGGAGAATACTAATGGTGCCCCAGGGGGAAGGGAGCTAAAAGGAGCAACACCTTGACCCTGTTCCTCAGCCTTTCCTCCAATCTTCCATCACAGTTTCCCAAGGGCCAAGCCTATCTCCCATGTAGAGGGCCAGGGGGCCTGAGAAATGTCCTTTCTTTCTGCCTGGAGCTGAGGAAAGGGAGGGTTGGAGCCCATTTACTCATGTAAAAGAAAACGGCCTATAAGGTCAGCCGGCCATGTGTTACCTAATATGGAGTACAGTATTTTAAGGGCTGGGGAGCTGTCTCCTGGGAACTTTTGGAAGATAAACAGATAAAATGTTGAATATTTTTCCTCCTCTGTAACTGTAGTCTGGGGGTGTGGGGGATGCAACTTTCAAAGGCTATTAAAAGCTGTGAGTTTAATGGTCATCTAAAAATAGCAGAACATAGTTTTCAGCTGCTAAAGAGCCTTACTCCTCTTCCGTCCCTGTATGTTGTGGACATCACCATGTGCTGCCTCTGGACATCAGAAACAGTGCGTCTGCTTAAAGAGTGGCTCAGCCATAGCCAGCAGAGCTCTGAAGGCTTCTGGGACGTGCAGGTTAGCTTCATAAAGATCGGGGCTAACAAGTAACCAGCCGAACTCCATTTTGTATTTTGAAAGTGATTGATGACCTCCTGGCTGAAAGATTCATAGTTTGGATGCTTTGCCTTTGGATTTCTGTGAGAATCGTGGAAAGTCACTGACTGGCAGTGTTCCTGTTTACTTATACAGAAATGAAGAACAGAGCTCAAAGACAGTCGGGAGATACAAAGAGGAATCAGGCCATCACCCTAAAGAAATGCAACAATGTATTCTGTTCCTTGCTTCTGCTATTAGGTAGCTGCTGATTTTGTCTTTATATTTGATCGAAAATAGTAACAACACTGAACATGAGTACTCACAAATTCCTCAGTGAAGTTGAAGTACATACCTCCCTAGTATTGGCTTATGTACCTTCTGGTACAGATCTATGAAGGAAGTCTCCTTGTATTTTATAATCAAGGCACCAAAAAGGTGTTGGCCATAGACACTACCTGGTGTGTGGTAGGGTCAGTATTTGATCCCCACAGCTTGTCTTCAGAGTCCATCCGGTACTTACGGTGTGAGGTCCACTCTGCTAGTCTCAGCTACAGGGACAGGAGCCACTGTTAATGGATTTCACAGCATTCTTCAGAAGCGGAGGCGCTGGCTTCTGAAGAACTGGGTTACTTTCAACCTGAGGATCTTTTGAGGCTCATTTTGGACCAACGTCCCTATGTGAAGTAAGAAATAAGAGTGGCTAACCCAGGTTAAGTCAGTTTGACTGGGCTTTTCACAGGTTTTACTTGAATTTGGGTGTTAGTTATTTGATTGGTAAACTCATCCTGTAGCCCCTTACCATTTAAGAGCAGTTCTAAGAGTTAAATAAATTAATATTATTAACACTTGCCACATCCTAGGAACAGAACTTAGTATATAGTTGGGTTTTTTTATTGCTTTGTTGCTACTTTGGAAAACAAAGAGCATGGGTGAGCACATGTTTCTTTTTAACTTCAGCAAGCCCAACAGACCACTGGCTAAGCTCCCAATCTGAGTTGTTGTTTGGGCACCTGGCGTTAACGATTCCATCCAAGGAAGGTAGCTTTAAAATACGGTTTACTTCAAAACAGTCTGTCCTTATTTAACAGTACAGCGAAGAAGAATCAATTGTCTACTGGAGACTTCAGGGCCAACAGAAACAGTTTAAAACAAAAAAGCCCACGGAGCCTTCCACCGTTCTGTAAGATGGACTTTAGGGGTACACCCATCTGATCTCCTCATTGCTGTCTCCTGATCAATCCAGCCAACTACTGTCCGCATACTGCCCCCAATCTTTGCGCCTTGTTCTTATTTTATATTTACGTAGACTATACCCTTCCTTCGACCAGACAGAAGTTTCCTTTCCTAGGTCTGGCTCATACGAATCCAGTCTACAAAGCCTTCTGTTGCTCTCCTCGGTCAGTGGGGTGAACGGATGAACTCCCCTGCTGCTATCAGTACCTCTTCCATTGGAGCAACTTCCTGCCTCGCCATTCTTGATGGCGGCCCTGTGAGAAGGCACACATGTGGAAACTGAGTTGCAGCCGGACACTCCTTGCAGCAGCTTTCCTTTGTGACCCGCACAGAGCTGTTGTTTAGAAATTATGTGCAAAAGTAAAAGGAATAGGGGGAATTTTTTTGAGAAATATAAGGTCTTCAGTTCCTTCCATCTCTGATCGCATTCCTTACTGCAGCTGTATTCTCCCTGGAGTCTCTCTTCCAGGATTCTCATTAAATAATGCCCAAGCAAGCCTTGCATTGTGGAGGCCTTTCTTGGAAGCAGACGTGGGAAACATTTTCACCATTCATTTTGACATTAACTAAAAGCAAGAGAGTTTTAAAATTAAAGCTAACCTACTATAGCTGTTGGAATAACTCTTTAATTGGCCATTAAGCACGTGCATGGGAATAGAATCTCTCCAAAGTGCACTGAGAATTATGTCACCTGACATTGCTCGCTTTCCCCCACCTAACCACCAAGGGAATTGAATGAGTCAAAAGGAATGAGTCGACTTCCTAGCATCCTTTTGTCTATACTGAATGCCCTGCTGCTACTCCAGAAGTGTGACACCCAAAAGCTCATGGCACATACACATAGAAGCAAAATGTTGCCTTTCCTTTTCCCATTTATAGATGCTGTGCAAGCTGGCAATGTGAATCCCAGGGTGAATATTGTGATTTACTTGTTTTTATTTGCATGTTATAATAACATCAATAGAAAGTGATCACAGATGACGTTTTTATTCAATGGGCAGCAAACACTCTCCCGTGTTTATCACTTGGCATTGGGTTTGCGGGGACTGTTTGAGTACATACTAAATAATGTAATGAGAACCACCCCATGGGAGGAGCAGAGAGAAATGCAGAACCCAACCTTTTAGATCTGTATTCCCATGACAGTGTGGCTATGCTATAGGCTTTAAGCATTTGGCCAATCCATTCATATTTTTTTAAAAGATTCTAAGTTGTAAATTCTCATTTCAGTTACAGCTAGTAAAAAGGAAACTAGCCTAAGAGTTATTAATGTGTAAATCTGGTAATACAGAAAGTCAAGTGATCTCAGGTTAGAGTTCTGAATTTGTACAATCTAATTTTGACCAAAATGACACAATCTATCAGCAGCTCCGTGTAAATCAACAGCAAATTGCAAATGATTCTTTAAAACTGGTCTGGGAAAGGAATGCACACGAAGAGGCAAGAATTACCAATGACCTATGTAGTCTGACCTCTCATTCCCCCAGTGGCTAGTGTGATTGGCTAAGGGGTTAAAAACTCCAACAATAAGAGAGTTCGTGTCCACACATAGAGCTGCATGGTTCCTTTAGTAATGTCTTTACCTTTGTTAAAACTAGAATGTTTTCTCTCAACGCTGGTATAAGCATAACCAGTTTTTTAAAAATCTTCGCTAGTAGCCCTGTCCTTTTTAAAGGTAGGGCTAACAAGGAGAATGTTTCTTGGAATTGCTCTACCACCAGGTCCCAGATAGACACAGCTGGACTCCATTAGGAAATGGGATACTAGCTAATTAGCTTGTAATATGGACTTGAGACTCAACTGCTAATAACTCTGCTTGCAATTGCTTGCAAGAATCCTGAGTAACCTGAAACAATCGATTTGTTTTGAAAACCAGTCACGTGGTTCCTTTCCCTGACTAAAATAATAGTTGACATGGTGAGCAGGCTGCATTAGTCGTCTATTATCCCACAAAACCAGAAACACTGTGGAGACAGTCCTCATTATTTTTTCATGCTGAAATACAGTTCAGTAAAATACTAGTTCGGGTGGGGATCCACTGAGCTTGAGGATTTGACGGCACTGCAAAGAGCACTTAGGTGGATAGATAGGATGCCTCTCTCAACATTGTTCCATCTTGTTTTACTTTACCTGATCAATTGGTTGCAAATGTGCTACATAAAGAAACGTAATTATATGTAAAGCCCGTGCAAGTTATGCTTCTATGTGAAGTCATTTGTTGCATTTTTAAAAATCTAAGTCTCACAGAATGGTCCTTACTTTCAATATACAAATATTTAGTGAGCAACTTCATGTGGGTCACAGTAGTTGAAGGAGTTAGCTTTGTCCTGAGACCCGAGAGGAAGAAGTCTTGGCTTTAACTCTTAGGTTTCTTCCCAGTAAGTTAGTTGAATAGGACGAAGTCTCCTTTTCCTCTGATACTTAAAACATGCATGCTGCTATATAGCTAGGCATCCTTTCACATCTAAGTACTCAGCAAATACCCACGCATTCGTCATTTTGCTACATCCTAGTGATGCACAAGTTGAATAATTATCCATTCATTTTCTTACGGCCCAGGCTCTTATCCATCAGTGTAGGCATGGTGCAGACAACGAGCAGACGTAGTAACCCAGGCACCAATAGGAAGGTTGCTGTAACTGCAGAAGAGTCGTCATGCCCAGAAATTGAAAAAGAATGTGAATTTATTTTTCTCCTTTCATGGGTTTCAAAAAAGAAGTGATTTTAATTTGGACTAAAGACCAAGAAGAGAACGAACAGGTGTGGGATTACGGGAGGGACACAGTAAGAACGCTGTGCGACTGTTAGAGAGCGTGGGGGTGGATCGAGAAGGACAGCAGGTGTTGCTTTGCCATCGGAATTTAACAACCATACCTCTGGGTTCTATGTCACGGTCATGCTTATCTACCCTACCAAAGAACGTGTCACATTATTCAGGCATATTTCCTTTTGAAAACATGGGCTGTGTGTTTGCACATATGTGTTTTCTAAAGGCTCATCAGAGATTCTTTTTATTATAGATTGATCCGGCTTCCAAGTGTGGTAAGAGGTCTCATCTGTCTTTATTTTCAATGTCTTTTTTGGGAAGTACCTCAGGCTACAGGCTGGTGCTGGCCACCTAACAATCATTTTGAACATGGTAGTCTGAACTGAAAAAATAGTATGTTGTCCAGAGGTTTATTATTTCAATGTGTAATCCTTATAATATTCTTAGATGAATTCCTCTGACCCTATCCTGGGAATTGCCAGCTTTGGAAATAAAGTTCTATGGAGGATTTGAACTTTGACATAGGTCTTAAAAGGACAAAAAGAAAGTGATGGCTGCCCAGGCCTCAGAAACTTCACAAATTAGGTAGTGAAGCATGAAAACTCAGGGCAGGAAGCACAGAGCAAAATCAAAAGCACTGAGTCACCGGGTACAAAACATGGTATCTGCCTGCACATTTTGACCTTAGTCCATGGATACTTTCAGAGTAGCTGCATTTTGAGAACACAGGGCTACCGTGGTTTAAATAGTTCTATCTGGGAAGAAAAGAAAAGCTGTAAACACACTCCAGTGTGGACAGAGAATAGGAATGCCACTAGATAATATTTGGAGAGCATACGAATGGTGAGAAGACTTGAATTGTGGCTGTGGTATTGAACACAAAGAGAAAGGGGAAACGTGGAGATGTGTTCTGGAAGCATGGTCAGTCCACACATAGCTGAAAGGGGGAGGGGCTGTGTTCAGGGCAGGCTGAGGCTCTGGTCTAACCAAGGCTGTTTCTGGGAATAGAAAGCGGAAGCACTAAAGAACGAGGATGCTAATGTTTCAGGGAAAATATGATGAGTTAATTAGCTACACATATGTAATGTAAGTCGAGATAATAGACTGCTTTTCAAACTGGATGTGTGGGGTCAGAGGAAATGAAGCCTCTGCCAATGCTCTGACATCTGTGTTCATTTCTCTTTTGGTGCTGACTGTGGTAGATGAAGATGAAAGGTGGATTGCCATGGCCATGTTTGCTTAGATTAAGCACAACATTGTCCTCATCTGAATCTCTAGCTCTCTCACTGCTTAGCCTGTGTTCGTACTAATAGGCTTTCTTACCTCCATCTAACTCAGCTGTCTCCGTGAAATCCCCAGCAAATAGAGAGTATCTGTCTCCCTTTTTACTGCTGTATGACAGCTGGCAAAGGTTACTGGTTCTGAACCCAGATAGCTTCTGTCTCATTCTCCCGCTGAACTCCCATAATTAATCTTTTCCAGACTGACAATAATTCCACTGTCTTTGTTGCAGAGAAACTCGTGGTTTTCTAACACTTCAGATAACTCATTACTGGGTTAGAAAGGAATGGCGATACTCCATCAGGCTCCTCCGGTTTCTCCGTGTGCTGTCGGGTCAGTGCTCTCAGCACAGCTAAGCAGGGACAGATGGTGCCCATTCCCTCAGTGACAGAACCATCTAGCAATGTCAAAGGCATTTACATCCTTGAGAGAGAAATGCTTTATGACTAAAAGTTTCCCACCATGTGTACTTCAGGATACAGAAATGAAACTCCAGGAACAATTCATGTCCAATTATGTTAAACTTTAATTACATGAATCATTTAAAAATAAACTCAGTTGCTCTCTTCTGTTAGCAATTCTTCAAGGACCCTTTCTAAAAGGGCATTAGTGCACTTGACTTGAAGGTCTCTACAGTAATGATCATGTAAAACTCAAGGTTGGACACATGTTCTACTGCGAAGACATACTTCAACCACTAAAGAGAAAGGAAAAGGGGGAGGGGGAAGATGCTTACAAAACGGCTGCCAATCCAAATTGTATGGACAAAGCTTTTTTTCTTATTTTTATTGGATATTTTATTTATTTACATTTCAAATGTCATCCCCTTTCCCAGTTTCCCCTCCGGAAACCTCCTATCCTATCCCCCCTCTCCCTGTTTCTATGAGGGTGTTCCCTCACTGACCCATTCACTCCTACCTCACTGCCCTGGCATTCTGCCTACACTAGAGCATCAAGCCTTCACAGGACCAAGGGCCTCTCCTCCTGTTGATGCCAGAGAAGGCCATCCTCTGCTATACATGCAGCTGGAGCAATGGTGGACAAAACCTTTTCTGTTTCTTTAACTACAATCCTTAACCTTTATGGATGACACAAGTTTTTGTTTGTTTGATTGATTTTGTAAATACAAACTCATAACCTCTGTTTAAATAACAGAAATCTGAAAGTTGAATGTAATGTAATAGGCCTGCAATACTATCTGTAGGGAAGACAAGGTAAGAGGAGTTGGGGTTTGATGTCTGAGCTGCCTAAGACACCCTGTCTGGACAAAGTCCAGTAAGAGGAGTAGGGGGAGAAATAAATTTGAAGAGTCTAGTGATTTGAATTTTAGTCTCATGTGATCTTTACTAACTGACTTATTTTCTGAATCTCAGATTTCTCATAAAGAACAAAGCTATAGGGCTACGATCTCCCATGTTTCTGAAATATCAACAGTATGATTTGCCCAGATAGAAACAGTGAACTGATTGTAATATGAAATAGTTTGCAGAAATATATTTTTCTGAGGTTCAGCAGATAAAGTCCTTGATAGTGAGACATGAAGACCTGAACTGAGATCACCCTTTTACTCTTAAAAAACGCTAGGCATGGCAGTGTATGCTTGTAATTCCAGAGATAGGAGACAGAAAGAAGAGGATCCCTAGAGCTTGCTTATGAGCCAATATAGACCTGACTTCAAGTTGGCGAACTCTGGGTTCAATGACAGTGCCTTTTCCAAAAATGTTTGGGGAATATGATCAAAGAACATGTAGACCTCTGCCATCCATGGAGCATATACCTGCATGTACATGTGTTCGATACATATAAACACATATGTTAATTTTATAACAAAGTTCATGTTATAGAGTCTGAAATAATTAAAAACTATTATTTTTGTCTTTGTCTTATTTGGAGATGACAGTGATTCTAATCTTCAATATATCAGACCTAGGAGCACAATTCCATGTCTACTATGTTAATTTCACTTCTGAGTGTTTCTACCACCAAAGTTGTATTAAGAGTTAAGCTATAGTTATGTTAAAGAAAACATATGAATTGTATAGACTTGCATTTGCTCCTTATTATTTTACCATTATATCTAAAGTATCATAGAGTAAAGAGGGCCCAACAAGAAAGTCTTTAATCGGCAAACACCAGCAAATGTAGCTGACGTAAGCATCTTAGTTGATGGCAGGTTTACAACTCACCAAGGTGATCCATCCCTCAGTCCCTCGTTTGCCCATTCCTTCCAAACTCATCAGTATTACATCAGTATTGTAGCTTGATGTAAGCTCACAGCATGCACACAAATTGCATTGAAGTGGTCACTTAAAGAGTCTAACCCATGAAGGAAGATTGGAAGTCAAGTGCTAATTTGTTATTCCAATCCTTTTCTGTTGTGTTGAGAAGAAATTGCTAATGTATAAGGTGAGGAGGCAAATGCAAGTCTAATCTCTATTTTCTTTCTGTAATAAAGGGACATCCCTGGGGTAGAGTTGGCCCTGGTTGACCAGAGGTAAGTGTGAGGAGCAGCCTGTGCTGTTATCTTGGTCGGGTTTGGTCCCTAGGCTGCTCTGGGCATCTGCTTCCTCTCTGTTGAGTATATGACTGTCATATGATACTTTAATTTTAGATTCTTTGTTATGAAAATTTCCCTAACCATAGAAAAGTTGAAAAATATTATAATGTACTTTCCCAGCCACACCATCTGGATTCACATCTGGTGAGGGCCATCTCGTTGTGTTAAACCACAGTGAAGGGCATGGCACGAGACAGAGCAAGCATGGGATGTCATATCTGTGCTTCTTCTGACAAAGTCACTGAGGCCATCATGAAGGTCCCACTCTTTATCCTCTTCTTACCCTCATTGCCTCCAGAGACTCACATTCTAACTACCATAAATTTGGGGTTACGTTTTCAGTACATGAACTTTTAGGGAGCACATTCACTCAAGCAAGACCATTATCCCTTCCTACTCTATCTCTTTCCAGCTTATGCCTCAACCTGTCATGCAGCACCCATTAGAACAGCATTGCAATGCTGTGAGTGTCTAGGGGCTTCTGTTCAAGAGCAGATCAGAAGGGTCCTCTTGCTTACAGTCAACTGCTGTGTGTCGTTAGGTTAGGACAGTTGGCTCCTGTCAGAAAGACACTAGTTAATGTGACATGTGCAGTAAATCCCACAAATAGCACATACTGTATTTTAGTACATATGGAATGTTAGAAAACAGAATTTTTCATTCTGTTATACAGACAATCTGTGTTTTACATGCCTAAGCATATGATGTCATATTTTAGAAGGTCTCATTCATCTTTGCTAATGAAGTTTGGTAGAATCAGAGAGAGCCTTGTGCAAACTTGTCAAGGGTACCACGGAATGACAAATGCAGACATGAAAGAAATATGACAGAAGTAGTCTCTCTTGGAGACTAAAGGCAGAAGATATGTGTACTGCTGTTCTGTGTTTGAAAGTTTTTATAATGAAAAGTTTAGAACACAACCCAGTAAAAACCCATCTACTTTGCAGGAGAGGTAATTTACCCAGACACAGCAACACACTGATGTGTGCTGTAGATGGAGAATTGGATCATGTGGCTTTACTGCCTCATATCATGAAGTGGATATTATTTTAAGTTAGTTTTAAATACAATACATAAAACAGCTATAATACACATATTTTAGTGGCAGCATGTAACATTTCACCATAGGTCTTAATTGATGCTTAAATTGACCTAAAAATAACCATGAACCCCAACTCTCATCATTTCTCCATGTGTGCACCTGCACACATGCACGCACATGTATCTGCCTGTGGAGGTTCATGGTCATTCTCCATGGTCTTCCATGGTCATTCTCTACCTCAGGTTTTAAGACATGGTCTCTCACTGAACCACCTGGAGTTCATTAATGCAGCTAGGTTTGCTGACTTGTCAGCTTTAGCCCTAGGGAATCCACTTTCCACATGAGTACTGGACATCTAAACCTGGGTGACCACCATTTCACAGCAAGCACTTGGCCAGTAGAGAGTCATTTCCTCCAAGGCCTAATCATTTCGTTGTAGTAAAAGCAGTCAAAATTCTTCCTTCTAGGATTTGGGGTGATAAATTCTATTTCTGGAACCCATATAATAGAAGGAGAGAATAAATTTTAGATATTGTTCTCCATATATGTTCTGGGGTACAAATGCACAGGTCCACATGTGCATGCACACATATATGCACACATGCATACACACACAAATAAATGTTATAAAATGTATTTTCCTGTAAAACAAACATATGGATTTGATATGTTCTTCAGCATTGTCAATGAGATCATCATGCAAACAAGATTGATTAAGGTATGTTGGTGGGAGCTTCAAGAAAGAAGGAAAGATAGCCAAACAGAAAAGAAAGACTGACAGAATCTTTGAAATGTTGAAAGTGAACTCACTCAGTATATCATGTTGGAATTTAGAAGGTCTGATGTCAAAATCACTAAAAATGTTTTCAGCTACCAATTAAACCCTTCTCTGATACAGAAGCCCTGACGAAGCCATTTTTTCAATGCTCTGCTTCATTTTTATGAAGAAATAATCAAAGCTCACACTGCCGAGCACATGTAGAAGTGGAGATGTGTCAAGACACTAATTAATAAAATATGTTCTAAACATCTTTATTTGACAAGACTTGAACCTTATAGTTTCCTGAATTTTTCTCATTTATAATAATATTCACAGTTGGACTTAGTGGCATACACGTGTCATCTTCAACATTTAGAAGTTATAGCCAGGCCAAGCAAGAGCTCCAAGTTAGCCTTGGCTAAATAGCAAGATCCTGTCTAATTCATTTCATCTAGAATAGTTTAACCAAGGAAAGAAGACCTACCCCAACTATGGATGGAACCATCACATGCCCATGAACAAGGGAATCCTAGACTAAATAGAAAGAAAAGTGAACTGAGTATCAGTATCCATTTCCCTCTCCTTCCTCACTATGTACATGGAGTAGCCACCTGGCTTGTACTCCTGTTGCCACACATAAAGCTGCTCGCGTGGCTGTGCATGTGCCACCTTGATTAATTGATTAACTGGAATGTAAGCCCAACTAACCCCCTAGGTTGAATTGTCAGACCCTTTGTCACAACAGGAAACAAGCAATCTAAAGTGCTGATAGATGAATGGATATGTAACAGATAGGTAGATCAATAGATAGTGGATGGATAAATAGAAACATATAGATAGGTGATAAATAGAAGATAGGTGATAGATAGTAACTCATCAAAATTAACTCAAGGCATTGTGAAGGCTGAGAAGTTCTAGGATCTGTAGTCTGCCGACCTGGAAACCAAGAAGGCCAGTAACATCAGTTCAAATCAAAGGCTAATGACAGGAAAAAGCCTAAACCATACCACATCTCAAATACCATCGTGAAGAGAGATGAGTTCACTCCTTCCCATCCTCTTGTTCCACTCAGGCCTGCAAGGGGTATTGGGAAGGCACTATGGTTCCCTGGACCCACCAATTCAAATGTTAATATTCCAGAAGCATTTTCAAAACTGTCTCCAGAAATAATGTTTAGACAAACATCTGGGCACTGATGGCCCATTCAGGTTGACACATAAAAGTTATCAATATATTTGTTTTCCTTCTCTTCCCTTTTCTCTATTATTATTTTATATTACAGCTCCCCAAAATCAAGTGTTTAGGTGAAAGTTTGTGGAAAATAGTTAACTGAGGAATTCCACCATGGGAAAACAATTAGGAATGTCTAGACAATAGAAAAGAAAGGAAGCCAAGTCAATGCGAGGTTGACCCAAGCCCTAGGAAGACAAAGACACTCTCCAGGTGTGTGGACACCTTGCAGAGATTGCCCTGTGCAGTGCCTGAGAAGCTGGGGTATTAATACCTACCAGGTCAGCAATGGGACACTGCTAGTAGGTGACTTCTGAGGAAGTATCATTGGTATTACTTTGGGAAGCTGTTTATGTCTGAAATGTTCCCTATAGGCTCATGTGCTAGAATCCCAGATCCACAGCTGAGGTGTTCCTTTCAGAAGTTGTATGTAAGACCTAACCAATCACTGAGTAGACCTGGAGGAATAGAGACGCTCTGGGTTAGTTGTATTCCAAGGTAGAGCATGGGATGATACAGACTCCGTAACCCCAATGCTGCCTCATCCTGGCGTCATATCCTTTTCTATGATTCCAAATTATCAGGTGAAAATGCCAGTCTTTGCTCTGTAAGACAGTTGGGCTGAATGCCAACATTTCCTTTAGTGCTACTGATGATACTTCACTACTTATAATTATGCTCTTGAATCCTTTGTTATTGCTCTATGCCAAAACTGCCTCAAACTAAAGCCCTTTGATAATGATGAAGAGTTATCCACATTGGAACCTGCTCTAGCATGGTTAGAAGGTGCAGCAGTTGGTGGGTAAGTCATGGCTTTTTAAAAGCATGTAGCTTTGCACTTTGCACTCTTTTTTTCGCTTTGGCATTTTCTTTGACTGATATATCAGTTTATTTTTATTGTATGTTCTATGCCCAAGATTCTTTCTTCTAACTCATATTCTTTTTTTCTTTTCTTTTATTGGGTATTTTCTTTTTATATTTCCAAATGTTATCCCTTACTGTTTCCCTCCTGAAACCCCAGTCACCCCTCCCCTGCTTCTATAAGGTGCTCCCCACCCACCCACCCACTCCTGCCTTCCCACCCTGGCATTCTTCTACACTGGGGCATCAAGCCTTCACAGGACCTCTCCTTCCATTGATGCCTGACAAGGCCAGCCTCTGCTACATATGCAGCTGGAGCCATGGGTAGCTCAATGTGTACTCTTTGGTTGATAGTTTAGTCCCTGGGAGCTCTGGGGGTGGGGGTCTGATTGGTTGATATTGGTTTTTCTTCCTGTGGGGTTGCAAACCCCTTCAGCTCCTTCTCTTCTTTCTCTAACTCCTCATTGAGGACTCCATTCTCAGTTTACCACCTCTGTATTTGTTAGGCTCTGGAAAAGCCTCTCAGGAGACAGGTATATCAGGCTCCAGTCAGCTTGCACTTCTTGGCATCTGCAATAAAGTCTGGGTTTGGTGACTGTGTATGGAATGGATTCCTGGGTGGGACAGTCTCTGGATGGCTTTTCCTTCAGTCTCTGCTCTACACTTTTTCCCTGTATTTCCTCCTGTGAATATTTTGTTCCCCCTTCTAAGATGGACTAAAGCATCCACATTTTGGTCTTCCTGCTTCTTGAGCTTCATGTGATCTGTGAATTGTATATTGGGTGATCTAAGCTTTGGGGCTAATACCCACTTATCAGTGAGTGCATATCGTGTGTGTTATTTTGTGATTGGGTTACCTCACTCAGGATGCTATATTCTTGTTCCATCCATTTGCCTATGAATTTCATGAAGTCATTGTTTTTAATAGTTGAAGCCTTGCCTGATACAAAAGAAGTCTTGAACGTGTGGTAGAAAGACAGTGTTTCCAAACTTAGCCATTCACCCCTAAATGTAAAGAGCAAGTGCTGGAAAAATTCCATGTGCTGTGCAAGCTGTAAATTCTGGGACCATCCCACGTGGGTGAGTCATGTAATTTCACCTCCTGAAGGCTCTCACATGAACAGCTGCATGCTTTTTAAAACAAGCTATGTTTGTGTACTCTACATTAGCATCAGCAATTATTTTGAGCTCTCTCATAAATGTGTATGGAATTGAAGACATAATTAGGAAGATTTAGGAAGCTTTGTATTTTCTGAAGTTTCTTTCTATTTTGCAAAAAGAAATATTATCAAGAATTAGTCCACTCTGAAGGACAATTTTTTAAAAGGCTTAACAAAGGATTGATTGGTTAACCAAGCATGGGTAGGTGCCTTTTGTGTTATAAGTTATAGCTTTAATGTCATACAACTAATATTTGCAATTCCTGGGATTCGTGAAGAATTAAACAACTTGAAAATTGTTTAGACAACTCCACATTAGATCTTTCTATTTTTATGTGCAGCGAGTGTGAAATTAAATTTTGATAAATGTGCATGGTTGCACAATATTGAGCCTGTTGAAAGGTTACACTGAGAACCTCTTATTAATTTTCACCTTGTACTTTAGCACATTTACTTTTTATTGTGATGTCTAGCATTGCTTTACATAGAAGATGATCCTTCAAGAATGTTTTCACATGTGTGGATAGATTTTACGTTACCACGTAATGGTGTAGAGAGGCATTCAGGCAGTAATTATGAGGAAGAGAGCTTGAGGAGCCTAAATTATGTGTTTCCAACTGGCCCTCTTCTAATCACCCTTTTGGGGGGGTAGAATCTTAAACTGTTTGTTATCTTTGTTTGTGCCCTTCCTTCCTTCCTTCCTTCCTTCCTTCCTTCCTTCCTTCCTTCCTTCCTTCCTTCCTTCCTCCCTCCCTCCCTCCTTTCTCTCTTTCTCTCTCTCTCTCTCTCTCTCTCTCTCTCTCTCTCTTTCTTTCTTTCTTTCTTTCTTTCTCAAATTAAATACCTGCCAGACTCATACATTTTAACACTGCAAACTAGAAGAAAAAGGCAAGTCCTTTAGTTTTCCGGCATAGTTCCATTTCTTTCAAACCCCCAGTGGGCAGTGACTGTTGTACAATGGTATCTAAGTGTCCCTGAGAATCGCAGAGAAATCCTCACATACCCATGCACACATTACACACTCCTGCACTCCTGAGACTTAGTCCATCCGTGGCAATCTGTCTCACCTCGTCAAGACACCGTGCTCTCTCATCTCTGTTCAAGCATCTGACAGATTCTCCTTGAGGAGGAGTGAGAGGTTCAATATTCTCCGAGTCAGGGGCTTTTGAAGCTTGCTTAGCGTCTGGAAGTGGGAGAGGAGAGAGTGAAGCTGGCTGGGAAGAAAGGACTTTAGAGGGGTGTCAGACCGTGCTGCCTCCACTGCCCCACTACAGCGCTAAACCTATGATCGTCAGCTTTTGGGTACTGGGAGGGGTGGAGGGACATTGAGTCCGCCCGAGCCCCTTCTCCCTGAAGATACTAGACTCCAGACATACGGAGTAGAGGAGGCTGAGCAGCGTCCTCTGGCTGACCTCTGTGGTCCCTGGGCAAACCCTCTAGGAGAGGATGTAGCAATTGTCTTCTGCTGCCTTGCTCAAAAGAAGGCACATTAAGGTATAGGTTTATACATTCTATTCCATACCAGTAAATATTTCTTAAAACATTCTACTGGGTTTTTTTTTAAAAAAAGACTGATTTAAAGTATTTTCCCTGTCTTTAAGAATAAGGACCACAATTTCAAAACATTCTCAATTGGAAATATTTGGGTAGACAAACTATACTAATGAAGAAAGGGCTAAGAATGTAAGACATGTGCTAAACATATGCGGTGTTCAGTTTCATGCCAGAACAAATTACAATCAGGACGGCATTGCACTGTAGATTGTGGGCAATCTCTACAGAGGTGGGCAAGCCAAAAGCAGCTCCGTGAAGGACAGGAAGCTTGTAAGTTGTAGAAACGTAACTTTGCAAATGCGAGTATGTTCAGTTGTCACAACAGAAAGTTCTTCCTTGATAGGGCTTCACCTATGCCTCGACCTTCACAGTACATCAGCAGCACAAGGGGAGGAGAGTAATCCAGGGTCTTTGCCTCAAGGGAGAAAATAGAGTCAGAGACGTAAAGACCATTTTAGTAAACATGAATAAATCTTCATATACCCAGATTTAAAAACATATATGATTTAAAAACATACTAAAAACATGGCATCATTTAAATGCAAAATCCTCTGCTCGTGCACCAGCAGGGTGCTCAAACTGCTAGTGCAAATATTTTTACATGGATGAGGGTGGCTACTTCAACCCAAAACACTATCAGAGAGACAGTCACTGCCTTGTGTAGACGCTCGAGATTCTTAAAAAGAAAGGAAAAAGAGCCATGATAAATTTTTTCCAATCCAAAACGGTTGTTTTTTTTTAAATGAGAAATAGTAGATTTGAATTAGTGTCATAGAAACTTAACTGTTCTTCATGACATCCATCATTGAAGAAGAATGGGATGTCCTAGCTGGGAGACTTAGGCATCCACAGGTTCTGTTGATGGGTGGAAGAGGTTCCAGCTCCTTGAAAAACTATGCACGACTTATGTTTATATTTTGAGTGCTTTCGAAATATTCTCATGAGAGCCAAGGCTTCCCAAACATTAAGCAACCATGTGGGAGAAAGCAGGGTGCAGTCGATGGAGACAAGTCTATGCCTCTTACGTTTAAAAATGACCTGTGCAGCAGAGAAAAACTTTGCAGTTAACGGAAGTATGTAACAAAGCAAGGGTTGTGTTTATGCCTTCAAACAAGTGTAATACAACAACTCCCAGTACAATGGTTTCCTTTTGGATGAATGTTTAGATGTACAAACTATTTGTCACCAGACACTTTCTTTACAGTTTGAACATTTAAAGAGCCATGGGAACCAAACATGAATATAACTATGTCATACATTACTGATAAATACTCATGAAAGGGCTGGCAATGTAATGACCAAGGGACATTAGGATAGATAATGAGTAGGGATCTGGTCACATACCTGGTTGTGGGCTGTGAAGCACATAGTGGATTTAAGCACAGCAGTAAAAGGTTATGAAAAGCGCTATGTTCTGCTGAAGGAAAAATAAACTAAACTTGAGGCTTGATTTCATTCTTGTTGCAATTCTAAGGATAACTGGTCAAGTGAAGAAAATTAAGATTCAAGTATCATTTTCTCATCCACAAGAGGATGACAGAGGAACAATGTGATCCATTTCCATTATATTAAGTTAGCTTAACTGGGGATAGAGCGCTGCAAGTTTCTACTTCTAGATTAATGAAGAGTGGTAGAGACACAGCCACGTGAGTGTGAGTAAACTATAAACCCAAGGCCTTGCTTCATTTTGCTTCAAGGGATCAGTTTACATGGATCCCTTGCAACTTTAACCTCAAAATACTGTCAGAGTTGAGATGCCATGGACAAGAGCCCTGTTGCTGCTCTTATCCGTGGGTGATCATTAGCTGACCCACCTGTGTCCTGGGGCAGCAGTTGGCCTCCAGCTCCTGACACCCCAGCAGGATGCATGTTGAGCTCTGTGGTAGAGCAGTAGCTTTCTCTATCTGAGTTACTAAAACATACAAAACCAAAGAGAAAGAGAGAGAGAGAGACAGAGAGAGAGAGAGAGAGAGAGAGAGAGACAGAGAGAGAGACAGAGAGACAGAGAGACAGAGAGACAGAGAGACAGAGACAGAGAGACAGAGATTGAAGAGAGTTTTGCTCTTCTGGACTTCAGAAATAATCATAACTAAGAGAAGCCTATGAATCCATTGTACTTTGCCCTATTTGTAAAGTTGAAGAGCCCACTTTCAACAAAGAAAGCAGAGAAGGGGGGTTGTCCAGGTCAAGACTGTCATAGGCCTCATATGTGACTTTGGAGGTCAATGATGTTGACATTTGGCAGCAAAAATGAAGTTGGTGCCAATATGTCATTTGCAGAAAGAGATACCTAGATCAAACTTATACAGAAGGACCTGTATTAGCTCTTTCTGAAAATATTGGTGAGGATTCCTACACACCACATTGATCCAGCCAAAGATGTCAGGGGTAGAGAATCATGGGCCAAGCTATGAACTGATAACATCCATGGGGCTAAAGAGATGGCCTCAGGGGCTAAGAACATAGGTTGCTCTTCCAGAGAACCAAGGTTCAGTTCTTAGCACCCACATGGTAGTTCTCTACCATTTGTAATTCCAGGTCCATAGAATCCAATGTCCTTTTCTGACATCCTTTGGCACCAGGCACACAAAGAATGCATTTTTATACATGCAGGCAAAACACTCAGACATATATAATAAATAAAGATGAACTTTAAAACTTAATTAAGTCCTAGAAGAGGATGTTCCACAAGGAATAAAAATGATCTTGGTCTTGTTCCTGGGTAGGACTGTTGTTGGTTATTTTCCTCCTTCTGGAGTTTGCATTGTGCCGGTTCTGTGGAAGTCTTTCCTCAGGAAGATGGCATTCTGATCAGATCCAGCTCAAGTGCTTCTGGGTCCTGCGTTTGGAATGTGTGGTGTCTTCAGTGATAGAGACTCATTTTCCACCTCAGGGGACAACCAAAGATAATGGCCTGTAGTGATTTAGGAGACTCTTGGTCAACTCTGACCAAAACTCAAAAGAGCCTTTCTCATGCCTGGTTGTTGGTCAGGCAGGGAGGGGATGGTTGTCAGATGGTCTTTGACTCTTAGAGGGAAGACTGTCAGGTCCAGATGGTAAAGTCTTGTTTAGACTGTACGTGTATATTTATACAGAGGCTTAATTGTCTCATGGTTGGTTTTGTAAGAGAAATGCTAATAGTACGATTCCTTATGACTTACTGTTGCTTTGCCTTCCTTCTTCCCACTCCTGTATTTATCTTTCTCTAATATCCCTGATTAGCAACCCCTCTTATTTACTCCCTCAGCCCCCATAAGATCACATTTGCCCCTCCAGACAGACAAAATGGCTGAATGCTTGTCACCAAGCCTGAGTTTGTCACTTGAAACCCACACTGTAGAAACAGGGAACCAACTCTTGTAAGTTGTCCTCTGACTTCTACACTGGTGCTATGGCAAATGTGTGCACCACATGTGTGTGCACATGCACACATACACAAAACATATAACATTTTTAAAAATGATCTCGAATTAAATGGAATTAAAGGAAAATTGGAAAAACCGTTTTTGAGTTGGTATATGCAGCTGCCCTGACTTTAGAAGACATTACTTCTTTTTATTCAGCCTCTGCCTCTTACCCTTCTCCTCTTTCTGGCTCCTTTTTCTCAATGGCCCTTGAGCCTTGTAAGTCTGAGAATCCCACCATCTTGTATCTTGACCAGTCTGAGTCAGTGTGACTTCATTACAGTCAGAAGTACCAGATGCTCTCTGTTCTCAGGCAGGGAGTCTGGGGCCTCTTAATGTGTTGGTCCCATCAAGTCCATATGTGGTGGGAACTCATTCCTAGTCCAGATGTGAAGGTTACTCACAGCACATGTTAGTTATGTTTTGATGTGGCAAGCCATGCTGGACTCAAGGCTCTGAGACTCACTATGTAGCCCAGGCTGGCTTTCCACTGATAGCAATCTTCATGCCTCAACCTGCTGGATACTGAGATTATAGACATGAGCCACTGTGCCTGGCTCAAGATTATACTTTTTGAAAGCACTGACCCTTTTAGTTCTAGGTGTTAGAAAATAAAAGATAGGACTGTTATAAGTAAGTACCGTTTCATTACTTTAAAAGCCCAGTTAATTCTTTTACTCAAGGTAACAGTCTTGTTACTGACTAGAAAGAAAAGGTTCAGATCTGCATTCTCTAGGTATGGCTGGAATAAATGTGAGGTGGATTACAGAAGACTTTGTGATATGTCTGGCCACTCTGGGACTGCACTCTTGCTTCTATATGAGAGGGAGAGAGTGTGCAAAGAAAATGCTAATTTTCTTTGGCTGGCACAGGAATCACCCCAAGGGGATGAAAGAATTCCTTGATGAACAAAAACCAACCAAATCCAAGAATATGCAAGCTAGGGACATTCGGAGATGGAAACGTCTAATGCAACACAACACAAACAACACAGTACAACCCACACAGCCCACCCCAACCCACCCCAGCCCACCCCAGCCCAGCCCAGCCTAGACCTTCCCAGTGTCTGGGTTCTCAAATGAGAGGTTGGTTGCTGTTAGGCATCTTTCTAAAGACAAGTTTACATTCGAGCTAGTACTGGATCTTTCAATTTGAAGACAAAAGCAGTAGGGACACCTCGACTTAGAAAGTCTCTCACCCCCCCCCGAGCCCCGTCTCTCTCTGCCTCTCTGTCTCTCTGTCTCTCTGTCTCTCTGTCTGTCTGTCTGTCTGTCTGTCTGTCTCTCTCTCTCTCTCTCTCTCTCTCTCTCTCTCTCTCTCTCTCTCTCTCCCTCTCTCTCCCTTAAAGATGTAAGTCCATAATTAGTGTTCTGCATGACTAGAAAGATAATTCTAACTTTGTTCACAATTACTTTATATTTTCTTTTACAAAGGGGTGTTGAAGAATATATTTTTAAAATTTTAATTAAGAATCATGTTTAGGACACTTGTATCACTATTGTCAGAATTGGTTATGTCTTCTTCAATTCCAGTCCATGAAGCACTGGAGAACTGAGGAGTAGAAGGAAGTTGTAAGGGCAGTACAAGCTGAATTCCCATCACACATCAGCTGAGAAGTTGAGGACAGGGATCACATTTAATATAGTAAAGAATTGGAGATGCTGGAAAGAACAGAAAAGCAATACAACCTCCACATCTTTGAGAAAGAAAGTCATATTTCCATATTTTGAACTTTCAGAAACTAGAAATATTATTGGTCTATAAGGAATTTGTCTGAAGTGTGAAATGATAAAACTCTACTAGTCAGAGGAAATGAAAGCTAGAGTAGGGTTGTATCTGTAGTCGAGGCAAATGGGAGCCACTTTAACCTTGACCCTTAGGCAACTGTTTTTAGGTCACATCTTTTCCCTCTTGAGATGCAGTGACTGCCTTCCCACCAGTTAAGTCTCTTGGCTCATTTATACACTCAAATTCCATCAAGAGAAAGCCTTTCATGTCTGTTTATATCACACTCTACTTCATTTTGTTTATTTAATGATTTATTAAAGCAGCATGACTCCCTGGGAGAATTAGAACCTAGGAATAAAATTATTTAAAAATTATGTTTATGTTGTGATTTATAGAATTGCAAATTGTCAGAGACATGAGGGATCATAGGAAAGCCATCCACTGTTGCTTGGAGCTCACATCTTAACTCCTAGCAATCTCCCCAAAGTAGCCCCAGAGTGAAGGCATATGCAAGCTGAGTCAAAGCAGACACATTGAATGAATGTGCCCAGAAGCAAAAGGCTGGTCAGAGGGCAGCATCAACAGAGAATACAAACACGGAAGCAACTTTGCAAGCCAATCCAAGCCCGGCCCCGTTCTCATCACGATTTATAGTTTCTCTTGTGGAAAAAGAAAGACATTTTGCAAAAAAAAAAAAAAAAAAAAAAAAAAAAAAAAAAAAAAAAAAAAAAACAAAACAAAACAAAACAAAAAAAAATAACAACCAAACAACTGCAAAAACAAACAAACAAACAAACAAACACACAATTCTTGACCCGTGAGCTCATGATGTTGTATGTAAAAAGCAATAGCACCTGCTATCGAGAGTCACTTCACGCGTTGCTGAGCCCTTCTGTGTGTCAGTCTTTACTAACTCACTCACTACTACAACAAGTCCCGATTCTCTACTGGGCGTATTCCACTAGTTCTGGGGATGGAGGAATGAAGGTGGATGCTAAGAGAGGCTCCCAGAGCGGCAAGGTGATACAAGATGTAAGAGAGTCCTGTAACAATTAGGAAAAGTGAGACTTTGCAGTTGGAGGAGAGTATGGAGGGGGTGTGTGTGGGAGCTTCAAGGAAGGAAATTGAAGGAAGGAATATAATTAGAATCTCAAAAGTACAATAAAATAATAAAATACAGTAGGACATTCTGTCAAAAATCTAAGCACTTAGGTTTTTTGTTTTTTTTTTTCTTTTTCGTCCTTTAAGTGTCACTAAAGGATTTTAAGAAGAGTAGTACTGTTAGGTTTGGCTCTTAAAAATAACACTCAAGGCGTTGCATGGAGCCTTGATCAAAGATGGGGCTGGTCTCAGTAGACAACTGTGGTTAGACGAAAGGTAGGGTTTGAGTAAAGGCCATTCATTCCAGTGGTGCCTGATGTACAGGAATTGTTTTTGAGAGACTTAAAAGTTCAATTTAAAATGGATTCTATGGGCACTAAAAAAGCAGCTGCCTCAACACTGATTGAGGCAATCAGACTTGTCCTGTTCAGACCTTACAGGTTCACCTGTATAGTAGTAAAGGTACTCACTAGAGAGGCTTGCTGGCTGTGCCTACAGAGCTGCATGCACAGAGTGGCCCGGCATGTTTTCAAACTGCGAATGGAATGACAGCAAGGTTAAAAGCTGGCTTCTGTTGTTTCACTTCTGTTAAAAACTGGGCTGAGAAAGGTGGTCTCAATTGGCAGCCTCTACGGTTTATATTTGAAGAACTGCCCTCTGTGGCAATAGGAAACGGGCCGTGTATAGAAAACTCCGTCTGCAGCTTTGAGGTCTAACAATGTTGGGCTTGACGGAGGAGAGCACCTGAATATCTAATTCCTAACTCCAGAGAGCAAATGTGGGCCAATAGAACGGACGAATCCTTGACTACAGCTAATTTCTTGACTATCTGGCCATTGATTTTATGTTATGTGTCCTTCAGGTTTCTCAGTTCATGGAAAGAACTGAATAGAAATGTAGAGAAACACCGGTCTGCAGTTCCAAGAACATACAGTCAAGGTCACACTGACTGCTGGCAGGAAATAAAGGGGTCATCTTTTCCTGCTTGTTGTCAGATCCATTTTTAAGATGGGGGAGGGGCGAGTGGATTGCAAACAGCCCAACTGACCCCTAGTTAAGGCTCGTGCCATAGAATGCACTTTGCCTTCATGCCAGCTTAGAGCTGAGTGTCAGGATCTGATGGGCATCAAGTGAGCAGGCTCACAATGTATAATTTCTCTTTTCTGAATTTATTATTTGTGTGTGTGTGTGTGTAGACCGGAAATTGAATTCAGGAGCCTTTCTCTAGAACGTCTTACCTTCCTTTTTGGAGCCGAGTATTCCTTTCAACCTTGATACGCAACGAGGTGTCAGAATCTGCATGGCTCTAGCCCCTCAGTGCTAGCATCGCAGAAGTGTGGCTCACTGCCTGACCCTGATCTTTTTGCACCGATAATAGGGCTTTCATAACTCAGGTTTTCACGCCTTCACAGCAGACACTTTTATCTGCTAAGCTATCACCTCAATGTATAATCTATAATTTCAAATTCTCTTCATCTATGTGATTTTGGATGTAGTGCGGAGTAACTTTGGTGCAATGGGGGGAGCCATTCATGGGGTAGAGGAGGTGACTGTTCCAGTTTGGCTGAGTAATATGAGAATGATTTGCCTATTTTCTCCATTCAGTTGATTGCTTCGTTATCGAACGAACTGTGTCTGCAAAATGCAATGGTGGGAGATACACCCGCCTAGGATCTCTCTGATCAGGAGGCTCTCATGCCCATCCTAGAACCACACATCATAACTCTATTTCGTCGACTGAATCTAAATAAGAGTAGGCCAAACTTTGCTGGGAATCTGTCTGGAACAAACAGGGAGGTAACTTATAATCCCATGAATCTTAAGGAACTAAGGTGATTGATAGTCAGAGACATTTGGAGAGCTTTTGCATTTTGAAAAATCACTCTCCTCTCCCCCTTTCAAACCGCAGAGTAACCCACGCATGTCCATCAACACAGCCCTGCCAGCATTTGACCTGGTTTCTCCTGCACGCACAGCTCTGGATTAATACCGGACACATTAGCTGCAGAGGTCTGCAGTTTCCGGGGGCACTTGGTCACTGGCAGTAAGTTTGCACTGACAGTCCCTGAGGGCTTGAGTTCATCTTGCCTAGCTCTGTGCTAATAGTCAATAAAACGTGGCTGATTTTAATAGCATTCTTTTAGAACATTACTATTAAGGCACAATTATAATTTTTCTATAAACAAATGAACATAGAACAAAAAATACTGCAATAAGTAACCAAGCAAGTTGTGTAAAACCGTAGGCACATGTGTAGGTCAAAGAATAATTTTGGAAATCTGGTCCTTTACTTGTACTGTGGGATCAGGAGCCTGAACTCAGGTTGTCCGGAATATGCAAGAAACACACTTTTCCCTACTGATCCATCTCACCCAACCCAAAATTCTCTCTTTCAAATCAAATACCGGAGGCTAAAGGTTTTATTATTTCTAAGTCATTTGGAGACTTTTGCATATTAACAAGGCTTCTTTCTATAAGGTGTGACAATGTTTTGATGTGACATTTGAAAATGTACTCACAGACACGTTAGTTAGCTGAAGTATCGACGCGACACTGTATTTCTGTGCGGAAAGTCAGCAAGCACTATTTTTTCTCTTGTTTTGCTTTGCTTTAAGTGATGATGATCAAAGCCAGGGTCTTGTGCACACTGGACCAACAACCTTTTGCTGAGTCTCGTCTCCAGCCCCATGGCCGATCTTCTTAGCCAGGATTAAGAAGGAAGGGCTGCAGGCAACTATTCCATCTTACAAACCTTCTCACTTTGTAATCAGCAATGTTTAGCATGAAAGGCCTTATTTGATCTAATGTTCGTGATTTGTTTACTAAACACATGTGTTTTGATCCAAGTGGCAGCTTTTTAGAAATGAGCATGAGAAACTGATGAACATCTTGTAGCAAATAAATAAAGGGTCCTCTTGTGAAAATAGCCCTGTCCCATGTTCGACTCCCGTGTCATTAAATTTTATTGCCTGTTACTGTAGGAGCACAGAGGAAACATTTCTGTTTATTGTTTAACATACACTTTCTCAGCAGAGGGCGAATTGATGTCAAATATTGACTCTTTTTAACCCTGAGTTTTCAAATCCTCATATTTCTGTGACTTTAGTGCTATTTCTTTTCACAAGACCTTGAATGATTTACTAGGGAGGATCCTTGAAACATGAGGCCCTGACATTTGAACAATTCTATCTACTCCATACTTATGAGAATTTCTTGTATTACTTGATCTCATGTGACTGAACGGGACAACCTTTCTATTTAGTGTTGATAGCAACAAGGAACAGAAGAGCCAATCCTGGGCTAATAAATATTTCTTGTGCATGATTCTTGGCATATCTTAAAATTGAATTCAAGGCCTAACTTAGTCCTTTTCTAGGAATTTCTAATGACTCTTCACACACTTCCAAGTTTTTAAACACAAGAAAAAGATTGAATTCTGGTGTCTGTGGTGGAAACTATTGAAGTTTAAGCCATCTTGAAGGCTAATCCCCAGCAGGTTTGGGATGAAGAATCTTGTCATTCTGTATAGCCATCATTTAATAGTAATTGGTCATGTGAAGAACTGTATGGGACATGAGGATAAAGAAGGAACCATTCTTTTTTTCTTTTCCTTTTTTTTTTTTTTTTCGGAGCCTGGGGCCGAACCCAGGGCCTTGCGCTTGCTAGGCAAGCGCTCTACCCCTGGGCTAAATCCCCAACCCCAGAAGGAACCATTCTTATTTGATAAAGTAGGTCACATCAAACGATGAGTAATGTTTTCCAAGGCCGAGAAAGCACAGTGTATTTCCATTTCCTTTAAAAGCAGAGACATCTTGATTACATTTTCCTGAAGATGATACTGGTATTTTTTACTCTGTTTTTCATCAAGCAATTTTTTATGTCAACTGATAAGTACCCTCCTTTCTTCTTTAAGTCCTCTATGTTACACCTCTTCTTTCTCCTGCTACTCCTCCAGTAGTACTGACCCACGAAGACGGAAGCTTCGTGCATCTGCAGGCCTGGGCATGGCAGGGTGAGCTTGCTCATGTGTATGTGTGTATGCACACATTGGAAACGCACACATAATAAGCACCAAATTATAACTGACATGTAACGCAATCGTATATGTGTTCTCTGTAATTTATGCCTCCCATGGAAGGAGTTTTTCATATAAAATCACGAAGTTCTCACTTGATGAGTATTTAGTATTCATTTGTGTGTGTGTGTGTGTGTGTGTGTGTGTGTGTGTGTGTAGATATGTATGTATATTTATATGTACTAGGTATATACTTTTAGGTAAATATAAAATAATAAGATTTTCTAATTCATATCAAATAAGTTTTGTGTTATGTGTCTCTCCTCCCTGTTTATCCACCTGTGTTGATGTTCTCGCTCCCTATTTTTTTTATTTCCCCCTTTATGTCACCTTTGTCCTGCTATTTGCCTAAGCGTCATCACACAGTTGACTTCACTTTCATCTTCGGTGACCATCTTTGACATGACTATTGATTGTTGGCTATCTTTTGGCATGTCCTCCTATGCTACATAACCATTTCCTCCAGTAGACTTGCTTCTGTGTTTCTTGTCAGTGCACACACACCACACACACACACACACACACACACCACACACCACACACCACACACACACACACACACACACACACACACACACACACACACACACACACACACACACACACACACACACACACACACACACACACACACACCACACACACACACACACACACACACACACACACACACACACACACACACCACACACACACCACACACACACACAGACACACACACACCACACACATACACACACACACACACACACACACACACACACACACACACACACAATGAATTTAAGTCCATTTTTCAAAGTAGGGTGTGTTGAGATCAGCGTGTAAGCCGAGAAAACTCACTTTGCAGACAGAAGCTGAAAAATGAAAGCTTTATTTTCTGAGCTCTCAGAGGGGCAACCAGTCCAGGATCTGAACTATGTCCCCAAACAGAGATAACACAATATTTTTGTAGGATGGGAACACAAAGCAAGGGGGAGTTGGGTGAGACGTTGCATTGTCCAATCATATTTTGATACCAGGGTAAAGGCAAGGAAGTTAACATTGGTGACTGGGCCTTATCTGGGTCACCTGGTTTCAGGGTCCTTGAGTCAGCTTTTGCAGTCAGGTCCCTGCCTTGACTCTGACCTGGAATCTAGAGTGAAAAAAGAACAAAGGAGTGGGCAGGCTGCATGTAGTCAATTAAGTCAAGACCAGCAACACATTTATCATTAAGCCAAATTGTCCTTTTTTTTTTTTTTTTCAGAGCTGGGAACTGAACCCAGGGCCTTGCGCTTGCTAGGCAAGCGCTCTACCACTGAGCTAAATCCCCAACCTCAGCAACACATTTATTTATGACTTGTGTGCCTTAGTTTAGATGATGGGATAACAGCATCTTCCTTCTTTGCATCGTTTGCTGGTTAGCAGACAAACATGAATCATCTGAAGAAACAGAATGGGAGTGGGGTTCAGGGATCTGGAACTCCGTTTTAATCCCACCAGAAAGATGATACTCATTTCTGACATGGATGAACTCAAGAAACTACCTCCTAGCAGGTTGCAAATCTTTTTCTTCCATTCATCATTTTTAAAATTTGTATTGATGTATTCTTATTTCATTTAGACAAAGAAGTCATATTTGGTTATTGTTCTCAAGCATTCTGACACTTTGGAGCCAAACTAGATAATGTCTCATATCAAGAATTATCTGCTGCTTATTCATGTAGCTTTCTAGTACTTTATAACTTTATTTCATCACTTTAATCAATCCATCTGCTTCATCTCAACTACTCCTATGCATGCAGTTTTTCAAATAAACTGAGCATTTCAGATTTGGATGAGGGATACTCAAGATGAATGGTATGCACAGATTAATGTTGAGCAAATGAGAATAGTAGCAATCTGGCATGTGTTAGCCCCAGCAGAAATATGCTATACTTCTCTACATGTTTAAGTTTTCCTTTATAATGAGCCATTCTACAAATCTTTGCAATTTTATATGGTTTCTTAGTGTTTCTGAAATGATAGAATTTCTTCGATGACACCTTTTTCAAAAACTCTTGAGAAGAATTTATTTTGGTTCCATTCCTTACTTCAAACAAATCATTATGCCCACGGGAAGGGGACATGCTGTTCTGCTGAGAATAGGAGAGGAGAGCCAACAGTGGGCAGACTAGGGAGGGGCTCCATGGCAACCACGGGCCTAAGCATGGATAGTGTGGATGGCGTGATATGAGCATGTACACAGGGGAGCCGAGCTGGGAAGGTCTTAGAGACCCAGAGAATAGGACTACAGTTTCTGATTTGTTCAAGCTCATGACTGCATTCGGTTAACAACTTGGGCTCATATACAATAGTTTGAGATGCTGTTATAGAAATTGTATTAGTTATTTTATACTTATGTAGACCATAATACACATTGAGAACTAAAAGGGAGAATTTTATTTGTGCCATTTTTTCTTTCTTTCTTCCATGAACTCTAAGTAGAGCCACCAGGCTACTCCCTCTTTTCCCCTTTGGGCATCATTACTTCTGCCTCTACAGACTCTTCAAAATGGTTTATTGGAATAAGAAAAACTATAGAACAAATCAATATCATAGGCATATTGATAGAAAATTCTCTAATCTGTATTTACATAAAATTGGCTTTTATTTCTTTTAAGCTGGGAAAAGTTAAGAAAAAATATTTTCAAGTCACTTCACCTCCTCATCCTTCTCACTGCCCTTCCCTTCTTCCTACCCTTCCACACCTCTGACCTCCCCTCTGCTTCTTTCACCTTCTCTTTCTCCTCCTTTTCTCCCTCCTCCTTCTACTCCTTCTCTTTTTGCTTCTTCCTATTGGTCTTGATCTTTGTTACAAGATATTGACTCTTTAGAAATCTTCCTTTCCTAGGGTGGTATTTTAGTTCTGGAATTCCAACTTACTATCAATTGGAGGTTATTAATAAGTATAGGATTAGAAAAAGAAATAAAAGTTAAGTCAGTAATATTACTTCCACCTTAGAAAATTATAGTAATAAAGGGAATAAATATCTAATGATTATAATTCCAAACTGAATTATTATTGTAGACGATTTGTGTTTCCATAGAAACAAGTCATGACTATTAATCTACAAGTTGATGTCTACAGAACTTTGATGATGCTTCTGTATCATTTGAAAGATGCTTGCTTATGTTAACAGTAAAGTGGGAGCCTAAAGCAATTAGCGGTTTATTGAAGAAAATCATTGATTACTAAACACTGCTAGGGTAAGACTAGCAATGTTCAGGGGATATGGACTGGCAAAATTTTAACGTTTAGTTCATTTATAGTCTCTAAAACAATATATTACTTAATTGAATATATTTTAACATGTACTACCTCAATGCACAACAGAAAATTCAAAATATGCTCCATCCTAAGAAAAGGGGGAATGTTACAAAATAGAAATTAATAACGATATCCTTCAAGACATTAGTTGTTACAGGATATCTGGTAATTGAAAGTGATATTCATTACATTGTATGACAACAGAATGATTATTTAACAGTGTTGAAAAAATAGCAATAGAAATGATATAAGTGAAAAAAAACTGACTTTTTTTTAAAAATAGAGTTCTCGAAAAACTGTTAAAGCCAGTGTATATCATGACTAAACATAAGAAAGAAAACAGTGATTTTTGTCTTTGGAAAGTTCTCTTGTCTCTTTTAACTTTTATTTTTATCACTCAGACTCCAATCATGTCCATTTTATTATTTATAATAAGTGATAGAGATAGTCAGATCACAGAACTGTAAATAATATATTTAACAGTAACTCTGATGGTCGCTGTTGTTTATACATCCTTTAATCTATTTGCATACTCCATCCAAAAGCACTGTCATTATCTGTTCAGTTTATTTACTTAGTACAATTACCTGCGAACAATTATCTTGCCCGTTGTGGGTTCAGTACCTTTCTAGACTTTTAAGAAGGTTCATATGACTCGATCACTCCACACAGTTTTTTTCTTACAGAGCTCCTAACACACAGGGACATAGAAAAGTAGACTAAAAAATCACAGCACAGCAAATATACCACCATTGGTCCTCAGAGAACCGAGAGTTTGAATCTTCATGATAGATTAGCTCATCTCTAGAAAGTGTATATACAACTTTAAAATATAAGGAAGAACAGAATAGAACAGAGGCAATTTTGTTTTGAACAGAATAGAACGTAGGCAATTTCCAAAGCACTAGACCTGGTTGAAAATCTTGGAGCTTCAGGTCCCTTGACAGTTGCCACCATTGTTCGCCAAGCCACCTGCAATTCCATAACAGAAGATCCACGCCCAATAAAGTAAGTCAAAGCATTTGGGATAAGGGGAGTGGTGGTTTTCTCGTGTTTATTGTGAAAAAAAAAAAGAATTCTCTTGAACATAATAAACAATTGGACCCTCTTTACCTGTACCCATTTAGGCATTTGTTTTCCTAGAATTTTTCCTAATCTGCACATCTCTATATTTAGGACAGTTTCTGAAATTTCATCTACCTCCACACTTGTGTTAGATACACATTCAGCAAGGTACTGCAAGCATTTCCAATATGGATTTATGAACATCCCAAGAGCTTAAGACTTTGAGACTCAGTTCTTCCCTTAAACAGTTTGAAAGTGTGTGCCATTTTGGTTTCTTTTTGGAGCCATGGGTGTTTACAGAGCACCACATGTTATGGATGTGGACTCTACATTGGCACAGTGGGCATAGCTTCTTCCCTCGGAGACAATTATGATTTCACGATGGGCACATATTAAGTCACAGCATTTAAGGTACTGTGGCTGAGGAAGATGCCTCGTGACTTTCTAACAGAGACTGTCATACCTGAGAAGAGAGATGGAGATTCCTTTCCAGTGAAGTTTGCACTGGATTAGAAACGTTCATAAGGCCTTCAAGTTTGAGAGAGCAGCTAGATTTTAAATTGGAGTCCTACCTTCAACCACTAGGAATAGGAAGGGTTGACAGGCTAGATTCCGGGACAAGTTACATCTCTTAAACTTTATATTTTACCCAAAGCAAACGGTCCACACTTAAAACAGTATTTAGCAGCTATTATAATGCTTCTGGCCTCAGAAGATCGTTTAAAATTACATATAATAACACTATGCCTGGCTAGGATGGTTTTGTTTGTGGGTCAATGGTTTCATTTAGCCTGATCATCACGAGACATGCATGGAATGTTCCTGCTTCAGTGAAGTTCAAGATAGAGTTTGAAGTCAGCAGAACACCTTGTGTAACTGACAGGGACCAGACAGAGAAGAGAGGGATTATTGAGCTCTTGAACACGGAGTCTGTGATCATCAAATATTAGAACAAAGACAGGCGGCTGAGGAGATGGCTCAGCAGGTAGGAGAGCCTGCTGCTCAAGCCTAAAGGTCTAAATTTGGATCCCAAACAACCGTGTAAAAACTGAGTGTGGCCATGAGGGCCCAGAACACCAGCAACATAGGACTGGATGGAAGGTTGTTGATGGGGATTGCTGGCTGCCAGCCTGTCTCCTGACTCCAGGACAGATCTTGCCAACAGGTAGCAAGATGAGAATAAGAAAATGCTCTCCTATGCCCTCATAAACGATACACCTCACAAATAAAAGAGAAGAAAACACGGCAAATCTCAAATCAGTTATTTTTCCATAATTGTTCCATAAAAACTGTACAGAGAGCAAATAAATGAACAATATCTAAACAGATACCTGTCATTTTTCTGATTTTCATTTACAACGAATTAGTTGAGTCCCGTAATTATAATTAAACTACTTGGATACACAGGTCGCTATTGCTGCTAAAACATTAACACACCACGGACCATGTGGTTAAGCCCGCTGCACGATTGTTTGTGTGGTGTAAAGTGAAACCAGCCAGCCCTATCTACTCAGAATGCTAGCGTATGGTAACCTGAGGAAACCGCATGTAACAAAGAACAACCATGCCAACTTCGTGCTGTTGTTGAAACACCACCACCCAGTGCTATCAAACCACAGACTTGGTGTCTTCTGTTTCAAAAAAGATAATGCCCCGTAAGAGCAAGCCGAGCTCGCAGAGAGCCATTCTCTCTGTTTTCCTCCTTACTCTACATTAACTTTTAGAATGATAGTCTACCTAGTCAGGGCTCGATTGGCTTCCTGTATGGTAATATTTCAGATAGACTATCTCGATTGCATTTCCTTATTGGATTAATGATTTGCTGATTAATGTCTGTCCTTACTATACACACCTCAGAAGCATCTCAAACGACACTCTCTTGCCAATCTTCTTCCTTCTCGGCTCCACACGCCTTTCTCTTCTCACACTCCTGTTGTCAGGTATCCATCTAAGAAGTGACGTACTTGACCTATTATCTTTATTTTCTCCTTTCCTTCATCTAAAGGACTGCCTTATAAAACCTGTCTATTCCATCATCTACTGCGTCTCAAAACGGTCCTCGCCATCCCTGTCTTTTTGCCATTAAGCCTGATTCAATTTCTACTGGTTCGCTTTTGCAATTTCTTAGTTGTTAAAAATATTTTTTCACAAGTTTTAAGGGTGTCCGTAAATGGGATGATTATGTTATTATACTCAAAGGGACTGTATCTTGTGTCTTTTTATAAATCTAAGTTTGGTATTTACCTTTAGCTTTGAATATCTAAATTGAGCTCAGAGAGACTTCATCCTTGCAAATTATAGCTAAGTTTCTATATGCACAGCATACACACGAGGCTATCTGTGAGCCACATCTGAATTGGGGGTTGAACTTGGTGAGCTCCCCAGCACATACTCTCTTCACATGTTGATCTTTGGTGTTCATTCAGTATTAGAAAGCTATGATACTCAAAGAATCATTTTTGTTTAGGAAATAAAAGACAGAACAAGAAAAAAGTAGGTCGTATACCCACTGTGTGTATGTGTGTGTGTGTGTGTGTGTGTGTGTGTGTGTGTGTGTATGTGTGCACACTGTGCAATTAGAATCTCAGTTTGTCTCATTTGACTTACTGTAATTTTATCTACTGCACAGTGTATGAAAGATATCTGGACAGATATAATGAAGAATCAGATACGACTCCTACTCCAGAGAAACTAAACTATAAGGTGACTCAAAATAAGAATAAGATAGACTGAGCGTGCCCCCTCTTGGGCTGATTGATCTCATGCAACACCCACAGGAGAAGAGTTTATCAGTCCTTTCAGCTCTGTGACTTCCACTGTTGTCCAAGAGAAGGCCTGCTGCTGTGTAATCCTCCGGCATGCGGCCTTATGGTTTTTAACAAGTAATCACTTCAACTGGTTACTCGGCACTATGTCTCTTTAATTCTTACCTTTTAAAGACATTTTTAAAAAAGTTTCGAGATTATATTATAATAACAACATTTCTTGATTCTCTTTCCCCCCTCAAACCCTCCCGTCTACCTCTCCTAGTCTCCTTCAAATTCATGGTCATCCTAACTATTACATGTTCAGTCCAAATAAGGTCACTTGCATGTACGTTTTCAGAACTGACCGTTGGGCACTAGACAACCTGTTCTCCCCTGGGACACCTCTCCAGGCCCCAGCTTTCTTTGATTGCTATGGTTCTTTGTGTAGGGTTGGGGCTTCGTGGACTTTTCCCCGCCTAGCAGGACACTATTGGCGTCCTCCTCCTTCAGCTCGTGTTTGGCCAGTCATGTTGGTGAGATCTTATGGCTATAGCTCTAGCGTTACTGGGAGAAACAATCTCACGGTAAACGCCCTGACTCTCTTGCTTTTGCAGCCTCTCAGTCCCCTCTTCTACATTTTCCCTTAGGTGCAGGAGTGTTTGTAGATATATCCACTGGGACTGGGCTCTGCGTTTTGGTGGGCTGTGGTTTTCTGTAGTGGTCTCTCTCTCTCTATTAAACGAGTCATTTATTTATTGTTTTGTTTGTTCCATTGATCCTTAAATCATGATTGTATTTTTTTCTCTTTCTAGGTACTATTTAGCTTCAAATATATATTAACATAGAACAATTATCAAAATACTTTACAGTACATTAACTATAGATGTTTGAATCTCCCACCAGGAGGTCGGCCAACAGAAGCATGAAGCTGCTTTTCAGAGAAATCTGCATCAACAGGCCGGCTCTGACGCACTCTGGACTGTAGACAGGAATGTAGGATGTTGAGGTTACGTGTCTGAGACACTGACACACTAGTTTCCATTGTGAAGGGAATATCTCTCATTACCAAAAATTTAAACGAAAAAAAAATATTTGAAGATCGAAATTGAAGTTATTCTAAGCCAAGCCCACATTGTAATTTCAGCTCTTTGTATGTAAACTGCTAAGAACAGTGATCACTTCCTACAGCCTGTTTATCACTGGAGAATAATTTAACTTAGTTGACGTGCTGATAACTCAACCACAACTTTAATTACTTACTGTAGGACAGAGATGGTATATGTTATTAAACCTATGTTCATGTACATGGAAGACTAAACCTAGATGTCTGAATTTTTATGGACGTGTTCATATGTATGCAGAATGGAAACAAACATGTCTTTGATTAGGTCTTGGAAATTTCAACACTTAAGAATGGAACATTAATAGAGTAAATAAGATATATAATAAATAATGTATAGTAGGTGTGATTTACATATTTATGAACTTAATGGCACACTATTCACTAGACATCTAGACATTTAATAACTTAAAACAATATTTTAGTCTTTAAAAGCTAGGTGGTTGTCCAACTGAACGTTTAGATTTTGGCATTAGTAATATACACAGCTCTATGCATAAACATAATTTTTCTGAATAACTTGGTGCCATTTTGGAGGTGTGCTCTTTTTATTTAAGACATCCCACGGAAGTGCCTCCTAGAGATAGGCAGTTTTTCAAGTGCCTTACAAAATTATTAACTCAGATCACCATCATGGAAAGAAAGCCTTCATCAGCAAGTCCTAGTGTCATACCCGATTTGCTGAGCAAGGTGAGTGGTTTACTCCTTGTCAATCAGCTAGGGGTGGGGCTGAGATTCGGAAGACCGCAGAGCTCACAAAACTGGAAAGTGCTTGAGTCAATGCCGAGCTTTTCATGAGTATCTGGGAAGGCACAAAGCTGAGTCAGACTGTTGAGTAGTACTAAGAAATGCATGCCGTCACATCTGAGCAGGTTTTATCCATTAATTAGAAGTCAGGGGCACAAGGAGGATTGCTTCCCTGTTTTCCCCCAGGAAGGCATACCTTACTTGCCCCTGTAGGCCATGGCTGCGAGGATCACACAGCCACCAACAATGGCAAAGTTAGTCCCTAACATCAGTCCTTTGTGCTACATAAGAATAATCTCTTGCTTTTTTTTTTCTGACTGACATCATTGCTGTCAAAAGTGCTAGGCTAGCCCAGGTGACAGGCTTCATTCCTTGGTGTAGCGATTGTAAGTCTTTGAACCCTGTAAGGCAGTCCACCTGCCTCCGTTAGCCTTGAAAATTTGTGAGTGTACCTAACTGCAGACCTTCAGATCGAACCGATAAATAGAACTACAGAATGTTTTCCACTGTCTTTTAGAACTTAGGCTTTTGTTTGTTTGTTTGTTGTTTGTTTGCATTTTTTATTTTTGCTTCTCAGTGGTAGGGCTCAAAACGAGGCCCTTGCAGATCCTAGGCAAGCGCTCTACCACTGATCTACACCTCCAGCCTTGGGGAATAGGTGAAAAGGACAAAGCAAATTTATTCAATGGTTTTCCTGTTTTCACATTACACTAAACATTGAACACTAGAATACAAGTTGTTGTTTGACTTCAATCCTTACTTTTTATATTTATTCACTTTGTGTATGTATATATGAAAGAGCATGCATACGTGTGCATGTATGTGAGTGCATGTGCCATGGTGTGTGTACAGAAGTCAGAAGACCACTGGCAAATGTTGGTTCTCTTCCTCCACTCCGTGGGTTCCAAGGGTTGGACTCAGATTGCTGGTTTTGGTGGCAAATGCCTTTACCTATTAAGACACCTCACTGGCCCACTGTGGCCTCTGAATTACATGTTAAACTAATTGAGATCACCCTCTATGTTATTTCAGAAAGTAAAGAGCCTTAGACGTTCCCTAAAAATCTTAAGTCATAATATAAATTCAGAAGTCTTTCTCAAGAACAATTTAAAAAGTTGTTCTAAAATAAAGCTTTATAACAATATACATTATTGTGCATACAATATATAATATGCATGTATGTAAATATCTATTTATAATTACATATAATATTTATATATTCATAACTACATACATCTTATATATAATTATATATAATAGTTAATAAATAAACGAACTTACTGTTTTGAGCCAAGGCTGAAGGAGCAAGCTCGTGTCCAGTGCGTCCACAGTGTAGACCTGACACCTCCCTTCCAGCCCTCATACAGAGTATGTAGTGGATGTTCTTCCTTTTATTTTACCAGAGCAAGAGAACATTAGAGACATTAGATAAACCATCCAGGGTCAAACAGGTCATGAGTGACATCTACAATGGATTATTCTAGCCTTAAAAGTTATATTCTTTTTATTCCAATCCTATCAGCTTTCAAAACAAATCCTTGTTGTTTTTACCTTTAAATAACCACAGCAGCAGGGATGCACTTTAAAGAGGAAGGACATCTTTAGAGAGAGGGCCCTTTGCTCCTTTCCCCCAGTGATTGTAATTGTGCTGACTATCCAGGGCAAGTTACAGGAGTCAGTGCTATGGTTTAAACTAGGGAGCACCAGTGTCTTAATTAAATACCAGCCTGCAAAACATTAAAATGCTGATTAGGGTCCTGGTGTGAAGTGGGAGCCTCGGTTTCCCGTGCCCTGGGGTCACTATACTTTGCAGATTCAATGCTTACAGTACAGCAGTTTCACCTCAGAGCCCCTTGAATAGCTGAGAGGAAAGACAGGGAGACCAACAAGTGAGAGGCATAAAAGGTTGCCACTCACACTCCTCAGTACCCTTGACCCTCAGTCCACATCTTAACTGTCTACAACAAAAAGCTATTGTGTGAGAGAATTGCTTAAAATACTTGAGTCTCTCTCCCTACTAGTGGTGGTAGCTTGTGGTTGGGGAAGCTATAGTGACAGTTTGAAACTGTTGTGGAGTACGTGTATATATATCTACATCTTTGCAGTGTGGTGTGCCTTCTTATCTTCAGGAGCTTGACCTCAAACAGTTGACAAAACTAAGCACAAAGAAGGTGAAGTCTCCCATTTCCTCATTTCAAGGTTTGTGACAGTTAGAGAATCAGCAAAAGTCGGCATTAATCCATTTGTGACATGAACAGGACCAGCGATGGGTTTTTCATTTTGTATTCCCTTAACAGCTGTGAACAAGGCTGTGCTGAATTTACATTCCACTATTGAAAGTTTATCACTTAACCAAATAAAATACAAAAAGGTGACCTTGTAAAGAGGTTATTAAAATAATGCCACAAAACCACTCACTAATCATATTTAGTGATCATTCACAGTATTAATAGTAATTCTAGGCAATCTTATTGTAGAAAATGAAAGTCTTACAAGCCACACATTATAAAAGTAAATACCTCCTGAATTAAAATGTGAAAATGGTATTATCCTTGCTCTGAGAAATAAGCACATAGCTAATTAAATGTTAGGTGCTCTTTAAAAGGACGTAGACTTCATTCCGGAAGCGACTTCGTGATTCATGTGTGCAGGAGCTAAGAGAGACTCCTCCACCCAGCAAGGAAGGTCGAGGAACACAGAAGAAACATGATGAGGACAAATGCAAAGAACTGTATCATTTTCATTTACCGTTCTGTAGATGTCTTTATTTTAAATACTTCTAAGAATTGTGCACAGATATAAAGGAGATGCAGAAATGAGTCAAAGGCCATAGAAATAAAAGGGGACAGGTTACTGAAAAGGGGGGAACAGGATGTGACAGGAAGGATCTAAGGGGCGGAAGGAGACATCCAAAGGAACAAAGGTGTTTGTAAAATGACTGTTAGTCCTGAGCCCTTTCGGAGTCTTCCGACTCCTGTGGATTCTCAGTCTCCGGGTCTTTCACAGGATGTCCATTTTTAGCCTGTTTACTCAGTAACTGAAACCTTTGCTTTTGTCCTCTTTGAACAAGGCATGTAAGACTAGGAAGGAGAAGTGGGTTTCAAGCCAGTTAAGGTACAATTCTTGTGTGGGGCAGCACAGTGTCTCAAAGTATAGACCCAGCTATACCACACCTGGGCATATATTCAAAAGATGCTCCACTATGCTACGAGGACACATCCTCCACTACGTTCATAGCAGCTTTATTTGTAATAGTCAGGAGCTGGGAACAGCCTGAACTTCCCTCAGGTGAAAAATTGATCCAGAAAATGTGGTTCACTCACACAGTGAGATACTATTCAGCTATTTAAAACAAGGACATCATGAATGTCCCAGGCAGACGTGGCATCACATCAGTGACTTTTGACTGAGAAGTGCACTAGTACCGGCCATGGAGTTTTCTTACAGTCATTTGAGAATGTCTTCACGAAGGTGAGTTGTTGATATGCCAGTCAAGTACCTCCCTCTCACTCACACTCAGCAAGAAGCGCTCAACTCATCTGTTAACCAAGGAAAGCATCAAAGGAGGAGAGGACATAGCTAGAATAGGGATTTCAACAGGAGAGGAAGGGGTGACAGAGAGAAACTGAAGGGGGGGCACGAAATGGCTAAACTGCATTGTATAAATGTAGGGAACTGTCAAAAACAGGGAAAAAATAAAAGCAGAAATCCATTTTAAAAAGAAAATGAGTATCTATCCAAAAGGTAAAGATTTTAAGGCTACAGCAAGTGTTAATGGAATCAATCTATCAAAATAACCTCCATATAATGAAAGTTCTATTAATATTTGCTGAAAGAATCGATGAGGGCAAGGATAAAATATATAGAATTTGAGCCTTTTGACAAGATAACAATAGATTCAGATATGAGCTTAGATTGCGATAGGTCCCTTTTGATTGATGGACTGAGAGTAGACATGACACAGTCTCTGAGGGTGATTTCAATTTGTTGAGGAAAGAGGAGAGTGGATATAGCAGGCATGGATGTCAGGTTTCTTACATAACGGACTCTTAGTAAGAACTTACTTAGTAAGAACAAATACTTACTAGCTAGTTAAATCGAAAGCACGAGTGAATTGTAAGCGATAATGGCAACGTATAAAATTATTATCAAGGGATTTGGAAGGACACAAGGTATATGTGTGGGTTCCATCCTAAATCAGTAGTTTGGCAGATGATTAATATACTTGTGGATGTAGGCGTGGCATGTTTGACCGAGGATTACATCATAATAGAGAAAGTTTAATCCCTACCGAAGAATAATTCCAAAAATGACTCTGATCTTTTACTCAGGGTGTGTCTTAGGGTTACTATGGCTGTGATTAAACACCATGACCTAAAACTACTTAGAGAGAACATTCATTTGGCTTTCACTGCCACTTCACTCTTCATCACTGAAGTGTTGGAACACAGTCTAAGAATGGGTTTGTATGAGAACTCTGAGTTCTTGTGAGAAAACTCCAAGAAAGCAAACAAGACCTGTGAACTTTAAAGCACAGACTTGCTCATCTAGTGTGTGCAAATGCTCCTTCCGGGTGTAGTGAGTTTACTTCAGGTGTTGCTATATTCATGCCTCTGTGGAAAAATATGTTTTTGCCACCTGTGTCTTGTTTTTCTAATCGAGCACCTTACTAATGTGGTTCTTCTCAACTGACAGAGTATAAATCGTCTGACGCGCTAAACAAAGTTGGCTAGTACATGAGACTTTAGTCTGACCCATTTCTATGCCCTTCCTTATCTCCAAGGTTCACTCCACCAACTAGCGTGATAAACACTGAAGGAAGTCAGGACAGGAACCTAGAGGTAGGAGTGATACAGAGACCATGAGGAAGTGCTGCTTACCGGCTTGCTCCACGTAGCTTGCTTTTTTTGTTGTTGTTGTTGTTTTTGTTTTTGTTTTGTTTTGTTTTTTGTTTTTTTTTTGTTTGTTTGTTTTTTTATAGAACGGATGAACACCAGTCCAGGAGTGGCCTCACTCATAATAGGTTGAACTCTTCCACATCATTCACCAATTAAGAAAATGCCCTATAAGCTTGCCTATAGCTGATTTTATGGAAGCATTTTCTTTTTTTCTTTTTTTTTTTTCTTTTTTTCGGAGCTGGGGACCGAACCCAGGGCCTTGCGCTCGCTAGGCAAGCGCTCTACCACTGAGCTAAATCCCCAACCCCCCTGGAAGCATTTTCTTAATTGAGGTTCTCTCCTTTCAGATGACTCTTGCTTGTGGCAATTTGACATAAAGCCAGCTTATCCAGGGGTCAGCGAAGCCAAAGGCAGGCAAGTTCCAAGAGAGACCAGAGGACGGTTTATTAGTAGGGCCTTGGAAAGATATATAATCGCTTGGAAGGCAGTCATCCTGAGATGAGTCTATATCAATGCTGAGGTAAATAAGTCCTAAAATGGAGTGGTCTATGGAGTGGTCTGACAAGGCTGGGAGTGACAGATAAATGACTGTCCTGTGAGCAGCCCTGATATTAGGTAGGCCCCAGTCAATCTCCTTGGACAGTTGTGTAGTATCTTCATGTCTTAAATTTCACAGCTACAAAGTGGACAATAATTCTGCCTCATGGAATAAGTGCTATTGTGACCAAGGGATGCAGTAAAAGGAAAAGCTGGGACAGAGGAGGATGAGGCAATAAAAGGAACAGAAGCAAGTCATGTGCTTCAGGAGCTCCTATGGTCTTATTCCCAGGGCTTTGGGTCACTAAGAAATCCTTGATTGAAATGGCCCAGATCTCTAAGCTACAGTTCCAGGAAGCAAAGCAAGCCCTACCTTCTCCCAAGACTCACAACCAGCAGTAGTAAAGCTTCCCTCAGAGTTGACCTTACCAGCTCAGAAGTGAGAATAGTAATATGTCCTTTGGTGCAAAATAAGAAATGACTCCCTTGAAAGTTTCCTTGATGCTTTTAAACACTCATAGTAGAAGCAGAAGTAAGTGGGTCCCATGAGAAAAAGTTAAATGAAAATAGGAAGTGCTGAGCATTGAAAGCCACACATGTTTTGTAAGATTGTGTTCTTCCAAATTCTCTGTGAACTCTTCTTTGTCCGTAAAAATTACTTAAATGGTTAGCGTTTCCGCCAAACATTATCTTGATGGCAACACTACATTTCTGACTAAGTAATTTAGTGATGGGGTGTCACGCTTTATCTTAGGCTAGGCTGGAACACACTGTGTAGCCTAAACTAGCCCCAGATGCACAGCGACTGTCCCTCCCCAGCCTCCTAAGTGCTGTGACCGTGGGTGTGAGCTACCATGCCTGGTTGTCGAGCTATCGTTAACTAAAGTAATACACTGCTCAGAGATCAAGAGACGGTTAGGAATTCATTTTGAGTTAGAGTAAATACAGCTTAAGAATACAGAAAGTGATCTACAAACAAGAGAGGATAAATCCATAAAAGGAAATTACCTTATCGTTTGCAGTTGTGGAGATTTGTCAGCCCAGCTTTCAGAGTTATTTCTAGACATTGTTGGTGAAGTATTTCCATGATATCTGTGTTTTCGTGAGCATCTTTGCTCGTTTTATCGCCACAAGTCTCAGAGATAGAGTTAGCATTTTATTCTTCGGAGCAAAGAAGGAGGCTAACGACAGGGACTAATAGTCCTGAGAATGTATCCCTAGCTGAACATTAGCTGTGGTGAGGCTGTACTGAAGCTCAACTTTCTTGGGGTTCAGGTAATGGTAGCTCATTTTGGGGTACAGCATCCATTCCTATGGTCAATGCACTTTTCAACCAGAGTAAGTAGGAAGCATTGTGCATCTTGCTTCTTCTTGGTATAGCACCATGGTAACCAAAAATACCCTCTTCATGGAACTGTGTATGACTGCAAATGTGGCTCATGTCACTTCAAAATATGTACTACTTCACACACAGACACACACACACACACACACACACACAGAGAGAGAGAGAGAGAGAGAGAGAGAGAGAACTATTTTAGGCAATTTTGGTTTCACAATCAGAATTTTCACTCATGAAATTAAAAATAGTTTATACCTTAATACTTGTAATTATTTGAATAAATATTATTAGTGTGATTTATATGATTTTGATACTGAAATGATGACTTCATAATGGAACTATGATTAGTGACTTACTTTTTCAAAAATTTAAAAAGTAACACTGGTGTTATAACAAAAATTCTTTGAAAAAATCGTACTTTAGAATATGGAATAATATTTCCAATGCAAATATGTAAAATTATTTTTAAAAACTGCATCAATTTCCTAAAAGCTAGGCCACTAGATTTGTTCATGTTCATGTATAAAGTAAACACATAAAAATAGCCAAGGAACCATAGTGACGAAAACGCACTGGGGGCTAGTGCTAAACAAATTTTAAAACCTAAAGTAATTCTATATTCAAAGCTTTCCAGGTCTAGTGGTGACACAGACCTATAATCCTGGCTTCCTGTCTGTCCCCACCCCAGGCAGATGCAAGAAGATTGCAAGTTTAAGACCAAAGTAAGGAAATCAGTGTGATCTTGTAGTGTGATCTGAAATTAAAAGAGGAGTGGACCTGTAACTTGAGAAGGAAGGAAGAAAAGTGGAAGGAAGGAAGGAAGGAAGGAAGGAAGGAAGGAAGGAAGGAGGGAGAGAAAATAAATAAAGGAGGGTGTGGTTCACACCCTACATAGCCCCAAGGATTGACTAAAATGGAGTTGGTTGACCTCAGCTTTCTAGCAGAGAATGTTTTTGTTTGAAAAAGGAATAAAACTCTTTGATGATTGGTGAAAGCTAAACTTTTCTGTGTGTGTAAAAGTATTTATAGTAGAATCCGGGATTATATCAGTAGAAAAATGGCAAAAGTGGGTTCTGTCCTGGGTAGAGAGTAGCTGCAGCCATGGTTAGCTGAGTAGGTTTACAGTGCCAGGCATGGACCCCTCCCTCCCCACTGAGTGGGTTATAAGTCCAATTAGATGGCTTTTGATTCTCTTCAAGATAAATGTGACACTATGACATCCTTGGGAATTCCTTGCTTGTCCAGTCGTTGTCGTGGTTCACAGGGTCTAGCACCGGATAGGACTAATTACTGTGTTCTTTTCCTAGGATACTTGCATAGCCTCTTAAGCTACTATGAAAGCTAGTCTTCAGCAGTAGACTTCCAGAGGTTATATTCTAGCTATTTTCCTCCAAGTCCTGTATCTGAAGCATGTGGTGTCTTCAGCATGGGGTAGTACCTTCAAGTTCTGGTAAAAGAAATCAAAATTCTAAAAATGGGGGCTGCCCAGGTGGCTACTACTACTTGCTGTGTTGTGGAGTCCTTGGAGAACTAGTGCAACAAGAGGGTTCATTTTTAAGCTTATACCTAATTTCAATAGCAATACATTCATATGGCTGCGCAGAGCTATTGGTCCTGGGGACTCAGCATTATGCTGTCAGCCCATCCAAGACAGGCCTAAGTCTAAACACACCAGAACCTTGCATGCTGTCTTCCCATCCCCAGACAGAGAATGGAGTGGATAAAGAAGACAGACTAAAGTCTTGTGAAATGGCCAACTTCATTCAGAGCATCAGCTTATTATACTTTGAGGGTTGAGGGCAGTTGTATGAATGTCATCACCAGAGCAAACCACATATGACAGGCAGGCTGCACATGGTGGACAAGTCCCACATAGCGAAAACAGGTTTTTCCACAGAGGCACCGAAACAAATAACAACAGGCAGCTGTAACGGAAAATCTGAAGTGAATCCTTTCTCTCCACTACACCTGGGACGGGCACGGAAGTAAGCATAATCCAAGAACATTCTGTGTTTTTGAAGAAACTGAGGTCACAAGACTCTTGTCTTGGTTTCTTGTAGTTTTCTCACAAGCACTCAGAATTCTCCTCGCAGGACTCCACGCCTGGATCACGTTCAGACACTGTCTGAAGGATGATAGGCTTTATTTTTCTGTCTTAATTCTTCTTTATATGAGCTGCCAGTGTGATGACACATCCCCACGGGCAGGACTGAGGAGAACTGTCTGGGTCACAGGTGTTCCTTGCAATGGCTGTCACTTGCAAAGCAGAAGCTGGCTTGGCATCACTCATGAAAGTTTGCAAAACGCCACTCTCCTTTGCAAGAGCCCGAGAGTATTTTTCTTTTATAATACCGAGTTTCTAAAAAGCAGGTATAAACACATTCATTCACCTGATTCAAGGGAATTCTTGAATCCTTAAAATAATGCTTTCAGCTTTTCAGGCACAGAAACATGTTATTGAGGAAACATTTAAATAAACATGAGTTGCAGGAGAACAGAATATAGATAGAATGATTGAGAGTTATAAAAATGGAAACTGGCTTTTTCAAAATAAATTCTAGCAATCTGAGAATCATTCAAGTCAGCCCTATATGGATAATTTTGGACAGTCAACATAAAAAGTTGAACAGCATTATTAATGACAGCTTTGGGGCGCAGGACACAAATTTGACTTTCAGCTCTCCTTTCAACTTTGGGTTTCTGAAGAAAGCTCCTTAGTTGCTCAGTCTTGCTCTATTTATCGCAAAAAAAAAAAAAAAAAAAAAAGAGGAAACACTGTGTTGTGTAAACATAGCCTTTGAAGAATGGGCTGGGCCCGCTTCAGCACATGTCAACAAAGGTGAATTCCCTCACCTAGCATCTCTCCCACAGCTGGAAAATATTCTAGAAACCACCTGTCAGAATGCGGAAATCGAGCATGCAAAAGTGCAAAGGCACCAGTGATACTGGCAGCAGATTCTGAAAGAGAGATGACTAGAGTCAGACGCTGGACACCTGCTGCATGCTCTGTCATCAGTTCTGAAACCAGAACTCATTGCCAAAACGGCAAGACGGGCAGACATGTCCACCCCCCCCCCCAAATTTCAGAGTTCTCTCTCTCTCAGCCTGTCATTTCCTGCTTGCTTTTCAGTCCCTTCAAAAAGCTACCACAGTAGTGATGAATGTTCTTGAGCAAACAACTACAGTCCTTAAAAAAAAAAAAAAAGACAGAGAGAAGAAGGCCTTTGCTGTTGGTGCACACGGTCTTTGAACCTCTCTCTTCCAGTGTGGTTCTTTAGGCAGTCCTGAATTCAAACCAAAACATGCATTTGAGTATTCACACCTCTGTGTTCCCCACTAAGGGCTAATTTCAAGTTTCCCTTGTCTCTTAGGCTGTCCCTTTTGCTTATTATCTTTTCTCTTGATAATCAATCCTACAACGTAGCTTACTGTGACATATAGACCCAGGAGATCACCGCTGGAGATGGCGGAATTGTCTAGCAGTGGGGATTAGCATAGTGCAGCGGACCGGACCAGCATCAATACACAGATCCCACATTTGCTTTAAATGTCCTAGAGTCAGAACACTTAGGAGATCTGTTTTGCTCATATTTGACCAATGGCCTTACTTTTTTTTTTTTTTTTTTTTTTTTGAGCTGGGGACCGAACCCAGGGCCTTGTGCTTGCTAGGCAAGTGCTCTACCACTGAGCCAAATCCCCATCCCTGGTCTTACTCTTAAAGTGCAAAACTTTTCTCTGTTCTTGATTTGGGGTACTGAGTTTTACACAGAAAAGCATGAACAAAATGGGCTTATTTTTATTGTTTCAAGTTATTTTTCTCTTATAGCAATTTTGAATTTCACAACTGAAAATGACATTTGTGGTATTCAGATATACTAGAATGTAGGAAGAGCACAAGTCAAAGCCATTTTTATTTGATTTTGGTATAAAAGAAACCATACCCAATACAAACAAAGCAATGCACACCTAATATTTTATTCAAATATTTAATTTCTCCATAATGTCTCTCTAGAGGTTGACATAGGGGATCCCTGTAATAAAGACCTGTAACCAGGTGATCCCATTACTAATGTCACCACAGACTCTAATGTGTCCAGTTGGCCATCTACTTTTGCCTTGTGGAACTGGATACTCCATTACCAGGGTTGCTAGAGAGTCTCCAACCTCAACCTTCCTAGAGCCGTGACCCTTAAATTCAGATCCTTGTATTGTGGTGACCCCCAACTGTAAAATTATTTTTGTTGCTACTTCATAATTGTAAATTTGCTACTGTTATGAATCATAATGTATATGTCTGTTTTTTTTTATGATGGTCTTTGAGTGATCACTGTGAAAGGGTCATTCAATGACCCCAAGGGGGCTGCAACCCATAGGTTGAGAACCACTGCTGTAGTACACCTAATGAGGCATCTGGTCTCTGCAGTCTACCTTTGGTTACTCTTTCTCCAGTGTTTTCTTTTTCTTCCAGTAGGCCCCATCTCCCAATTTCACCAGCACACACTTGTTCTATATTTATGCCTCTCTGTCTGTTTGTCCCTCCATCTGTCCATCTGTCATATTTGGGAAAAACCCACAGGATAAGGCAAACATTAATCAAAAGGGAAGGTGGACTCCCAAGGAAAGCTTTCTTTCAGAGTGCTGAATTTTTGTCTCTGCTTTTTCTTGCTAGATGTTATTTGGACACAGTCTCAAATGAAACTTGCCCTAAACAATAACTCCCCAAGTAAAGCTATTTTATAGCTGATTTTCCTCCTTTACAATTTCATGCTTTAGTGCAGTATTTCTGGACACTTAACCTCTCACTCCTTTCTAACAGGAATCTCTTCCTTTATGGAGAATAACAAAGCCAGGAAGAGAAGCAGGTGTTCAAAGACTCAGGGGCCACAATTATAAATAAAAAACAAATATGTAAAGCTTCATCCCTCATCTATATAGAATATAATCTTTAAAAATATGCCTTTCTGGGTGTTATATTCAATTTTCTTAACTGTGAGTGCTTAGGAGAAGCTTGCCAGGAGGTTTCTCTGATCCCCTGCTTTTCTTGTTCTTGCTAATGAGTGGGAGACCCTGCACAGCACTCTCCCTTGACTAGCTCCTGCCCTGACCTGAGGGAAGGGGTCTAACCAGAATAAAGACAAAGGGACTTTGTCATCGGTCCTTTATAATTGCAGTTTGTAGTGATCCATGCTGTAGCAATCAAAACGTCCAATTCTGAGAGGAGCTCATTCTAGTAATATGAGTTCTTTACAAAATAACCATGTTGTACAAATTAAATTATAATGCCATTGGTCCACTACTTTTCTTTTCTAATAGGGTGAAAGGGAATCCAAAATGATCTATGGAAATAATTAAATTTTTTTAATGTGATAAATTGGTGGAATTAACTTGTTAATTATTATGAGACATTGAAATATTAGTGCTTTCCACTCAGAGTGAGGAAACACTAGACACATTACCTGATACCTTTAATTTTTTCTCTTATATGTTACCTTAGTTATCTAAAATAAAATATAAGTAAATATGAAGTATAAGCAGACCCCTGGGTGCTTATTTGTCCTTAAGTATACAGATTCATGAACTAAGTGGTATAGGCGCAGTGATATTTTCTACATTTATATAATACTAAAGACTACACTCAACCCAAATCCCACTAGACTAACAGGAAATACATAAAATAAGTTTTTCTATGTTTATATTGTGACATGACACCAAATTATTAAATCAAAAGGTAAAGTATTACTAATGAAATCATGTATTAATTACAATCATAATGACACCTAACATCCACTGGGTAGCCTTAACAGACATTTATAAAATGGGTAACTGCACGCACCCCCCTCATATTTCTGTGATGTACACACAATTTACCAACCCCAGTTTATAAGTAGAAAGTTGAGATATAGAGAGGGTTTCTGTCTTTACTGTTATTGTCATTACTTGGTTTTGTTTCAAAGGTAACAGAGTGTAGAGAGGCAAAAATAGTACATAAACAGAACCAGTCTTATTCTCCAGTGCATTGTGTAAATTATTACAGTTGTACAGAGTATGTGTCTATTTGTAAGAGAATATACAGTGCAAAGGAAGAAAGGGCGAGGCTCCATACCCTTAATTTATATTATTTAATTTAATTAATTATATTAATTTGAACTATAGTTCTTTAAAACATGGACCTTCCTCCGATTTTCACTGTTAGTTCACAGATGGTCATAATTCAGTAAGCTTTGTCAACATTGGTGAAGGCTTTCTTTCCTAAGGTCTGACGCCTGGGAACACAGAATACTGTAGCATCATAGTAGTGTCCCTTAGGCATGTGACACTCCTGATGCTCATCATGTAGCTCTTTTAAACAGATTTATACTGAAACAAAGGAACCCTTGCTAGGTTTTGAAAAGAGAAGATGTAAAATTTCTTATTAAACATTTTTTATTATGTTCTTGCAAGAATGTTTGTATTTCATCAAGTTAATTTATTGTTAATTTCATGTATTTCTTTGACTTTTGGAAAGGTGTCTACTAAAACTTAAAATTGTTCATATCTTTTGGTTAGATGTCAAGGGTTTTGGAGCAGTCAGATTTCTTGAAGTTTTTCTTTCTTTCCCTCCAGAATTAGTGCTCCTTGTCCCCTGGGAAACACTAAGTACTACCTAGGTTGCCTGCCAGAGGCCCTGAATGGCCTGGGCTCACCTGTGCTAGTCAGCTACTCTGGGGTTTGCTGCATTTTAGGCTTCAGGTCCTAAAGGTCTAAGGCCATGCAGAGAACAACTTCTCTAGGTTAAATAGCTTAGCCATTCCCAAGGCATCACTTCAATTAATATTTGAGATGCTATATTTCTTGTTACTTTGTCAGCTAAAGGTTTTCCTGGGTGTTTTGTTTCATTTTTCCTCTTTAAAAGCAATGCCAAATATTTCGGAAGGCAGGGAAATGCGCACTTTCAGGAATGTACTGGGAGCTTAAAAATCTTTATTTAGTAAGGCTTCTTTAGCTTCAACGAATCAGTCTTATTTATATTGTTATCTCTCGTCCAAACCTGGTCAACAGCAGCACGTAAAACACTTCAAATGGAGCAAAGGGAAGGTGCAGACTGTGATCATTTAAGCACGTTCTCAAGCAAGTAGTGGCCTTGGAGGATATGTCTTTGTAAATCACAGAAGTAACTTTTTATGGCCCTAAGAACAGAGGATGGTGCATACAGTATTAGAATAGTTTGCACCCTTACTTCAACTTTGTAAAAATGCTACTCAAAGTTTATATATATATATATATATATATATATATATATATATATAATAGTTCATGGAACTAATATTCAGTTATCTAGTGTTTTCTGTAATTAACTCTACTGTCCCCTGATGGTGTTTTTGTTTCTGCTGCTAATTGGAGGGTAGTGACAAGGTACGGAGGCTCAAGAAAGTAAACTAAAGTGAAGTTGTGAGACGCAGTTATCTGTCAGTTTTCTGGAAGAAAATACTCAAGCAATCTGGCTTTCTTTCTGGATATTGCTATTAGCTACATAATTGGTTTCTGTTGTAAGGCTTTATAACTTACTAAAGCACAAGGCTTGCACTGTTTTGCTAACATTCAAACTAAAAGTTATCTTTGGCATTGTTTAATTTTTTTTTCTAAAAATTTCTCATTAGCCGCCTGTGTTGGCAAGAGAGAATGTTAAGTTTCTTCCAGGTAGAAACATCTGTCTTGTTTTCTGTTTCTCTCCATGTCTGCTAAAATACTACACATGCACTGTTTTAAATGAAAGGAAGTAGGAAGTTGTCATGACGTTTTAAAATATAACATTGTCTTATTTACAATAAAATTCCTTAACAATAAAGGAAAGTTGTTCTTTATTTGACATTTGTTCTTTTTTTGACATTTTTTTTGTTTACTTCTGAATAATTACAAAATTAGATTACCAATTAGACTGAATTTATAAATTATTTTTGGGAGTGAGAGCATATGAGAGACGTATGAATACATATGTGTGTGGTGTATATGCAGTTGGCTGGGGGTTAGAGAGTGAGTGTCTTCAGATAGTGGAAGCCTGAGGAAGTTCTTCAGTGTTTCCCTCTATCTATCTCCACCTTGTTCCTCTGAGGAAGGGTCTTTGATGATCCTGATCATAGTTTTTAGCTCAGAAGGGGCAGCAAAGCCCAGCAATGCTCATGTCTCCCACACTCAGTGCTGGGTTGACACCCATTCGAAGGGTCACGATTGAAGTAGGTACCAGGACCTGGAACCCTGACCCTCAGGCTTGAACAACAAAGGCTCCTACCTGATGAGCTACCTCTCCTGCCCTGAGATACTTTTAAGTAATTTTAAAACAAAAAGATTTTTGTTGCCAAATTTTGGAGAAATTAGTTGATTGCATGTTTAGCTTTTCCTATCAACAATTCTTAGAGGAGGCTAAATGAGAGCAGTAAACAATTTACACAGTAGCTACTGTAGCCTTCATGAAAGTGTAGTGCAGTACTCATTCATTTCTGGGAGATTCAGTGGTGAGACGGAGTGGGCAGTGTTAATTGAGCTATGGCGAGCTCACCCTGGGAAGCCTGCGATGCTGGGGTCAGCCAAAGGCACAGCTTATGATCAGGTGCAAGCAATTATCAGGTCACTTTGAAAGACATGATCTAGCTTGGATGTAAATTGGGAATAGTTGTGAAAAATGCCATTCTCTTCTGTAGATATCGCAAAGAGATTTACAAATCCCAAACAGAGCACCGGGATTTGTAAAAACCTGGCATTTAACTCAATAGATCTGGAAGCAATTGTGATATCAGGTAAGATTATGCTCTCTTCATCAAATTGTTTGTAGAGGGGGCTCTATCGAGGGTAGGATATACTTAGCAAAGCAGCCCTAATGACACTGGGGGTTATTCAAGCTTCGTGTTACTTATTTTACAATATTTTCATATGAGTGCTCTAAAGTGAAGAATGTTCCAGTAGAGGGGGTTTCATACCAGATCAACCCTGGAGAAATTACTTTTTTTTTACTGCGGCTAATTTGGCCCTTTTTATTTTTTAAGTGGCAACAAAATACAATAGTTATAAATCGACATCTTGGAACTAAGAGGGAAACGTGAAGTTGCTGTTCTAGAACTATTGCAGGAATTAACGTAGTTCTCAATGTTAAAGCATCGAGCATAGCCAGCACTTGACAGATTGGCGTTCTCAATATAGCAAATTGCAAACTGTGGGAAATTATATAACAATTTGAACAAATAAAACCCTGAAAGCATTGACAATAAGGAGTTTAGCTTTAGCCATTAGCACCTCTGCCTGGAAGACAGGCCATGCTATGCATATGCATGCCATGCTTTAGCATAGCCAGGCCAGCTTCTCTTCCATTCTCTGCTGGCTAGCTGCTTGATTACCCAGCAAGTGGAGCTGATGGGTTAATATTCCTACTCGAGTCGCCATGAACTTACCCTCCTAAATCTAAACTGTATCAAAACAATGGTCAAGATTTACTAGGGGATTCTCATCTTCCAGATACATAGTTTTGTTTGATCCTCACATGACCCTGTTGGGAACGGAGGCCATAATATGGTCAGTTTATGCTTACCCTACATGGAGCTAACTTGGCTCTCCAGAGTGAGTCAAGTTGGCTAATGCTGAACATTGGGAACAGGGGGAGAAGGAAAGTGTCACCACAAAATGGCTGACATGTCTGTGCAGGGGACCCCAAAAATAAACAGCAATGTGATGTGTTGTCCAACTATTCAGAAGGATGTCATTTTTGTCGGGGGTCTGTATAATTTGTCCTTGAAGTCAAAGGTATTTGCCTTTGAGAGCCTTCCTGTGTGTCCACTCTAGATCTGCGTACCTACTTCTAGGAAGTGTGTGTGCCATTCTTCCTGTGTGCCTGGGCCTGCCTGTGTGAGTCCTGTATGGGCTGCCATGTGATGGCAGACATCCATTTTAATAGTGGTCTGTGTGCCAGCAGTCTGTGACTCCTCAAATTCTCTTCAAGGCCTTGCATCCGGTCCATGGTCTTCCTCCTTTCCTGCACTGGAGACTGGACCTCAGAGAACCTTTTACTGAAAGTCCTATTATTTTTATTCTTTATGGCTAAGCAACTAAGACGTAGTTAGAAAGTGCGCTGGGTGTTCCACAGCGAGCACACGTTAAAACTGCAACTAATCACAAAGGATCTGATGCTATTGTTTAGTTTTAAGTCTAACATGTTTCTTTCAAAGGTATATGCATATATACACACCACAGTATGTGCATCTCACAGGATTTATTTTAATCTACACAGTAGGTAGAGCTAAACATTGATTTAAGTAAAGAAAGTAAACTTTTGCTCAGAACTGGGGTTTTAAAATATTTTACTTTCGATGTGCCAAAGTAGGTAAGTGGGCAATCTGTGCAGAGTAGACCGTGTGCGTATCCTCATGGGGTACAGAAACACCTACTGACGTCTCCCTGGTTAAACTGTTAGGCTATGAGCATAATAAGGATTAGTTGATTACTACTATGGGTTTTAAGCCTGGAATGTCTACATCATTATGTCTTTTCAGTGATGATCAATTATCACTTCCAAAATGTGAGGGTATCAATTATCAGCTGCAACCCCAATAGTGAGTACGTTGTTCTCTCCCTTTCTCTAGATCCGTCATGAATCTGAGGTTTATAAATATAAACCTTAAAGCATCGTGCTAATAATAGTGACGGGAATGCTGGTTCTAGGGTGGTCAGGTCTACATTTTCAGGATAGGAGGAAGATCAAATTGATGAGTCACCGGAAGCCATCCGCTGCCAGTAAAAGTCACCAGCTGTGCCAAAAACAAAAGCAGCAGCAGCTAGAGTGGCTACTATCTGAAGCTTGCATTTTTACAGACTAGCAATGAATTCATACTTCATCATCAGGTGCAGTATATTTGGGGTGTTACAAAGTTGTAGTTATAACTGCCACCCCCCAAAACAAAAACAAACAAACAACAACAAAAAAAAACCCAAAAAACCCAAAACAAAACAAAAAACATCCTACACAGACACCAGTTTGGAAAGGTCAAAAGTCTTATCCAGGAAAGTATCACATTGTCTGGTTTTTTTTTTTTTTGTTGTTTTGTTTTTTGTTTTGTTTTTGTTTTAATTTATCTCTTCTGTTTCCTCCCTCCAACACCTCCATGTAACCCCGTTGCTCAAGTAAGACACTGATCACTTGGCATTGAAAACCAGCCGAGGGCATTGCTCTTCCCTGGAGAAGACTATTTTCTTCAGCCTCAGTATTTCTTAGTTTCCTGTAGTTCTTTGTCTAGCGCTGGGGACTGCTGAGTTTTCTCCTGTCCACATTAGCAGGTCGGTTGCTGTCATCCTTGTTTAGGCCTTTCTTACTGAGTTTTAAAAATTGAAACAGGAAGAAGTTTCAGGCCTCAGAAACATCAACTTGGTATGAGGGCGGGGCAGGGGGTGGAGCGTGAAACTGCTAAGGTGCAGGAGCCTTGATTTCAATTGGCAAGGTGTCACCGCTCATGCAATTGGTGGGACAATTCCCAAAAAAGTTGCCAAATCGTGTGGGTGCTTATCTTTGTGGCAAAACAAGGGGAAAAAAGTCAATAGAGCATCTTGGTCAGGAACAGTGACACAAATGAACCAGCAGACAGCAATCTTTGCTCTACATGGATATCCACAGCACTGACTGGAGAGTAAGATGAATTCACTTATTGTCAGCACTGGAAGTGACCCTATGTGTTTGTCAGAATAAAGAAGCCCAATGGAACATAATGCTGGGCCAATCTTTGTTAACTCTTACAACTAACTGCAAAAGAGACTTTACTGCCGTTCGCTTCAAGATACGCGGTCACGTGGAAGGGGCGCGCAGCGTTGTGCACAGATGGTGCTAACGCAATGGTATCCAATAAGAATGACTGTTCCATGTACTCAAGCTGTTGTACTGGAAACAAGATCTATTCACTGTTTCACACATGGGGAAGTTCTCACCACCAGGGATGTTAGTAAAAGATTTATTAAAAGAACCTAATGAAAATATAGATCATCAACCACATTATGGATAGCAAATTAAATCCACAACTTCTTCTCAGCTTTACAAAAACACCGGCACTGATTTCAAACATTGCTGTTCATGTAAGAACGTGAAGAAAAGCTTCGTGTCTTTGGTGATAAACCTTACACGACGTGTAAGAGCAAATGCATACTTGGGATTGGTTTTGCAAGTCATCGCGTTAAAGATGTATTTTCTCTTTTAAATGAACTAACGTCATCTCAAGGCAAGCAAATCACCACTTTCCCACGTAATAAAAGCAGTGGGCAAGATGAATACAGAGTTGACTCTGTGGGACATATGGACCTGGTACAGCGAGCTGGATTGGTATGTTGGTCTGAATGGCTTTGTTAAAATTCATTAAAATGAAATAAATAAAATATCCTGAAAATTTCAAATACTTAGTGATAGATCTTCCTATAAATATCTGGCAAAGGAAATGTGTCTTGTCATTAGGTGAACACTACAGTTTTATAGTTTGGTCCACAATACCAAATATCCCCCAACACTCATACTTAAATACTTTTAAAGTGGGTTCGTCTGAAAGGTTATTGAGCTAAACTTACTCAGGAAATGTTGTGACAGTGTGAGCTATCACATCACTCATATCATGTCTGTGGCTATTAGTAAACATGGTTCATGTGTGCTAAATTTCAGATATTCATTTATGAATGAGTCCCCTCTTCAGAAACTTATGATACTGCCATTAAATAAATTCTTTAATAACATCATTTATGTCCTGTTCAACCTTATGGAACTTCATGTGGTACTTCTTCAAAGCCAGAGAGAGCACTGCCAATACTCTCAATTCCCTGTTCTTTCCTTATCTCTGTCTTTCATAGTATACACTGGGATATTCTGTGAGTTAAAGATACCATGAGTGTTACTTCAAGGTGGTTTGGAAAAATCTTTAAAATGAGTTAAATTATTTGTTCCACTAAGAATTCTTATTCCGGAGCTCCTTTTTAAAATCTTTATTAAATAATTTTATTTATTTACCTTCCAAAAGTTTCCCCCTTCCTGGTTCCCCCTCCCCAAGTTCTTCACCCCTTCCCCCTCACCCCATCTCTGAGAGAGTGCTTCTCACCCACCCACCTCCCCTCACCTCACCCCTACCAGCATCCATCTTCCCTGGGGCATCAAGTTGCCACTGGATGAAGTGCATCCTCTCCCACTGAGGCCATACAAAGCAGTCCTTCACTACACATGTGCCCGGGGCCACAAAGCAGCCCATGTACGTTCCTTGGTTTTTGGCTTAGTTTCTGGGAGCTCTGAGGGGTCCAGGTGAGTTGACACCATTGTTCTTCCTAAGGTGTTGCAATCCCCGTCAGCTCCTTCAGTCCTTCCTCTAACTCCTCCATTTTGGTCCCTGACCTCAATCCAATGGTTGGCCATGAATATCTACAGTTTTCTCAGTCAGATGCTAGTAGAGCCTCTCCAAGGACAGCCATGCCAGGCTCCTGTCTGCACACACAATATGGCCTCAGTAATAGGAGTTTGGTGTGCACGCATGGGATGGATCCCAAGTTGTACCAGTCACTGAATGGCCTTTCTCTTGGTCTCTGCTCTATTTTTGTCAGCATTTCCTTTAGATGGGAGCAATTCTGGGTTAAAAATATTCTGGATCTCTTAATTGTTTAATTTTAGTATGTTTTTTAAAAGCTTTATTTTTGTTTGAACATTTATATGTGTATTATTCTAGAAGTCTCTTTTATATGTTCCTGAGTTGTTTCATTAAATTCCTTTCAAAGAATCTCTTTTGACAAAGTTTCAGAGATAAATAATCAATACATTCTATTTGTTTACACTTTAATAGATCTCTCCCCAATCTGCATCTGTGACTTATGTCTTTTAGCTTTTATTATATCCCCATTTCTTTATTTTATTTTACATTTATTATCAGATAGCTGTTTTCTAGTCATTTTGAGTTATGAAGTTTGAACTGAAATATATCCGCTATTAACTTATTTTAGAAAGCCCCTATGTGTTTGCTTTCTCTGTCATAAACTTCAGAAGCTAAACAGCTGTGCCTGTGATCTCACGGTCTCCCGCATTATTGGCATAACAGTGCCATTTATCCCTCCTTTTATCATTTTTCTCTCCAAGCAATTCTTAGTAGCTTTTACTAATCTTCAAATTTCATCCATAAAAGCAACCTTGCCTCTTTCACCACACTTTTCTCTTCAGTGCATGGTCCGTCTCCTCTCCTTAGCTTTCCTCTAGAATGAGTTTGCAGGACCAGCTGCCCTCATTTATCATGTGCCTGGTCTTGTGCCCACATTTCTTCCTACCACTATGTGGCTACTTCCTGGTCTTCTGTACTGTGCCTCCTGCCTTCATAGTCCTCAAAGCTTGATTCTGAAGTTCTCCTCTTCCCTTTCTGGAACACCCTGTCAAAAAGGTCCATATGACACCACATATAGATGACTTGCAAATATATGGCTGCAGTCACAGACACCCCTGGCCTGGTGATGGCACTACATATGTGTTTGTGTGTGTATCTGCATGAGTTTGCATGGGTTTGGTGTGTAGGGGGTTGGGGGGGTGGTGGTGGACAGGCAGACTTCAGAGACTCACAAGCCAGTCAGTCTGGTTAAAACAGTAAGCTACAGATTTAGTAAGAGTTTGTGTTTAAAAAGTAATATTGACAGCGTTTAAAGATCTGAATCCTGATGCCAAACTCCGGCTTCTGTATGGACTGTACTATGACCCTCCATCCTCCAGTATACACCCAAGTACTATACTATAATACCTACCCTCCAGTATAAAAAGGGGAAAATTTTGGAGTCAGGAAAAGCCATGACATGTCAAGCTCGGTTGTCATGCATTTCTCCTTCCTCTCCTCCAGTGAAGAATTCATAACGCTATGTTCAAAGTAAAAAGAAAAGTCCTTCAAGGTTGGTGGGCCTCATCTTTTATGACTTACCTTACTGTGTCACTACCATTTCTGACCTGGGGACTCCTCGTAGCAATGAGCTTTATTTAAACATAATCCTTTACTTTGTGAGTTGCGAATACCCACAATTCACTCCTCACCTTAAAATTACGAGCATTGCTTCATTTCCCATGATCGTATCTTTGACACATTGAGCATTCCTATAGGTTTGACACATTTGACACATTCCTATAGGTTTCTCGTTTATTGATCTTGTTTTGTAATGTTAGGCACCAAGGTAAGTCACTTCATAGATTCAACTTTGGAAATACGGAGGCATGTAGATGGCACATTATTTTCATGAAGATCACAAAGCCAGTGAGCCCCTGTTGGACTTAGCTTTACACAGTCAGAGAAAGTAATTAATTTCTAAAAGTGACCACTCTTCAGTTCTTACAGTCCTGAAATGTTTCCGCTGGTAGGGCAGAATGAATGGTTTACTAGAAGGAGTGTGTCAAAGAAAGACCAGCTGCCATTACCGTCAATACTGTTACATTGTTATAAAAGATTCACAGTCCTGTTTCACACAGTGTTTAGATCTATAGGGAACTCCCCAAGCCATGTAGGAGTAACCTGTGAGCTTTAAACTATGAACAAGTATCTTGAATAAATCCCTGCTTGAACAAATAAAAGTGCCTTTAAAAAAAATGGCGTTTTTCTTCCTAAGCATTAAGTGTTAAGTCTTCATTGAGATAGACCCCACCCCACCTGCCTCCTTACTCTCTCATCTAGATGGCTGGCCCTCCAGTTATATGTAAGCCTTCACATGCTCCAGACCATCAGCCTGTTTTCTACCCGTGGCTTATTCATGTGCTTTCATTATCGGAATCTCCTTTGTTTCATGATCCCCTGTCTAGAAACAATCAATTTTTCTTCCAAAGTCTAGTTCTGTCAGACATCTTCTGCTTATGAAACTCTTTAGGAAGCAGCTGCTACTGCTTATAGCCTCTAGTGCTCTCTCTTACCCTGTAAATGCCCCTAAAACATCACAACCATTATGTCTTATCCCACTCATTTCTTTACACGTATTTATTAAGTTCACTGTGAGTTGGCGTACCGTGTGCACTTACTGTCAATGTATCTATTATGCATTTCTGAGTGTGTAAAAAATGCTTAGTAATACCTTGTCATATTTATGAGTGATATCCAAAATTAATACCCATAATAAACAATCTGAATAGCCATTCATCCGGTCATAAGGCACAGCAGACAGTGTCCATTAGCCGAAATAGCTTCTCCAAGTTGGCTTGATTCTTATTACATATCTTTGTTCTTTATTTGTTTGACCCTCATGGATCTGGTGAAATATTGTCTGAGCAAGTCGTTCCCCAGCTCAGTAGGTATTTAGTCTCAGAACCCAATGTCTAAAAGTAGCAATAGCTGACACTCCTCCCTTTGTTTTATAAAACCATGTCAAGGTCCAGGACAGAATTTCACCACATCTTCATACTGGCATATCTTCTGAATTATTTGTGTATACTTACTGATGACGTTATACAGACGGAGCAGGTGGTATTTACATTTAGAGGCCATGAATTTGAAAGAGAGCAAGGCAACTTGGAGGGAAGAAAGGGAAGGGGAAAAGGATGTAATTAAATTATATATTTTTTTAAAAAAATTAAAAAAAAAACATTGATTTTTACCTTGTAAAGTGAGGTTTGGGCACTCCCTAGCAGTTCCCTATCTTCTGAAGTGTATTTATCTTATCTTGGACACATCGGTTAGATAATGGGAAACGGTGAAGTTTTGAGCCTCTCCTTGAAAACTTATTTACGAAGCATCTAGAACCATTTCACCCACTGACGAAATTCAACAAAATTCAATGCCACTTGAAAAGAGCTCCCGTTTCGTACTCTGAGAGTGATTAGACAAACCCACCGTGCCAGAGCAGCCCTGGATAAGGATGAGAAAGGACAGAAGCTGCTGGAGCAGATTCATCATTTTGGACTCAGGGATCTAGAAGCACTTTTCTTTCGAAGACACAAAGTGAAAGTTAATGTGAAAATCAAGTGGGCAAGCAAGTGATGGCGCTTTCCATTGTCAACACATAAAGGCACACACGGAGGGAATAGATATCTTAGTCATCAAGGTCTAAGATTGAACATTTTTACAATTCCAGCATGCAGGATCAAAAAGAATCACGTGAAATGCTACTCAGTCTTTAAAGAGTATTTACAACAATCCAATGCCCTCTAGGATAAAAGTGGGCGAGCAATGTGGCAGACCATGATGGAGGGGAGGCAATAAAAGAGAAGGCACAGCTTGAAGTACGGTATAACCAACCGTCTAACTGGGTGACTTACACCTCCCTGCTGAAGGCAGCAGACTCGCGGTTATGAAACCGGTAATCTGTTCTACTGTTTTTTAATCAGATGTTGGCATTATCTGCCACTAATTGCTTTTTCATTTCCACTTGTAATTATTCCATTGCATGTTTGTAGTGAGAAGCTGAAAATGAGGCAGATCACTGAGAAAGAATTAATTGTTAATGAATAATCATCAGTAGGAAGCCAATTTCATTATCTTCAAAGAGGTAGCCAGAGATTAGCCACTAGCTGTGGGTCCCCTGCTTTCTGTGCATGACCGTAAAGTAATCACAAATAATCACGCCCTCCAACTTCATCAATTATTTTCTATTATGTGGATTGATACCCATTTTTGTCTTTGTTGTTTAATTATAATGGCAGTATTCAAGCTGGGGAGTGCTAATTGGAAGGTGTTACATTCGGTGGGCTCCAGGCCTAATTATTAGAACATCTTCTTCATTAGCACATGATCCTACAAGGGCTGCGTGGCAGGAGTTACTCATTTTCCCCAGCTACAGGAATATCATATTAGGAAACTTTTGCACATCTTTATGCCAAGTAACACAGAAAAATCTTCTGCTTGCCCAACGTAGTACAACGGCCGCCAGACATTGTTTAAGTAAGCCAAGTTGGATTATTTAATCTGAGTCTTCGAATACAAAGTCTGTATCTGCCCCAGAAGCTGGAGCTGCCAGGCTTGCGGGCAAGCTTCCATTTGTCCTTTGTTTCTTGCTAAATGCTTATCCTCCCTCATGGATCACATTGGCCACCGAGGAGGCAGGGGCTCTCAGGAGAGCCCTGTTAGCTCCTAATGGCCGCCTCCCATGATGAACTGGAAGTCAGGATAGAAGAGTCTTACTGTTCGCTGTTTCAGTGGTCTAATGATGTCATGCTACCAGAATTTATTTAGAGAAAAATAGAAATTCTTACTTCTCACTTGGCTGGAATGCTGTAGGTTCTCGGGGTATTTCCATGTTTAATAGCATACAGTGTCCTTTAATAGAGCCTCGTTTTTTTGCCTGGCTGACCTGCCATAGCTTCAGAAGCTCCTTTGTTGCACACCTATCTACATACCAGCATAGCACACGTTCATTCACCAACCTTCCCTTCCCATGGCACTTGGCCTCTCCTTGAACGTGACTCTATGAACCTGAGTAAATACATTCCCTTGGATATGTTAGAGCTTTCCTGGTGCTTCTAATCACTCCCAGGCAACTGACTGGTTTCTAAAAAGGAAAGTCACAGACAAAGGCAGTCCCAGCATACAGCTATCTCAACCTTATTGGACTACAGGGCATGGTTTAAAAATACATGCAGGAAAAAAGCTTTGTAAAAAGAGATGAAAAGTTGGATATAGAGGGAAGAGTGGGCTTTGGTAAATGTATCGGGAATGAAGGTAGATGTGTGAACCAGTGTAAATTGTTTAGTATCTTAGACTATCAGTCTCTTTCTCTGAGTTACTACAGAGTACAAGTGATAAATGAAATTTCTCTGTAAATCACATAACCTAATGTCTGGCTCAGAATGTTTTTTGAAAGTAAATCAGAAATTTCTAGGTGTTTACAAGTGCGGTATAGGCAAACCCTAAAAAGTCATTAACTTGGTGTGAAAGTAAAAACCTCCCTGCCAGGAAGTCCCACCCTCTCTCACCTATCCAGTAAGCTGGGCATCTGGGTTCCTTCCATGTGCTTCTGTTACCATCTGAAAGCATGTTTCCATGCTCATCCAGAAGGAAAAGTAACAAATGGCAGAGAACCTCAGACCTTCAGATCCTCAGATCCCCAAATGTTAGAATCCAGCCATTACCAATGTAACACCTGAGAAGTATGCTCTTCTGTGTGCTGTGAAGATGACATGGTGAGGTGAACGCAGCACTGTGTCAGCCATACTATGTCACGCACCATGATAAGGAGGCCTCCTTAAAGGCATTTATTAGGATCACATGGAGATGGTTGAGAGCAGTAGCAAAACCAGAATAACTCTTTAGGAACTATCACAGAAGTAAAGGGACCGAGAGGGAAGACACTGATTAAAGAATGACAGACAAAGGAAAAGTCAAGGTTAAATGGGGTTTCTATGGAGACAGACAGGCTATAATGCCAGGGAAAGTGGATTTACACAAGATATCACTGTAAATAAACCAAGTAGCTCTGGCCACTGCTCTAAAAATGAGGGGAGATGCAACAGTGGTGGAAAGAATATACCCTTTTAGGAGATGCCCTTTGAAATGTCCATTCTTGAGAAGAGGCAAGTTCCCAGAAGATAACACTGTTTGATGAAAATTCTACTGAGAAGTTTCCTAGAACACAATAATCAGATTACTATTTTGCACAGAGCCTTTAACCCCAGCACAAAACAACTTATTTGATAGCACTGGGTTCTTGGTTCTTTTATGAAATGGTACATTTGGAAGGAGGTAGTAAGAATTAGGAAGAAAGAAATAGCATACATTTAGACATCTTTTTTAAGTATTTGTAATGTTATATGTGAGAAACATGATTGCCTACCAGAATTTCTTGTTTATAAAGGGGTAAAATTCTGTTTGTAATCATGGGTGTCAAGCTATAAATTGTGGTAGTATAAAATACTTTCTTCTGTATGAATAGTATTATCTAAGACCCCTTCTTTCTCCATCTTGTTGACATGTCACAGGGCAGTTAGCAGTCACTTTAAGATCTTGATGTTATTTTATGATGCGGGTGTTCGAACAGGCTTACCAGTGACTATTTCAACCTCCAATACCACACTATCAGAGACTCACATGCCTTTGATGAGTTATGACCTCTGCCACTCCAGCTTAAACCCCAGTGGCAGCATGATTACCATACTTGAAACTATAAGCTAAAGAGAATGAAGAAGAAGAGGAGGAGGGGGGGAGGAGGAGGAGGAGGAGGAGGAGGGGAAGGAGGAGGAGGAGGAGGAGGAGGAGGAGGAGGAGAAGAAGAAGAAGAAGAAGAAGAAGAAGAAGAAGAAGAAGAAGAAGAAGAAGAAGAAGAAGAAGAAGAAGAAGAAGAAGAAGAAGAAGAAGAAGTGATTCTTGTGTGCAGAACCAATAAGTATCTTTGGACTGACAGAAATGTAAAAGGGACAGTGATCTGTCTTCAGCAACAGCTATCTTCTACTAAAGGTTAGACAAGATATGCATCCCTAGAGGGCATTGTGGTACAATGGGACTGAGGGATTTCTGAAAATAGGATGCTTCATCCCTACATCTCCCTTTATGCTTTCATTTGACCCAGTTTTCAGAATCGATGGACAGATTTGTTTATTTATACAATGAATTTTAGTCATTTTTACTCCCACACTGATTGAAACACCCTTTCCTAACAAGTCCTCTCATTTTCACTTCTTTGTGTGCAATATATTGGGTTCATTTAGAGTTTGTTGCCTGAGCATCTAATGGGTCAAGGGAAACATCAGTGGCTACCCCACTGAAGATTACACCTCCTGCCCTTACAATCTAACCTTCTGTAACATTTTTGTATAATGTTTTTGTAAATAAATATGGATGTCCTATATTTAAGTATGTATGACAAATTGACTTGTAAATATTCCTTTATGCTAAATAAATAAGTTATTGTGTGTGCGGTATAAGGGGAGGTGCTGATGATAAGGTCCTATTCTCCAGTTGGTTCTTGATTTGTCTGTAAAGAAAGCCTTGGGACAATTACTGAGCAGAAGGCAAAGGTGAGACTTCCGAGTCCAGGGAGGCATGCAGAGGGAGTAGCAGAAGAATTTTTGCCATGCTTTGGAACGGGAAGAATGTAGCAGCCATGTGAAGTCTCATCCTGGGGTCACTACTACAGTCATGTGGCCAAGGATGTTTGGTAAGGGCCGATGGGATTAGTCACTAAGTTTAGGGCAGGTAGAAGAGACTGAGTTAAGATATTGATAAGGGCATACTTTTCCAGGAGGTGCCCAGCAAATGTGCCAAGAAGGCACATTGTAAAGGAACAAACTGTGTATGTATCTTTTATCCATGGAGCAGATTTGAAGGATCTTGGGAGGGGGCTGGTAGCTCTGCAGCTCCCAGAGCATAGGATGGTAGAGCAAAAGGAAAGCCAGGTGGGAACTGGTAGCTCTGCAGTCCAGGAGCAAAGGCAATAGAATAAAACTGCATGCAACAAGTTATGATCTAGTCTTTCCCTCTAAAGCTGACCTTAGATATTATCCCTTAAAGCCACTCTACTTCAGAATGTTTCACTCATGAACAAGAGATATATCAGGAAGAGAAAGTCAAACTGGGGAGTTCTGAGTCTTCTTATTATTTTAGGTTATAATGACAGTTATAAATCCAAACAATACAGGTTTAAATACTATAAAATGTTTTGAGATTATAGTCCTTGACTTCAGGATGAAGCTTGCTAATAACGATATTCTTTAAAACACATCAATATGAAGTTTATAACATATGTAAATAGATCTAGATACAATTAAAGTAAGTACTAAAATGTATTTGGTAGAATCCTTCTGTCAGTCCATTCAACCAAATATGTAGCATTGAACCCCAGTCATTGGAGAAGTGGATTATGAATCCAACACAGATGAGCAGATAGACTTCAGGACAGGAGCTAAACCAGACCTGATGCTGGCGAAAGAGAACATCCTTGCGTTTGCACCCTCATATTAATTATAACATGTTATCCCTCATCAGATAGCGCTTATACTCTGATATATCTCCTCTTGGTACAAGTTACTAGCAACTAAAATATAAATCAAGCCAGAGAATGACTGCATGTAAAGCCAATTATTCTAATAAAATAGCACAGTGTTCATTTCAGCTTGAGAATGATGAGTTTTGTGTCGTGATGTAACATACAGATGATAACAGTGTCATCTACTGCCATAAAATATGCTTCTGATGGGCTGCAGTTTTACATTTCAACCAGGGTGATTTCTGCCACATTTTTCTCTTTCTTTCTTTCTTTCCTTCCTTCCTTCCTTCCTTCCCTCCTTCCTTCCTTCCTAATTTCTTTCTTTCCTTCTTTGTATAAAGCTGACAATCTATTAAATAAATATTAATCCCTTGCAGTCTTCAAAGCAGGCCCAACCATATCAGGATTTTAAATAACTTCATTAATTGCTTAACTACCCTTTCCCTCAATTCCTCTGGGATTCTTTGATGCTAGTCACTCTAATGAGTTACCAAGTGATTCATGACTTCAACCTGTTATCAAGCAAAATACATTTCCAGTTGGAAATCTTTGCAGATGGTTCTGACAGAAACTAAATAACCTGTTTAGATTTTAGAGAGGACAAATCCTACATATGCAGTATAAGAAAAAATATTTGGCTTTCTTTTTGCCATTTAGTACTCAACAAGAGAATAATATATTCCAAATTCAGTTTGGGCAGCATGTGATCAAAGAGATCTGCTCGAATAGTAAAAGAGGACCTGATTATCTGTGAGTGAACTGTCCTTGGCAAACTTTGAAGGTCTGTCCTGGCTGAGACTCAAAAACTGCCAGTGCCACATCATCATTTATTTTCTCCTTCTGAAGTATCTATAACAAACAGAATATTACATATATATATATATATATATATATAATAGATATGGTAGCAGTCTTTTTTAAAGGATGAAAAGAAATGATTAAAAATCTGTAAAAAAAAAGTAGTAATAATAGTAGTAGTAATGATAGTAGTAGTAACGGTAGGATGGAGAGATGGCCAAGTGCTTAAGAGCATTAACTATCTTAGAAGGGAACTGGATTTGATTCCAGTCCTCACATTGCAGCCCACAAGCACCTCTAACTTCAGACAAGACACCCTATTTTGCCCTCTGTGAATGACAGACATGCACATAAAATACAAACACATGTAGAAATATGGAGACAAAACACCCAGACACATAAATATTTTTTAAATTTCCATTTAAATAGTAATCAAATATTATGTGTTCTTTTTAGTAAGATACATACATACATACACACACACATACATACACACATACATAAATTTGCATTATTGGGAATAAATATCCCTGGTGGTTGATATTAGAGGCTCTTCCCTACCTCCGTATAGAAGTCAGCATATTCCCAGAATTGCAATGGTCTGAAGGAACCAACTCATTCCATTCTATAGCACCCGCTTTTTCTCAAATACTACATACTTAATGACCGATCTTTATGTATTTTACTCTTCTATTTAAGATACTAATACAGATTTCATGATGATATATGTAGAATGTAATTTGATTTTTAGACTTTTCAGAAAACTAGACATGAATTGCCCTTCTGGCTGGCGGCCTGTTTAGATTCTTCCTCCTGCCAGCTTCCTGTCTATTTATTCAACTTTACTCCACACGGGTTCCCTTGATTTCATTTAAATTGCACCAACTTGCACAGACATATCTGCCCTAGAGAAGTTTGACTCTTTTAACATTCTACTCACCACTAATGTTTCTTTTTCATTTGAGCTTTTAATTTGGATGAATTCCAAATTGCTATTTATTCTGATAGAAACCCTACTAATTGCACAGGGCATCGTAATAAAGAATGGAGATGCAATTCACAGCATTCTCCTTGTGGTATTCTAATGCCTTGTGGTTTTAAAATAGCACCAAGGCCCCTTGCTTCCAGAGCTGTTATCTAATGCGATTAAAACTCTAAGTGGCCTTTGTTTTCTAATGCTGAACTAACTTAGATTCTAAGCATCTCTGGAGTGCTCTCAGTCCCTATATAGGTCTTAAGTTTGACCAACAAGGACAGTTTAAGGGAGCGTGGTGAGCTCGGCTGTTGATATAACTAACTCACGAGCGTTGCGCTAAACACAGATACAAACAGAAATGAATACATTCGTATTTTCTCGCAGCTGACACTGTGTATTACTGGATTGTGACCCATGCTTCTTGGTTTGCATTAGCGCAGTATATTAAACCTCCAGGCTCTCACTCTTCCTCATCCCTTCTCTATTCCTTTGGTTAAGCACTTTCCAGTTTTGCTTGTGACATGAAGGGCTTCCTTTGTCTTTGGGTTCTGAGTGTAGGTATATAATTGATTTTAGGCAATGTGGTTCAGAGGCTTGAAGAAGTGTTTCTGTGCCAAGATTTAGTCTTGTGATTCAACCATTTCCACGAATTTGTAAGCCCAGCCTCACTTCAAGCTCCAAGGGGGACACCTAGGACATGGACGGTAAACCTCAGCTGACCCAGGCAAGACCAGCCTAGATTAGTTTATTTCTGATGACGTCCAGACCTGCCTGAATCCACTCTGACTAAGATGACCAAAATACTTGCTGTCATATGTCTCTGAGGAATGAGAAGTCTTAAGTTCCTCAAAAGTTGCCAAATGAATTGAAAACAGCCGGAAGGCATGGTGCTTGTTTCACTCTTTATTTGAACCTTGGGTATCTAGAACTTTATAGAGGTGTGATCTGTGCTTACCAGAAGTTACATAAATGTAAGTATAGCAATCATTAGAAGTAATGTTTCTCAACCATTTTTTTTGTTATCCTTAGCTATTCTAGTAGTCTCAACTGCCAACTTCCAAGGGTAACAATAGATTTATCAAATGAGCAAACCTGCAATGTGCTCTCTTAAAGAGGCTCGGCCATCACATTATTTTTCTCATTAATGTGACAATATCTGATAAAACCCTATTTAAAGCCCTATTTAAAGGAGAAAGAGTTTATGTAATTCATATTTAATAATAAAATCAATTGTGATGAGAAGAGCATGATGGGAGGAGCCTGAGGTAGCTGGTTATTGTGTGTCCACAGTCAGGAAGCAGAGAGAGGTGGATGCTCAGCTGTTTGTGTGTGTGTGTGTGTGTGTGTGTGTGTGTGTGTGTGAGCATGCGTTTGTGTGTTCCTTTTCATTCAGTCCTAGGTCCCAGCCTGTGGGATCATACCATCTGTATATTTAAAAATAACACATAATAAATGTAACTTTATTAATATACTTAAGAACAATGCCAAATATGCATATGGAACATTTACCAAAATTGACCATGTGCAGGGTAGTAAGGTAATTTCCGATATCTTATAATTCTGGCATTTTAACATTAGACATACTATATAGTTTCTGAACATAGAGCTGTGCACCTAGACTTAGGATGAGTTTTCTCGCTGTAGTTAGACCTTTCTGGAAATACCCTTTCAGATGCAAGGGGAAGAGTGTCTCAGAGGTCATTTGGAATCTAGTCTAGTTGATGACGAATGTTGATCGTCAGGCCCATTTCTTATTCTTCCTTAACTATTTCAGACATAATTCCCACAGAATTTCTCTGGCCTGGTTTGTATGTCCTCACTCATAACAGTAAGATCATCAGTTTATAAAAATCAAATATCTGTTGATGAATGATATGAAGATAAAAAGGAATAGGTAGAGGAAAAATCATGTGACACTCAACACTAAACTAGTGTTTTATCTCAGGTTACATTCTATAGCAAACTGAAGAGTGAACCTTCTACATTTCCTTTTGAACTTACCTCCTTCTTCTTCTCCATTAAATCCAAGTCTAAAATATGCTTTGCAAAAAGATTCTTATAAGGAACTATATAGCATTGCTTCTTATCAAGGGATTTGTGTGTTAACATTCCTTCATTCAGTCATTCATGCAATGATTCTGCCTGGTGCATTTGCCTAATCCAGTGGAAAGTACGGAGGGTATGATGGTAACTAACACAAACCTGGTGTCTTTCCTAGAGTTTCCAGTTTGGAGGTCTGATGACGATGTGGAGCCGACACTGAGCACGGACCCCACATGTTGTAAAATGTAGTAAGAGCTGCTAATCCATCAACAGAGATAGGGAATTCCCCTGAGAAAATTAGGTTTGCATAAGAAGAAGTTGAATTTGGTTCAAACTGTACAAGAAAATCTTTCTTGGAAAATGAACTCTGTATAGAGAGTTCTCAAGAAGGGGAAGATCATGATTTGTTTCAAGAACCAAGGAGGCTGTGGAAAGATGGGTAAAGGGAGGATTAACCTTTGATAGTGATATCTGGAATATTCAAAGTTTTTTGACCATCAAAATTAGTGTCTTAGAGTACAATTAGTATTTATCTTGTATGCATGTTAAAAAAGCATATATCTGGGTCACCGCCAGTGTTACTCAGAATATTCAGTTAGACCTCTGTTCTAGGTTTTAGTAGACTCAATTCTTATACTCTCAATTTTGGCAAATCTAAATGAATAAAGTTTCCCAGAGTATAAACATGCATGACAGAATTCACAGAAGACATCTGCCTCTGGTATATATGTACATATGAGTGAGTGGAACAGAGAATACACCAAGAGTTCTTAGATACAATAGCAGATGGATCAGAATCTACCGCCATTTGTCTAGCTGAGTGGCTGCTTCTTTCTAAGAATAAGGATGTAAAAATCTTTCAAGATAAAACTTGAAAAAAGAGTCAAAATAGTCCTTCCATGTCTGCCTTGAGGTAACATACCCAATGTGCAATTACGAAACTGATTTAAAGAAAATTTAATTCTAGTTTTTATAATTTTTTATAATTTGGAGAAAGATAACCAGAATACCTTTATTACAAATATTTCCTTAATAGACCATCACACTTGACCAATTTTCTGGACTTTAGCAATCTGTTCAGTCCCTCTGCCCCCTACCTCTAGGACTCTTTTCTACTTGGGTTTTGTCAACATGACACGAATCTGGACATATCTGGAAACAAGGAATTTTAATTGATAAAATGCAGTCATCAGATGTCTGATTGCAAGTTGGTAGGGTATTGTCCTGATTAATGATTGATGTGAATGGTTTCATCACTGGGCCAGGAGGTCCAGGGTTCAATAGGAAAGGCTGAGCAAGCCGTCAGGAGCAAGCAAGTAAGCAGCATCCCTCCATGGCTGCTGCTTCAGTTCCTGCCCTGACTTTCTTAGACAAAGAACAATGATTCATACGCTGAAACACCAAGTTGCACTTGGCTATGGTGTTTCATTGGAACGCTAGAAGGTCCTAGCTAAGACACATGGGAATATTTGTTGGACAAGTGATCTTAAGATCAATTACATATTTCTGCACTTGAGTTGAATTTTACTCTAAATGATGTTTAACATTTTGGTGAATTATACTGCTTAATTTTCATTTCACAATTATAAAATTTGAATGCTAAAGAAATATAATGCAATTGTTAAAATAAATCTCATTTTTGGGAATGATATTTGAAACTGAATTGAATGCTTTTAAAGGTTTTGAAAATTGTCTTTAATACTATTTTCAGATGAAGTATGGTTAAATAACGGAAAGTACTTAGGGAAATCAGAAATCCTAGCTGGGTCTCCTGAGGATTCTTTCATGTATGTTCTTATTTACTTCAAATAAAATCAACAAAACAAATGTAATTTACGCTCAATCTAGGGGTCCTATAACTAACCCTAAATGCCTCTGAGCCTATATCCCAAGTTGATAAATGAATGAGTGTATGGCACTGAGTAAGGGGGAGGACAATCCACCACAATAAACTGTGGATAAAAAGTCCATATATAAATGTATTACTTTGTAAGCTTGTAACAACTAAAAAGATGTATGTTAAGATGAATGTGCCTTTCCATTATTTCAGTTTCAATGAACATTCTTGTTTGAACATGTGGATATTGATTTGCTTACAATTTCATCATCTAAGAATCTTTTCATTTATAAGAATCATAGGGATCAGTGTGCTATCAACTTGGAATGTTGCCTGCATGTATTCTAAGTACATGACCATTTCCAGCCTCGTTAAATAATAGTCACATCTTTGCAGCCAAAAGTGCTATGCTTGTACTATGAACCATGACTGATGACGTAATAGAGTGTTCGAAGGCCGCAGTCCTTTCCATTTTCAGAAAGGAACCATCGTTTGCTCCTTTGATTTATTTAGCCACAGTGCAAAGCCATGGTGCATTTATTTCAATCTAAAGAAATCCAGAGGTTGTAGATGCTTCCACGATGGGGTTACTCACTGCACTCTTTGCTCTCTCTGGTTGTAATGGCAGTTGTAGCGAAAACAGAGAACCTCAGTTTGGGCACTCACTTCCCATCTTCTAGAGATGCTAACTGGCTTTCTGAGACAGCCTCTCTTACAAATCTAAGCAAAGAGTATTAGCCAGAGGTGCTTGGGAATCAGGACCCTGACCAGGGTGCCACATGTAGAAGGTAAATATCAGGCGACAAGAATGATAGTCCTAGGCTCGGCTCTTCAGCAAGCATTCCCATGAGCAGTGACTGACTCAGCACAACGAGCACAGGCATCTGCACTTGCAGAGTCTGAGTGAAGGTGGCGCATCTGGTCTTGAGTTTGTTAAAACAAGACACCACCATGCACATCTTAGAACGCCCCAATCTACACACAGACGGTAAATGCTAGTGAATGTGCCGAGTATGTACCTATTCCAAGCCTTTGCTAATGTGAAGGCTACAGCCACTTTGAAAACGGCTTTTGCTTTCATTTAAAAAAATATGTGTGAGAGAGAGAAGACAAAGTCAGGTGAGGAGGGCTTGGAAAGGATCTCAGGAAGGAGAAAGAATATGATCAAAATATATTGTATGCAAAATTTTAATGCACGCATGTATATGATACAGAGAGAATACAACACACACATAAGTACATGTGTGTGTGCACATGAGCGTTGGTGCACACATAATTATCAGAGGATAACCTGTGGGAACTGGTACTCGTCTTCTATTCTATGGGCTCTGGGAATTGATGGAGGTCACTAGGGTTGGTAGTAAAAATCCTTTGCCTGATGCTCTATCCCACTGACCAGGTTTCTCTGATGAAATCGTATGACACGGCAGACCCTTTTCAAGGGAGTTCACAAGTCATGTCACTCACAAAAATATGCACCTAAGTGTCTATAACAGCATCGTTCATAATTTCAAACTTGGAGGGGATACATGCTCACGATCCCAGGTCTTAGGAAGCCGACTTCTGAATATCTTCACTTCAGTCAGAGGTAACCTGGGACATATAATACGTTTGAGGCCAGCCTGGGCTACATAGTAAGATTCTGAAAAAGAAAGACTGAAAACTATTCAACTAACCAATCGACAAAACAAACTAAAAAGGATGTCTTGGAGATACCCGTAATGTCCTTTAGTAATTTAACGGATAAACTGGTTCCTGCTGACAATGAAATAATTTTTTGAGACTAGAAAGAAATGAGCTATCAAATGTTGCAAAGACGTGGAGAAGCTGACAGTCACTGCTACCTGACAGGAGCCAAAGGCCACCGTCAGTGGGCGAGAGCATGGCTCCAACACAATGGAATTGTGGGAAAGGTAAAGCCATGAACAATAAGGACAGGTTGCCAGAATCGGAGTACAGAGGGTTTATAGGGCCCTGCAAATAGTTTATACAACACTACAATGATGGATGGATGCTATACTTACGTACATTTTATATGCCTGTTTTATACTTACATACTTGCTATATGCTTGTTTAAACTCACAAAATATGCAATGCCAAAACTGAACTGTAGCATAAAGTATAAGCTTTGAGATTACGATGTATCTAAGACACTTTATAGTTGTAAAATAAGTGTGCCATTCTCTTAGGGAGTATTAATCCTAGTCAGGGCTTCGCCTGTGTTTGGGCAGAGCAGGCTATGGGAACTCTCTACTTCTCAATTTTACTGCACATCTAAAATTGCTTTCCTCCTAAAATACTGGCTTTTAAAATCCCAGTGCTTATTTCTATAATTCACTTGGTTTCAGTACTGTGAATTTGCTAGCTCTCTATATTCTTATTTATTTGGAAAACAATTTGTGTGATGAAGCCCACCTCAAGGACTCTTAGACATGGAGCTGGTGAATGAATGATCAAGGGCCACTCTGTCATATTTTTACGGCTGGTCTAGCACCATTTTTATGTAGTTTTGTGATAGGTTATTTACACTGAGTACTAGTGTCTCTCAATGTCACGGTCCCTATTGTGAACCACAGATATCTCGGCAATACCTTCATTGGGGTCTATAGATGACAAACAGATGATGGTGTGTTTGTCTCGCAGTGAGTGAAATGTGTGTGTGTGTGTGTGTTCAGAAGATGTCTGCACTGCTCCATTTGTTTCCCACACATTGACTGTGAGCATTACAAATTGTCTGTCTAACAGAATTAGGTTGTGGAAGTATATACCAGATCATGATCCCTTGTGAAGAATTGACTAGCCACACAGGTGTACAAGATTTTCAAGGTGATTTCCCCTTTATTCATTTTCAGAGGGGGGTGAAAACTATTATTATAAAATTATAAGAAGAGATTTTCCCTTTATCTTGAGAACAGAATTTTGTGTGGTTTATAGATCATGCCATGCGCACTGCTGTTGTTGTTGGTGTTCTCGGCATCAAACTTTCCTTGAGAAAATAGAATGTTATCATTTATTCTGACAGTTGTGGTCATGTTTTACACAATTGACTTTGTTCCCTTCTGTTTGGGGGGAGCAGGATGCTGCTCCAGCATGATAGCCAATCGTATTCTATTAAAGCACTTTTACCCAGTCTCAATCATAGTGATGCCACCACGTTAGGAATGGGGTGCAGAGGGTTAACCCTTGAATTAACCATAGAATCAAGTAGGCGAGTAACCTGTGATTGTGAATGGAAAAATGAATACAAATACACAGAAGTTACTGGGAAGTCCGTCATCCCCCACCCCACTTCCACTCCTCTTCTGACCCTCCCTAGCGCTGTTGTGGGTGGTGGAATCCCAAAGGGAAGTAGAGGCAACCCAAGTGGTAAGGTCAACTCTCTGAACTCTAAGGCCATGCTCAGCCTGTGCTCAATCCCTTCCTCTCTGGTTCTGGGTACAGATGTGAACCTCTGTAGGCAAGCAAAAGTGAAGGAGAATTAGGCAGAGACTAGCAAGGATTTGGGAGTAGTATCAACTAGAAACCAATTATTTTCACACGGGGGCAAGGTCACATTCATACCACCCTTTATTCTTTTAGAGAAAACCTGTAGCCAGTTTCACTATAGTGAGATCATTCTTAACCTTTAAAATTTGACCTCACAGCAGAGAACTAGAACTTCCCATAATCCACTTTTCATGACCTTGAATGTTTAGGTTACCAGGCTCCTTCCCCATTTTCCCATTTCCCCAGTATACTTTGAGATTGCTGGCCTTTAGGATAAATTCTTGTTATACTTCTCCTAGGAATATTTTATTTGGTGTGGTGCAATCAAAGGTGGCAGCAGTTAGAGGTAAATGGTGTGGGCTCGAGAAAAAACCCCTTGAGGTCAAAGCTCTGTCGATTACTCATAATGCAGCCATAATCAAATTATTTTATCTAAAAAGTGAGATGGTATCTCCTTCACATCCTGAAACATCAGGAGTCTGAGTCTCGGAGTCCTGGCTGATTATCTCTTCTCTTGGTCGGAAGTTGTAGTTCTGGCCACACCACAGTTAAATCATGAATTTTCCTCCTTGCAGGAAGTTGCCTGTGTACTTTTCCTATAACTTTCAGCTCCATTCCCATCCTCATTCAGCTAATCTCTGACTCATTTTTACATCCTAACTTTGTTACTTTCCATTTGTACATTTGAATCATTGTGGTCTACCATTTCTTTCATCTTCTCTCCTCTCTAGTCTCTCCCTCTCCTTCTCCCTCTCCCTCTCCCTCTCCTTCTCCCTCTCCCTCTCCCTCCCTCTCTCCTCCCTCTCCCTCTCCCTCCCTCAATGCTTCAGAGGGCTGGAGTCATAGCTCACTGTGTCAAGCACACAGAAGGACTACCATTCATTCTTTTCTTTAGGTCATAGTTCGAGTTCACAAAGAAACCAGGGGAGACTAGGATTCTTCACTGAGAAAATGGACCCAGATTGGAGATTTAGATCCTTTTTTTTTGTTTGTTTTGTTTGTTTACACAGTCAGGAAAGAACAGAGAGATAGTTGATACCTTACCTTTTATGTAAAATTCTGAGTATCAGAGGCATATCTCTATCAGGTCATGATGTATTGAGACCGTGATTTCTGTGTCTTTCACTAGTTCAATTTGTTCTTTGGCAATTGTTACATGTATGTAATGCATGCTGATTCCTCTCTTCTCCCATCCTCTTTTATATCCCTTCCTACTCCTATTTTCCCTGCAAGTCTCTTTCTCAGATTCCCGTCTGTTAGTTTTGTTTGGATATGTAATTCTATTAGTGTTGAACTCTTACAAGATGGTAACGTTTTAAAGGGTTTTGGGAAGCATATACCAATTCAGTACTGCTTTTGACAGCTTCGTGTGGCTACTTTTTACAGCCAGCGGATTACTGTGTCAAACATACAGATACAAAGATGCAGTGTGCTAAGTCCTCTGATGGATATGCCCAAGGTTCTTCTCTCTCCAAGGCTCTGGTGCTTCTTCAAATTATGCAGAGTAGGTGCTGGGAGCTGAGAGGGCTCGGCTGTCAGGAGCTGGTTCCTGCCAAGGACTTGAGCAAGTTCCTAGCACATGCCAGGCAGCTCACATCTGTAGCTCCATCTCCAAGAGAGATAACACTCTTCTCTGGCTTCAGTGGAGACCTACACATGTGTGGCGAACCTTCCCCTAGACACATGCATAAAAATAGAAACAAATCTTAAAAAGCAATTTGACAAAGTGAAAACACGGGGCTAAGTTTGCCTTTCAATTCTCACCTAATAGGTCTGTTCCACTATTGCCAGTGGAGCTGAATCTTTGGGGGTTGCTCAGGAAAACTGCCAATCTCCTATCACCGTTCTGCTGTTCACTCTGTAAGAAGTCAAGAAGGTCAGCAGTCAGATGATGGCCACAAATCAATCCAACTCCAATAATGCTGATGTCCTGTTTACTGGGCATCTTCAACCCAGATTTTCTCTTTTTATCCCCCTCCAAGTTCTGCTAGGATCCCCTTCTTTCCAGAACATCCTTCTTCAGGAAAAATTGCCTACCTCAATTATCTATCCCCTGCAGGCTATCAGCCCCCCATGCTATGGGCTAAGACTAAACTGGAGAAGCTACAACTTTGACGACTTAGCTGTCACTGCCTAAGTCATGGCTGGAGTTATCATAGCATTCGCAGAGTCTAATTAAAGACTCTTGATGAACCACAGTGACTTAAGTTAACAGTATTGCCAAGATGGGATTCTAAATAGTCACTTGTAAAATCAACTGGTATGGAGGAAGTGACTCTCCTTTTAATTTGCCAGCAGGTCGCCTCAGCAGGGAAACCTGGCAGCTACTTAAGGTCTAAGATTGGGTTTCTGTTAAGAAAGGAGAGAGTGGGCCAGAAGGGGAGTACAACCCGGAGTGAAAAAAAATTAAATAAAATTAAAAAAAAATAAGGAAGGAAAATGAAATTGCACACCATGAGTTCAAACACCAAAATCACATGAGGGGAAGTGTTAGGGTCTTGTTCCTAAAACTCAATGTATTCTGTTGAAACTCCCATAATCGTTTATATTGTTTCTGTCTCTATTCATATCTCTGTCTCTTTCTGTGTCTCTGTTCTGTGTTTCTGTCTCTCAATCTCTCTGTCTGTCTCTGTCTCTCACTTTCTCTCTGCTTCTCTGCTTCCCCTCTCTTTTCAAGACAGGGACTCTCTGTAGCTCTGGTTGCTCTCTAACTCCCTCTGTAATCCAGGCTGCCCTGGAACTCAGAGATCTGCCTGTCTCTGCCTCCTGAGTGCTTGAATTAAAGGTGTGCACATCACTGCCCAGCTCAGTTTCACTTTTCAAACCATTGGAAAAAGAAGCATTGTACCCATTTTGGACTAGCATAGGAGATGATAAAGTCGTTTGGCTTTTCTAGTGAGTACTAATAGTCACTGTGAATTCCTTCTCCTGGGTCACAGAGGGAATTGGAGATGGATCTTCCTACCCTTCAAATTCAATTGACTTCTCTTTTAAAGAGATTAATTAACATTCTGTTACCACATACCTTGCTGAGTTCTCTCCTCCTCCACATACATTCTAAACACAAACTCGAAGGAATTAATATTTTATTTCTAATTAAAAATAACCACAGAGAATGTCACATCATGTCATAGTGGACATACATCAACGATGTGCTTCGACTTGAACCCTAGGGAAGAAATATCTCAAATTTTATGCATGAATATTCAATAGTCTGTGCGTCTTTTAGTTGCAAGTTAATGCTCAGAAAGAAAGATCGGTACTGTGCGTCACACAAATCAGAAACTAATGAACACTTGCTTTATCGTCAGAGCCATAGATGTCCTTTATACTTTCTTTGTATCCAGACTAATCAAATATCTAACTGGAAAAAATACAAATGAAATTTTATTTTCATCACATAATATTTAACAATTAAGAAAAACTCCTTTTTACCAAAAACTAGTCTCTAGTCACTTAAATATATAAAAATACAATATTAGACTTTTTTCTATTATAGTAGATAATTTAACATGAACTTTCTCTTAATATGCTTTCTATGAACTATCTCTTAATAAAGAGTTTTTGTATGTCAAATGATAAATATATCTCTGATGCCTGACTTCAGTAGAAATGGAAGGTTTTCCAACTTGGAGCTTGGAACATGTATTCCACATCTCAGTTTTGGACTATGCCTAAGAATGTCAGGGGAAAGAATCAGACTTGAGTGAATAGAACGATGTCAGGAGACTGATGTCCAGACATTGTTGTGTCAAAAAGAGATTTGTTTTACAAAAAACCTAACTCCCTTTAGAAATAACTGATAAAAGATTTAGATATTTATGGGTTCTGCTCTTTACTAAGTTGTTCTACAAAACAACTATAGTGTAGGACCCCTCTTTAAAGGAGCCGAAATAGCCTTCAAAAGAATTTAAAAGAAAAACTGAAATGTGCACTCCTCAAAGCCAGTGCACAGCACATTCTGCATAAATTAACACTGGGACTCATTTGGAAAGCCATGACTTTGTACAGTAGACCCCAGAACTTACTCACTTTGTAAGAGTAAGCTTATGTTTTTCCACCAGTATCCCCATGTCTCCCCCACTGTTCAGCCTCTGGTAGCAGTGGTTCTCCATGAAGTTCATGAACTGGCTGTTTAGTTCTCAAGAATAACCGAGACCACGTGCTGTTTGTCTTTGTGAGCCTGGTTTATCTCACATCACTTGGTTTTTCCAGGGCAATATTTCCTCTTTTTTGTGGCTGAATAATACTTCATCATATGACTGTGAATCAGACGTTCTTGATCTGTTATAGCTATAGGTGATATTACTGTACTATTTACTTGAACTTTAGAACAGAGTTTAAGTGGCTTATCCTTCTTTCGGATGCCTACAAGTTAACTATGAAGGCGATAAGTGTATTAATCAATTTAATTATGGTTATCATTATAACGTATATACATCAATCAAGCCAATTTTTTTTTATCTCGAACACACACAATTAATTATGTCAATCAAATAGGTTAAGATAAAAATAGGAAAAGACAGGAGAACCTGTATTCGAGGGAACTCTTTAATTTTATTGATTTAAATGAAGGAGCTCTGAATACTAATTTATTCCCCAGGTTAGTGTACTATCTACCTATGTCTCAGGAAAAAAAATGCAGAAAACAATAGAGCCTGCAGTAAAAGTGCCCACAATGACTACATGAAAAAAAAAATAAATAAAAAAACCCAAACCTTTCTGACACCAAAGTTTACACTGAGTCAAGGATAACAACCAACCATGATTTGGTCATTCATTCTCAATATGCACTTTTTCCAAGGAACAGAATGTCAACAACTGCTCTCTCTCCAGGCTATAGTTCCTTAAAGAAGACAAACCGCATCTAACCCTCTCACTCAGAATTTCCTTCAGAGCAGCCTCTACCAGCAAGCTGCAGTTCACCCCCAGTCTCAGCATGCGCTTACTGCTCCGTTAGCATGGTGAGTTCAGAAGCAGTCTTACTCTGTAGGATGTTTCATTGTTTTCTGCTTGTGAGCCAATGACATGGACTTAGAAAGAAGGGAGTCAGTCTGCAGTACCTGACAGCATTCAAACAACAAAATCGTATGTCCCTGTAGCAACAAGGAAGCAATACGTTCATTTGATTGTGAGAAGGAAATGAGTTATATCTGTGCCAGAGTACAACAGGAAATGGCAAAAGGCCATATCTGTGTATCTGCATGAAACACTCGTGCTCTCATTCACACACCAGGCATGCACAAGACACATTGCCTCTTCAAAAAGGCCCGCTCTGCTTATCAGTTTCCTGAAAGGGCAGCAAGAAACGGCTCACAGGGGCCCAAGAAGGCGACCAAACACAGAATGAAACACGGAGACAACGTAGTTTATCGTTTAACTTAAGAATTATGGTCTAGTTGGTTTCAATTTGCATAGTTGTAATCATGTCAGACAAAGGCCTTCCCCCAGGGGTTTGCATTCCATGGTCAAGAACTGAGAAAATGCAGTTATTAACCACAGACAATTGATTTTGTTTAGACTACAGGCTAAGGAGAGGGACTGATGAGCAGAGACTTAAAAAGAGCCGCAGACCTTTCTGCAGTGGCTGGGGAGCTGCTCTTAGGGTTCTCCATAACTATACAGGACATGATGGTGATGAGTGTCCTATTTCATTCTTTCACCAACCTATTGTTCTCACATTATTTTAGCTAAGTCACTTCTTAGGTAGACTGATGCTTCTCTCCTGATTTCCTGCTGAGTAACAGACATCTGTGGGCTTCAGGATTGGACAAGAGCCTGGTTCCTCTCTAAGAACAGAAGGTTTTTGCAGAGTGAATAGTGTGAAGGTCCCAAAGCCTTCTTTTCACCAAAGAAAGGAATCCTCCTGCTGGATTAGGAAGAATGAGAGTGATCCCAGCCATGTGCTTTTAATCATTGTAACTGACAGAGGTCAAAATGCCAATTAAATAAAGCTTAGGAATACTGTTTGTACCTCATATTTAAGTGACCTTGAATGTTTTCTGGAACTCCAATTTATCATGAACAAATCCATACCGAGCTCACAGGCAATGCATTAATCATCCACTGTATAAAGTAAGCCACACAATAAAATTAAATTAAATCTCAATTTGCCAAAACATTAACATGCTAACAACTACCAACTTTGCGATACCACAGTGTAGGGACGAAATGAATAAAACAGTATATTCACTAGACTAAATGATGTAATTGAAGTTAAAAAGCTGTTTTCTCTGTTCTTTGAGAAAAAAATAACATGCTGTTTACTTTAATGCAGTGACATTTTATTTTGTGATTAATTTAAAAATAACATTGTAAAAACTACAAACTCATTTTAATTTGACAAGCATTTGGTAATTAATTTTCAAACAATGCTATGGGAACCCAGAAAGTACTCTTCTTTTGACATGTATTTTATAATTTATTTTAAAACAATGCAGCACAAATCTGCAAAGGCATAACTCATTTGGGAGTTCATTAATTATGCAAATGAGTTGCAATTAACAAATCTGTTCCAAGGATGGCATTTGCATAATAATGAACTTCATGTTTGTGACATTATTTAATAAGATACCTTTGTGCATTTTTAAACAAAACACTCTTGTGAATACTATATGATGAGTTGAGGTTGGAAATGGACATGTAGTCAATGAGATTCAAAACCGCATGCAGAAATGCGTTGTTAAAATAAACAGAGTTATATGTAATTCAAATAATAAATATGGATTTTTAGAACACAGGGGTTTTGATTAGTCTCAGCTTCCCTAGAAAACATAAGACATCAATTTACATCTATAAAGACCAATATACAAATTAGACTAAAGTGAGGTGAAGCAAACGGAACTATAAATTCAATCTAATATTTCTAGTGAGAGTGGGTCACACAGCTCCTAAATCATGAACATTTTATTAAAAATAAACATATTATTATATATCCAAAGACTTCTTTCAGAGACTTATGGCAGGATGCCCACAAAGCCTTCATTATTTTTCAACCAGTAATCATTTTCAATCATCTATAATGGGCGTGACTGTGATCAGGTTAGGGTAGATGAGAGGAAGGTAAAGGGCTGGGGAGATGGTCAATGTTTAAGAATGCTTGTTCTGCAATCGTGAGGATCTCAATTGTAATTGTCACAGTTCTTCTAAGATGCTGGGTGTGGCTATGAGTGCCTATGGCCCTCCTAGCTTTGTGAGAAAGATATGGATTGATCATGAGAGCTTACTGGCCAGAGAGCTTTGCCAAAATGGCAAGATTCAGGTTCAATTAGAGACCCTGTCTTTAGGTAATAAAATCAAGGTTAATAAATGAAGACAGCCTATGACCTGCTCTGGCCTCCATCTCATACACATAGGCACATGAACCACACACTCAAGTGCATGTAAGAACACACACACACAAACACACACACACACACACACACACACACACACACACACACACACACACACTAAAGAGCACTGGAGAAGGAACAAGTGGCAAGCACAAACTCAGGTGATAGCCTGTGAGGGGATTATGTTTAAGGAACTGAGAGGAGACTACCACGACTTGAGAGAGGGGCAGGCTGAGCAGGCTAGGAAATAAATGCTCTTGGAGGAACACTGTTTGAGGTTGAGGTCCAGCTTTAGACAGATGAGAACAGCAGACACAAAGATGGGAAGGGAAGGATGAAAGAATGGTAGGAACTTTCTCTGCAGTTCATTCAGAGGGTCTTAATTGATTGGCATGTATGTTTGAAGATGGGATGTGACCTCGTGAACTATGTTTGTCACCTCAGAACACCATGACTCTGGGGACCATTAAGATTCTGATGTTTACCATCTCTTCTCTACCGAGTCTTTGCTCTACTCGAGATCACATCTCAGTTTGAAAAAAAGAATCATGTAGGATCACTCCACAACTCACTAAACTGATTTTCTGGAGTTGGAAACCTAGTCCTCTTTACCTACCATGTCAGCTGAGTCATAATTCAAAATTATTTCCTAATGAAATAAGTGAATAAGTAACAGTGGAAGGCAGGAGCAGCCTAACCCACAGAGTAGGCACAGCAAGAGGTACCTGTGGAGGCATCCATTCCAAGCTACTTCCAGATTCTCATACAGAAAAGAACAAAAGTGTTCATGAACCTAGAGTACTTTAATAAAGTACAACCCACTCTAGGAAACCAAGGTTTCATACATTTGTTTGGTTTTATCATACATATCTCATCTTGTTTTTAGGTGACATTTTATTTTGGAAATCATTCCTTCAGTGGTAAAGTACTGCTAATGGGCAACCAGTTTTGATAGCCTATCCCATAATAGCAATAATATGGATGTGGATGTTATTAGCTTTTGAGCATCCAGCATCTGTTCTCTATTGACAACACTCAGTTTCCTTTGGAAATAGTGCTTTCTCCATTGTGCACAGTTCTGCTGGGGTAAACATGCGAGGTAAATCCCTTTTTATTCCTTCCTCTAGATTCTGGTAGGCCTTTTCTCAAACTCAAGCAACTAAGCTCTCTCCTCTGAGTTTTTCTTGGAGTATTTTGGAGCCTCATCCTTTTGTAGTCAATGAACAAAAGTCTGCTTGTTCCAAAGATAGGCCACTACTTACTTCTCAAGTCCTGCAAGTTCCTACAGAATTTTCTTTCCATTGTTATTACTTGATGTGTGACACCTGTCCTAGGAAGATGTAAACAAACATCTACTTACTCCAGATGACAAGGAACCGATGACAAGACCACCAAAGTCCAGCATGGTGAAGCAATGACTTTTATTGGAATTACTTACAGGAATATGGGAGAGGAGTTACTTTCTAGAGCAGAAAACAGCATGCACAGTAGCTCAACAGGTTGGAAAATGTCTTTTCCAGATGGTTTGCTTTGTAACTGTGTCTTCAAGACAGCTTAGAAGTCCATGTGGCTTATATGTGCTTAAGGATTGGGGAGTCTAGTGAATCTGATCGGTTTCAGTGACTTCCTGAAGCTATTGAGTTGTTTCCTTCCTCCTTACAGAATGGAGTGTTTCCCTTCCTCTTAGAACATAGTGCTGTGGCCTCTATTCATCTTACTGTGATTGCCCCTTAGAGATGACTTCTTGTCTCACCTCCTCTGGATCATCCTTCTGTTCAACAAGATTTTCTTGAGTGAAAGCTTCTAATCTCAGAGAAAAGTACTGCACAGCACTAGAGAATTCTGAGGTAATATAAAAGTACACAGTACTCAAGCTAACATTCCATAAGGCAATCTTTCTAATGAATACAAATAACCTAATTTAGAAAGTCATATGAGAAAAATTCAAATAACATATCACTTTGAAAAAAGAAAGGAGATGTTTGTTTAAGGGCAGTTTTTAGTGGTGGCACTGATCCTACGTCCCCTGGTGGTAGGGAGCAGAGATTGAGAGCTTGTTCAAGGCCTTGTTTCCCTTTGAAAATTTACATCATTTCCCAACCTAGCCAAAACCATTGCCTTTGAGAAGGTCAGGCAAAGAAATATACACATAGTGTTATCTTGAAAATGGGCATAGGACGGTACTATCAACCCTGACACTGAAAGCAGATGTCAGCCACAAGACCTTGCCTATCAATGGCATTCCATGGTTCCAGGACAGCTAGCTGACTCAAATCAGATCCCATGTGTCTCTAATACCCATCACAGAATAATTTTTTTTTTAAGTTACAACTGTGTAGTGATAACATTCCTGGAAGATTAAAGTATCAATGTCACTTGCTTACATTTGACTCTGACAAGTACCTTATGTAAAAGAGATTACGGAATGAAAGCTTTCCTTGAGCACCTGAGCATTTTAAGACATTGGAAGGCAAAGCATTATGATTAAATAGCATATGCAACATTGTTGAAAGAGGAATATTGTTGAGCAAAGCAAAGCATTATGGGTAAATGCTCTCCCCCAAATGCTGTATATTGAATTGTATACCTGAAAAAGGGGGAAGACCTCACAAAATCTCTCTCTCTAATGATCCCACTAAAGTCAGACTTTACCATTCTTTGTTTAGTATTTATGTTCCCCAAATCCTCCTGAAGTATACATGTGCTCTCGGGATCTCGATGTGGTTGGTCTTGAGGGCACTTTTTCCCAGGAAGGCCCATCCTGTGCTCCTGTCCGCATGATTTCCTTGTCATGTTCACTTTCCCTTTTATAAGTCTCGCTGCCTGGGTGGGGCACATAGCTCAGTGGTAGGGCACTTGCCTAGCAGATACAAGGCCTTTTAGAGAGAGGAAAAAAGAGGGACATAGGGACAGAGGGGAGAGAGAAAGGGAGAGAAGTTGCCTCAGATTGTTATTCCCTTGGAGGAGGCTTGCTGTCAGCAGCGTTCCATTGGATAGTTGAAAGCTTCATACATCATAAACATTCTCTTTGGCCAAATGAGTTTGACCCTGGAGTGCTATTAGATGCAAGTTCATCTTTAAAATTTTTGACAAATAATCACTGCCCAGCTATTTACATTAGCAATTTATGTCTCCAGTGGAACACTCTACACTCCTGGGATTGGTTCAGAAAATCCATTGTTCTGTCCTTAGCTCAGGGTAAGGAATTAGAGACATTCAAATTAGAGACTCTCAGATGAGCCTGAAATGAAACTAGAGTGTAGAAGCCCATGTTAGGCTGTGAAGAAAGGCTCAAAACATCGCTAGTGGTATAAGTTCTCCTGTTTCATACAGCAGGTTTTGCTCTAGCTCCCTGCTAAGAATGATCCAGTGTCTTTCTTCCTTTGTTCTTTGATCTCCCATTGACTGTATTAATCTTAAGATGTGTTAATTGTACACAGGGTTGCACTGTTCACTCTCTTTGCTTGTTCTAATCCAAAGATGTGTAAATGCATGCATATAAAAACAAACTTTTTAACAGCTACTGCTATACACTAATCAAAATGCTTAATATAATTTTTCTGTCATTTAGTCATTATATTAATGGAGATAAGCAAGCAATAAACAGATGAAAGAAGGAATAATTATAATTCCTACTGGTGTTGCTGAAATTACAGGTATATATAGTTACACTTACATACATATGCCTTTATATAAAATATATAAGTTAAATTATAATTTATTAATATGATAGCCCTGTAGTCATATTTAGCTTCAAAAGCACTTGTTTGTTTATATGAAACAAATTCTCAGCCATTTCAAAGTAACCTACCACATCTCTCAAATTCCTATTTTTGTGCCCTTTCTTATAACCTCCCTCGAGACTCTCTCATAACATCAAATATTGTGTGGTTTTATAGCCAGCAAAACACTTCACTTGTTAGACATTCAAGATGGCAGACTTTACATGGCTGTCAATGAATTCTTAGCAGAATTGTTCTTCATAGCTCCTTCTAAAGCAACAGTAATAATTGTATCAAATTCAAAACAACTTTCATGTAATAGTATTAATTGGCTACTTTCTATGTGCCATGTGTGGTTTCCATGAACTTACCTTAGAGGGAGAAGAAAAGGCAAAGAGAGGGAGAAGGAGAAGAGAAGGGATGGGAGGAAAGAGATGGGAGGGGAGGGTGGCACCTGTGGAAGGACCTGGGATTAGAACATGTTGGGGAGGCAAGTAAAGCTACCAGAAGATGTACAGGGCTGCATAGATGGCTCAACAGGTAAAGCTCTTGCTTGGCAAGACTAGCAACCAAAGTTGAGATCACCAGGATCCCTGAGAACAGCTCAAATGTCTAAAAACCTTTTAAGCTCACAAACCAGTCATCTGGGTGTTGACCACAGTAAGAAACCCTGACATAAACAAGGTGGAAGGTAAGACTGACACCCAGAGGCAGTCCTCTGACCCCTACACACACACACACACACACACACACACACACACACACACACACATGCACACACACACACACACAGCACCTCACACAAAGAAGATGTGCAGTTTATTCCGAGACAGCACACTATTCCTATGAAAAAAGGTGCACAGAGCTCACAGGAAGATGAAATCTAAGACAGCAAGCTGAAAGTAAGAAGACACATGGTCTATTGGAGAAACCAGAAGTTTCTTTCATTTGGCTTGAATTACCTAGCTATTTGACCTGTTAAAGAGATAATTATAGATTATTATATTTGTTGTTAAAATATTCAGTTTTGCCATGCCTCTGTGTGGAGGCACATCAGTCTACCTGTTGATCTTCATCTTGTACCCATATCTTATTCTACCTAAAGAAATGTAAGAGGAAACAAGTCAGTCAGTGAACTCACTGCCACAAGGGTAGTCATGTCCAAAAGAGAAAATGTGTCATTAGCCTTAGGTGAAGATGGCCTGGGTTGACCCATAGTTGATCCTGTTGACCCATAGTTGACAGAGTATAAGAGTGATGTTACAGGCTTCCAATAGTGGGTGAGTTTTTGTACTGTACTTAAATTACAATACACTGACTGATACATAGGCTATATCCAATCAAATTATAACAAAAAAGGGGAAGCATACAGTAGAAACTGTTAGTTCCAGAGAACTATTATTTTACTTTAAGGTAATAGTAGAGCTCTCTCTTACATTTTATAATTGTAAAGCAAAATAGAACTGCAAATATTTTGTCTTTCAGGGGTCAGTACCTTACCTGCAAGACCTTGAAGAGGGGTCCAGGAGAGCAATGCTCACAGTGGGTCGGCTCCACGCAGTGCCATGACATTTTGTCATTGCCAAGGTACTTTTCATCTGACCCATCCTGCCCACTTACTCCCAGGAAGATAGGGGTATCGACTGAGTATGAGGAATTGTTCTGGTCCCTAGGGCTCTCTGGCTAAATCTGTTCAGACAGGACAAGGCATGATTACACACACAGTTTCACCTTGAATAAATGTATCAATGGTTAACAAATGAAAACTACTATTCTAATGAGAGAAAATGCATAGGAAATGACTAGATCCTCATTAAGATCTAGCAAAGGCCGGTAGTAGAGGTTGGTTTCTGTCTCTCCCATTTAAGCTTCCTAACTGGCTCAGTCTTCTTATCTGTATACCGACAGCAGTAACAGTACCACATGCATTCTCGCTGTCTCTGTCTCTCTCTGTCTCTGTCTCTGTCTCTGTCTCTCTCTCTCTTTTACACACACACACACACACACATACACACACAAACACACACACACACACACACACACACACACACACTGCAGTGTACTGCAGGTAGTATAATTAAATTAAAAATGATGGGGTTGGGATTTAGCTCAGTGGTAGAGCGCTTGCCTAGCAAGTGCAAAAGCCCTGTTCGGTCCCCAGCTCAAAAAAAAAAAAAAAGAAAAAAATTAAAATGATATTAAAATAACGTGGATGGTGACTGAAAAGCCCTTATTCCAAGATAATATCAGGCCCTGCCACATGTGATCCAGCTGCCCAAGGTTTGTTGTAACAAAACATGCCCAGTGAGAGCAAAGCAGAAACAGAAACGTCCCTCTCAGCACCTTGGATTGTGTTCATAGAAGAGAAAATCCATAAGAATAGTGACTGCAAAACAAACAAACAAACAAACAAACAAACAAACAAAACACAAGGTTCTGGAGTCCAGCAGTGCATGAAGGAGCAACGGCACCATGGTCCTTAGCCCCACACACCCTTCTCCTCTTGTGGCTCTTGTTCCCCCTTCAAGTTTGCCTCATAGTTCCAAATGGCAACCAGAGCTTCGACTGTCACATCTGCAGCCCAAACCTCAAGGAAAAAAAATCAAAAAGTTAAATACCTCTGCCTTTGCACAGGCTAGGCAGAAATCAAATTCTCACAGGCCAGGACTTCATCATGTTGTCCTACCTAACCGTAAAGGACAAATGCAATCTTTTGGTTGCGGGCTCATGCATTCTGGATAGAAATTTGTTTCTGAAGAAGAAAGAGAAAAGGAATTCTGAAGGGCTTCAGCAGCTTCTAGCCCTTCGTCACACCAAAGGGGAGGATAAGTAGTTACAGCTGAGCACAGATAAATAACCTTGAACTTCTCAAACACTGATCCCACGTCCACACGTAGCTTTCTGCTGTGTGCCAACCACTTGCGCTGGTTTAATTATTTCAGAATAAAACAATTACAGAAGATTTTTCATAATGTAAGGCAGAGAAGCAGAGATTGTGTGCTTTATAAATCAATGGCCCCTTTGTGCCAAATAGCCATTCTGTAATGGGATTTTTCTCTAGGCTTCTCAGAGCATTTGGCCTGGCGAAGTTGACCCTTGTTGACCCTCGACAAGTTATAAACTGGCTCATTCTTCTTAAAGAGAAAAAGTGTTATTCATTCCCTTACAGTTAATTTCCCATGCATTTTACTTTAAATGCACTGAATTTCCAAAAGGACCTCTTTACACATATAATTCTGTTGCCATATAGTCAAAATAGTCACTGACTAACAATACATATTAATGAATGCTGTAAAACATATTTGCATATTTGTTTCTCCAAATATTTACTTACAAATACTACGAATTAAGTTTAATTCTTCATAGGCAAATAAAACTAAGCAAATATTGTTTTCTTTTATTTCACGTTATACTCTGAAGTTAGGAAATACATTGTAGAATTTTCCTAAAGGATGTTTGGGATCCAGAAGAATTAATCCACACATGCAAATTATTCAGAATGACTTTGAAGTGTTTGTTATTTTAGCTGGCCTGTGTACATCTCTGCAAATTATTAGGGGGAATAATTGATTCATTTTGTTCAGATTTGTCATTTTCTAATGTTCTCAGGCAAGCTAGTATTTAAAGACTGTATATTAGTACATGAGATGTGTGTGAAAGAGAAGCCTATTGACCAAGGACAGCAGTGTGTCCAGTGCCATCCTCTTGTAATGTTGTTAAAAAAAAACAAACAAAAAACCAAACTGCATTTACCTCCCGTCAAGTTAGAAATCAAGTGGTAAGTGTGAATGGAATGCAAAATAAAGCAAGCTCTCCAATCTATTGATTAAAACACCACAAAGGAATCATCATGAACACTGGTTGTAAAAGATCCAAGGATGAAGAAGACATGGATTTGTGCCCTATAGTTGAAGTCAATGTTATCAGGGAAATTTAGAGGACAAGTGACAGTGAGTGAAACAAGTCCCTACCCTAAGAATAAATAGATGGAAGAAGCCAGGAATTCCGAAGTCAAAGCACTCCACTGGACACGCGGCCCCTCTGCCCACAAAGGCATGGCTGCCCTCCCCACACCCTCTCACAAAGAGCTGTCCTGGGGCATCTCTCCCTTCTGTGATCCTACTTAGACTCTGTCTGTGCTTCCTCTTCAAAGGACACGCATCTAATTCTTCAGACAATCTTTTAACTTGACCTAGATTTATATTTATATCAAGAGAGAGATAGCTTAGATATTTTATAGAACCATACGTGTGGCTTATTGAATTCACATTTTCTAGAACAATCTCACTGTACACTTAGGATTATCTAAAGTCTCAAAATGAAATCAAGAGCAATGCTACCAGATTCTCGGGGGGAAACAGAAGGTGTCCCATATTTTGGGGGTACTTATCTGTTCGCTAAAATATTGAAATAATCAATAGAAATTCAATTGAAAACACAAAAAGAGACCTTGATAGTTTGGACAAATCTAACTCGGAACCGTTCAGATGTTGCCTGGATTAAAAGGACGTGTTTTCTAATGAGAAAATCACATCCTTTATGCAACAAAGGCTGTTTTCAACAGCCAGAGCACTAGCACTGTTAAATAGACCGTCGAGGACAGCTGTTCAAGTTCAACAGTGAAATAATTAGGCATTCTCCACTGCTGCCATTTGAGATGAGGTGCCCAGACAAGGACTCCAAGGAAAGAAATCAGGAGTTTGTAACAGAAGACTCGAGAGGGGAATAGTGTGACTAGAATGAGGATTCTGGACTAGCTCTGCTAAAGATTTATATCCATGAAAATCCCAAACCTAAATAAAGTAAGGCATGGAATGTTGGAAGGCTCTCAGTGAGGGGAACATGTGTGGTGCTGCCAAATGGGTCATTGTTTCTAAAAATGATGTGTCCCAAGATGACAGCAAACTTGCTTTTCAGACAACTGGTGTTTATATGTGCTTCTGTGCCAGCACTTGCTTCCTTCTTGAATTGTTGGAACAAGCCTGGGGTGTCATCCACATGTGTTGATGACTGCGGCTGTGTGAGCATGTTTTTAGTTCATGGATAGCATTTACTTTTGGTGTGTGTTACTATAATATTTAGGGAAGGGAGATGAGTGAGGTCAAGTTGAACATTTCATTCAGCATGCAGTTAAGAAACACAAGAACTCTGTCTATGGGGAACTCTATTTACTTAAATTCACATGACTAATTCATTATTTGTACAGTTTAGCTCTCTTTCTTCTAGATGACTCATTTAAGAGAAGGCTTTTTTTTTTTAAAACAGTCAAGAAGCATCTGTTAGGTTTCATTTTGTCTGATTTGATTAGTTAGATTCACCACTGACTGTTGGAAATGGTTTGATGAAGGGATCCATCGTTTCTCAAGGACCGGTTTCTGGAGAGCACACTGTTGCTGACCATGGGACTTCGTAGTCCCTTCCCTCTGCTCTCAACCTAGCCATTGCTATATCTGCCGTCCTCATTAAAGCATCCAAGATTCATACAAAACCAGAAGTCAGGCTGAGTCAGCTCTGCTTGACTCTCATGGTCTGTGACCAAATGAGGAAATTCTGCTCTGTGAAGCGATTGTTGTTCTTTGTTTTATCGTTCTCTCCATTGCTGAAAGATCTCCCTCACTGGCTTTGCTGTCGGGATTCTCCTCCCTCACAAATGACCATCTTAAATAACACCAACAGCAGTCTCTCTGCATAAAGTCCTCCACTTGTCCCCAGTTACCTGCGGGAGTTACTTGAGCTTCAATCATTAGCATGACTCCAGGGCCATTTCTTATCACATCCCTGCTTTTTTTCTGGCCTCCCATCTCTTCCTGTTCCCTCCGGTTCTAGCCACTGACCAACCAACCCTCACTAAGCTTCCTGTCAATATTCTGTGTGAAACCCTTCACACAGTCAATGATTTACTGCAGGGGAAAAAAGTTCCTCACATTGAAGCTATAATAGCAATCCCAAAATAGAAATGATCCTTGCTGTGAGCCATTCGTGTGTCCACCCACCCATCACCTGCTTAGACAATAGTGTTTGAGTACCCACTCATACTCGCCACTGTGCTGGCTAAATCAGCCATGGCAATTGTGCAGAAGCATCCTAGGTGTAGCTAGAAACAGCTGATACCATTAGCGGTGATAAACAATAGATTCTGCTTGTGTGTCTGTTATACGTAAACACAGACTTAGCCGTGAGACTTAGAATCCTTTAACCACTGGGGTAAGGAGTACTGATTAATCAGATTGATTCTATTATCTAAATTCCTTATCACAAAAGGAGATGTGGAAGAGAAGAAGGGAGTGTTGGGGGATAGAATGGTAGAGGGAGGGAAAGACACAACAAGAAACTGACCTAAAGACCTGAGACCAAGGGTGCCTCATTGAAGAGAGCCTTCCTGCCTCTCCTTAACTGCTAAGCACGGAGGGAATTGTAGCTCAGGACTGAGCTTGAGACAAAAACATCTTATATTTTCTTAGTGTTTGGAGAGCCAAATGCCATTTTCTGAAAACTATTGATCCCTATCCCCAAAATGTGACATTCCTTCAAACAAATAGACAAACAAACAAACAAACAGTGGCTTTATGAGAAGCAGGGCTCTGGTCAACCAAGAAAGAGGGTAAGTCCAGTCCTGGCAGGCAGGTTGATAAAGATTAGTCAGTTACACGTTATTCCTGGAGGAAACCTCTTCTAACCACGCCCCCTCCCCAAAAGAAAGAAAACAGAAAAAGAAAAGATATTAATCGCAAAAGTTTCACAGATGTCTGCAGCAGTTGACCAGAACTCCTGGGTTATTATTGCTTGTCAGACTATTAATGGTTTTGGCTAACCCTGACAGTCATTACTTTTCCCCCTCCTGTGAGTCACTTTCTATGTAATTTATGCATAGGTTTTGCCAAGATTTGACAACTTTCAGGATATTAACATAAAATTAGACCGCGGAGCTGAACAATGGGTGGCTTTAAAATTAGCTGTGGTGAAAACCAATCAAACCGAATTGGCTTCTCCTTTTCACTGTCCCCAAGTTTATTAGCGGTCTTTCTTTTCAGCATTTAAGAGTCCATGTTGGCAGTTCTGCTCAGATTACAAGGAAGGGCAGAGAGCGGCATGGTGACCTTGGAGAGGGTCTCTGTGATCAAGCCAAGATCTATATGCCCCTCCCACAGAATGTGCCAACAAAGGCTTGAATGGACCTGTGAAGCCCTGATTCTTAAAATTGACCACCAACACACACACACACACACACACACACACACACACACACACACACACACACACACACACACACACACACACTTTGGAGCCCATCGGAGAAAACTTTGCGTCTGCAGTGTCTGGGTTCTACACAGCTTGCTTGGTGAATGGTGAATGCCATTACAGAATACGATGTGCGTGTTAATAAGCCAGGACATCTGGTAACCAGCTTTTTTCTGATTCATTAACTGACTGTGCTTGTGTGGCCAGCGGGAGAAGAGGAGAAACTGGAAGGTTTTGCTTTTGCAAATGCGTGTTTGATGGATGTCTGATTTCTTCGGTGTTGCCCGCACTTTCAAACTTGACTCCAAAGTGGGCATTCGAAAATCCCAGAAACCTTTGCGGACCGGTGTCTTTGCCACGGAGAAAACAAAGGGTGCTTAAATCATTCCGAGAAGTCTGAGGGAGCAGAAAATAGAAAAGGTGGACTAGAAGGGGAACTGCCTTGATCCCCTTTAAAACCACAAGAGGAAGACAACAGAAGACTTGCTCTCGTCGCATAGGTAGAGCCATAACAAAGCAGGGGCCAGTCTCCCTGCCTCTCTACCTTTAACCAGTCTTTTCAACCTCAACACGTTGCTTGAATTAACTTGTTTTCTGATCCCGCTGTTGTGTTTTCGGTTAATGAAGCAGTGCGCTTGACTTTTCTTATTTCTCTAATCCATATGCTCACAGGACACTTTGAGTGGAGCAGACCCCAGCAGGCTGCCCAAATCCTCCTGCCTCCCCTAATAAGTGATTAGGGACCCACTGGAGCATTCTAGGAGACACTTAGTGATAGTTAATTTAAACTTTTGAAGAATGGACAGTTTCAATCCAGGTTGCGAACAACTCTAGGGAATACAATTAGCTGACGAGACTGGAATGAAAATACAAGAGGGGAACTAGACCGCACAGGACTATGAAAAACCTCCTAATGATCGTGGTGGTCAAATTATACTTGAAAAGAAATGCCATCTTCCCATTACATTTTTACAAAACAAAAATCTCCTTTTTGAAATAAAACAGGTCCAAATGGCCCGAGAGAATGATGGAATAAAAGCGATCTGCCTTGATGGTACACATCGAGGGATGAAATGGACAATGAAGTTTCCATATGTTGTTTTTATGCAGTAATTAGAAACTGTCACACACCGTTTCATTTTTTCATTTCCTTGGGCTTATTTGCGTGTTGGAGTTTCCTTTGGAGCCGAAAGGAGAGCATCAAACTGGCACCCAGTAGAAAGGCGGAGCGGTGGCTGATGGGAGTCCTCCCCATCCCTAGGCACTAAAAGCCCGTGCCAGAGGCAGGAATGTCAAGGCACATTGTGCACTGAAGCAGTGAGGGAAGCAGTGAGCAGCAGCTGCCCTGGCAGAGGATCACCTGGCGCAGCTTCCTGCCTGGGAGAGAAGGCTGACCGAGCCCCAGAATATGCCTGTGGGTCATTATGAGGCACTTTGGCATTTTCAGCCTGGGCTCCCCTTTCCTTCCACCTTCAACATCTACCATGAAGTTGTGTACAACCAAACTTAAGCCAGGGCTCCTGTGGGGCTCAGGGTTCCCATGAGGCCACAGCAAACCTAAAAACAGCTTTCTCCTATTAAAATATTACTAACAAATCCCAGGACATTGGAAGCATAAAGCAACTTCTTTTTCCTGAATTGTATTTCTTCCTGGACAGCTGTTCAAAGGGACACTTAAGTGGCCTAGAACCATTCGAAGAACTGAATTGTAAGACATGACTTGACTTGCAAAGTAGCAAAATATTTCCAGAAACTGCCATGTGGACAGAAAAAAATATGCCTTTAAAATGTAATACAATAAAACCCTTTAAGTAACACTTTCAATTAAAAATGGAAACAAGAAAAAAGACAAAATGAGAAGAAACGGAGATTCTTATAGGAAAACACTACTGTTATTTTATATTTAAATTAATCCAATTAACCTTAATTCAATTTTAATATTTATCCTTTGACTTGTTATATGTAAATTTCTCACAAAATCACTAACAATAAGCCTAGTGCCCTATAATTTTCCAATATAAAAGGCACCGGTAATAGATTTTCATGACAGATATACTATCCTGGTATTTTAATTGCTGTACGATATTCTAGAATTTACACATTTGGTATCTTTTAGGCATTGTTTTTGTTAGACATTTTGACTGGATTTTTGCTAGTTATTACCAATAAGATGATCGATACGGACCATCTATATTTGGTGCATCCTTATACCCTTGGGAATGATTTTCAGAAGCAGGAACACCCAGTGGGATGCTGTGTCCATTTTCAGGCTTTTGATCCACATTGCCATTGCCTTCCAGAACACTTGTGTTAGTTTAGAATCCCAGCAGCAGGGCCTGCAGCCCTTGCTTCCTCCACCCCTTGCCAACACCCAGCACTCTACTTCTTTTTCATCTTTGCTAATCTGAGTCGTGAAAAAACGGTGTCTCTTTGTTGTTTTAATGAACTCGTTGCTGAAAACCGATGTTTGTTTCTGAAGATAGAATGGCGCGCTTACTTCTTTGATCCGTGCTGCGTGCCAGTCATTAAACCTAGAATTTGCTATCGCTTCGATTTTGTGGCTGCCGTCATATCATAGCCTGGCAAAGGGATCTCAGAACACAAGCAATTTGATGTCACAAGGAAAATTTAGATGTATGTAAATGACGCACGGAGGCCGCTTAATTCCCCGTATCAAGAAAAACACAAAAGACGGTGAGATTTTAAAACCACGCTCTGGCTGTTGCTGAGGGAGGATGGAGCAGATCTGCGGGAAGTCTGTGTTATTGGTCAGCCAGTGGAAGGCATCCATTGGCGACCACACAACTGCTGGGGGTGACTGTGTTGGTATCTGTAACATGTTGATGTGTAAAGTGAACAAAAATGAATCCTATTCCCCAGGAGAGTCCTGCATATGTCAAGTATATTGTCTCATTAAGCCAATCCATTTATCAACCCGCTGAATGCCAATTAAATTGCACAGGGTGGTGCAGGTATATGGTGGGCTGTCGGTGCCAAACTTTATTACAGCTGAGCTTCTCTGGCATAGTGCATTCCACCCAGTGAAATGGCAGACACACCAAAGCCAAATTAAATGTCCTTGAAATAATGTCTTTAAAGAGGATGAAACACCACAGCCTGGCAGAAAAGAATGTAAAACGTAATGTTCTTAGTGTACTTTTAGTTCCAATGAAGATGTCAAGGCTCCGATCCAGCCAGTGCCAAATGTCTTCACAGCGTGCAAATTAGATCAGTGTAATTTCATCAGGAGAATGATCAGCCTGCGCTGTAGTTATGGCTGAATTCACTGCTTCTGCCCAGGGCTGGGCCATGGACCTGGGGCCCAGCTGCGCTCACACTGCCATGCTCAGAAAGAGAAATGATGGGATTCAATACACAACTCCCTCTGCCTCACTTCAAAAGAATGTTGCTACAAGAGCATTTAGCATAGTTTATAAAAAATTTGGTTGAGATTTTTTTTTTAAAAAAATGTGGTTAATGACAATTAAATCCTAAGTGCAATAACTAATCCAGCCGCTGAAGGACGTTACAGAGGTTTTATATGTTCACCTGAACATGAGATTTAAATGATCACAGGTAGACATCAGTCTTCAATGCTTAAAGAATTGAAGTCCCATGTTCATTTGGAAAGATACTCATGTAATTCAGTATTATATTGACAAAACTCAAATGTCCTAAAGAGGCAATAAAAAGCAATAGATAGCAAATGCTCAATAAACAATATGGAAAAATCTATAACCTCAAAACAAGTATAATAAGGATACAGTGACTAATTTTTAATGCTAAGTATAGGGGAAGAGTGGCCGTATGATATTCCTGGGAAGAAAAGCACAGCCGATGTAACTGACAGCTGAGGATACATGGGATTCCCCACAGATGGAAATGACTCAAGGGACCATTGTCATTATCAGTTGATTGTCCACAGCGAAGCTGATCGTCACTGAGGTATTACGTCAAAAATTCCTCGGACAGTACTAAGCTTAAAATTAGATTTCCTACAAATTGCTTTCAGTCATAACCCCTCTGTGAATCGATCGCTAAGTCTTCAGTAAACACAAAGCAGAGTCCCTTTTGATTTGAGTGACTATCTTGAGAATCACTGGAGAATCACTGTGTACACAAGGTGTGCTTTCTCTCCAGCTTCCTAAGCTATTAGAATGCCATAATGAAGCACCTTTAAAAAGTCAGTTTGCAAAACATTTTAGAACATTTATTACATGATACCTATAAAAGATTCAAAATGCTAAGAAATCTGGAAGACAATAAATATTATCCCAATCCACTACCTAGGCATAGAAATTACTAATATAACTTTTGTAGTATTGGCAGTTATCTATTTTTTTTCTCAAATTGGGGACCTATTGATGATACTGTCCTCTCTCCTTCAAGTATCATAGGCATTTTCTGTGTCATTAAATGCTTAAAATTATTTCAATACTAAGGAACAATGCAGCATCCTGAAATTGTTGGAATGGAGGGTCAGCATTTAAACACTTGATTCTTACGAACAAACCTGCTTTGATATGTGACCAATGTCTACGAAACAATTCCCAAGTGGCATCACTGAAGCATAAGGTGACTGTGTCAAGGTCCTACATTTTAGGACCTACTCTAATCCTACAACTGCAGTTCTGAGGAAAACAATGCATGAATAAAATCAGATGCAGGGTCCGCCCATTTTCATATTCCAAAGGCCCTGTCATGATTCCACATTTCCTAGATGGAGGGCAAATGTAATTCAAAGTTTGTTAAAAGTGTAAAATTGAGGACACAGAGGTAATGCCTTCACTTCTGTTAGTCACTGTGGGTTGATGTCTATCTGTAGGGGAGGGCAGGTACAAGACTAAGCAAGGCCTATGACTGGGCAGTGAAGAAGAAAGGTGGTCTGAGAATTTTAGAGATAGAGAGTGCGGAGAGGGGAGGAGGGAGGAAGATAGAGGAAGAGAGGGATGACCCAGATTCACGTGGCTTTAAATAGCCACAGGCAGCTATGAGTATCTTATAAGGGATAGATAATTACAGGACAATTTGTCTTATCTAGGTGGGCAATTTATATCACTATCAATTGGCTCTGAGTTGAGAATTTATTGATATAAATCTGATTGATAAATTACAAGCCTCTAGAGTTTTGATTTTTACTAGGTTACAGAGATTTGTGACAGCGAACCGAGAGATGGGATGGTCGCTCCGTGGGGCTGGCGTGGCAGCGACTTACCATGGGTGGGTCTGGGGCTAGCCGTGGAGGCAGTGAGACTGTTGGAGCCAGAGAGTAGAAAGCGATAGTGTGAGATGGTGTTTTCTTTTTTAATATTTTCTGCTACAAATCACTACAGAAGCCATGCTCTCCTGCACTGCAGAGTAATTCCATTGCTGTAGTTGTCTTGGGATGTATTTTTGGACAATGGAAAATGGTTATCCCAAGCCTTGAAACTCATAGACATGGTCTTTGTATGTTGTCATTGTAGATACCCACTAGCTCACTGAAAATCTATGGTTACTCTGAATTACTTCACATTCTTCTATCTCTTGAAACCATTTAGAATGTCTGCTGTGAATTTTCACTTTCTTTCGTTTCTTTCATTTTCTATTTTAGGAATAGGAACAAGACCACAGCTATCTCCTAGGCTTGCCAAGACCCAGATGCCAAGCCTTGGAATCTTCTAGTAGCAACATCTGGCCTTTTTGTGAGTTCCACGAGCAGCTGTACACTGGGCTCAGAACTGCCATTGGGATGTCGCATGGTCAAAGTTTTACTGATTTGGGGCTGGTGAGAGAATATTTCTCTTCCTGCATAGCTTGGCTACGTCACAGATAAAATTAGAACAATTTTGTGGAAAAAAATCTTTTTCTTCAGAAAATAATTTAAGAATCTTTTATTAACTGACAGTATTTATTTTCCATTTATTTATGCAATTTTTCAAGCACTCAGAAAAAAAAATACTTCAGTTCAGGATGAGCTCTGTACAATGGTAGCAAATTGGTAGAACACGTCAGCTCTGCATGTAGAAACGACCAGAGCTTCTGAGTACAGAGAATCGAGCACTATCACTTCCTCTAAAGTAAACACTAGTTTATTTTTTCACTAACATTTTCCATGGAAGTATAGTTCTGTGTTCCAATTTGGTATTTGGTTTCTTAAGCTATTAGACTGCTCAAGGTGCGTTTTAATGTCTTTTTCAAGCAGGAAATTAAAATTCATATTCAAATAATAGCAATGATTTCATTAAAGTTGTTATCGATTTAGCATAGAAAGCAATCCCAAACGTTTCCCTTTTTACTATGCAAGATTAATCAGACATAAGATAAAATACAATTAAATCAATATTTTTGCCTCCGAAAATTTTCTCTTTCTTGAGAGAGAAGATAAGGTGCAATTAAGAACATATGTAAAACATTGAAACTAATACTGTGTTAAGCTACATGGATCTCTTCATGTAATAGCTTTATTGTATCAACTTTTGAAGTTGCTATATTTTAGCTTTTCTTTAAATTCTATTTATTATGATTTATGTAGTTCATTTTCGTTGGTAACAGACTATTCAAAATCTTATATTATTCCCTTAGAAATAAATTTTTAGATAAAAGTATAGAAGCAAAATGTATTTTTATTCATTCTTATTTTAAGTGTTATTTTTTAAGCAAATCGTTATTCTTTATAATCATTCAGTTAAAGTACAAAATTAACAGTTAGTAGCACCTATAGCAGATCCTGTATGAGATATTATTTATGAAGTAGCGAACTAAATCAGATATGGTAGCATATCTTTTAATCTCAGCACTAGGGAGGCAGAGGCAGGTGAATCTTTCTGAATTCCAGGCCAGCCTCATCTGCATAGAGAATGCCAGTCCACCCACTGCTGCACAATGAGGCCTGGGTTCAAATAAACTAAAGAAAAGAAGAAGAGAAGTGGGAAGGGAAGGAGGGAAGTGGGAGGAGAGGATGGGGAAGGCAGGAGGGTAAGAGGCAAGAAGAGAGGTGGAGAAATATAGGATTTCAGTGTAACGGCTTCAAGAGCAAGTCAGATTAGTAGAGCCTATGCCAACATCTTTACTCATTTACACTGATTGAATTTCTAATCATGATCCTGGGGTGTTAAGGTTAGTATTTTTTTTAATGTAGGCATATAAGATAGAAAATTGTCTATCTCTACTTTTGGACATTAAAATTATCCATTCTGGTATTCACTGAGATTGTGCTGTGACTTCACGACCAAGCAATGTAAACAAAAATCGCTCAGGATGTACCCAGCAATAGGGACACCTGCACCTATGAAATGATAGCAGCTTGAGGCTGTGGAATATTAACGTGCAGTTAATGCATTAATCTCAGGAAGCAGGTTTTTGAGGAAAAAAACAGAAAAGGGAGAAAAGCCATCTTTTCTGGCCCTTTGAGCTGGGATCCTTCACCTTCTTCTCTTCCTGTTGTTCTTAGGTTTGATCTTTTCACTGTGTCCTGAATCTCCTGGATGTGTGGGGTTAGGGGCTTTTTACTCTTGTATTTTCTCTCACTGACAGGTCAATGTCTTCTACGTATCTTCTATGCCCGGGATTCTCTCTTCCAGCTCTTGTATTCTGTTGGTGATGCTTGCATCTGTAGCTCCTGATCTCTTTTCTAGATTGTCCATCTCCAGGGTTGGCTCCTTTTGTGTTTTGTTTATTGTTTCTATTTCCATTTTTAGTTTTTGGACTATTTTGTTCAATTTCTTTACTTGCTTGATTATATTTCTCTGTATTTCTTTAAGGGAGTTGTTTTTTTCTTTAAGGGCTCCTACTTACTCACCTGTGTTTTCCTGAATTTATTCAAGGGATTTCTTTATATCCTCCTTAAAGGCCTCTGTTACCTTCATGAGCTGGGATTTTAGGTCATTATCTTGTTTTCATGTGTGTCAGGGTAGCCAGGGCTTGCTGTCGTTAGAGAACTGGGTTCTGATGGTGCCAAATTGCACTGGGTTCTGTCATTTATGATCTTACACTTGCCTCTGGCCATCTGGTTCTTTTTGGTGTTAACTGGCCTGGGTGTCTCTGAAATTGGTCTCATTGGAGGCAGGTAGAGCTCTGTGGCCTGAGTTAGTGCTAGTTTCCTTGGAGGCAGGAAGTGTTGTCTCTGGTTAGGGAGGGCCTCCTGTGTCTTAAGTCAGAGCAAGCCTCTTGTGGCCCTGGTTATTTCGGACCTCCTATGCCCTTGGATACGGACCTCTTGGAAGGCTCATGTTTGGGTGGGTCACTGATCTGGCCAGGGTGGGGTAGTGGGCTGGAAGGAAGGTGGTGCTGGGGGCAGGGGTAGGTCCCATGTCAGCTGGGCTATGTGGCTATCCTAACTGACATGCATGTTTGGGTAAAATTCTCATCTGTGTCCTTGGTCACTGTGGACTCCTGGGAGGCATACAGTGTTTGGGTGGGTAACTGCCCATGTTTAAAAACTGAAAAAAAACATAAAAAAAATCCATGTGTGTTCAGGAAAAGAAGACACTTGTCAAATGCGTCTTGTTTCACTTCATTCTTTGGCTGGGTATATTTTCTTATACCTAAGAGGCTTCAGAGAAGCCCTACAGAAGAGCCGACTTACATCCAATTTATTATCTTTGTCTCCTTGCCGTTGATTCATTATCTTTAGTAGGATAATCACAGAATTATTCTTAGTCTTGTGTTTATTTCTAAATACTTTCAATAATGTTCCTGGAATTTCCACTTTTTATTTTTTTATGTCATATTTCTCTAAAACTCTGATAATACCAAATCTCTTTGGTATTCCTTTGAGCTTTTTAGACTTCCTAGTTTAGAAAATATTCAGTGCAAGCAGCAAAACATTAAACAAATATATTTAAGATGGAAAATGAAATGCTTCATGCAAAACGAACTGAACTGATGCTTTCATAAACATATAAGTCATAGGAAGGACAATTCGGCTACTTTGCACTTTTTTGGGTAGTTTCCCAGTAAACTTTATTTCCAGAGTAATTCATACAGGAATCAAATGGGTCTGTGTCTATAACATATTTCAGTACAGTTAATTACCACAGTTGGAGCTTCTTGCCTTTCCCTAATGAATCACAGGCCTATTATGAAGAAATGACTCTCTCAAAGGACAATCATTTATTACACCTGAGCCCTCTTGATTCCAACTGTACCACATGCTGCCTAATAATTTGCAATGATTTAGGAAGATTGCCATAACCACTCAATTACTTAAGCAGCTTTGGATGCAATCTATACAGCACAAGGCACATCCTTGGTCTACATTTACAACTGTCTCGTTAGTTAAAAGGAATCTAGACACAATTGGGTTCTGAGCAGCCCACATACGTGGACATCTCGGCCGAGGGATAAGCGGTCACTTATTTCTTTGGCTGGACAGCAGTTCTGTCAAGAAGCTGAAGGGAGAAAGAAGCCATAGAATGGGATTTAGGAAATCTGATCTCAAGTCCGACATTCTTGCTTTTTAGCTTTGGATCTTTGGGTAATTGCATTTTCTGAACTTCTGTTTCCTTCTCTTTATGGAATACAGGCTACCGCTATAGATTTCTCAGCCATTTTCTTAATAAACATCATACTTCAATGCAATCTATGGGAAAGGTAAAATATTTTTGTAATAATGTTGCTAGAATATAAAAAAATCTCAGTGACTAAGCCACATAATAAAATAATTAAATATCTGTCTGCCAAGCACAGTGTGGTGGTTTAAATAAATTATTCCCCATATTCTTGGGAATCTGAATACTTGGCCCCCAGTGGGTGACTTAGTTTGGGTGGGTTTAGGAGGTTTAGGAGGAAGTACGACATTGGAGGTAAGCATTGAGGCTTAAAATCTGTGCTTCATTTCTAGTCCACTCTACTAATGTTTGATTTTCAAGATGCTGACCACTCTCAGCCTCCAGCTCCAGTCGCCATGCCTGTCTGCTGCCACACTTTCCTGTCACACTGGTGATGGACTCTTCTCATGTCACTGGAACCATATGCCCCAAACCAGGCCTTCCTTATAAATAGGTTGCCTTAGTTATGGTGTTTTTATCGCAGAAATAGGAAGTAGCCAGTACAGAAATTGGTATCGGGGAGAGGATATGGCTGTGCTGGACCTGGCTGTGATGTTATTTTAGAAGGATGTGGAAGACTTTGGAACTCTGGACTAGGGGTGAGCTTAATGATCCATCCCAGTGTGAGTTTGGCGACCGCAGTGCTGAGAGTTTCCTAGCTCACAAGGCTTCAGGGAGGAATAGCATTAGCCATTCTGCTAGAAACCTCCCTTGTGATATTTTGGCAAAGAATGTGTCTTCTTTCTGCGTTTTGCCCTAAGAATTTCCCGAGAATATATTTAAAAAGTAATGAGCTAATTGCTTTGTAAAAGAATATTTCAAGGAAGCCTAACGTTGACTGTCTTGTACAGTTGCTAGTAATCACTGTTATGTAGATCTACAATGGACAAAAGGACAAGTAGGGCAGAAGGAAATATAAAATGTACAGTTTAGAAAGGAAAAGGGCACTAGAAAGATTAATGCTAATCCCTCTCTCTATATCTTTCATCTCAGGGTGGGAATACTGGGATTATAGGTAGGTACCACCATGTCTACATTTTTTTAAATCACACACACACACACACACACACACACACACACACGATATATAAAATATAGATAGATATATAGGTCTTAAATACACAAGCAGAGCCTTAAATATGTAAATAGAATCTGCTCAGTCCATATAGTAGTACATGCATGTGCTTTTGGGTTTCAATGCTGGCCGTGTGGTATTGATAACAATTGGCAATTCTTCCCAGGAAGAGACGATTCCTCTCACTCTCAACATTCCTTAGTTGCCTATTGTTTTTTCTCAAGGTTTGGGGATCTTCTATGTTAATTGGAGTTGTGTGCCGTCATACATGACTTTTTACACAGATTCTGAGGATTAATCTCAGGGTCTCATGGCTGCTTGAAAAGTACTTTACATTCCGATCCATGTCCCCAATCCTAAGAGGTCATATTTTTCTTCATGGTTTCACTTGAGGATTTTCTTTGTTTCCTTTGTTTGTTGAATTACTCATTTTGTTAAGTATGAATAATCTTTAAAATTCAATAAACTAAGCTTTATGGTAAGTGGAGTTTATGTACTGAAACAGAGACTTATCTTCCACATTTAAAGTATTATACAAAAATTAAACTACTAAATTTCTCTAGTCATGGGGTTGGGGATTTAGCTCAGTGGTAGAGCGCTTGCCTAGCAAGCACAAGGCCCTGAGTTCGGTCCCCAGCTCCAGAAAAAAAAAAAAAATTCTCTAGTCATATATACTCAACTTCAAATGTTTTTCACATTTGGCAAGAGTTTCTTGATCCATTTAGAGCAATTAAATAGTTAAGTAACTTTTCAAAGATTATACTGGCTTCCTAAACTTTTGCTTTTAACAGTTTCCAAGCCAAAACTTTACAAAGGTTACAAAAATGGAGTCATTGATCGACTAGTGTCGGTGCGCTGCTAACAGCATCATAACATATGTTTTATATTCTCACATCATCCAATACTGATTACTAAGGCAATGCCCTTGCACGTCGTTTTTCTAAATTATTTCCGAATAATTTTATGTGGAAAGACAAAAACTTCACTTAATCATGATTTTTTTCCCAGTGAGTTATAATTTTAAAGATTTATTTATTATTTATTTATTTGTGTGTGTGTGTGTGTGTGTGTGTGTGTATGTGTGCACATATATGTGGGGTGTGAACATCTGCCTAAATGTTTTAAGGCCCAAGCAGGCATTGGATGTTCTTCTTTATTAGTCTCTACCCATTGCCTTGATAAAGCCACCTCTCTCTGAGCCTGAGATTGACACTTTCTTTTTCTGTTCTTTTTTTTTTTTTCATCTTTATTAACTTGGGTACTTCTTATTTACATTTCAATTGTTATTCCCCTTCCTGGTTTCCAGGCCAACATCCCCTAACTCCTCCCCCTCTCCTTCTATATGGGAATCCCCCCCCATCCTCCCCCCATTACCGCCCTCCCCCCAACAATCACGTTCACTGGGGGTTCAGCCTTGGCAGGACCAAGGGCTTCCCCTTCCACTGGTGCTCTTACTAGGTTATTCATTGCTACCTATGAGGTTGGAGCCCAGGGTCAGTTCATGTATAGTCTTTGGGTAGTGGCTTAGTCCCTGGAAGCTCTGGTTGGTTGGCATTGTTTTTCTTATGGGGTCTCAAGCCCCTTCAAGCTCTTTCAGTCTTTCTCTGATTCCTTCAAAGGGGGTCCTGTTCTCAGTTCAGTGGTTTGCTGCTGGCATTTGCCTATGTATTTTCTGTATTCTGGCTGTGTCTCTCAGGAGAGATCTACATCCAGTTCCTGTCGGCCTGCACTTCTTTGCTTCATCCATCTTATCTAGTTTGGTGGCTGTATATGTATGGGCCACATGTGGGGCAGGCTCTGAATGGGTGTTCCTTCTGCCTCTGTTCTAAACTTTGCCTCCCTATTCCCTCCCAAGGGTATTTTTGTTCCCCTTTTAAAGAAGGAGTGAAGCATTCTCATTTTGGTCATCCTTCTTGAGTTTCATGTGTTCTGTGCATCTAGGGTAATTCGAGCATTTGGGCTAATAGCCACTTATCAATGAGTGCATACCATGTGTGTTTTCCTGTGATTGGGTTACCTCACTCAGGATGATATTTCTTTGCTACACAGGGAGCCAGCTAACTCTGGTGAGCCCGTCTTCATATCTCCAGTGTAGGGGTTTCAGGAAGCCTGGATCGCTATCCGAGTGCTGGGACCTGGACTCTGCTGAGTCCCTCTACAGCCTTATGCTTTGAATGGTCATGTTTCTGTGAGGGGGTGCAATATGGAACTTGGAGAAATCCTTTTTGTCTTTTGAATTTTTATTCCTCACAAGGCCTCGTAACACATTTTGGTTAATGAAACAGCAATCGTTTCAAAATACCAGTTAAATATAGAAGTTTAATTCAATCACTGCGATTAAAGACTCAATTCTTCCCTTTAAACCAAATTACAAAGTAGGGTCAGCCCTCAAGTCATGAACTTTGATGTTTAAAAGCTGCATATAAATTTCCTCCGATTCTTTTTACATTTCTTTCGGAAAGAGATCCTATTAAAATTCAACTTTATGTACATAAAATGTGTATTTTTAGAACCTAAATTAATAAAGCATTTGCATAAGGGAAGAGGGCATGGTCATTAGGACAAGAACCCCTAAGATTTTGACCTTGTCTCTAACCACAAATGAGAAGTACAATTATACCCAGAGGTACTCTCCAGTGCAATTCTTGATAGGTTTGTTTAACCAGCCATCCGGCATGCCACACAGCTGGGAACTATTTAGAGGTATGATAGACACTCCTATCTAGGAACTTTTTCTTTGTTCCTGATTTGCTGCCTCACATTGGGTTGGAGACAATTTAATATGAGTACATCAAGTGTTTTCGAAACCATTTCTGTTTCTAAATAGTTCCAATGCCTTTGAGGCATGAACTCCTCAAAAGCAGGTCTCCTTGAGACTCTGACATAATAAATTTAGCATATTAGGCATATAGGATGATACAAGCAACCTCAATCACTATTTCAGACCGATGTAGATGCTGGTGCTATGAACGACAACAAGGCACAGAGATGCATGTTCTTGCAGGAACACATGTTCTGGGACAGACCTAAGGCAATAACATAATAACAGCAATCACAAATCCAGAGAATTGACAGAACATTCCAGAAGAATAAGGATATGTGGGAGTCTACTTTCTTTAAAGGCTGTTTTAGGGTCTACTTTCTTATCATGTGAGGTAGAATGGTCATCATGAGGAAGCTTATCTTTACCACACCCCTTTTCCCAAACAGGTATTTCAAGGTGAAGAAGGAAAAGATGGGGACAGGATGAAAGACAATGAACAAAGCAGACAGACAGACAGACTACAGAGCCATTGGTGTGCTCAGAAAAACAAGAGACCACAGAACCTCAAGGCATTCCGAGCGCTCATGACTCTTACAGGGGCCTAGGAAGCTGAAGTGATCTGCGTGGCTTAGTTCAAACTCCTTTCTCAATGATAGAGTGACTGCCTGCTAAGAGTGGAGATTCTCTGATGGTGTTTAGGGTTCCAGAGCTTGGAGTTAGTTTCTGGTTTAATTTACTTCTGTCTCTACCAAGAATTGTAGAACATCCATGTTATGTATGTTCTAGCCATAAATCACTACGTGTCACAAGTAGGAATCAACAAGGAACAGCATGTAATTTTAGATGCCCACATAGTTAGGTAGCTACTAAATTTATGGCATGGCAAATATATCCATGGGTAGGAACATCTCATTGATTGCCGGTGGGGATGACTCAGGGAATCCCTTGTGATGGGAGTGAAGAAGCTTTTCTATTCCCCGGGAATTCAAGCAACCTGGGACTTGACTGGGTAAAGAGGCCCAGTCTGTTTTGTCTAGAAGGATGTGCTTGTGAAGTCCCTACCTAAGGAAGGAAATTAATAGGGCTGTGATGTGATGATTATCCCCTTAGTTATTTGAAAGGAATTCTAGGGAAAATTAAAAAGCATTGTGGTATAGTCTGTAGTTAGATCCTGGGACATGTAATTTTAGCATTGATCTGGTGGCAGCTGGCACAGGGGTAATTATAGAAGCTCTGGCCGAGCAGAGGTTATACATAAAACCTAATAGGAAACTTTCATTGATGGTGGAGAAGGAGTGGGTTATAAGCACAGAAGGTAAGTGAGCCTATGGTAGTAAACGCAGACGTTGAACTCTGCTCACCTATCTACCTTGCTCTTCTTAGGTGCTCCGGCCTCCCTAAGAGCAGATTTCCCGAGGAATCTGAGTGAGGGCATGGAGAATAGTGTGTTACCACGGAGCTAAAGGCAGCATGCTTCTTCTCTCATGGGAGAAAGGTAACTAACAAGACGACAGACTTTGGAATTGTAGGAAACTGAATAGCTTCTGCACACTAGGCAAACAATGAACAGGGAGAAGAGATACAGATTTGGAGGAAATATTTGAAAAAATACACATCTGGAAAGAGGTTATGAGAATATGTGAGGCAATTAAATAATACAATAGCAAAAATGCGAGCATGATTCAAAGTGGGCAAAGGATTTAATAGACATTTCTTAAAAGAAAACATATGCAGGAAGAGTTGAGGACTCTGAAGGGGATAGGAACCCCACAGGAAGACCAGCAGAGTCAACTAACCTGGACTCTTGGGGCTCTCAGAGTCTGAACCACCAACCAAAGAGCATACACAGGCTGGACCTAGACCTCCCCGCACATATGTAGCAGATGTGCAGCTTGGTCTTTGTGTGGGTCCCAAACAACTGGAGCAAGGCTGTTGCCTGCAGGGGAGATAGGTTCTTATAGCTGGGCTTTCTTGTCTGGTCTCAGTGGGAGAGGAAGCACTTGTCCTCACAGAGACCTAATGTGCCAGGGTGAGGGGCTCCCCAGGGAGGACCTGCCTACTCAGAAGAGAAAGGGAGAAGAAATAGGAGAAGGATGGAAGGGGGGACTGACCAGGAGGGGGCAGTAAGCAGGATATAAAATGAATAAGTAAAAGAAATAATGACATAATAAAAGAGAAAACATACAAAACCCCAATAGATTATATGCAAAAGTAGCTAATCTTAGGAATACAAATGCAAATTACAATTAGCTCTCACCTTACTCTCATCAGAACCACCCTTAGTAAGAAGACCTAGTGAGAGTGGGAATGTAGGAAAAAGAACACTGTGTTGGGGAGAATATAAACTACTAAGCCAGTTTGCAAAACGATGGATGTCAAAGATACTCAAGACTGCTCCACACAGGGTTCCATCCCATCTGTAGACACCAAACCCAGACACTATTGCTGATGCCAAGAAGTGCTTGCTAACAGGAGCCTGGTATAACTGTCTCCTGAGAGGCTGTGCCAGAACCTGACCAATACAGATGCGGATTCATGCAGCACAGGGTCCCCAATGGAGGAGTTAGGGGAAGGACTGAAAGATCTGAAGGGGTTTGCAACGCCATAGGAAGAACAACATATCAACCAACCAGACCCCCTAAGCTCCTGGGGACTAAACCAACCAACAAAGAGCACACATGGAGGGACTCAGGGCTCCAGCTGCATATGTAGCAGAGGATGGCCTTATCTGGCATCAATGGAATGGGAGCCCCTTATTCCTGTAGAGGCTCGATGATCCAGTGTAGGGAAATGCCAGTGTGTTGAGGTTGGAGTGGGCGGGTGGGAGTTGAAACATCATCATAGAAGCAGGGGGAGGGGGATGGGAAATGTATTTGAAATATAAATACATAAAATAACCAATAAAAAATATAGAAACTCGCACACTATTGAGTGGTTCTATTCCTAGGCAGATATGCAACATGAAATTAGTGCATGGAAGAGACAGCTACACTCCCGTGTGATTGCAGCCCAATCTTCGGATCTACGACTTAAAGGGCTGATGAGCTGACTCACTCAGTGAGAAAGGATCTGCCCAGAAACCCAATGACATGAATGTGACACTGTAGACTTTCCTACATGCTAGAAGGAGAGAACCAGCTCCCTCAAATTGTCCCCTGACTTCCACATGTAGATGCATGTGCGTGCACATGAGCAGGTATACACACACACACACACACACACACACACACACGTGCATATACATATACGATTAAGATGTAATTAAATTTTCTAACCTAAGAGCTCAATGGCTGGATAGTATTCCATTGTGTTGATATATCATACTTTATTGATGTGTCTGTTATTGGCAATTCAGATTAATTCCAAATCTTAGATTAAATACAAGAGAAAGAGGAAGAACAAGCCTCTTGGATTTGTAATCTTTAACTTCAGAACACATATCTCAGACTGACCTGTCTGTAAAGTGCTCTAGATTTCCTTTGGTTCCGGTCTTTGCCTTTATCAAAAGTCATCAACCCTTCTATCATCAGACAGGAGGAGCTACAGTTCAACAAGAAGCTGAGGCAAGGCATGCACAATTATGTCCCATGTAAGTCCCATGTTGAGACAGCTTTCACAAAGTTAAGAAGAAAGAGACGTAGAAGGGTAAATGCAATTTCACTATCAAAATCTCCAGTCCTAGCCATGGTATAATCATGTATTAGTTGTTGACTCCTAAATGATAAATAAAAAAAGTTTACTTCAGCAGCTTAAAATATGAATACAAATACATTCATTATTCCATAGCATGTCTGTGATGGTACAGAATTTCCTAAGCACTTCCTATAAAGTTATAAGTGATTGTGACTTCGAGTATCTTATGTGGTTTCAGCTAAGATACCAGCTTCCTCACCTGGATGGATGCAAGAGGAATTTGGTTTGTCTTTTGCTGCTAGTTGACAAAAGGTTTAGTTCCTCTTGTCACTGCCTTATGTGATGGACCAGTTTTATGGTTCAGCTATTAGAGCCTCAGAAAAATAGCCAAAGTAGCAAGAAGGAAACCTTAAGAATTATTGCCCTAGTCTTGGGAGTCTCACTCTTTTAAATTGTCCAATATTGATGGGCTGCACATCAGCCAAATTAGGCAAACAGCATTCTACGCAGGCACAGATACCATCAGTATGGAGTCCTCGAGCCATTCTGGAGGCTACTCCATATTTCCACACCAACAGGACATAGCTGCTTTTTCTAAATTACACTCCCACTATTATTAAATGGTTTGCTTAATCTGTATTTTATTTAAAAATATTGAGAAATACCCAAGAACTCATGGGTTCTATCTGTCCTCTACGACTATTTCAGTATGCCAATTTAGAAATAAATATAATTACAGTTAAAGCACAAAATGTCTTCTCTCCTACGAGCCAATTAAGCTTCCCCACGGTTTCCTGTGCTCCCTATTAAGAAACACCACTGGCCACAAGCTTCAGTTGGTCTTGCTTGAAGGAATGAGGAAGCATTTGTTTCATGTGACATCCTCTCTTGTACTTAAATCCCTGCAAGTTTAATGTAATGGTCCTCAGAGTAGCAGGGAGACCAGAGAAGCACTCGAGCAAAGGCCATTGGCTGCTCTGTTTCTTACTGACACTTACCACCTCTCCTTTGTAATCACTTAAAACAGGACCGGTTTAAAGACTTGAGCCATAAGGTTAAAGCAGATTGGTCCCAGGATATAAAACTAAACTCACCTTATTACACACTGCTACTCTGCTGTCCACTCTCATTATGGAAGGCCATAAAGCAAATTTAACTGTTCCCTGGAATGTCACCAGCAATAAGTGCTATTTTGCTTCCTCGTTCATTTGGTTGAGCTGGCTATAATAGTTTAATCTTAAAATGTTTGCAGCTGGGACATCTAGAAATGCCTTCTGGTGTCAGAATTCATGGAAAAGACTCAGTTTGGATAACCTTGGAGTTTGAGTATGGTTGGGGGAATTATGTCATGATCATTGGATTTCATTAGCAACCAGTGAGTGAGTCTTCATCATCAAATGCAGTGTTCTGAAACTGACTGCTTATTGTGTCCTATGCCACTCCTCTCATGAGTCTTCATTGTACCTTCCTGAGGGTGCTGTATTCACTGCTGTCCTCTAATAAATGGCCAAAGGTGATAAGAGTGTGGCAGTAAGAATCCTTGCTGATCACAGAACATCACACAGGATTCACCCTGCAGCCTGTGGTCGTGTGCAGGATCTGGAATCTGTGATTCCACCATATATCTGTCAGATTTAATTTCCATTTATTTAATTAAATTTGAGAAGAAAATAAAATCTTAATTTTATTCTTATTTTATATCAGTGTTAATAAACATTATCTGGTTAAATACGACCATTATGTTTTCAAAAACTGAGGGGCAGTATAGAGACACTCAAGCAGAGCAAGTATCTACCATGCCAATGCCATCATGGTCAATCTATTTCCATTTGTTGGGAAACTTAACTTCCATTAATAAATACTTTTTTAACTTAGAACTGAGTATGTCTAACCTCTTGGCCTTGGAAACTCTTGGGAATGTTAGCTTGGTCTCATTATGTGACTTGTGACTTAGGCATATGAAGGTGATTTATGTAATCATCAGCTCCCTAATCTCTTACAGATTCGAAGTACAGTGTATCTTCAACATCCAAAAGATCATTGAAGATAGCTAAAAATAAAATAAAAGTAGCATGTAAATGTATCATGAAGCAGGTATTCAAGAGGTAATAGTGGATCTGGAAGTCAAGGTCAGGAGTTACTTCTGGTTTGTTTGTTTTCCCCTGTTTCTTAAACACCATGTGCTTTCTGTCCATGTGTCTTCACTCTCCTGTCTCAAAGGCCTTGTCTGCTTGGCCTTGGGTCCTCATTCTTTCATGTCATGACTATTTCAGTGCCAACAGTCAACTAAAAATTATCTATCTCCATTCAAATTAAGAAAAGACTTATATACTGTGTACATCTCTCCACATATCTCCCAAAAAGAATTCTTATTTTCTGAATGGCATGTCAAAATATCTAAATAGGATATTATGTAAGTGTGGTGCTTCGAATAAAAACGGTCCCCCATAGGCTCCTGTATTTGAATGTTTAGTCATCATGGAGTGGCACCATCTGAAAGGGATTAAGATGTGTGGCCTTGTGGGAGGGAGTATGTCACTAGGGGTAGGCTTTGAGGTTTCAAAAGTCCATGCCAAACTCAGAGTGTCCCTCTCAATCTTTGGATCAGTGTGTAGCTCTCAGTTACTTCTCGAGTTCCATGCTTGTCTGCCACCATGCTCCCCGTCATGATAAAAACTGTCTGAACCTCTAAAACTGCAAGCAAGGCTTCAGTTAAGTGTTTTCTTTTGTAAGAGTCACTTTGGTTATAGTGTCTATTCATAGCAACAGAACGCTGAATAAGGGAACATAACAAGGAAAACAAATGAGTTGTTCTGAGACAAAGAAAAGTTGAGGGATTAATCGTCTTAGCCAGCAAGACCCTTGAAGCATCGCTGATAAGAGCACAGATGTTTAATGGGTAATTTCATTAAGCTTCTGTATATAATACTTGTCTTTCGGGCCTCCTGTAAAATCTGTAATAAAGCCTTTGGCTGACCTCTGCTCAGTCGAGATTGCCTTCTGTGAACTGTGGATAAGTGCTAAATCAAAGTGAGGACAAGCTGAAGACCAAGAGGCTCCACTCAGCAAGGTAGTCAGACCTGTGGAAACAAAACAACCCATTCCTTCATTTCCTCCAAGAATGCTTCCACAAATTTGCCATCTATCTATTTTTCAGGCTTTATTCTAAGAAGGAATCCTCAATGCCAAACATCTTGCTAGGATGGACTGGTCTCTATATTCCCACTTTTCTCATACTTCAGAGACCAGGATATTACCTTGCCTCCCTCTCAGCACTTCATTCCTGCAGTTGTAAGAGCCACCCTACGTCAAAACCCAACTCAAACTCCACCGAAGAATAACTTCTCCCTAAGCCTCCTGCCTTTAGTTTTGGAGCCATGACACATCTATCCTATTGTAGCTTGGACTAGTTAGGCATCGACAGGTATATAATATCTTACATCTTGTACAGATTGCCCTCAGATGTCAAACTCTGCACAAGACATACAAGCATTAAAATTATTTCTTGACTATTACTAGAAAAACCTTACTGTCCAGAATTTACATGGTCATAGTGGGAAATGGCAGGCAAAACCATCTGCACTTAAATGAGGTATTTGTGTCATGAAGATATTTTGGCTTTTTGTTGGTCAAGTGAAGAGCATTGAGCCATCTACACTATCATCTGTTCTAAAGATAGTGTGGGAGCATGCATGTGGACATGTTTTGGGAAGCGAAAACATGTGACTAAGTGTGGTTATTTATTGCTCTGCTACATATGTAATAAACCCAGTATCTTTGTGCACCATAAGGAATCATGGTAGTTTAGGTTGGTCTTAACTTTACATGTCAACTCCTAAACTTATAGCAGTAAACTTTTGAAAACTGTTATAGCAGTTGCACAGGGTGGATATTAAATTTTAAAACTGAAGCCCATGCCTATTTCTTTGTCTTATTCATCTCATTTGCTGATGATGCATTTTGGTTGTACTGAATAGTAACATTCCCATAGCAGATTGCAAACAGAAACTTAGGTAAAATGACGTTGATCACTTTGTGTAGATAGTGTAGATAGATTGAGAGATGCTGTAGCAGATAATTCTCTCCAGAATGGGAGATACTCCTATTTTGTGGGTATAGCACAGGGCAGGCAAAGGGACGTGGCAATGTTGACAATGAGAATAGTACACCCGAAATATAGCAGCTCTTGTTTATAGCATGCTTTTAGACACCCTTCCCAATGTGTGTGCTTATATATGTACATGCTCATGCATGTGCTGGTGCCAGGGAGGCCCTAGGACAGCCTCACATCTCAATGCCAGTGTCAATCCTCATGCTCCACACACCCACTTATTTATTTATTTATTTATTTATTTATTTATTTATTTTTCTATCTGGCAGAGTCCATTACTTAGGGTCTCCGAGTAGGTTATGGTGGGTGGCCACTGAGCTCTAGGGAGCCAACTGTCTCTATCTTCAGAACTGAGAGAACAAGCAAGCACCACACACTGACTCCCTAAAATGTCAGAGCCAGGTCCTGAGTTTACACGGTAAGCACTGTAGTGACTAAGCAGTATCTTCAGCCTTGGCTGGTCTTTCTCGTCTCTTTTGTGAATCTTTAGAAATGGTCTGTGTACATTCCCCTTTTCAGTAAATGAATCTAGATTTTGGAACCTCTGGTGAAACTAGCAATCTCCTAAAAGTGAATCGGGGGTTTGTTTTGCTTAAAGAAAACATCTGCCCATCCATTTATTGATTATTTGCTGGAGTCGACCCACAACCACCAGTCAATGTAGGTACCTCAAATGGGGGTCTTGGGAATTAAAGGACAAGGATAAGAGAAGAATGGAGCCAAGACAAGTTCTGAGTAAGGCTCGACTTTGCTGCAAAGCAGCAGGCTTAAAAAGGGGAAAGCCGTAAGCCCACCCCAAGACGTGACTGATGACATGATGATCACCTCATGCCGGTGGCCAATGGCACACATAGGTTTCCATTTCTCAGCACAGGTCTCTCTCCATTTCTCAGCACAGGTCTCTCTCCATTTCTCAGCACAGGTCTCTCTCCATTTCTCAGCACAGGTCTCTCTCCATCTCTCAGCACAGGTCTCTCTCCATTCTCAGCACAGGTCTCTCTTGGCCAAAATAGGAACTCCCAACTAGGGGGTGGGGATTGGGGGAGGGGTGGGACATTCCACCTGTGATGGCAAAAACAGCTGATGCAGCAACTTCTGCTACGCAGATCAGGGCAGAACCTCCACAATTCATGACATTTGCCCAGTCATTTTTAAATTTTACTCAGCCTCTTTAAAATACAATGAAACTCTAGTAACTGTGTTCTGTTTTGACAATTTAGCCCTGGGAATGCTTTCTAATTGAGAGTCAGAATGGCATTTGCAGAGAGCATTATGTGGTCTTATTGTCAGAGCACCATGTATTCCCAGATCACCAAGAAAGCAGCCTTCACATAGGCTTGGAAAAGTTTCAAATTTTTCAAAGTGCACATGGGTTCTAAAGTGTTGCACTCATAAAGCATTTTGTAAATTTGGGGTTGAGGAGTCATTGATTCAGAGTCACTAAGTCATTAAGGGTAAGAGTTGGCTCTGAGAACACGGGAACTTAAGAGTCAGGTAGTTTCCTGTCTGGGTTTTCGTTGCTTTAGTTGTGCCTTTTCTTGGCCTTGCCTTGGCCTTAACAACTTGGCCTTAAGTTGTTTATTCTTAATGGCCCTCTCCTGGGGCATAATTTTGTTCAAGATTCTGATCCCCAGCCATGCTTGCTGTGTTCTCTTCATTGTGATCCAAGCCAAGGCGACTCTGTTACTACCACTATGCTTATGACCCATGGACATTTCTGAGTCCCCAATTCATTAGGTGGTTCTCCCAAAGCCCTGCCCTTCCCAGTCCTCTGTCACCAGTCTTGATGACCGATCTCTCCATTCTGATCTCTTGGCTTTACTTTGGCCTCCCACCTATTTAAGGGTCCTCTGTCTTCTTCCCTGTCTTGGTTGAGAATTTTGCTTCTCTGAACACATATAGCGCTCTACTCTCTCCTACCCCCCACCACCACTACTTAGTGAGCTCCTTTCTCAATTCATCTCCACTCAAAAATTCAATTGTGGGGGGTTGGGGATTTAGCTCAGTGGTAGAAGACCCTGGGTTCGGTCCCCAGCTCTGAAAAAAAGAAAAAAGAAAAAAAAAGTCAATTGTGGCTCCAGAGACCTCCAAATAGGATCTGTCTTCTTGACCATAAACAAGGAGCAACTTCAGGGGTGACTTTAGCAGTCACCAGGCTTCCTCTCACTTCTTCTCATTGTTCCCTGTGGCTCTCTACTAAACTATGCATTCTCACTTATATGGAGAGATCAAAAGGTGATGATACAGAGATGGAAAGAACAGTGGTTCAGACTCTAGAAGAAGTATGGAGGATGGGTGAAGAGTGTCCTGTTAGTGTGTGCAGCTTAATGAGAAATAGCATCTTACATTCCACAGCGTAATATGGGAACTATGACTGGCAATCATTAATTGCATAGTTCAAAATAGCTACTACAAAAGGATTTTCATGTCCCCAACATAAAAAAAAGATAAATATTTGGGATGATGGATTTGTCTATCATCCCAATCATTACATATTGTAGGTATGTACTGAAATGCTAGCCTGCTACAGACATTCACTGTCCACCAATTGTAAACACAGTATATTAGCTCAGTTCTGTTGAAGGTACTTACATTAATTACATTGCCTATATGTAACAATTTGTAGTAAGTTAAACACTGCTGGCCACTCATGACTCAGCAGGAGGAGGAAGAGACGTCTGTGACAACATACTTCTATTCCCTCTGCTTAGCTATTCTCAAGTCTTCCGAAGGCTCCCAATTCAGAAGCAAGACTGCCCTTCTCCATAGTTCTCACTGCATTCCATGATGAGTCTGCATCCTGCCCTGATGGGCACTCCCTTGTTGGCATGGGTGTGAACACCGCACTCCCACCAGCAGCAGGTGCTTTCTGTGGCAAAGCAGCTGTGACAGACGCTTAGCCGGGATCTTGTGCTGGAGCGGATTTACACCTGAGTGTACACAGATGTGGCAGACACGGCTACCAGACAAGTTTTCTCACCATCGCATCTCACCTTCCTGTCTCCTCCTCATGTTTAGAGCCCCGTGTTTGGTCTGTGCCTCTGACTTTAGGATAAATATCAGAAGCTTTTGTCCATGATAACATCTCCTCCACATTAATTTTGGAGTCCATTAATTCTTTGAGAAAAAAGATGAAATCAACTTCCCTACAGTCTGGCTTCTCCCTCACTAGGTGCTGCCGTGCCAAATGTCATCTTTATGATGGGAGTGGTCCACAAGGTTAAGCATATCATTTCTTCTTTCTTCTGAGGTTTACACTGGGGGGGCCTCAAACTGCTTATTTCCTACAGGTCTCAGAAGAGTTGAATTTGTTTCTTTCACTCCTTTCCCCCCACCTGCCTTCTGTGTATTCATTCAGTATCCGCATTGCCTTGGTCTCTGCCAGCTGTATACTGAAGGACTGGATACCCTTTCTTCTACTCACTGATCTTTTTGTCTCTTCTTTTTTTCAGCCTTGGCTCCTGCCCTAGTGGCTCTCTCCCACATTTACCAATTCTCTGCTTTACTGCACCTTCCACTTGTTAATTCTTTGGGGCTCCTAGGTGAACACTGTCCTATTTCATGTTTTAGTTTCTTTTCACACTATCTTATCTGGGCCTCATTTCTTATTGAATTCTATCTCTGAGATGCTGCTCCTCTATTCTGCACACATTACATCTTCAAAAAAAAAAAAGGTACTTGGGTTCCAATTCCAACAGAAGAATCCTCTGAAGCCATTCCAGTAAGTTCATATCCAATGTAACCCATATTTTACATAGTCTGGATGTGTGCACTCCCTGAACTTTGATCCAATCTAGGTAGCACGGAACATCATCAATCACCTTCAAGGTAAACACTGGGGCACAGAGGAGTCTGTGACTTGCTTCTTGCACAAGTCCACATTGGGAACCAGGTTCAGCTGAGGAAATTTGCCTTCTGAGCCTATGCTCTTCATCATCAGTGCCCACACCATGTTTAATATACATATTTCTGTCCTCCATCTCTCCTCGAAATTCCATTGAGTTCTTCTAGAGCTGCAAGCCCTTTGTTTTTGGTCTAAATAAACAGAGAAAGGAGATTCCTCTGGAACTCATGGAATCTTACAACTTCCTTATTATTCATTGAACTTCTATTTCTTTGACAAATCAAACCCAGTTCCTTCCTTCAGATGACACGTCTTTAGAGCCTGGCTTATGACTCACTCATTTTACCAAATATAGATGAACACTTGTAGCTCATTACAGGCATTTCCTGTATCAAGAAGAGCAGCTCGCAGAGAGCATGACTCCTCCCTGGTATTCACAAGCCACATCTGAGCTCCCACTACCACAGATCCTTATTTTTCTCATGAAGTCATGTGGTGATCATGCACGGTTGAAGTCATTTTGCAGCACAGAGGGTCGTTTGTAATTCTTTGCTTCCTCAGTAAGGGTCACACACTTCCTTGCTACTTTTCCTTCCTTCATAAAATGGCTTCACATGGGTCTGTTGGTATTTGAGTCGATGATTCTTGATTCTTCCGTCTTTTAATCTGTAAGTTTTAAGATACATTCTCCTGGCTTTCAGAGGCAGAAAGGCTCGTGCCCACCTGACACTTTCACATCACTTTGCCTCCTCGTTCACACACTAGTTACACTCACCTCTTGTCTGTTCTGGGTCGCTTTACCTTCTCTCCATCAAGATCTCGATAGCTTTTCCTCTTTGGGAGATTATCTCATCTCTGGTTTTCACAGAACCTTTCAGAAGAGACACTTCAAAGGCTTCATTGAATGATTCTGTTATTGCACCGTATTGCAACTTTCTGCACAAGTTGGACCTTCAACTGACAATCATTTTTTTTTAAGATTTATTCATTTATTATATATAAGTACACTGTAGCTGTCTTCAGATACACCAGAAGAGGGCATCGGATCTCTTTACAGATGGTTGTGAGCCACCATGTGGTCACTGGGAATTGAACTCAGGACCTTTGGAAGAGTAGTCGGGTGCTCTTAACCGCTGAGCCATCTCTCCAGCCCTGACAATCATTATTTAAGTTTCAACTGAGTTCACAAAATAATAAGCAAAAGAGGATTGCCTATTCCAGAATAAGGTGTTAGACCGTCTTCAGGATACTTAAAAAAATAGGCCAACTGGCTTTCCTACTCTTTGCTGATTATTAAGATACAGTTCAGACAGAGAACTGTAGGAGCAATAGCAAACACTAGCTATTAGAAATTACTCTTTCAGAGACAACTGCTGACATGCTATGAGTATCTCCTCACAGATGAACACACTAATGAAGAACAGATGAGTGCAGGAGTCAAAAATCCATTTGTTTGCATGCTGGACATAATTTAGGAAAACTCTATGACCTTGACTTCTATCCAGAGAAATCATGAAACATAGGCTAGTCATTACAAATAGCTAAGGCAAGAGATGAGTTGCTCTGACTGAGCCACAGAAAGGGGGTATCAGTTTTCAATGGTTCCCAGCATTGATTAGAACAAATGCCACCATGTACTCCTTTTGGAACAGATAATAGTCACAGGAAAGAGTACCAGCTGAATACTCTTTAAGATCCTGCCAACAATAGACACTGTAGAAAGTGATAAGCTTGAGAAGATTTGGGTTTCTGGATTCCTAGCAGCTGGAAGAGGAAGTGTATGCAGTCACACAGAAGACTATTCAAAAAAAAACAGCAGAATTCATGCAGGGACTACGTCACTGATTTCAATTTTCTCCCCATTTGTTCATTTCCTTTCTTTCATATGGCCTGTCCCTTAGGGTTAGAATATAAATTTGACAAGCAATAGTAAGGATGTTGGAATGGCATTAGTGTAATCCTGAATGAATAATTAATAGCTATTGATTGGTTGATTGAAATAAAGACCAGGAAATCATAAAGTGCCCCTTGCTCCACTCATAGGACACTAATTCCTAGGATGGTGAAAGCATTCACTAATCTAATGTAGTTGTAACTACAGCCATTAAAGGATGGATGACAAGGGGTGGAGGAACTGAATTGAAGGTCTACAGAGCTGTTTAATCACAGTCTCCTAAGACTATCCCTTAGCCTTTGCTCTTTACAAGAGAGCTCTACTCATGAGAGATCATATGCTTTTCTAATATAATCCTCAGGACATTGTATGTTTCAACTTATATAAATAGACCATTACTTTTTAAGATAGTTTTATGCTATGTTGTTACTAGGGCTAACCTCGAACTTTCCATGTAAAACAGGGAACTAACAAGTGTCCACCTGCCTCTTCTATCAACTGCTGGAACTAAAAACTCTGCCATTGTACCTATCCCTAAGCCAAATATTCTTAATTTCAACTACGTTCTTCTTATTTTACCTAGTTTATAGTCTATTATTTGATATATTCAAATCATAAATATAACATAATTAAGTTCAGACATCATGGTACTGGTCAGTGACAGTTTAAACATCATAAAATTATAGAATATTATCCAAATGTTGTGATGTTTTAAAGGAAAAATGAAATGTTAAGTTTTTATAATAAAAAATAGTTACAGTTATAATGAACTCAATGTAAGCATTTACTGAGTACACTTGCACAGAGTTGGATCGATATTCATGTGTGTAAATATACATACATATACATATATAAAACAAATGAAGCTAGTATATATGTATGTATTTCAATTTATATAAATTGTATACTACTTTTTCAAAATTAAGCTAGAATGTTTGTAGAATGTTATGTTAGTTTAAACAATAGATTTAAAATTTCAATAGAAAAAAATGGAGAAAGCTATAGGATTGAGAAAAAATAACTAAAAGAATTATTATGCTAGGTTATTTCCTATCAATAATTACTTTAAATAAATGCCCTGATCAAAAGATATACAGTAGTTGAATATATTTTGGAAAAGGAAAAGCGAATTCAATTGTATGTTATATATAAGAATCATTTTAGACTTAATACATCTGTGGGCTGAAGTTAACGGTACATAAAGGGGTATTTTTATGCCAGTGTTAGCCAAGAGAGCAGAAAGCTATACATGTATCGAACAAGATAGGCTTCAAGTCAGAAATCACAAGAGACATAGAGAAATATTATATTGTGAGAAAAAGGTTGAGTCACAAGAAAACATCACAATTACAACTATATTGGCCCCCATCAGAAGACTACCTAAATGTCTAAAGCAAGCACTGACAGAACGTAAGAGAGTGATGTAAACTGGTGTAATGATAGAACAAGGGATTTCTAGATCCTGCTTTCATGTACAAAGCATCTGTATAGAAAAACCAACAGGGAAACGATAGACTTAACTAACACCATATACTAAATGTCCTCAGAGACATACATTGGGCACTTCATCCAAAAAGCAGCAGAATCCACACTCTTCTCAGATATATTAAACATTCCTTTCAGAAGGGGATCACAGCCTTCACAAGTTTAAGAAGACTAAAATTATATCAAATATTCATTAAAATGGAAATAGAATAAAATTAGACACAGCAAAAATAACACCCAACCACAAATACACTGAATCTAAACAAAACACTTAACAAAGGGGTAAACAAGAGGGAAGTTAGATAAACATGGAAACCAGACATGCAACAGTGACAGGATGCAGGTGGACCAGGACCAAAAGGGACACTAACATAAGAGGAAAGATCTGGATTAAAAATGAAGCAAAACCTGATTTGACCATTACACAGGACGTGCTCTGAATTACTGCTGCATCTTACAAGTAGTTCAATGATTAAAGGAAGAACAAAAATGTCAAACTTTATACCCCCAAGACCAGCAGAATGAGTCAAGCTCAAAATTAGCAAAAGAAAGCAAATCCACACACTAGAACAGAAATGAAATTTAAAACAGAAAAATAACAATATAAGAGCTGATATTTGAAAACATTAATGTAATAATAAATAATACTAATCTTGAAAGGAACGATAGTGTCTAGTTAGATTAGAACAAAAATCTGAAAGACAGAAGTAGATAAAATTCAATAATAAAAATCATAATCAACACCAGAGGAGTCAAAAAGGCTATTCAGTGTCTATTAGAAGCAATTTGACACTTATTAGAAACATTCCTCATACCAAGACAGTCATGAAGTGGTGGAAAATCTAGACAGAACTATAACTAGAAAGAAAATTGTATCGAGAATTATTACTCAACTGTTTACAAGATGACGTCATGAAATTTTCAAGCAAATGGATACAACTAGAAAAATTTATCCTGAGTGAGGTAACCAAGACCAAGAAAGGCAAATATAATATGTACTCACTTATAAGTGAATATTAGATAATAAGTCAATGATAATCAAGCTACAATTCACAGACCCAAAAAGGTTAGGTAAAGAGCAGGACTCTAGGGTGAAATGCATATTGCTCCCTGGGAAGGGGAAATAGAACAGATTTTTTTAGGTAGACTAGGGACAAATGGGGAAGGCTGCAAGAAGGATTAGAGGTAGAAGAGAGAGAGAGTGTGAGGAGTGACAACTAGAATTGGGAGGTGACATTTGAGGGGTGGTGTGGAAACCTAGTGTAGTGGAAACTTCTTGGAACCTGTGAGGGTGACCCTAGTGAGGACTCCTCGTAATGCAGGATATGGAGTCTGACCTGGACATGTTTTATATCCAGGCAACACTTCCAGTTAGAGTAGGTTTCATTCAGTTGAGTTGTTGGCCAAGGGGATCCCATGGAGATCCCTTAATAACCCAGGGTGATAAGAAGAGAGAGCGTTGTTTTCTGCAAATTGATAATGGGACCCCATTAGCAAGACGACATCCATTGAATGTACAGGGATCAAGCTGGTGCCTGCACGGAGCCTTCACCCCATATTCTAGTCCTTTGGTGCGGGAAGTTACTCTGCAGGCTACAGAAAGAGAAACCTGGACATCAACGGAGCTACAAAACCCAAGACCTGTGTATCCTGTCGGCAAGATATGCTGGAAGAATTTGGGAGTGGTCAACCAATATCCAGTTTAACTTGAGATCCACAGAGGAAGCCCGTGTCCTGGATGAATGGTCAGTAACCAGAAACTAAATAGCCAGGAAAACCTAGGGTAGAACCAAAAATGACTAAACAAAACAAAATAAACATACTAACAAATAAAACAAAACAAAAAAGCAAAACAAAACAAATCAACAGAATGATTCCTAATGATATTCTACTATACTCAGATCAGTGTCTTGTTCATTTGTCACCAGAGAGGCTTCCTCTGGCAGCAGATAGGTGTAGGTGTAGAGGTCCATGGCCAGAGTTTATGTAGAGAGATGCTCTAAACTGGAAGTCTCCATTGGGTCCCTTACCTGGAAGATGGGGGAACTTGTGGAAGAGATAGAAGACAGATTGTAGCAGTCAGAGAAGAAGGAGAACATCATCAGCTGCATCAACTAAACAGGGCTCACATAGGCTCACATAGACTGAGGTGGCAAGCACTGGGCCTGCAGGGGTCTGTACCAGGTCCTCTGTGTATATGTCATAGCTGTTAGTTTGGAGATTCTGAGTGATGCCTCACAGTGAGACCGAATGTGTCTCTGACTCTTTTCACCTGCTCTTGGCACTCTCTTACTCCTACTAGAATGCCTTGTCCAGCTTCCATATGTGGGCTTTTGCCTTGTGGTATCCTGTCCTCATTGATCATGTTTGGTTGTGGTCTCTTGGAGGCCTGCTCTTTTCTGAATGGAAATAGAGAGGGAGTGGCTCTGGGGGAAAGGTGAAGTGGCATTGGGACGGGAGTTGGGAGGAATGGAGGAAGAGGAAACTGTGGTTAGGATGCATTGTATGAGAGAAGAATTTATTTTCAATAATTAAAAAAAGGATAAAAGAATAAAACAAAGAAAGATAAGCCAAGGGCAGAATTACGTCTCTTGCAAACTCCCCCAAGCAGTTACAGATTAGATACGGATTTTTCTTTCCCAAAATATCTAAAAAGGGTAGAGTGCCTCTGAACTAATTTTTATAGTGTCAACATTGTCCTGATAAGAAAACTAGACACAGACAAAGAATATCTTCTAGTAAACAATTGTTGAAGCATGTGATGGAGAGAGAGGTGACTGCAAAAGCGGCTGGGGTGTGGTGAAGTACTAAAGATGAGGCCCCTGCATAGTAACTACCAGCTCCAAGTGAGCTGAAAGGCCACTGGGTTTTAGGAAGCGGGGGTCACCACACCCTGGAGTAAGGCAACTTTTGGTCAAAGAGCTCGGGGAGAAGCTAACTACACTTCACATCTGGAGAATTTTTTCTAAACTCAAGAGGCAGCCATTAGGTGATTTTAGGAAAAAAGTTATCCTGTAGAAAACACATTTAAAAAATTATTTAAATATTGAACAAAATGACTGGCTTCAAAAATAGCCATCAATAAACTTAACTATGTATAAAAATACAAATCACTGGACTGTCAAGTTGAGACCAGAAAACAGGTTTCACAATTGTTTCAGGCAGCTTACTTTTTAAGAACCATTTCCAAGTCTGTTGTTTGGATCTTCTGAGTTGTGGCTCAGAAATCTTTGCTTTAGAAAATACAGTACAAATGTCAAATCTTGGTGGCACATGCTTTTAATTCCAACACTCCAGGCAGAGGCAGACAAATCTCTGATTTTTAGGTCAGCCTGATCTACAAAACAAATACCAGAGCAGCCAGGACTATACAGAGAGAATCTTTCTCAGCAAAACCTAAAAAAAAAAAGAAAGAAAGAAAGAAAGAAAGAAAGAAAAGAAAGAAAGAAACAGAGAAAGAAACAAAGAAAGAGAGAAAAGAAAGAAAAGGACCTCTCCCCCCCCAAAAAAACCAAAAACCAAAAAGAATAACCCGAAAAAGACAAAACCCAGGAATGTCATTTTGGACATCAAGTTAAAAGTCTGCACTCTATTTTAATCTGTTTATTTACAACTTCATACCCCATGAATAGACTTGAGATACTGTGTTTAATAAATGTTTTAATGAATATCAAATAAAATGTATAGTATTTCAAAATAAATATGACTGGGTACCAGATTTAACATTTTATAAACGTATTTGAAAAGTAGCAATTTTCAAAATCAACCAACATAAGTCCTTATTTATTTCAAATACTTCTTAAATGTCCACATTTTAATTCATCATTTGATAAATTCTATTAATGCAAGAATATTACACTATGTCTGTTCTAATTTTTTCTACATATGGTTGGAACCCAGACATTGTACAAGATTATTTACATATAAATGGGAACTCAGGCTGTGAAGGGAAGGAAAACAAGTCCTCAGTAGTTCGATTGCTTAAGTTACAGTGTGGGTTAGAGGAAAACCTGAAAATAAATAGAACTCGCACAGTTGGAATATCGATGTTTTCTTCTGATGCTTCTATCATTTATAATTCCTTATCAACATGTACATGGGTTCTTACATTTATATTGATGATTACTATTTTTTCTCCTAAATCAAAAGGCATGCTGAGAAATACAACAGCAATCTGTAGAACACATACATCAATATATACTCCAGCTCAGCCCATAGAAGGCCAACATGTGGGATTCCAATTTTTAATAAATAGAACTAATGCATATGAATCAGCATAAACTATAACAAATTATTGGAACTTTCAAAAGTCCACAGGAATAGCACAAATTGGTCTATAAAATTATTTCCAGTAGAGATATAAATCACCTCCGCAGGTGGTATACAGCACACGAACTATAACCAATCATTAGAACACCAACCTATTTAGACCTTTGGTCTTTGATATTCAGTGATTGACACAGAGTGGGCTTTCCATAAACACTTTATGAATGACTGAATACTCATTTCAGCCCACGTACATTATGAGTTAATAGGGCCAAGTTCATTTCCATTTGTCTCAACATCATTGCGAGTAGAACACTACCACCCTAGTCCCTCACTAATCACAATGGACTGAGCGAGAAAATGCATTCAGTCTAATAGATCTATGGTAACTTTCCTACAAATATCCATTCCCACGAAAGTATACATTCTCACAGTACATATATATTATTATCATGTACCTATAAGATGTCAATAGGTCAACCAATATTATTTATGTGGCAAGCTATTACAGTTGCATGAGAAAGAACCAGAACCCATAAGCTTGAGACACAATATTGGATTCTGAGTATGCATTCTGAGGATAGCCTACCAGAGAGCTAAATATTCCTAAAGGTAATAAAAATGAGAGTTTTTAAAATTATGCCAAAGCTTTTTACATAACAACCACTTCTATTCCACTCTTTGTCAAAGCTTGTGTGCTTCCAAGGGAGCAATTTGTGCATTTTATATTTCTTAACGCATCTTCTATTTTTAAATCATTGTTCTAGTTAAATATTATGAGTGCATGCCAGCTCCTGAAAGATCCATGCAAAGATAGTAGGTGCAATTGTGTTGTACTCAAAATAAATTCCCGAGTAAAGCAAATATTTAGCAATTGTCAAATACTGGGTTGCACGTAGAAAATTGAATCTTGTGTAGCTGAGAGAAACTAAAACTTCAGTCCAAGCCTTTCTTCTGTGGTGTATAATTGGAAAGCCAACTGGGGAACTTTCCTGGGCAGCATGGCTACTTTAAGAAACCTCCTTTGGGAAAGACATTTCTAGCCAATATGTCTAAATGAAGGACTGAGTCACACCTTTGGAATCACTTTTAGACAGAAGCATATCCCTTTGTGTTGAAAGACTGTGACAGTATATTCAAGAATGTCTCAGTCTATGTCTCTTATGAGGTATTCATTATAAACAACGTGCACTAAAAACAGCTGCATTTAGAGTCTGAGCAGAAGACATTACCTGATGTTGCCATGACATCACCATGGCAACCATCCCATGCACCAAGTCTCATGTCCATCAGTTTCACACCACCTTGGGCCATGTGAGTATTCAGAGGAGCTAAACTGCAGTGTTAAATTGAAGCTTCCCACTTTATCAGCCCCTTGACATCTGCGTTGAACTTTTTGGGGACAGTTAGTCTCTTTAATTATCTTCTTTTTTCCACCATAACCATCTTTATTCAAATTATATTCCATACCCAACTTTTAAAAACATTTTATAATTCCTTGAACCTCTTCTGTTATTCTGAGTGAGGGGCTTAGGAGAAAACAGCCTTAACTCAACATAATTTCATATCTTTTTAAATGACAATACCCATACTGTTAAAATGCCTCTAGAGAAATGTCACTGAAATGTTCTCATTGATGGAAGCTTTAACTGCATAATTCTCAAGCACGGTGGGGGAGGGGCACAGAGTTCTAAAGCTCTTTTTTTTTTAAGTAACCGGCTTATATTTTATTAAGAAATCACCAACCACATTTTTGATTCTCACTTCTATCAACTTCCAGAGAGAAAAAAGCCACCAAAATAGGACAGAGTGATTCTCCCACTAAGTACATATTCCCTCCGTGGTAAACATATATATTCTCTTCCTGTGATTAGGGAACAGTGTCCCTTTTGTCTAAAATAAGCCTCTCACCTGGGGTCCTGCTTTCTCTTTGTTACCTAAGGGACCACATCCCAGTTGATAGTTTCCTTTACTGCTAGATCCTCAGTCATTTTTTTCTCTACTGTTAGTGTCACTGATAATACAATAATGCAGCCTTTCTAATAGAAACATTTTAAAAGCATTTCTGGATTTTAATCTGTGGATATTCTTTCTTCTCTTCATCCTTTAATAGGGAGATTTGTTGAAAGTATAGTTTACTTGGGAGCTGGCTCAGCACTTAAGAGCCCTGATTTCAATTCCCATAACCACATGGTGACTCATAACCATCCACAGTGTGATCTGCTGCCCTCTTCTGGCCTGGAGGTATACATGCAGATAGAGCGCCCCTACATAAAATAAATAAATCTTTTTAAAAAAGAATAAACTTTTAAAAAAGAAAGTATAGTTTACTTGTTTTTAAATGACTTCAATCTCCCATATATATATATATATAGTGTAAAACTACCTATAATCTGGCTGTGCTTCTGTCACACAACAGAAAGGATTCTCTTTAACAGTGAGAATGGCCATGTATAGCCTAAGGTTAGGTCATCATATCCTCCCCCACTTCCCATTATCCTGTCTCATGCCCCTGTATCTCCTGCTAAAATGCTTCTTCCAACCATCGATACCCCTCTTACCTTTTCTTTTTAAAGCTGAGTGTCATTGAAGTTGCTCCCATAAGTGTGACCACAGGGCTATTTACTGGAACACTGGCACCTTATCAGTGACTCTACCACTAGAGAAAATGGCAACCCACCACTCACTGTCCACAGTTCCAAATAGGAGGTGGATTTTCATGAGATCTTCCTGCATCCACAGAGAAATGGAGTTTGACTTTGTCTCATGTTTCCTTCACGGGTAGCCATAGTTACAGTAAATTCATGAATGCAATGGCTGTGACATGTTCAGAAAATACTCTTTTGTGACGCCTCTCCAACTTCTGGCTCTTATATATTTGTCTCCCTCTTCCAAAATGTTTCCTAAGCCTCAGAAAGGTGATTTAGACGTCTTATTTAGAGCCAATCATTCCACAGTAACATATGTTCTCACTGTGAGAAATTGTGGGCTTCTGCACTTGCTCACTGTTAAAGGAAGCTTCTGTTATGAGGCTTGAGAGCAGTGCTGATCTATAAACACAAACACTTAGAAGGAAGTAGAATACTCTGTCCATTTAGCAAAAGAACATATTAGTTTTCCCCTGGGGTCTTTGACTTCTGAGCCACAGTTTCTTGACTAGGTTTACAGGACAAGACATAAGTTCCTTCCTGTGGAATGGGCCTCAAATTCAATTGGAAGGGGCTTGTTCCCCCCCATGATAATCGTACCACTATTATCATACCATGATTGCATCCTTGCATCTGTGTACATACCTTGCCAGGTAGATGCTTCCTGTAGCTTTTGAGGTCTACAAAGGAGCAGAGCCATTGATGACTCCCCTGCTCCAGCAGTTTGGATAGCACCTCCCAAGCTAGCCAGGAAACTTGTGGCTCCAATGTATCTTCACTTCTTAATGTCACACATCCAAGAATACCTATGGAATAACCATCTGAGCTGCTGGACAAACAAGGACATTCGCAATCAATAAACTACATTGTTCAGGAGCCTTGAGGCCTCTGTGACCAACAGCTCTGAGGAAGGCATCACATACATGGTTCTAGGATTTTCATTTAATAACTTGAGGCTTCTGGGAGGAGTATTGTTTACCCATAAAGGATGTTTCCATTCAAACTGCTTTATTAATTTTGTTTTTTAAAGCAGACTTATAAAATTTTAAGTTTCCCTAAGGATTTTTCATACCACTTTAATTTGTGTTAGCCCCTCCCCATCCCTCCAAAATCCAAATTCCTTATCCTAATTTATAGGTTCTGTCCTATCATTGATTAGACACCAGCATACTCCATTCCTGCAGAGCAAAATTTATTTTAATTACATAAAGGAGACAGACTCATTATCACCCATGGGTTAGTACATACTCTCTACCCTCTACTTGACATCTGGCTGGCCCATTCTTCATGTCGCCTTCCTGTCTCGGGGTGAATGTCATTTCCTTTGATGAGTCTCCTTTAAATCTCCAAGCCGTGGTCTTATTCCTGTCCTATTGTGATTTTCATTGAGATGTGTTTGTTTATAAGCCTTTCTGGACTCTAAGTGTTGTGCGCTCAAGGATGGTATTTTTCATTTTCATTGCTGTGTCCCTGACATCTATGGATGCTGCAAGCATTTTCAAATGAGTAAGTGAATCACCTTTGAGAACAGGAAGGCACTTTACAGTATAGGAGTAAATACATAATGGCAAGGCTCACAGACGCTGTCTGCATCGTACACAGATCACATCGTAACGCGGCCTGGGGTTTTATGATTATTTTGAGGGTAGTGGTGAGCCACAAAATGTTCATAAACAGCAGAGTGAGGGGCTGAAGTTGTTGTAGAGAGAGACGTTTGCCTTGTGTGTGTGAGGCAAACCGAAAGAGAGAAGAACTTGAAGTTGGAAAAATAACAAAGCCAGGCAAAGAGTGGAATTTTGTAAGACTGCAGAGACAGGTCGGGAAGGGGAGCTGTTTGGAAAATACAAAAGAGCAGAGCATGGATTTTAAAGGGACACTAGAAGGGGAAATGAGAAAACTGTGATTGAGGCCCTTAGTCACTAAGGGAAACACTACTGTTTACTAGAATAGAGAAGTCAGAAAGGGGAATTTGTTTAAAGGAAAACTATAAAGAAAATGAAAGGCTACAGTGAGGTCATAGCATGCTGGTACCGGTGCTCTTCTGAAGGACAGAATGGAAGAACAAAGGTGTCATCATGGCTTCACAAGAAGCAATAATTCTTGGTAACCCCAAAGTATGTGCCCTGGCTCTGATTTTAAGAGCAACTCTCAAGGATCTGGTTTCTTTGTGTGAACTTCTGCCTAATACTGGCTCCTAGAAGTCATTGATTCTGGGTATTGGACAGTTAGAGGCATAAGCTACATTAGGTGCATATAACCCCTTTCTGATGAGCTGATTTACTGCAGAGCAAGCCAGAAATGTCCAAATCCCTGCTGGTTCTTGTTAGACTTTTGGGCAGTCAATTTCAGAGATTTATCACACAAAAGAGAAGGCTACACTTTTTCCAGCTTAGCTCTGAGATTTGAAATTCTTATTACTCTGAGATCCCTGATGTCTTGGTTATGGCTTCTATTACTGCTAGAAAATACCTCGACCAAAAGCTACTCAAGGAGGAAAGAGGTTGTTTCTGCAAGCAGCTCTACATCACAGTTCATCTGGAAGGGATGTCTGGGCAGGAACTTGGGGTAGGAACTGAAGTAGGGACCACAGGAGAATTCTGTTTATTAGCTTGCTCCTCAGAGCTTCCTCAGCCTGCATTCCTATACAAGTCAGGATGAGCTGCCCAGGAGTGGCAACATTTAATCAGTATTTATTAACTGATTAGTTGCTTTAAATACACAGCAAAATGTTCCTCTCGCTTAATGGTCTGTGTACATGTACATGACACCCGTGACACAGAATGACCTTTAGAGACTCTCCCTTCATGACAAGAATTTAATCATGATCTGACCCAAGAATGCCTAGTACCTGTAAAAAGTACAGTCAAGGCATTTACAAATAAGAAAACAATAGGTTATTTTTCCCTTTGCACCAATAGGAGCTGTCTTGTGGGATTATCACTTCCCTCCTGCCAGAAGGTCAAAATCATTTCAAATTGAAGAGAGGCAATCCTTTGTGAGCACCTTCTGGAGGCACTTCTGAGACTCTACAACTCACCAAAGACTTCTCCTGCGTATCTCAACTGTCTAGCTGGCTCCTCACCATTTTCTCTTCAACCCCTGAATATCTAGGCAGTACAAGAAATTTTTGTGCAGGACCTTTCTGACCCCCCTCTACCCTATCCTCAGCAGCATTCTGGTATAGGACCTATGCAGACTCCGTGTGGTTCTCTTGCATGCTTTCCGGTTTCCAAAGGCCATAGAGTTACTTTAAGAGCAGCACCCTTCTTTGTTACCACAAGTCAGCCAATCACCTGTTCTCAACATCTTATGACTGAAGTCCCTCACCATGCTCGAGAGATCTGGAGTCACGCAGAGACTGCATGGTTGCCTTGAAACCCTTAATACTATTCTTGGGTGTGGTGGTTTGAATATGCTTGGCCCAAGGAGTAGCAATATTAGATGGTGTGGCCTTGTTGGAGAAAGTGAGTCACTGTGGGCATGGGATTTAAGACCCTTGTCCTAGCTGACTGGAAGCCAGTCTTCTCCTAGCGGCCTTTAGATGAAGATATAGAACTCTCAGCTCCTCCTGCACCATGCCTGCCTGGATGCTGCCATGCTCCTACCTTGATGATAATGGACTGAACCTCTGAACCTGTAAGCCGGCCCCAATTAAATGTTGTCTTTTTGTGGTATCTTAGTCACGTTGCCTTGGTCATGGTGTCTCTTCATAGCAGTAAAACCCTAAGACATTGAAGTAACAAAAATGAACATTTCAGTCCCTCTATAGAACTGGTTCTCAACCTATGGGCCTTGACCCCCCATAGACTGTATATCAGATATCCTGAGTATCAGATATTTACATTACAATTCATTACTGGCAAAATGACAATTGTGAAGTAGCAATGAAATAATTTTATGGTTGGGGGATCACCACAACATGAGGAGCTGTGTTAAAGGGTGACAGCGTTAGGGAGTTTGCGAACCACTGGTCTATGACAGTGAGACTCTTCCTGTAACAACATTTTCCTCTCGTGAGGTTTCTGAACTTCTTGATATACATGAGATGACTATGGGTGTCAAAGGCTTGTTCTTTTCCTCTCCAGCTGAAGCCAGTTAGCACCTAAACAGTTACACAGTGTGCAGGTGAGGCTAAAAACCCAAACAGGAAGCACCCATTGAACATCCTGTTACAACAAAATAGAGATACACTTTAGGCACTTGCCACAATCATAGTATCACCATTGGGCTGCTGTACAAATCTTGTTCAATAATATTCAGAGAAGGAGGAAAGCCAGCGCAGGGAACTATGGCAAGTGGGATAACAAAACTGAATACTCGGGATGTCCACGCCTTCATCTAACAAGAGCTGTGGTGCTTGTTTCCATAGAAACTATGTATCATCTTCAAAGGCAGAATGAAGCTGTCGTGTTGTTGAAGGAAGAAGAGATAAGCCAAAAGACAGATGTCAGAACACTTGCACATGTATTAAAACCAGAGCACACATGAGAGTACATGTTAAATATGTCCTACAAAATTATTTCTATGTTGAAAGTTAATTTTCCTTTCTGCCCTTATTTTTCTTCTGCAGCGTTAGAGGGGAAACCCACGCACAGCTGTGAGGATGCCAGGCAAATGCTTTGCTGCTGCATCATACCCATCTCAAAACCTAACGTCATAAAAACCCAGTTTCCTGGACAGAAAACCCGAGGGACTCTTAGACATAGGAAGGCTCATACGCTCTTCAACAGAGGAGCGTGGACAAGATGAATGATCCGCAAAGAGGTGCATTGTGGGTGAGTGCCAATTCCTTGCAAGGTATGTGGACTTCTATTCCCTACATGGAGTGTGGCTTCATCTGATAAAAGGGACTTTGCATACTTAGATTAGAAAAAGTCATAGAGTGACCTGGGGACACTGTGTGATGCTGGAGGCAGAAAACAGACACACACTACTGCTGAACACGGAGTTGCCGCGGCTGCTTCCGGAAACTAGGAAGTAAGAGAGATTTCACTCAGAAGGAGCACTTCCAGGCAGGGTCACACTTTGACTTCAGAATTCTCCCTTCAAAGCTGGGGAAGCGTACGTTTCAGTTCTCTTACACACAGGTTTTGAGTACTCTGCTAGGAAAATCCCGGAATGCTAAGACGAATACATTTTCATTTGCAATAGCTTAGTGGTGTGATGACGCATTGTTGTTATCCTTGCAGTTGGAAGGCTGAGGCAGGAGAATCATTGCAAAGGCTGAAGCCAGCCTAATCGACATGGTGAGTGTAGGCCAAGCAGAAAGGAAAAAGAGAAAGAAAGAGAGCAAATAGAGAAAAACCTAAGAATTTTCTCTGGCTCCATGAAGTCATGACCTGGTTTGAGGGTGTTGCTTGCCCTAATTGGCCACATTTCCAGGTCTGGAGCTGATAGTCTGCCCTGGGGATGTTGGTCTCTGTTTATCATCTTGTTTTAGTCTTTCAATCTTGAGTAAATATCCAAATAGACCTTCTCAGTGGTGAGAGAAGAAAACAGCAGAATTTCTCAGCACAATCAAAGGTTTGCTTGAACAATTTTTCTGTACATATGAATTTTCTTCCTGTAGGAAAAATCTTGTTTAGTTTCAGACTTTCTGATGGAATACAAAGATATTTCAGTCAAAACTCTAACCATCTCTATGATTTAAAAGTACTCTGAGCACGACATTCTATCCCAATAGGTTGTCAGCTCAACAAGAACCAAGCTGCACATTACTCTAACTAGGAAATCTACAAATTAAATAACTTCATATTAGTCATTTTGTAATTGTATGTTACATTGTATTCTTAAACGAGAATTATGTATTTTTTTTTAATTTTAAACTAAGGAGTCTTTTTTGAGGTAATGGAAATGTTACAGAGAATCAGACTGCAGTGTCACCACATAAAAGTGTTCTATGACATGTGAAATGAGTGGATTTTGAAGCATGGAGATAATTAAAAAGCAAACCTGCCCATCCTGGTAGGAAATACCAGCTGTAGAGCTGCAGATGTAGGGTTTGGTGAGGGGTAATCAGAAATGGCATTTCCCTCACTGAGATAATAGCCAAGGGGAGACAAAGATGTCACGGGTATGCTGTCGCGGTGTCTTGCAAAGAGAATCTGGATAAGCCTGGGTCCTGTCAGATGAAAGAAATTCCAGAGACAATGGCCCTCCAGAGGATTCATGAGTGACTTTTCTGCTATCTGCAGGCTGAGCTAAGACTTTTGAAGACCTTTCAAGGTATTATCCCTGCCAGGATATCTACAGGGAAACATTACTAAGAAATTATGTCATATACATCAATCCATTTGACGCTCATTTGCAAACATGGTGGAAGTACATAGACTAATACATACTCTATCTGTCTCTACTTTTTACAGTAAATGGGATGCGGTACTAGTGTTTCTCAGTGATGGGATGCGGTACTATGTTTCTCAGTGATGGGATGTAGTACTATGTTTCTCAGTGATGGGATGCGGTACTATGTTTCTCAGTGATGGGATGGGGTACTAGTGTTTCTCAGTGATGGGATGCAGTACTAGTGTTTCTCAGTGATGTCTTGTGGAGCTCTAGTTTTAAAACCCCTCAAAGCAATAGCTGCATGAAAAAATGCTAGAGGTGGGGGTAGAGGTGTTCATGTTTCATTCCATACCATAATTGATTTTCAATTGCTAGTTCAGCAGTGAGTTTCGGTTTTTACCTTACAGGATCTTGCTAACACCAATGGCATACACACCATTCTTTGACCATATTTTCTCATAGTTTGGTATGCAGTGAGAACACTTCATTGATAAATTATTTATGTAAGCCATTCTCTTTATTAGTCAAGTGATCTGAAATATAAATTACAAGCCTCCCAAGTATTTGTTTTTTCACATCTAGGAACTAATGACTTCGGTTACTTGGGAGACTATTAGGGCAGATTTTCCTCCAAATGACTTTTTAAATGAGTTTTCTGTATGGGAAAAATATGTCACTTGTAAGTAATGTATTCTGATTATTTTCTAATGCTAATAGTCATTAATAAAAATCATTTTCAGCCATTTAGGTCATGTTAAACTGTTAAATTCATTATTATTATATTATATTAAATATGTGCGACTCAGAAATAACCCGGGGATCTGAATGCAAAAGAGATGATACAAAAACAACAAGGAACTAGAGTGTACTTTCTGTCTACTGTGGCAATCATTGCTGAACGTACGGTTAGAAAGCCATATGCTCGCATGAGCTAGGGAACTTTTCTCTTTATAAAATTGAACCTTAATGTGGCAAATCTATGAGAAATCATGAGATTTCTTTCAGTGTTAAGCAGGGTGTCTTGGGCAAACATGGAGCACCTAAGACAGAGAACAGCCATCAGGAAAGACACATACCCACCTCTGACCTTGGTTGATCCATGAATCCCTTGAGCAGGCTTCTTAGCCCTTAGTGTTAGCACACTCATCAAGCCAGCGAGAGAGGAGGGAAAGGGAAGAAGTGAGGTTTCCAGGAGGACCGCCGTACCCTGTGTATATTTGGCTGTGTTACCAAAAGCAATCTTGGATACAACAGACTCCTTGTCAAAGCACTCATACCATTCTTCACAGAAATGGATAAAACAACCATAAATTTATTCACAGAAGAGCATAAAAGACCCAAGTAGCCAAAGCCACCCCAAGTAAAAAGAGTAATATCGACAGTGTTAGCATCACTCACTTCAAACTATACTACAGAGCTAGGGTTAGGAGAACAGCATGGCACTGACACAAGCAGGCATGTAAACCAGTGGAAGAGAACAGGAGACCCAGACATAAAACAATGCAGCCACATCACTTCATTTCAATAAAGGTGTCAAGTACTCTCACGGTGGCGGGGCAGGTCTTTTTAATAAATAATACTGGGAAAAATTCACATCCTGGAGAAACAAATGGTTATCAAAAAATTCTCACTTGCCTCACTCAAAACCCAATGCCAAGTGGATCAAAGACATTAACGTAAGACTCAAAACTCCGAAACTGATGGAAGGAAAGTGGAGAAGACACTGCAAAACACAGGTATAGATGAGCTCCTTCTGCATAGTACTCAAATGCTCAGGAACTAAGATCAATCCTGAGGAACAAGGCCTCAAAAAATGTTCCTGGGGGGTGGAATGGGCTGTGCTATAAAGCACTGGCCTAGCATAGCCAGGGTCTTCAATTCAACACACACATATACACACATACACATACACACACAGACTCATACACACACACAAATACACACACACATATACACACATACACATACACACACACACTCATACACACACACACACACACACACACACACACACACACACACACATTCTTACAGCAAAGGAAACAGTTAAGCAAGTAAAAAGGTAAAGAGTAAAGTGACAGCCTGCAGAATAGAACGTCTGCTAGCTTTATATGTGACAAAGGACTGATACCTAGAATATATGAAGAACTCAAAACTCTAAACAAATGATTTAATCGCAGATTGGGTTGAGAAGCTAAACAGACTTTCTCATAATAAATAATATTATTTATCAAATGGCTAATATATAACTAATAATGTTACTTTTATTGCTGTTGTTGCGTGTGTTCAACATTCTTAGTCATCAGGGGAATCCAAATTAAAACTACTTTGAGGTTCTCTCATGCAGTTCAGAATGGCTTTCAACAAAGAAGCCCAGCACATACTACACAGTTCTATCGCAGGCAGGGGAAAAGGGGACACTTACTGATTTTCCAAGTCTCCTTACTGATTTTCTAAGTCATATTCTCTGTATAGTTGGGCATTGGTGTTTCTTCAGATATGAACAACTGGGATTCTTTTTGGTGTCAAGTGTTTGCGAAGGTGAAAGTGACTCTGTGTGTATTTATTTCAGAGACAGAAAGCTTTTCCCACAAAGTCGTATGCACACCTAATCTTACTGATTATGACCACTGCTTACACATGTGAATAACAAGAAAATATAAAGCCAGAAATGAAAACCAGCATTTTTGCAATCTATTTCACCTGGCCACCTTAATTACTGTCAATTAAATGATCTACATGTACTAAAAACTCCTTGGTGTACTATAAACAGTACATGGCACAACACTAAAAACTATCCAGGATTCAAATTGATTAGGGGGGAAAGCATTGTCTAAAATACACTCTATAACCCAGCAGGACCTGGAGCTGCTGTCCAGGAGGCCATGCCATTGAAGGAAGAGAGAGTATGTGGTTTCCTATCAAAGGCAAGCTGGACAGAGCCATTGTCCTTTGCATGTGGGGAAATGAGTGTCAGTGCCTAAAACCTGTTCTCCTCCAGACCTAAGACTACACCATTCATGTGACAATCTGCTTTTCTCCCCTACCCAACCCCACTCTTTATGCAAAGACAAATGCTTCTTAGGTTAGGTTTGAATAACCATCCATTTTACATCAGAGAAGCAGGAAAGAGACCGTCCATTTTCACTTGGCTCTGTGTGTGTGTGTGTGTGTGTGTGTGTGTGTGTGTGTGTGTGTGTGTGTGTGTAGCATACTTTCAAATGCTTTTTGTGTTTACAGACACTATAGGCCTTAACTTGAACCAGTCTGCTCTGCAGTGATGTTTGAGTGAACACTTGGAACCCATGGGTCCTCTGAACAGTGTTTCCCAATTTTGTCAGTTAGGGAAAAGGTAAAAACTGTTTCACCATCTTTTCAACAATGTAGCAATGAGCTCTTCCTTCAAGTACTAAAAGCCTGGCCTTCGCCGAAGTAAAATCATTACTGGTCTCAAGGTGAGTAGTTCATTTACCTTTTCTAAGGTTGGTACCTTTGAATAAATGAATGACATCATCCCTTACCCCCAGAGGACTGCTTTCTGAAAAGAAGAATATGCAAGACTTGAAAAGTTAAAACTTGTAGTTTTTCCAGAGAAATACAAACATCTTCCTCTGCTCACTGACCCTGTGTGTATTCAGCTTCCTCTGCATTACATCCTGGGCAATGATACAGGTCCTTAGTTCAGTGCCTGGATATGATCACTCATAAGATGAACTTGCACGTCAGGGTTTGAACCACAGTAATCAGTCAGGACTTTCTCTCTTCCCTTGACTTATGCGTTCTAGAGTGTTAATTTTAATATATCTATATTTGTATATATAGATATAAAAGTTGATTTATATATCAAAATGTATATATGTGAAACGATTAAATAAATGTTGCCTCCCTCTTGACTGTTAACAATACTATGCCATACTGTACTCGAATATCAAAAATCTAAGTGTTTATATAAGTCATTCTCTTCATTTGTCAAGTAATAAAGTATGTAAATTACTGGCTTACTGGTAAGTTCTATTTTACTGGTAAATTACTGGTAGAAATATCAAAATTACTACACTTGAATATCAAAAATCCAAATGTATTACAGAAATTATTTTTACCCTATCATATAAAGTTATTTTAAAATTTAAAATTAACATTTAGTTTTTAAGCTCTTTCCTCCTCCAAACTATTCTTTGGCAGAATGTGCAACTAGGTTTTAGCCAAACTAAGCTTGTTCTTCTAACAAAGTAAAGAGTCTGCCTCTAAAGGGTGAAATTGTACTTTGATGTTTTCCTGGAAAGGATCTGGAGGTACTTTGAGAAATAGCAGCCTAGATTTGCCTCAGATTAGAATCCGAGAGCTATTTGTTTAACCCATCTGGGACAAAGCAGTTAGTGACCACAAGCAAATCATGTTATGGGACTATTTATTTTATTTTTTTCATGACATTATTTTCATGTGGTCTCCAGAAACATTGCAACTTGTCAGCTTTATCTTTACAGAACGTTTCTGGCTCTGACAGTGTAAAAATGTATGGCTCACTGTTCCGGCCACTAGAGCTCTACAAAGGTTGAATTAGGAGACACTGAAGTAGAAGGTGGCATCCACACAGAGAAGCCCTCATGTTTCCACAAAGAGGTGAGAGACTAATACAACCCTTTTCAAATCTTATATTGAATAGAAGTGCATTTTACATTACAAACCAATGCACACACAAACACACACATACACACACAAACACCACAGAGTCAGTCAACTTTATATAGAACTATAACTAAGATTTCATAAAACAACACTACTGGAATTATAACAAAAACACTAGTATGTTCTATTTCATGTCCCCTGTTTCTTTATAAGCAGACCATTAACTAGTAAGATATTTCATATCCCACTTATAGTTTTCAGTTTTCCAAGAGCATCATGAAGTATGTTTCAGAGAATGAGGATGCTGGGCAAACATATGCCTTGAGTCTTTGAACAGTGCCACAGCTGTGTTCTTGTAAGGACCAGTTAAACAGGGCAGCCTAAGGTTGTAATCAAATGCATGAGACCTTTGTTAAGTCACAAAGTCTCCTTAGTTAACATAAATTTAATTATGAAGAGCAGGTAACAATTGCTAATTATTTATTTAGTCCAGGGCTGTTTGGAATAACAAATTAAGTGTGTTTTTCAGTTTAAATATGAAATAAGTTCATACTTTTAGTAACCAGGTTTGCAAAGGGACTTTTGAAGAGCCCAGAGTCCATTCTGTTCCTTTTTGTGTTTTGAAAAGGAGTCTCAGATTCAGCCTGGGAATCTGCAGGGAAGAAGAATGCATGCAAAAATGAAAAAGCAAGCACTGTATAATATTCCAGACAGGCCCTGGGGAACCTTTGAACACCTCCCAGACCATGTGTTTGGGTGAAGACCCAATCCTTGGGGGGAAAGAACAGTTCTTAAGAGAAGGAAAGTTGGGAGCATTGGAAAACCTGAGTTAATGGAGCCCTTTTAAAGAATCAGATGCAGATGTGAAAGGTAAATGAAGCAACACTCCAGAGGGGGAGGCCAAGAAAGCCAGGAGCATGAGAAGAAATGCCCATGTGGCTTCCCAAGGAGGAAGTAAAGAAGGAGCCCACCCACTTCTACCCTCCACCCTGGCCTGGGAAGCCAGAGAATATTCTCAGTATTCCCCTCTCCCTGTCCCTCTCCCTCCCTCTTCTTCTCCCTCTCCTTGTCCCCTTCCCATTCCTCTCCCTCTCTCACTTTCTCTCAACACGGAGGGTCTATCACTGGAAATTCAGCAATTGAGGTGGTTGGCCCATAAGCCCAGGGAACTCTTGACTATGCTTCTCCAATACTCCTGGCTTTTTACTTTGGCTCTAGGGATTGAACTTGGGCTCTTGTGCTGGCAAAGCAAGTGCTTTACCAGTTGAGCTATTTCCCCAGCCCTATAAAGCATTCTTCACGGTACAGATATTGCTTGAACATCTATCAACAGGCTCTTGACACAACCACAAAATTTTTGAAAAACAAGCTCATGTATTAATTTGAATTCAATTTTTAGCAGCTTGAAAGTGAGGCTTTAAGTTAAAAGTAGGTGTCTTTAATTAGTTCCAAGTTTTTAATCTAACTTCTACTGGAAATCATGCCCCCTTCACTTGATATCTAGAACAAAGGACAAAGTATGATAGATAAGTAAGCTTTAAAAAAACAGAAAAGAAATCAAAGTATGTGTTAAGATCTGGCAATATCATCTGTACTCAAATGCACATAAGGAAAATTAGTTTGGGTTTAATATGTATAAAACAATGCACAACCCAGACAAATTGTCTGGCAAATTAATGAATAATCTAGACTTGAATTTTAATGTCTTAGAAGATGTTTTCTAAGGAATAATTTTGGAGGAATGTAGTACTAGAATTCAAAATCTGCCCTTCTCTGTGTGTGATATGATTTTATATTCAGTCTTCCATTCCTGAGGCTTTGTAGGAGACGCCTTATTGGTACCAATGTAGAAAACATCTCTTAATCTAACGTACATATGCCAGGGTTGTAATAAATGTTACAGATATGAGCAAAGGCTTTATTTCGGCAAGACCCCTTGGACGTCTGAATAAGATTCAAGGCACAGACCTTTGAAAAGAAGCTTTGCAGCTTCTCTTTGGTTTGCTTTGTTAACAGTGGGCTCGGGGTCATTCTCAGGTTTAGAAGAGAAAAGGAAACCCCAATGAGGTCTTTGCTACTCACAGTTCTCTGGTAGACATCTTCATATATGTTCTACTACTCAAATGTTTGTTACAAACAACGCCTTGACTTCTCTTTTAATCAATGACTTTATAGCTCCAATTAATTTGTTCCATACATGTTGTCAAGTCCACAGGTAAGAATCTACTTCAGTGCTGAGCTCTCAAAGACAAGGGCAGTTCACACTTTGCCACTTAAGTAGAAGTAGCAGGAAATGAAGGCAAAAGTATGACAGGAAGTTCTATTTGAACACTAGAGAAGGAGTCCTTGCTTGTTCAGGGAGGCTGACACTTAGGTCTCACTAGCACTGGGCGTGGAACATGAAAGGAAGGAAGAAGGTCCCTAGGCAGAAAACAGAGTTCCAAGAAACAGATTTTGCCAGATGAGTGTGTGTGTGTGTGTGTGTGTGTGTGTGTGTGTGTGTGTGTGTGTGTGTAACACAGAAAAGCCAGAACTAGAATGAAACAAAGCATGAGACAAAGGTATGCAAATGCATAGAACCTTTTACCTGTGGCCAAAGAGGCAGGATACAGTTAAATGAAAGGAAAGGCATTGAATGGGTCTGAGTGGGAAAGTAATATGACTTGATTTACACCTATAAATGCACACCCCAGCAGCTGTATGGAGGACTGACAAAGGAAACAAGAACAGAGGCATCAATCAAAAAGCTTTGGCTGAAATGAGAAAGGTGGTCTCATGGACCAGTCCAAGGGCAATGAAAGTGATTCCTTTTGAAAGCCTCCTGCCAGCATTGTTAGCTGCCTCCCTGGAAGCTACCCTCCCCCATTTCAGTCCTCACACGTGATGCTCTGACATTCAAGGTTGGCCCAACTGTACTATGATATCCCACTCCCATTAGTATCCCTGCCCCCACTTGCTACCTAACACTGCTCTGCGTGTCCTTCCTGGTTGTCCAAAAGGACCTCTCAGGAAGGCAGCTGGGCTAAATCTGCAAAGCTTCTCTCTTGCTTTACAGCTGCTAAAAGGAAAGGGATTTTATCCAGCTCTGCCCTTGACCCAAACTAGACAGAAATGTGAAAACAGAACAAGACATCTCCCAGGCCTGTTCTGGTGGACGAGCATTTCTGAGCATCTCTGTGGTAATTTAATTTTCAAATGTTTATTGCCTTTGTTTACATCGATAAGGAAGTAAAGCACCTTCATTTCCCTGACTTATGTGGCAACAGAACTCCCACTTGGAAAGTGATAATCTGCTTCACAGAACTAGTTTCCAGAGTATCATCATGAGTACAGTAGACAAAAGATGGCTGAAGGGAGCAGAAAGAAATCAGGGAGACCAAAACCTCTACAGTGTTCTCAGGTTTTTATCATTGTTAGAGAAAGAACTCAGAGGTGTGGCAAAGGATGTGGAGAGAGCCTTGAAGACAAAACAGAAGTACCCAGGAGACATGTGAGGCACTTGGAGTCAGTCATGCCTCTAGGAATGGTGGGAACAGCACTTTTCCTGAGAAAGTCTCAGGGTAGGAGGCTTATTCAAGACCCAAGAAATAGAGTCTATTCCTCGGTTTTGTCATTATGTCTTTGACATATGTCTTCTGGGAGCAACAACTGTAGAAGGCCGATGAAGGGAGATGCCACTTTAATGAAGCAGAGTACGGTCAGGTCAGTGTATCCTCTAAGTCTGGAGGTTGTCCAAGGTGGTTTTAGCAAGGTCTGAGTGTCACTGCAGTGACATGAAGTCCTATGGTAAAAGTTTTCTGTTTAGGAATCAGCCTCCAGACACCACGCAGTCGCTTTTTCCCCTATGGGATCTAGCCTGCATCCAAAGCAATGAATTTCATAGCATCAAATAACATTCTTCAAAATCCTGCCACATCCGAGATATGCTTAGAAAGCCCACAGCAGGCTGCAAACATCTAAAGGCATAGGTGGCGAAGCCTGCGATGAAAAAAAAAGATCAACTACTTGGGAAAATCTAATAAAGTGAATGTTTGATGTTAAGATCTGAATACTCAGGAGTCCTATTTATCATCAAGGATTAGCAGAGTTTTTAAAATTCAAGATCCAGTAAAGATACAGCTAGAAAATTTCTTCCTAGAGTCCCCCTTTTATTATTAATTAAACTCATTATAAACGCGAGTTTCTATGGGAACTCTCACACACTTTCTCCACCATGAAAGGGGGGGGGATGGAGGGAGGAAGGAAGAAACAGAGGCAAGGAGGAAAGGAAATGATAAAAAAGCATTTGACTTTAAAAATGGGAAGATACACTAGACATTGTATTGTGACAATGTCCAGAACCAGGATTTTAACACAATTCATTGTCTCTGGTTTTAAAAGGTACAGAGCTGTGAAATTTTATTTCATCATAAAAATGATTAATATGGCTTATAGCTGAATGTCAAAATAGATTTTGTTACACAATCTAATTCAATTTCTCGGCTATGAAGATGTTGGCAGAAAAGAACAATTTATGCTAAGCTTCTCAGTTCATGTTCTTTTTCCCTTTCCTCCCCTCCCCCAGCATTTCTGACAACAGGCTTTATGCTCCACTGGAGGAGTCTACAATGAGACTCAAGTAGGAGTATTGTGTTGAAAATGTTCTTCTCAGAGTATTAACTGAAGTTGGCACCTATTACATCACAACAGAACCAGGAAGAGTCTCAGGACCCACCCCTGACTTCCCAAGTGAGGATTTGCATTTTATCCTCTGGTTAATGCATGCCTTGCATTTTGAGAAGCGCTATCTCAGGAGACAGTCTCCAGTGTTTCCTTATCATTCCTTCTGTCACCAATTTTCAGCCACTGAGTTCTCAAGAACAAGGTCCCCTCTCTGTTAGACATTTGATCCCTAGAGTCTCAACTGAGTTTTTACGAACTCCTCAAATATATATAAAACTCAATTTGCCCCAAAATATCTCACCACATTGCTTCTGCGACAATCCAAGATCTTCCAATTGTCTTGGAGTCTGGCCTCTAACCCATCGTCTAGAAGGCAACAGAATAATTCCATGCTGATGGCTCAGAGCATCCATTGCTCAGAGGATGGCACCAGGATGACTGACATTAGAAACAAGGATCAGGTGTGTCCTGTCCAAGAGTCACCTCATCCTTAGCTGCCCTGAGTCTTTCTTTCCTGAGCCTAAGCATTGTCCTTCTCATGACTCAGTTGTTTCTCAGTCCCTTCCCACTCCTCCTCCTTGTCACGTCATTCTCTACTGAGCTTTTCAAGCACTAAGATTGAGGCGCCTATCACCTTTTCTAAAGAATTACCTACCATGCCTAAATCTGAAGTGAGTTAAAGTAGCAAGAATTTGGGGCAGTGAAGCTAATCACTATCAGCTGTCGTCCAAGAATAAGGAAAGAGAATCACGCTAAGACTGAGTCAGTGGAACTGGTGTTTGAAAGGGGGCTGGGTTTACAGTGTTAATAGAAGAGGCAATGTCTGACCTTTTCTGCTGTAGAGAAGAAAGAGTCAGGAAACCCGTCTTCAAGGGGAGGGGACTTCCTTTCTCGGGACTGACTTTAAGTCTTGCTCTTAAAAGTGAAGATGTAACTATAAGAGGTTGTTCCCTCAGGCTTCCATGTGGACAGAGTATACCCTGTCACCTACAGCCCCATCTTCTTACCTTCCTTGCACAGTTTTACAAGTCATGTGCTATCCAAGAGCTCACGAGACTAACCTCCAGGCACCTTGCCTACCAGTCACGATCCACAGGTAAACCACTTCTTACTACTCTCTGCTCTTAATTTGCACAGACATTTCCCTGGTTGAATCTGATGATCCTTTTTATACCTAATTAACGGTTGTTTTCCCTTTGTCTGATCAACTTTGCTACTTTTTAATAGTTCTCATTTCCTGAAAGATGATCTTTACCATCCCCCATGGGTTAATCATGCTACCAAGACAATGTCATTAGCAGAGGTGTCTCTCCTGAATCCTAAACTCGTGTGTGTGTGTGTGTGTGTGTGTGTGTGTGTGTGTGTACACGCGCATACACATGTGACACTTCACTTACATAGCTTTCAGAAAGTTTACATTTAACACAATGCCCCAAACTATCTTCCGGGTTTGATCCACTCCTGTAGCTTATCACAAAGAAGAGCGGACCATGTCTGTGAACAGCACATTGCTCTCCTGCCCTTACCCCTCCCTTTCTCATTTGCTCTTTAAGACCCATTTACCTTGAACTCTAGTTATTTTTTCCCCTGAATTTGTATATCAGTCATTTAACTAGACTCTAATTTCCATCATGTTAACCTGTATAGTCACATTATTCTGCTGCATAAGATGCTGTTTTTCAGATTGCAATAAAAATCCATCCTTTTTAGCTTTGCATACTGTATACCTTATTTTCATTATTTCTATCCTGCCTCCGTCTGTAGTTCTTCATACCGCCTCATGGTCTGTGCCAAATGTATAAAGTATTCTAAGTGACCTGTGGGACCTCGCGTTTCCTGGTCCTCTATTCTATCATGTCTAAGGGCTAAGCAGAATGTACCCCAGCACAGTGGTGTATGCTGTAGTACACGGTAAGTCTGAGACGAGTCTCCAGTGCCTAGGGCAATGCTCTGGGGGTATAAGAGCAACTATTCCCATCTAATAACATTGACAAGGAAAATTCTAGGTAGGTTTCTTCCCTTTGATGTCTTTAACAGATACAGTCTAGTGGGAAAATGGTTTCCTTCTCATCTTATTCTTAGATATAATTTGCATTTTAAAGGAACAGAGTTGTTTTGTTTAGTTTTGCATCGGTCTCTCTATACATACTATAAATATCTTGATCCTAATAAACAGAGTTCCCGATTAAGGGAGATGTCACTAAGAATTCCCTGGGAGAAAGGTAGACATTTAAGTACGGAATAAATTCAGACCACAGACTTGATATGCACTTTTCTTGCCCTGGCCTGAAATATATTTATCAGGACAAAGCCATTTTGAAACTGAAATTCTTCTCCTCAACTAATGGTCACTCATCTCTAGGCTTATGGGATGATGCCAGAGTCATTCTATTGTGGTGGAAGAGCATGCACAAGGAAGATCGCCAGGATCTCAGCTTAGACAAGGGGTCAGGATGGCTCCAAGAGACAAGGAGCTAGACTATGTCTGTTAAAGACATCAAAGTTACCAATACAGAATGACATGAAAGAACCAGGCTTAGCCTGCAACAAATGTTTCTCTGGTGGGTAATTCCCATACAGAAGACCTTTTGATGTTGTTTACAAGTCAGACTACCATCTCAACTACAAGCAATGTCCTCAGCCTATTGAAGCCCCCTCGTCTCCCCTTGCTGACTTCTTTTGTGACAAATAAGGAATTCCTCTACTTGAAGTTAAAACCCATTTAGAAATTCTGTCTTGTGAAAGATTATCAAATGACATTCTGAATTCTGGAGAATTTTCTACTAAATACGTTTTTCTTCTTAAGAGAAGCCTGGTGCTGTGGATAGTCGAGTCTGAAAAGAGAGTCTGCTGTGAGATAGAAAAATTTAATGTTACCTTTACCTTCAGACTTTCAGAGTATTAACAGCTGATGGGACTCAAAGCTACAGAAATTGTCATTCATAACAGCATGGATCCCATGATAAGGATTCACTTCAGTAGAGCCAATTAAATTTCATTTGATTTGTTTCACCCACTCCTGGGACTACAGTTTCTTAGCTAGAAGTTAAACTGGAATTCAAGAGTGAACATTCTAGATACTTCCACTTCACCCGTTTAAAACCCATTATAAGGCTTGTGGAAGTGACAGTTGTACAAGACGATGATATCAGATCCCCATAATTCCCAGCATGCCTTGCTTTGTCTCCTACAAGGTCCACAGCTCTGTGACTTGGCCATATCTGCTGGCCCTAAAGAATTCTTCATAGCTTGAAAGTCTTAAGTACAGCCATTATAGCATGAATTTGTGGAGATTTTAATCAGTTTTACTAGAACCTGTTCACAATTATTGTCATCAAAACATGTTACTATGTCCCAAGTGTGAGCAAAATGGCAGACCTTCTGAAAAAATATTGAAATATGTTTTTGTTTTGATATTTATACTTAAATCTGGATAGGTGGGTGAGCCTAGATCTACTTTTAATAAAACCTTTAACTAGGAAAATAAGACTTACTTGGATCTAGAAGGCAAGCTATCTGATTTCCTTCCTTCTGCATTTTGTCCTACTGCTATGCATTTATGGGTATGACAAACACTGATCTAGAAAAAGTGGTCATCGATATCTGCTAGAGATTTGGAAAGACTACAGAGCTAGAATTTCCATAGCTTCCTTAATTTATGAGAGAAAAATTTAAGTCTGAAGTCAGGTAAGCCAGAAGTTAAGGTAGATTTTTATCAACATATAAAGACAACACATCATGGGTTATTTCATGATTATTTAGAGCAAAGTCTTTCTCTGGTGGCTTCAGGTCCTGACACATGGATAGCATCCATCTAAGCACATGGGAAAAACACAGTTAAAAATGAGTAAGAAAACTGAAAGGCCAACCAGCCCTGGAGTCTCAGTTGGTCAGTTTTTAACTTTCTACCTCTTCAAACCTCTGCCTCTTAAGACTCCACATCACAGCAGTGGTGATACACAGACCCTTCTGCCCACGCAGTCACTACCCAGGGCCACTCCACTCAGCTCCTGCCCCAGTGCTTTCTGCCTGGCTCTTGAGCTTCAGCCTCTGGTCTTCTACTTATGCTCCTTAGTTGAATGGATTGATATTTGATTTCATGAATTGCAGGAGGTTCTTATTCCTGTTTGGCCTCACTTCTGTATTGAGACCTGAAACTTGCTACTACTTTGATGGCTATTTCTCTGGATAGATCAGTCAAGTCCTTTCAAGAGGTACTGTGAGGAGCAGGACTATACCAGCAGTCAGTTAACATCACGAAAGTCATTGTCTGACCTATTTAAAGTAGATAATTGTGTTTAATGTTTTATTTCACAGCAGTTGAAGTTACTGTAACTGTGTAAGCCATCAAGAATACTCCTTCATAGACAGCCTTTCTTCCTATTGAAACCTATTCTGGATAGCAGAGTCCTGAAGGCAACTTTTAGTTCAGATGATTCTAAGCCAGAACTCTCTATATTATGAGAAATACTATCTCAACACTTTACAATAGCATTTTCCATACTGTGTTGCGTTGTTTGCACAGTCTTTGTCCTTTTTATTTTTTCATTGTTGTTTTGTTTGTTTTACTTTTTAATTTTTGGTATGCTTTCATTTTTGACAGAGGGAGAGACAGAGACATGGGGAGAGAGAGACAGAGACAGAGAGGCAGAGAGAGACAGACACAGAGAGGGGCAGACAGAGGGAGAGAAGAGAACACGTTGGGTAGGGAGGTTAGGAAGAGGAAAAATATATATTGTACAAAAAATTTTAAGACAAAATAAATGATACAAAAAAGCATTAACTAAGACTGACTAAATTCACAGAAAAATATAAGCTTGTAATTTACAGTTCTGCTATTAAGAACCAGCGGCACTGCAGACTTCTGGCATCAATTTGTGATCTCGGCTTCCTGGAGAATCAGTGATAATCTCTGAGCTGCCGGAAGATGCCAGCATGTTGATGCATGGCCGTTAACGTTTCTCGCCCTCTGGACCTGGCTCCTCTGCTTCCTTTCTCTCTGTCCTCATGTTATTGCATTTTATGTCTACCTGTCTGTCTCTGTGTGTCTGTCTCTCTTTGTGTGTCTGTCTGTCTGTGTTTGAGCAGGGAGAGAACATGTGTATGTATTCATATACATGTGTCTCTGCATATATATGTCAGCCAGAGGTCAACCAGGTATGTCTCCCTCAATTGTTTTACATCTCATTCTTTGAGACAAAGTCTCTCCCTAAAACTTGGAGCTCCTTGATTCAGCTTGAGTGACAGGTTAGTGAACTCTAGGGAGTTTCCTGTCTCTCAACCCTACTCCCAGTACTGGACTTACAGACATACAGCCATGTTTGTCTCTTATGTAGGTTCTGGGAAGCCAAACTCGGGGTCACATGTTTGTCTGGCAAGCACTTTACTGACAGCCATCTCCACAGCTCCAACATTCCCTTTTACTAAGAGAGTTCAGCCACATAGTGGTGGGACACACTTTTAATCCCAGCACTTGGGAGGCAGAGGCAAGAGGATCTCTGAGTTTAAGGACAGCCTGGCCTACAGAGCAAGTTCTAGAGCAAGTTTCAACTCTTTCTCAGAGAGAGAGAGAGAGAGAGAGAGAGAGAGAGAGAGAGAGAGAGAGAGAGAGAGATCATTAAAACCACAGACTTCTCAGTCTTTCTAGATATAATGACTTAACCTTCAGTCCTCTCTAGTAGAAGTTTCTATGTTCTCTGATTCTAAACTACGAGCTTTATCCAAGTCCGTAATTCTCCTATGACTTTTATTTCCCCGTTTAGCCTGAAAAACTGTAGATTTTCATGTAAACCACAAATAGGAGAAATATCATTAGTAATGTTCACTATATTTTACTAATCTAAAATATAATGATTTTCCAAAAGTTTCTTCTGGATTTGAAGCTTCTAGGGAAATTAGCATTCTAAGTTGTTTCTCTTCTCTGTCCCAGTTTCCATTCTTGCTCTCTTCTGTCTCGGACACTTTGGTCCCTGCTGTGCTCTTATCTCTCCCACCTTGTTTGCAAGGACTCATTTATGTGTCTCCAGTTTGGTCTGGCAAAAGGCAAGAAAATGAAAGAGAAATGGAAGTTGATCTAGGGTTAAACTAAATGCTTTCTGACAACAGTACTATATCTTATTTGGTGCTGAACATACACCTGCTGTGTTGGACCCTTTGAAATTGTTTTCTGGTTTCAAACTCATGTGTCCCATTTTCCTAGATACTCACATGTTAGGCTATGACTTGACTGTTTTTGCATGTGTCTTCCAAGTCTTTAAGGATATATGTAAAGAGAGAAGAGATGGAACAGAGCAGAGCAGGCTAGGGAAAGAGGTCTTCTTGGCTGATGCTGGCTGTGTTTAATGGTGAAGTCTAAGGTATTGTTGGAACATTCAGCAAGATATAGCTAGTGAGTGGTGGTGTAAGCTGTCTCTTATTAATGTTCTCAATTACTATGTAAAATAATAGTAGATGATAAAGGAAATTTTTATCATCTCTCTGCCTTCCTTTAATCTACCTTCTGAAGGTGTCTCCTTCCCCACAATCAAGGAGCACTCTCGTGGAATCACACTGTGAGACTTTGTTCCTCATAATGGTAAAGCGCCCAACAAGAAGCAAGAAGTGCTATTCTTTTATCTTAACAGCACTGTTAGGCGCTGTTTCTGTGCATATTTCTTGTTTATTTAGCAAATGTTTGGAGCATTAGCTGCGTGTTCCTGAGAGATAACAACATGGAGTGATAAAAGGCAGCGGGCACTTATATCCTTCAGTTGTGACTTTCAATAGAGCAATCCAAGAGTTAGTAATAACTATTTTCCATTTCCAATTTTTCACTTTTTGGTACACTGATATGTATTTTTAAGGAAATAGCTTTTCCTATATTATACCCTCAATATAGTCTCTACCTCTGATACTTCCAGTTGCTCCTCCCATAAATCAACCCAAATTCCCATTAAGTTCTTGCCTGAAACTTAATGCCTTCCATGGTGGGCCCCACACTAACTTTTTATGCCAGTCAAACATAGCCGATGTTTTTTCCTCTTATCATATTGTTTTAGTTTGGTAGAGATCAAGTAATGACCCCAAACAAGGAACTACTGGGTGCCAGGCAAGAAGTTACAGACAAGACAGTTAACACCAGGACAGGCTCCTTCTGGCTAATATGCTCAAAGCAACTTGTCTCTAATAGATGGGTAGTTTTTAAAATTTCATATTTTACCACTTCTTCAAAAATGTAAACTCTAGAAACTGCTTGATACTTGATAACTTCTTAAACCAAGTCTGTTCCATGCTTGAGTTCACATGCAGAAACAATTGCTTCTCTTGTTACAGTGTATAAAGGACCTTGTGTAAGACCATTCCTGTCTCAGAGCACATGGTTATTATGTGACAACATTTTATCTCATAAGTAATCTGACCTGGAAGATTGGATTTATGCACTGGAATGATTTAACAACTGGTTCATGTAAGAAGCCAACAGTTCACAAGACACAGCTCACAGCATCCCCCTCTCCTGCTATCAGAGGGCAGAGACCATGAAAATGTATTTTTTGCAACATTGTCTTTATCTCAGGGCTCTGTACATTTGACCTTGGCTGAAAACAAAGCTTATAGGAATTTCAGAAAAATGAGTGAAGGAAAAATACGAAGAGAATTGTTTGTAGATAAATTGATATCACACAACAAGAATTATTATTTTACATAGTAATTGAGAACATTAATAAGAGACAGCTTACACCACCACTCGCTAGCTATATCTTGCTGAATGTTCCAACAATACCTTAGACTTCACTGTTAAACACAGCCAGCATCAGCCAAGAAGACCTCTTTCCTTAGCCTGCTCTGCTCTGTTCCACTCTTCTCTCTGTAGTTGTTTTTGTTTTCCATTGTATCAATATCTCAGCCACCCAGACTAAAAGTACCAGTGCCGTCCACTTTCCCCTTCCACGGTCCACTAAATCACCTCACACACACACCAAATGTACTCCGTCCACTCTTTCACTTTCCCTTCCTCACATGTAGGACTCAGAATTGACCTTTAGGTCCAAATGACTTGTATGTGTTCACTACGTCGACTCAGCCCCCCTCGTATAACCGTCACATTTGCCCACATTACACTGTTCCCCAAAGCATACATGTTCTTTTTCAGTATTAAAGCTTCTGAGATTGGGATCGTCTTTCATACATTTCGAGTCCTTTCCACTATGAATTAGTGATGTCCATGTAAGGGACACTGGAAGGCACCCATTGGGTGCCTAGTACATGTCAGCAGCAGCTGTGTGGCTAGAACAGCAGGAACACCTCCAGTTTCTTCTCATTCTAGCAAAGGCACAAGGAAAATTAAAAGAGAGATTCCAAAAGAAAAGGGACAGAACGGGGAGGCTTTACATTGGATGGGAAGGAAAAAAAATCTCTATAGCAGGGGAGAAAGAAGGAAGACTAGGAGGGAAGAAAGGAAGAGGAAGGGAAAGAAAAGCCATATGAAGTCTGAGAATGGCTGTGTGCCCAGGTAGAGGGACAAGACAGTCAAAGGCCCAGAGGATGATGGAGAGGCTTTCGGGACCTTAAGGGACTAAGAAGAGCAGAGATGGCCTAAGCAAAGGGGTCCAAGGAAAAGAGACAGGTTTGGGACAGTCTGGGGCTACATCACAATGAGGAAAAAGAGTCTTCAAAGGAGAATGCCCCTGAGGAAAGAAAATATTAAGTTTGGACTTTATAAAGCAGTGCCAAGGACCTTTTATTGCTTAAGGAATGAGGCTTGTATGTGAGTATCCTCTGAGGCTAGCAACTGTCATCCTGTGGAGTTCAGCTTGCCTCTCTTTCAAAATGAATATCCCAGATGGACCTGTTGACTGTTTAAACACCACATGGAGAAGAGAGGAGGGTCACAGACCATTCCCTGAATATCCAACTACTTCCTACCGCCTGGTGTTTGAAAGCCTGCTTTAGTTGCTATCTTTTGAAGGGGGCGGGGGACTGGATTATGTAAGCCCAAGAAGGCTGGGCTCCATCTATGCCTCTACAAGGAAACCCTCATTTCTGCTGGTTTTCCAGGTGGGAAAGGACCTGTTGGGAAAGAGAACCCAAATAGTAGCAAATAACACTCACTAATGCTGTGTAAGAAACACAACAAACATGGATTTCTGTGCTGGCTATGTCAACTTGACACAACCCACAGTCAATGAGAGAAAGAAATTTCAATTGACAATTACCTCCATAAGATTGGGCTATAGGCAAGCAAGCCTGTAGGGCATTTTTTTTTTAATTAGTGATAAAGTGTGCGAGAGTCCAACCCGTTGTGGGTGGTACCACCCTACCCTGGGATGGTTTTCTTAAGCACCATAGGAAAGCAAGCCAAGTGAGCCACCAGAGGTAAGACAGTGGGACTCTGCATCAGCTCCTGCCTCCAAGTTCCTGCCCAGTTTGAGTTCCTGTTTTGTTTCCCCTTGTGAGCTATGTTTCAGGATATTTAAGGCAAATACATCCTTTCCTCCCCCAGGTTGCTTTTGATCATGGTGGTTTGTCACAGCAATAGGAACCCTAACTAAGACAGTTCCCCAGAGGAAAGGAATTTCAGAACCACATTGGGACTTTAGCAGAAGGGTTAGACATTGTTTATATCTCACCGACCCGATTTTTAGCAACAAGGCTGTTTTCGAGTCCTAAGGGAAGGAAGGAGGATTGCTGTAGCTGTTTAATACTTCTGGAAAAGTAGCAAATTGTAATCAGAATGAAAGACATGAGGACCTGCCCATTAGCCGCTCTACAGCTATCAGCAAAGACCAGAGTTTAACCATTCCTTCCCCGCCTGTGGGGCTCAAGAGGACCTACTAATTTTTTTTTTTTTCAGTTCCTCTACCAGGCTGACCGGCCCTTCCCTCAGGCCTGTTCTCAGAGTGTGTATAGCCCATCTCAACGATCCTTGTCTTCCAACAAGTGTCCCCAAACAATTAAACTTTATGGAATAGTGAACTTTTCTCTTTCTACCATCTGGCCAAAACTGTGGCTGGATTGCTTCTCCATGCGTCCTGCGGTGGTGTTCGGAGGACCTGGTGCTGCCCACTGCTTGAAATGATCTGACTCCGTGCACAGTGACAGCTGCAGGTGTGCGATTCCGTTGGTGTAACAGACACAGACTCTCCCCCCCCCATTTGTCTTTTCACGCAGGAAAGGTAAGAGGCCCCTCATCTCACCTGCTAACACTCATCAGTCCTAGTAGCTCGGTCATGAAAAGAAGCGGAGTGCGTTCAGAAGAGGCCCCTGACCTGGTTCAGGTGTGCTGTGATTCTGACCTCTGGTGGGTTTTTTAGAAGCCCATTATGACCTTGTCTTACGCTGTGTCTACACTTCTGGTGACAGGTGTGTCCCGGGGATCTCTGTGTACACGGGGACTAGTTATGAAGAAGTTAGCAAGGGGCGGAGTCTGCTAAGTGAGGCAAGTCACAGAATTTCCTTAGCTAGCCTGGGTTTCGGGTCAGGCTATTGCCTGGCTTGCTCATGCATACAGACTCTATTTAAGAGGAAGTGTGGAGAGGAAGGAAGCCAGTATAAAAGGCTGCAGGCCTGGGAGTTTTGAAGAGACCAGGCATATACTTTTGTCACAAGTGCTCCCTAGGTGGGGGTGGGGGGTGTTTTTGGTTGCTTGCAAGCTGTGTGATTTCTCTACGCTACACAGAACTGGCAAAGGAAGTTCTGGAAGGTTCTCCAGTCTTAGTTCCCAAATTTGGGGGACCACTATTGGCCACTGGGACTGGCCATGGAGGCCAGTCACTTAGTGAAGTGCCTCAAGGCTAGACAACAAGCCCTAACCAACTTTCAAAGGGGAACCCCTGACCTGTTTTGTGTCTCCCAAGGGCTATTTTTGCTGGGCTCCAGAAGCCCAGAGCCATCCCATCCTGTGTGATGTCTGCCAGAACCTGGTCAGGGTGTGAGTCCTGTAGGGGGCAACCTAGGTCCCCTAGCGCCCCCTACAGCAGCTGCGGGGCAGGGATGGGGATCGGGTTGGGGAGATGGGAGGCCAGGCTGTGAGCCACTGAACCACACCCAGGACCCCACCCAGATCCTAGGAGCACCCGGCCCCTGGCCCCCGGGCCACAGAAACGGGGCGTGGGTCAGAGCCTGAGGCATTCCTGGCCACCAGGATCGCTCCGCCTGTGGCCACCAATTCCCCTCCTCTTCTGGCGTTCTTCTCTCCGCCCCTGTCGCCTGCCAGCACCAGACACGCTGCTGCACTTCATCTCTTGGGGCGCTCTTCGCTTTGGCCAACCGTCGCATCCTGTGCAACTCTGGTCAGTGGCCGTTTTGTGTTGAATGTTCCCCACCAAGAGTGCATGGCTGCGGAAGCGATGTGCAGACCGAGGCCCCGAGGGGTCGCCCTCCAGGAAGCGGTGATGCTGTTGCTGTACTTCGGGGTACACTTCAGGGTACCAACCGGGCACTCCTACAACCTGGACCCGGAGAGTGTACTGCTGTACCAGGGCCCCTCCGGCACGCTGTTTGGCTACTCGGTGGTGCTGCACAGCCACGGGACGAAGCGCTGGTGAGTACACCCTCCCCAAGAGGCATGTCTCAGCGCCTCCGCCTCTGGGATTCCATGTCTGAATCAAACTTTCCGCCCTCCTGGGAGGTCAGAGAAAATCCTAGCTTCAGCCAGCCGGCTCACTGGAAAGCCTTGGAACTAACTTATCTTGGGATGGCAGCCCCCAGGGTGCTCCTGGTACCTGGCTCCTGAGTCCCGAGTCTCCAGTGATGGACAGAGGAGGTGGGCGCCACTTCCCTTGCTGCCCACTGCACAGCTGTCAGAAGCCGACACGGGGCAGGTTGGGTGGACAGGCTGGTTCAGGTCTGAACGAACTTGCATGTTTCTTGCTTTAGGCTCATCGTGGGGGCGCCCACTGCCAGCTGGCTCGCCAATGCCTCGGTGGTCAATCCTGGGGCGATTTACAGATGCAGGATCGGAAAGAATCCAAACCAGATCTGCGAACAGCTCCAGCTGGGTGAGTTGGGTCCCCAAACCAAGAGATGATGAACTTTCTCCCCCTCGTGGGCCCACTGTAGGGCATGTCCTGGAGGACATGATGGCAGTCTCTTCTGGTTTAAAGTGCAAGCTTTTCAACTTTAACGCCACGCCACCTTTCTTCTGGGTGTATTTTCCTCTCCTTTGCTTGCAGCTGTAGATGATCTCAGTATCTAGCAAACTTCTTTCAGAGAAAAATCTCATAAGATGCCTCTGGCCACTACCTCCTCCTATATTCTGACATGTGTAAAATCTTCAAAGCCGGAGGACCCAGCCACAGAGAGGTTTTAAGGATTGCACTTCTGTCTTTGACTTCTCAACTTTGTTCTAAAGTGAGAGGCACATCAGGAATGGAAACTTCGATTGAACCCGTCCCGCCACTTAGCCCAGGGGCTTTTCTTCCTCCTTTTAAAAAGACACTGTAGACCACAAAAGAACGAGAAGAAAAATCGGCACGCCTATTGTTAAAATCATAAATATAGGAGGTCTAACATATAGTTATTACTTTTCCTCCCCTCAAATTCTCCTGCAAAGCAGGCCTGTCTTTCAGCCTCTGTCTTTATTGTCTCTGTCTTTATTTAGGTTTTCAGCAACTTGAGAAATGTGCGCTGAGGGCAGAGGGGAACAAGTTTCATGTTTCAAAGTCAAAGGCAAATTTGCTGCGCACAGACGCATGGGGAAGGAAAGGGGAACTAATATTAATTTAGATCTATCTTGCTCTCAGTGCTGTTAAGCATCGTTGTGTATATTGCTCAATGTTTCCCCCTCGACTCTGGTTTATGGTTGTACTATCTCTGCTCCTGCAGGACTCCAACACAGAAAACTGTAGGTTCCTTCTTCAAAAAAGTACTTATGACCTAGGGTTATCCTAGGTAGTGACTACTTAGGTTATCACTTCAGGTGTACATCTTCAGTGAAGATAAAACTAAATGAAGGGTTCTGATGTACAGTCTCTCTGTAGATAGGATATATTACCAGTGATGATGAATGATGGGCCAGAATTGCTACCTTTTTATATTTGTCTGTAAGTGGATTATTTCAGAATATCTTACTTTGTCATAAACCTTTTATATTCGTCTTTGTTGTTCTTTGTCTGCTTGTTTTGTTTGTTTTGTTTGTCTTTGCAATTTTACCACCACCCACCACACCCCCCCAACCCATAAAAGTTGCAGGAGTTATGTGTGTGTTGGGCTAGGCTACAGCTGACACTAAAGTGCAAAGGATCCTGGGAGTAGTAAAACACAGGGGGAGGAGGAGGAGGAGGAAGAGGGGGAGGGGAGCGGGGAGGGGGAGGAGGAGGACAAAGGCTAGAGCGAAAGAACAACAAATTTTACTCAGAAAAAACAACTATTATGAAACTTAGTTCTTTATAAAGGAGGGCTAGGCCTCTGAGCATCATTAAGCATCCCCTTTCCAAGTGGCAGACTGGAGTTCATAGAAGATTCACAGACTTGTGCATTCAAATTTTGTTTTTTTGTTTTTCTTGGGTTTTTTTGTTTTTTTTTTTTTTTTTTTTTTTTTTTTTGTATTTTGTATTTTCAGTGCCTGAGAGGTTGTGCAATGAATGAAGCCTTGATCTGACAGAGAGTCCTCACAGGGTCTTAGGGCGGCGATTTCACTGCTGTGGTACTGGCATTCTTTCCATGACATTACAAATACTGGTGGCTACATCCTGCCTGGAGGGCACTGGATCTATTTCTGGATCCTTTTATTTAAACTGGAAAGGGATCATGTCCTGATTTATATGAACTTTTAGATGTCCACAGCTGTCAATTAAAAGAAAACCTACATTCACTGGGGGGTGCGGAGCACAGAATTCACCACAGAGACATCTAAGTACTTAAGAGATATAAAGCGTTATGGGATGGATGAGTAAGGGGAAAGTTTAAGTTTTATAGTCATCAACTTGCTTTCTGGGTCAAAGAGTCAGCCATGGTAAGCCAAAGCGATATTTCTTACCTTCAAGATCTGAGTCAACAACAAAACTACTGAGATGAGAGAGGCAGAAATGAGTCTGAGGTCCCAGTCAACTGAATGGCTGCAGCATCGGCCATGGGAACACTCAGAGGGGTTTGTAAGGGACTTGCCTGAACTTACTTCTCAGTGAACATTCTGAACAATACATTCTCAGTTTCTAGAGAAAATCATTCCTTTACTAAGAACAAATAAAAAGTAATTTAAATCTAGAAGGTAAGATACTGATGCTAATGTCCAGAAAGAAAGCTAAAAGTCACCAGTTGATTGGCAGAAACATATTAGGATTGCAAGGTTTGTAGACTATGCACCACCACTTATGAACACATTTTCTGTATGTATGTTTAAGAAGAAAGATATGAAGGAGAAAGTTACCTATATATACACAAAGTCTTCTGTATGTCCTGAGCCATATTATTTATATAATTAATTATATTATCTTATCTATAATATGGTTGATTATATTCTAGAATTCAAAAATTCTTAGCTTATTCAGGAATGGTGGCACATACCTTTAATCCCAGCACTCAGGAGGCAGAGTCAGGTAGAACTCTGTGAGTTCAGTTCCAGATCAGTCTGGTCCACACAGCAAGTTCCAGGACAGCCAGACCTACATAGTGAGGTCCTGTCTCAACCTCTGTCCTACCCCAACCCAAATATTTAGCTTAATATCAAATATGTATCAGACATTCAAAAATTAGTTGTTCTTTATTTATCTTTTAAGACTATATGTAACATGTGCAATAACATGCTATCAAAATAAGTAATTAGAGTCAAGTCATAAACTAAGCAAAAATGCTAATTGTATAAACAAAATCATAACAAATTGAAATGAAGCAAAATAAAAAGGAAGTCATTGGTCCATCAAAATAGTTGCACTAGGATGGAGCTGTTGGCAGAAGCAACCTCTTGCCCCTGGAATAACTACTTTTTATCATGGTTCTTAAACTGTCCAGTCTTGTAAAATGGTTTCATCAGCTCTTCAGTTCCAAGCATTCATCTGGGGCTGTTTCCAAGTCTCTCTAGTAGCTCAGATAAATGGCTGCCTCCAATAGAGATAGATTCCTGTGCTCTCCTAGTGTAACCTACGGCTGTTGCTACTGCATACCCTGCTGTATGCACTAGAGCTATAATCAGAGTGGAACAGGCGTACTCATTTATCTAGCATGCTTAGGGGAGATGCTGGCAGTGCCCCTTCAGCAGACGGAATTGGCTGCTGAGGTGACACCGAGGGGTTGTAATGCACCACCGAGGGTGTTTTCTTCCTGTGTTCTCAGCCTTCTCCTGGCACCGTGCCTGCCTCTGTTGGGTTTTGGTTTCTTGCTACTTCCTTCCATGAACAGAAAAGTAGCCCCCCCCCCCACTCAGGAGGGCATATGCCTACCTGTGGAGATTTCCACATGGTTACCCTCTTCTCTGTCAGAGACCCTGTACCCTTACTAGGGGTTGTTTAATGAATTTATTTGGTCGCTGATAGTTCCTGAGTCAGGATGATAAAAATGGTGACTCCATGAATACATTTAAGCATGATCTATCCATGAAATGACAGTATCCAACAAGGCAGAACACAACAACACCGCCTAAATGATGTAAAGTGTATTTGGTTCTTAAGGCCCTCTGGATTTTATTTTTAAAAAGACCTCTTTATTTATTTTCTGTAAGTGAGGACACTGTCACTATCTTCAGACACCCCAGAAGTGGGCATCTGATTCCATTACAGATGGTTGTGAACCACCATGTGGTTGCTGGGAATTGAACTCAGGGCCTCTGGAAGAATGATCAGTGCTCTTAACCATTGAACCATGTCTCCAGTCTGACACTCTGAATTTTTAATAGTTTATAGTTACCAAAATAGAATAGTTTCTCTCTCTCTCCTTCTCCCATCTCTCTACCCTCCCCCCTCTCTTTCTCTCTTTTCCCTCTCCCCCTGCCCTCTTCCTCCCCCACTCCTTCTTTCCTTCTCCTCCCTTACTCTCCCTAAGTGGGGATTCTTCAGCTCTGAATGACTGTTTTAACTGGTAATAGAAATTAAGGTTACCCAGTTATGTAGTTCAGTAAAGTAGTCACTGGCCACATGTGGCTTCTGAGGACAGGAAATGCCCACAGTAAGAAGTTCTATTAAGTAATTTATGCAGTAGACAGTACAAATCTAAGCTATAATTGCCTCATGAAGCAAATATCTTAAGCTAGCATTGATAACTTACATAGTTTTGAATGGACTTAACATTTCTTTTTACTTTTGTCACATGACAACCCTTCAGTTAAACATGGGAGTTGAGCACACATTACATATCTATTGAACAGCAATAGCCCCCTAAAACTTCACCTTGGGGGGAGCTCTCCTGCATTTGTGCTTGAAAGGGTGGGATCCTCACTTCTCCTTACAGATGCAGAGCTCTGTTAAGCTTCCTGCCTGGACTACTTTTTCTCTTCCTGGAAAGACCAATGGTCCATAGCAACTTGGTCACCATTAATGGTTTTGAATGTATTTCTGGAAATAACATTGCCTTAGGAGATCTGTTTTTATATTTCATACCCTATTTGGGATGGGGTCAGGTTCCTAAGTACTGTATCATTTCTGCCCGATTGGCAAGGGTTAGTAATACTAAAATGCAAATACTTAACTGTTACAACTTCAAATATATCCTAGGGAATGTTCTTTTGTTTGCAGTAAGCTTAAAATTGTAGCTTATGAAGCTGAAATTAGTACAGATTGGTCATTTTAAAAAAATCATCCCCAAACACAGGCTACTCTGAACACAGAAAATCATGGTGAGAGGATGCCATTAACAAACTCCGAGGTTAAATGGCAGAAGCTGGGGTTGGGCAAGTGTCTTAGGTGTTGAAGGTTTGAAGCACTCTAATAGAAGACTCAAGTTCAATCCCAGCATCCACACCAAGCAGCTTACAACCATCCATGATGCCAGCTCCAATATATCTATATAACAGTTATGTATAATTAAAAATAAAGACAAGTATTTTAAAAGGTTAGAAGTTCTCTAATCTTCTTAACTGGAAAGATGAAGCTTTCTTAAATACATTTCTTAATATATTAGATGCTCACTGGCTAATATTTCTAATGGCTAAGATACTTTTCCTTTGTGACAAATCTAGGTCCAGGTATTAGTAGTCCATTATGCATATGTCTTTGTACATTCATTTAGTTATTAGCTGAAGGATGTCCAAGGATCAGACCTAAATGCACAAAATCCTTTGTACAATGTCTTTTCCAATTATGTGTTCATTATTGTATGAAAGGGTGATGGAAAGATCAATTGACAAGAACAAAATATTGAGGAACTGAGACTCATGTGGGGACAAAGTAAGTCTCAGGTAGAGGAAGAGATTATAAAAATAATATTCCATTGAGGAGGTGGCCACCATGAGGTTCCTATGCTCCAGTTGATTGGCTCCATAGCCTTGCACATATGGGCAGCTAACTGGGCTTGGTAGATTATTAGAGAAGAGGAGAGGCAGTTGGAGGAAGAGGACATAATGAAATGAGGATAAGGAGGTGTTGGGGGAAACTGAGGTATATCTGGTCATAGTTCATCGCATACAAGTACAAAATTCTCAAAGAATAAAGATGGAAAAAATTTTGCCAGCCAGATTAAGCATCAGGAAAGCCTAGGACTTTGAGAGCACAGTACCTTGAAAGAACTGAAAACTGTATAAGTTCGTGCTGCCGAAGAGAGATGTGAATGGGAGATTCCAGACATTATTTCTGGAACTAGTTGTGGCTATGAACAGATCCTATGATGTTTAAAACTGGGAAGTGATATATTCAGATTGTGTATTTGACACATAGTCTTGGTATGATGAGTAGTATTGAATCAGTGAATCAAGACTAAGAATAGTTTGACAATTATAGGTAAATTCTGCTGTGATAGAAGCTACTGGAAATAAGTTCCTAACTAGGACAGTGGTAGTTTCTGCAGATGTTTGGAGGATAGAGTCAGAAACACTTGGTACATTTTGAATAAGTAACGAGGTCTAGAAGAAATTATCAAAGATGTCACTAACGGTTCTAATTTTGGGATATTGGATAGATAATGGTGATGTGTACACAAAGGGGTAGGGCAGCAGGTGTTCTGGGAAGGCCTTACATTTCATTGATGTGAAATCTTTCTCTACACAGAAATAGATTATCTATGAGTTAGATGTCTACTTGTGACAACCAGAGAGAAGTTCATCCCAGTCAGTCAGAGACAAGGGTGATGGACATAGAGGGAACAGTCAAAGTCATGTAGGGGTGAATGAGCTTAACCTGTCAGCTGTAGGGTAAGAGAATCAGAAGACCAAGGATAGAAATGAGGCTTTCTACAACTAGAGAAGGACCTACAATAGGGTTACTCAATTCACTTCAGCTTAAGCCATCTATGGGTGTTTAAGAATTCCAGTTCCAGTGGCTCTATATCGAATTAAGTCCAAGAAAGGAATGAGGAGTTTCCAGAGGTCCAAGGATAATTCCAATGTTTATCTATGGTTGGGAACTGCTGGGGAAGATAGAAAGGGATTGAAGAAAGACAGAGTCAAGAAGGCAGGAAGAAAATCACCTGGCATTGTGGAAGTCAGAGGATGAGAGGGTTTAGAGAAAGGGCAAGTGACTGGAAGTGTTAAAAGACCCTAGACATCCCAAAGATAAGAACACAGGTAGCTTCACTGAGTTAGAGAAATTTGATTCATCAATAACTTTGGGAAGACTAGTATTAAATGGTGTCCAGACTAGTCTATGATGGGAGCAAGAGATACCAATCCTTCTCACTTGTTCTACCTTCAGTCCTTTTGCATGCTATGTCTAAGAAATAAAGTTAAACAAAATGAGACCGAAAGCTTCAATGAACTCAATCTAGATGACCAGAGAGGTGGGATAAGTGATTCATGAATGATGTTAGATATACATCGGCAGCGACAAAAAGTCAGGTCCATCTGATAGGCTTTCTGGAATGGGGCAAGCTAAGGTGTAAGTCCTTTTTCATTGGTTTTGATGATCACACAGGAAGACTCAATATAAACTAAATGAATGGAGTTAGTGGGATTTTACAGGCTTTGTTGCCAGTTTCAGCTTCCCCCCAATGACACTGCATCAGCAGTGGGTTGGAAGCGATTGCCTCAAAAGGCAAAAAGTTTCATGAATAGTTCAACATGGGGAATTAGAACATTGAACTGATTTTATAAGTGACAGGATCTGGCTCAGTAATATCCATGTTTGTTTTGATGTCCTTGGTTTATGTCTACATTTTTAGATTATGAGCATTCTTTTCAATCTTCAAACACTATAATTCGTAATGAATATGTTCAGAAAAAGCAGAACATACCCACTTTCAGACCCCTTTATTTGGGAGAGTGTCTACTTCCGTGAAGTGAGTTAGTCATATTCTTTTTCGTGTTATACCTTGAGTTAGAGAGATGTCTCAGTCTTTGAAGGCTAGAATCATATCACAGCTGAGATGTAGAAAATGTGAATGTTTACAACACCTGTGAAACCTTTGGAGCAGGACTTCACTCTCCGCTCAGGCGCTATCTTCCTGTGAATGTTTTCTACCGAGCATTGTATTTGATCATTTCTGTGTGCCAATCATGGTTTCTGAAATGCTTTATTCTACCTAGCCTTTCCTGCAGAGAAATACCTCCTCAAATCTTTAACTCCTCATCCTGGGGTGTGACTTCCCTGGCAAGGACAGTATGGCAAGTCCTCGCTGATTTTCCTTAAACCTTCCCATCTTCCTGACCATCTGCAGTTTCTTTTTTCTCTTCTCTACCTACTTTACCTGTGAACTGTACAAAAGGAGGATAGCATTTTCAACATTGGCTGCTCTAGTTTTAAGTGCAAGCGGGTTTCCCCAGATAAATTTTCTTTTTAGAATCTTGTGTTATGGTGCTTGTGTGGGTAAAGATGCTTGTGTTGATTAACAGGAAGTGGAGACAGGAAAACCAGCTGGAGGCTCCTGGGACAGTATTTGCATGCATACACACACACACACACACACACACACACAGGCATACACACACGTGCACAGGAACACACATACATATGTGTACATGCACAGATGCAAGCACACATGAATAAATAAATAAAAATTTTACATTATTTAATTTTCATATGTTTTCCAAATGAATCTTTAAATCCAAGAAACTACCTCATAACTATGAAAGTAGATTTTTTCCTTTATTATTTTCTAATGTTGAAAACAAATGTCACTGAATTTTAGCACTAAATTATTTTTAAAATAGGATTAGTACCAAATTGGATTATTAGTAATGCCAACATTTGAATAGCTAAGTTGGAGAGCTTGTTTTTTGTGTTGGCCTTTTCTTTCCACCCCCTTACACCCACCAAGAGTTAGTTGTGTGTCCTTTAACAAGTAGTCAGTCTCCCTTTGTTAAACCCTCTTCATATTTGATATTGATATTTATGATAATGCTTACTTCAAGAATACTTTGAAAAATTAATCAATACATGTGTTTACAGCTATTAAAACTATGCTGGTGCAAAAAAATGATGCAGTAAATAAGAAGGTGACTCTCCTAAGCTATTTTTACCAAATACACCTATTGGAGTACATTTTCCCTTGATGCTATTACAAGGAGCAGTATGGGTTTTCTGGAGGATTTTGAAGAAACTTGAGGCTGAAAGACCTTTAGAGACCCAGATAGGAGAATGAGGTCTCCACAAGTCCCCTTGTTTTCTACAGTTCTGAAACTACAGAATGATTCAGGACCAAGTCACATCTGTGTTTCAAGCTGACATTGTGGTGCTAGTAACTGTGATGTGAAACCTTTAGAAACAATAGGACAGAATTAGAACAGAATAGATCAGAACTGAACAGAATTAGAATAGAAATAGGGTAGGATAGGATAGGATAGGATAGGATAGGATAGGATAGGATAGAACAGAACAGGACAACAGAACAGAACAGAACAGAACAGAACAGAACAGAACAGAACAGAACAGAACAGAACACTTAAAAGTTAGAGAACAGAAGTATCTGGCCTTACACATCTTCTTATGAATTATAATTTTTTTTCATACGTATTGAACATGTCCGCTAGCTAATATCAGATTTTGCTAGCCATCCTAAAATCACATTTAAAGAACTTCTTAACTAAAGGAACAAAAATGAGAGTGTTTTTCGTTTTGACATTTAGTTTGATCTTTTCCTTCCTGCTTGGCTCTAGATTTGCAGGGTCTTGGGCATTTGATGTTTTTCGTGTCCTCTGCCACCTTCAAAATGCCAGTGCTGTGGTTTCCATTTCTCTGCATCATTGTCAGTACAAATTGCTATTGAGTTCCTACATCACTGTTGTTTTTTAGAAGAATCACCACCATGTTTAATTAGATGTGTGAGAAAACTGCATGCTTTTTACATCGTAGAATGTATAATATGATGGACTTATTAGTACGTATGGTTTGGTAGGACAAACTAAATGTAAGGGCCATTTGGGTTAGAGCTGGAGACTGTTACTGAATCTCATGGCACTGTGGGCGCCCTCTGGTGTCTAAATTGAAATCCGCAGGATGCAGGTCCCTTGAGTGACTGCATCTGCCATTTATTGAGCACCTACTATGTGCTAGGCAGCCTTACATACACAGGCATAAGTTTCTGTAATGCTTATCTGTATGTATTGGTATGTTTTATAGGATGTTAATTTATCTGCACTATAGTTCCAGGTGTTTCTTTTCTGATAGTCTAAATTTGTGTACAGAATGGGATTTTTAGAAGATTACCTTCACTCAGCAGTTACTACTTCCTTTAAAAAGTTATCTTAAGGGGTTGGGGATTTAGCTTAGTGGTAGAGCACTTGCATAGCTAAGCGCAAGGCCCTGGGTTGGTCCCCAGCTCTGAAAAAAAAAGAAAAAAGGGAAAAATCCCCAGCAAAGGAATTGAAAGGGAAAAGGTCAGCCACATTAATCTGAGAATGTAGCATGGCCTTTTTATAAAGTTAAAAAGTTATCTTACATTAATGACTCTGTAGGACAAAGAACAGAGAAGAAGTTCATTTTCTATGATTAATTAAAAAAATAAAATGGGCAAGTTTTAAATGCATGTTTTTCTTGCAGTAGAACTTCAAATGTGAAAGACAAAAGTAACTTTTAAAGTAAGGGCTTTTGCTATTTTTCTGAAACCTGAAAGAATGTCATAGGCTCCAAAGGAGCAGAGTTACTTCTATAGTCCAGAAAGTCAGACTGAGTGACCACACCAAGTGTCTGCTGGGGAATCCACAGAACAGTGACTCAGGTAGATAAACCACACCATTTCACCAAAAAGTCCCAGTCTTCCCCAGTGCACAGCACTTCACTCGAGCCCTCAAAGGTGTCGAAAGAAGACTGACCTTTCCATAGTGTCCTTACTTCTTCAGTGGAAATGCCCCAATACTGAAGAAGGTGACTAACACAGAGGGGAGGGGCAGGACAGGGGTCAAGAAATGGAGAATCTTCACAAACAATATGTTCTTGATGTTTCATGAGCTAGTGATGAGTTTCAGGCCAACTTGAGTTAGAGTGAGACCCTAACTTTAAAAACAAAAAAACTGATATTACAATTTGGGCAGATTTGTTATATTTTACACACTCTTAGGTGGAAAAACAGATTTAGAATGCAAAATTGAATTGAGTTAATCCACATATCTGAACATTTGTAGAGTTCTTTATTAGATGTTTTAGAATTGTGGGAAGCAACATAAATATCAATCTTTTAAAACTGTAATCTTTTTATTTACTGGCTTCATACCTTTGGGCAGGTCCTTGACTCAGTTTCAGACTCAGTGACTCAGTTTGGGGGGCTGGTGAGATGCCCCAGATGGCAAAGTGTTTTCTGCACAAGCATGAAGAGCTGAGTCCAACCCCCAGCATCATGTGAAAGCCAGACATGGTAAAAAGTCTCTGATCTCAGCACTGGGGAGGTGGAGACAGGGGGATCCCTGGATGTCACTGACCAGCCAATCCAGCTAGATAGATGAAGTCTAGGCTTTGTGAAGGATTCTACCTCAAAAAAAAAAAATACAGCAGCGAGCAACTGAAACTCCTCCTGGGTTAACCTCTAAATACACATATGCATTAGCCAGTGTGCACACACCTTTACACACATGGTTTTACATATTCACATAAATCAATTTTCTTATGAATAAAGGGATTAATAATGCAGTCTTCTGGCCTTACTGTGAAATAAAACAGTGTTCATGTTGAGGTTTCCCATAAAACGATGGGCCATGTATACAAGAGGATTATGCTATGACCTACATGCAGCTAATGTTTAATCAAATCCTTAAGATAGCATTGACAATATCATCATCTAATGTTCACATAAAACATGTTCACGTCCCATTCTTGTCCAAATACATCACACCTGTCTTGGTCCCTACAGCAATGCACAGATCCCAACTCTCTTACCATCTTAAGTCACCCTACTCCCAGTCACACTTAGAAAAATCTTCAGTCTCAAGTGCTATTTCCTTCACACTAGTTGTACTTACTATGTCTTAAAACTCAAGGAAATAGACTTGTGGAAGAAAACTAGGGGACACAGAAACAAAGCACTCTTTCATCTCTGAATCTGGGGAAAACATTACAGTCTTTCGTCATATCTAGCAAGGGATTTTTACGGTGGCATAATTTATTTTAGAATCCCTCTTCAAAACTGTGTATCAAGCCCCTTCCTGCCATGTGAGCAGCAGTGTTCTGTGCTACCAGAGTGCTACTGTCAGAACACAGCCAGTCTCTCTCCCTTGAGGTGATGTGGAAGATTGACTATCCAGTCCTCCATTGTCCTGTGAGATTTTTGGAGTATTGATAGTATACAAGGAAGCAAACAGCAAAATAAAAAATGGGGAAGAGGTGCGTTTAAGGAGAGTGCCCAGTTAGCTTTGTACTAGCAATCTTACTTTTGCTCATTAAAATGCCTAATTTTCATTTACGTGTGCATTTGTATATACTGGTAGAAATCATTGGTTTGAAATTAAAAACTAATACACACACATATATCTGATTTTCTTCCTCAATTTGAAAAAAATAAAAATGGGCTTAATTCTTAGAAAAGGGGGATGGTTTGTAATATTTATTTTTTTCCTTAATTTGTACTGGGAAAATGCATTCAACTGTGCTACAAATTAGCCATTCCAGTGCAAAAGAGTGGAAAAACATCAGATGCTAATTCCTGCTGACCTCTTTTGTTTTCAACCATGTAAAATACTTTTTCAATCATGGAACTAATTTGATTTGCTAAAAGTTTAGCTTAGTAATGTGTAAGCTGACTTGAAAGTGGGATTATAAATCATTGCAGTGTGACATTGGATAAAATAAAATATGGATTTTTTTATGGTGTTGTCAAAGACATTCATGAAAATTAGCTTTCTTGTCACAGTCTTTGCAAATGTCACCTCTCCTCCAAATGAATACCCAATTCCTTCATGAAGAAAATATGTTTAGTATTTAATTGCCTGCTATTATTACCTAGCTGAAACCCAATAGGACAGATCTTTCATTACTATTTTGAAAGCAATGTAGGTTGTCCAGTAATTATACAGGGAAAGGCCTGCCCATCTACATCATTGAAACAGTTGTTCTTAAGACCAGCTTCAACCCCCAAATGCAGTTACCTGGGAGACATTTTTCAATGCCAATGGCCAGGTCTCCCCCAGCAGCAGCTTGTCTGAGTACTGATGGTTGGGGAGGAGGGTGCAGTTGGTGGTTGGTATTTGTTCAAAACTCTTCTAGGTGATCTCAGGACCATTCAACTCCTTCACAGGGAACAGTAGATTCAGAAGCACAGAGGTCGAGGGAAGGAAGTCTCAGAGGCCCAAGAAAAGCATAAGATGGGGCCATCTTGACTGTTCTGCTGAGATTTTTCTGGCATTCCCAAAGAGAAGGGGAACGTGTTCCAGAAATCGAGGAAATTCCAGAGCCAAAGTGTTGACTTGCAGACTGTTCTGGGAACTGATTTTGTCTAATAACAAGTGCGGAAAGCCTCTCTGTGCTGTGGTTAAAGTTGAGGATTGCCTCTGTGGGAAGCAGTGTCGAGAAGCAAAAAAGAAGAAATATCACAATGTGTATGTGAGTGGGTGTGAGTGTGTATGGCGATGATATGTGTCTATATATATGAGTGTATGCCTGTAAAAATAATTCTTCACAATTTTATTATTTTATGAACTTTATGACTTCATAGTCATACTTTTGACATATATTAAATCAAGACTCGTAATGGAAATAGAAGATTGGTTATTGTTTTCCATTTATAAAATTCATTTTTTAGCACATATTTCTGAGTTTTGTGTTAGGATGGGATGATGACTGGTAAGATTTGGGTTTGGCCCCGATGAATAAGGTCAGTGCTAAGCCACAGAAGCAGAGCAGAGCAGCTGCAAACAAATGTGTGCAGCTAATCCCAGTCAAAACAAAGTCCTCCTTCCTCCTGGTTAATGAATCATCATAATTTCTTCCCAGGGATCACAGCCTATGCTAGTAAGAGCCCTTGACTTCTAAGGTTGAGAGTCTTTTCCATAAAGTAGATAAGTGATATGTATTATATCATTTAATATGTACACATACTGTGTAAATATATATTTTTAAATTACCACAAAGCAGAGACCTTATAAATTAGGAAGTGTCTGTTGTTTGAGGCCACATAATAACACATGTGAAAGACCATGTCTAGTCTTACTCAACCCCATCCACTGCATCCCCCTTTCAAGAGCAATTTCGCCTCACCGCTTGGATCCTGAGAAAGTTTGACCACTTTCCATGTCAAAGTAAACATCTCTTCCTGTGGCTTCTGGAGGTCTCTTTGTTCTGCTTCTAAGAATCATTGCTTTAACCATAGAATTAAGAGTAAGGGAAAGAGTGGGGCTTCGGCCACACAGGAAATAAATGCCTAGGACTTTATGGACTCTCAGAGAAGTCATTTTAACCAAGCCAGGTCATTCAGAAGTCCTTCTGGAAGGCTCAGAAAAACCCCAGAAATGGAGAGATAGGGGCTGAAATGATACGAAAGGGGCATAGAGAACAGGAAGGCTAGACAGTAACAGCACTGTCTTCTGCATGGCTAACACTACTGCTCAGAAAGCAGCTTGGATGAAACAGATAGCAGCTTAACTTGGCAAAGGTGTCTCTGATGTTCGTTTGAAAACACAGGAAACAGCTCAGCTAGGAAACACATAATTGCATGCAGTATGCTATTCTTGAACATATGAACTTCTGGGCCATTTTCAGCTTGCAAATTTGCATGGTATCATTTGTGTGGTTCCAAAGCACTGTGTTTGTGGTTGTTAAACTTCTGGTGACTAACTGTAGAAGAGAACGTTTGTTTGCAAATATCAAATCTAATCTTGAGGAAAACATCCATTTTCCTCCACATGCAGACAGGGAAGGTGGCACTCAGAGGCCCGTGCACTCACTCACTCCTGTCTTTAACAACGACAACTGGAGGTGGATTGTCTGGGTGTTGACTATAATTTTAAAGAAAAGTTTCATGTTTTCAATTATATGTCATTTATTCTTAAGGTCATAGGGCTTTATCTACATCTGGCCTGGATCTATTTTTGACATTAATTTGAGAATATTGGTGATTTTAAAGACAATTCTAACTGAAAATTGTATCCCAATGAAACTTAAATTACCCTTAGGCCTCCCTTCTTATTACTCCCATACTGGTTTAGAATTGTGTGGCCCTAGCAGCTACCACTGCTAGCCTGCTAACCCTATTGGCGGACTGTTTCTCGGCAATTACTGGAGCTGGAAGATGATGGCTGAGAGCGTTCAAAGTGGAATGTATAACAGGACATCATACAAACACATTCTATTTCTTGGCTTTCCTTCCTTCCCTCTTACTTCTCTCTCCGCCCTTTCTTGCTTTCATGATTTTCACACAGGAAGCTCTTTGTACCTCAGGACCATTCTTTATCAGGATTGGGACCACAGTAAGCTGCTCTTCCTGTTGCTTAGCCGTGTTCTTTCTCTGGGTCTCTTTGCCTTCATTTCCCAGTCTGTCTCTCCCGGACTACCCATTAGTAGTAGAAGGCACCATTGGTTTCCAGGAAACCAAGCCAACAAAGCATTATCAATGTTCTATGCTAAAGATGCTTCTGACCTGATCTGAAGCCACCCTTGGAATAGATAGGCCTGGCTGTTTCCACTGAATGAGACTCCAGGAAAGAGTTTGGAAGCCCCCTTCAGCTTGGCTGTATTGAAGCATCAGGTATTTCTATGTTTTGAAACCCATACATATATTCACATATATATCTTCCTAGACTTCTTACACAGAATCTGTATGGCTCAGGAAAGTCAATACAAATGATTTCCTTTTAAATATATTATCTTTATGTAGGTAGGCATTGAGAGTTTTCCCAGGAACCTCTACCGAGGATTAAGGTTAGAGGGGAAAATGTGTACTTAATAACACAAAGACCTGTGTGGGAAATTGTGCTATAACACTAAAAAAGCTTGTAGCCAGTGTTCCAAATAAGGAATTCCAGCTTCCGGTACACTTACCTCATCTAATTGATACTAATGCTTTTCTTCTGCTGTCAGAACTGAGCACAGAATATTCAAGTGTTGACTAAAGAGGACAAAATGTAAAGTCAGGAAAAAAGGATCTATGATACCCATCTTACCTTATTCTTCCTCCAGCTAATGATTGGAAATCACTTTAACACAGAATTTCACTGAGGCTCCCCCTCAAAAGATAAAGGTTTGTGCTGGCAAATAGAAGATCACTGTCATGAAGAAGACCGCTAGACATTCTAGCGGGGCTGCATCCAACTGTAATTTCTACATTTGTCAAAGCCTATTGACTACCCCCCCACACCTCCATATTGTTTTCAAAGAACTTTGATCATCCTTGAAAACGCCAGTCATCCCGCTAAGTCTAAACCACAGGGCGTTTTGTTTCAAAGGCTGTGCATTATTGGTATGCTAATTATACACTCCGATGTCTACACTCTCAGCCATCATCTTCCAGCTCTAATAAACTGCACTTTAATTGCTGAGAAACATTCAAGAAACATTTTCAGGAAGGGCTCTGCTGATGTTAATAAATGGGTAAGGCAAAACACAAATTCCTTTCTAAACACCAGCCTCCGATTTGTATCAAATGGACCTTCCTCATCCTGTTCATGTTAATTAACTACCTCCTTTACCACTTGAGGCCACTTCTTCATGGCCTCTATGGCATCACTCAGAGGTCATTTCAGCAAAGAAGATTCAGCTTGTATGGAGACCAACTATGTCAGCGTAGAGCAACTCACTTTTACTCCTAAATGGATATAAGAGGAAATAAAGTTGGGGGAAGAAAAACCCTAGAAATAAGGGTCTACCTTTAACCACTCTATGCCTTTAGAAAAACATTGTTTTCAACAAAACTGATAAGATTTTTCCAAATGCTGCAGGAAGCCCCAGTGGAGAACCCTGTGGGAGGACGTGCTTGGAAGAGAGAGATAATCAGTGGCTGGGAGTGACGATTTCCAGACAGCCAGGAGAAAATGGATCTATCGTGGTAGGTATTGAAGTGGGACCACCGACCAAGACCAGTCCTGGGATCAGACCTTCTAGGTGTGACTTTCAAATTTTTGTTTGACTTTGTTTTATTCAGACTTGTGGGCACAGGTGGAAAAATATATTTTACATGAAGAACGATAATAAACTCCCCACTGGTGTTTGCTATGGCATGCCTTCTGATTTGCGGACAGAACTAAGTAAAAGGATGGCCCCTTGTTACCAAGGTGAGTGGGACCCAACTCGATGGAGTGACACAAGCAAAGGCTTTCAGTCAGCTTTTCTTTGCATTTTCATTTTTGCCCGCTTAAAGAGGAAGAATATCTTTGATGTACCCATTGTTAACTTACAGTATCCTTCCTCTGTTTAATCTGTATTGTAGCGATAGATACATTAAACAAACATTCTGTGCTTTTGAAAAGCAATTCTTCAGTTTCATTTGAATAATTGTGGGAGCTGGTCGATAACTCTCCAATTTTGTACTAAATTTATTTTCAAATCTGTATAAGCATGTCTAATGCTAGGGAAACAGAGGGTCCTCAAAGTCATGGAATTACATAGAAAATTCTTATTAGAAAGAAAATGACTATATTTTCTGTTTTCCTAGAAGCTTGTAGGAGTCTCTAAAAGGATTCAAGGCATTTGTAAAAGCAAATCCTTCCCACTCCCCTTTCCCCAGCTCATATGTATTTCTTGAAGTTGTAAGGAATTAGTGTCTATAGCAACACGTGGTCCTCAACCTGTGGATCACACCTCCTTTGGGTACAAATAACATTCTCACAGGGGTCACCTAAGACCATCAGAAAACACAGATAATTACATAACAATTCATAATAGTAGCAAAGGTTCACTTATGAACTCTAAACGAAAGATCGGGGCGGGAGAGGGGGTTCGTCACTACAACAAGAGGAACTTTCTTAAAGGGTTTCAGCATTAGGAAGGTTGAGAATCACTGCTCTAAACTTGGAAAACTCTGTCTCATTGGACATCTGTATTTTATGTACAGAACTAACTGAGATTTAGGGACAAATGTCAGCAGCTTTCAAGATGATATTTATAACAGTCAATAACTCTACAACTGTCTTTAGAACACTAAAAATATGAAGAATGCCAGTTTTTTTCTAATGATAAAAATACTGTCATCATCTCCCTTATCATCCAAAAATAACTTTAATTACCTGTCAGCACTTTGAACACATACTTAAATTTACCTACTGATTCTGATCTTTTTAGGTTCTTCCATGTCTGGATTCTAATATTATGGAGAATTCCATGTAATAACTGTTCATATTTTACATTCAAATGCAAGAAGGCAAGAGATGAATATTGAATTTTCAATTGCAATAAAACTCAGTCTGGATTTCTATATATTTATTATTCCCTTTTACCTAATAATTTTATTTTATGTATTTAAACATTTTCCTGTAGGAGTTATTTTTCTAAAATTTATCTATCTAAATTCTTTTAGAAGTTAATATTAGCATAGCCTTATTAGCATAGCACATGAAAATTTATAAAACAAAGGCTTAAGGAAACTGGAAAGAGTGAGAAATCATGGCAGGAAATGCAAATATGTCGATGTAGTAATTTGTCAACAGGAAAAAGTGGTCCTCATCTATTTTTCATAGAAGTTTATGGATAAAAGAGCATCAGGAGAAGAAGCAGGGCTGTGACACTCAGTAAAGTCCCAAAGCATGTAGCACAGGGCTTTGCAGTAAGAGACCTTACATGTCCACAGGGGTCTTGATTCTTTCTGTGAGGCAAAGCAGAAAGGAAGGAATAATCTCAATGAATTAATGTGACAAAACCAAATATCCTCCAGCAAAAGAGTGTGATTGGAGTCTTATCTTATGCCATACATACAAGTAAACTCAAAATGGAATAAAAACTTAAAGGTGAAGGTGAAGCCCCCAGCCCTGGAACCCCTGGTCACAGAGAAAGTAATGATTTCCTGGAAACCACAACAAAAGCTTGAGCTAGAGAAGGAAAGGGACAAGTGGCAGTAAGCCAAGCAGCAAAGCTTCTGCATAGCTAAGAGAGTCGTCAAGTGAGTAGAGAGAAAGACTGGGGAATGAACCAGGCACACACAAAGATTCTCAGATGTGGAGATCTTTACACAAGTATATATGGAATCTCGTCAAAGAGATAGCACAAAACCAGTAACCTGATTACATATCAGTAAAACCAAGATCTTTTCTCTCCAATGAAATAGAGAAAGGGTTGATGGTTTTATGAAGGGGGTTGGTGTTACTAACAATCACGGAATGCATATCAAACCTGGAAAGAACACCTCTTACCTGTTGAAATGACTGTTTACCAAAAAGATAAGAGGTAAAAGCTAGCAAAGGTGGTATGAGTGCAAATTACTGCAGCAGCATCATGAGAGACTCTACAGAAGCCTCTCAAGATAGAGAAAATAGAAACTCCACACAACTCCATGGTCCTTTCAGGAGTCTGCAAGTAAAGGACTTGTGGGTGGTGTGTGTATATGCACATACATGTAATGGAATGTCATCTTGCTTTAGTAAGCCGTGCCCTTTGGGACACCAAAGATGAATACGGAGAATACTGTAAACCAGGCACAGAAAACAATACACACTCAATCACATTTATATGTGAAACCTAAAAATACTAAAAACAGGGGAAGAGTGGCAAAGTGGTTGGGGATGTGGGAGATGGAGCATGATAAGGAGGTATCTATCATACAACACTGAGTTCTGGTTTTGTCAGAGAATGAATCTAGCAACGGAATATACAGGATGCAACGTGACAGCTTATTGTGGGGTTTTGCCAAGGATGTAGATTGCCATTGTTTTGACCACACACAGATAAAAAGTCACCATGAAGAGAGAGGATATTAAGTTGTGCAAATTCTAGGTCTTGTCCTTTCACTCATTGGTTCATTTTAACTTTTGATATATGTTGCAAATCCTTCCCATGAAGATAAAACAGAGAGAGAAATACCTTTAATTATGATTCATGATGATAATTTGAAGGTTAATACAGGAGACCTGAATGGTCTTAAATAATGACAACTACTATTATTTTCAAAAGGAGATCGTAAGATATAGATCTTAAGAGTCATGTTTGTGAAGCCCTCTGAGAAAAATAAAACTATGGCGAATGGTCATTATCATAAAAATTAAACCTGAACAATTAAAAGACTGAGTCAGATGGATTTAAGTTCAAGTCCAGCCTGGGCTTTACAGCCAAACTCTGTCTCAAGGTATATAGTTCCAATTTATCTAAACCAATACTGAATTTCTGTTTTAGATTTTGTGAGAAAATTTGGAGAAAATTTTGCATCGTGTCAAGCTGGAATATCTAGTTTTTACACACAGGTAACAGCTTAATATTAGCTCCAGTGATTTTGTATCTGTGCAGAAGCTTAATTCTGGGGTTTCTCTAGACTTACTGAGTAACATTTAAGTAATCTTAAGCTGTAGACTATTATTACCATGTTTATATGATTGTTTTACATGTAATTATAGAAAATTGTAATTTTGTAAATTGTAAAATTCTAAATGACCAATACTATACAGGATCAATTAAAATCCACACTCAAGATTATCTCCTCTACTGAGGATTTAGTGGAAATCTAAAGTAGCTAGTTATTTTCTTTTTGCTAATTTCAAAGATGAACACATCCATCCAAGTAGGTTGTTTTAAATCACTAGTGGCAAGTGAAGAAGATACATGAGTCCTTTTTACATTAAATTGTGATGGTAGTGAGGTACTCTTGAAAACCAGAGAGAATTCCAAACTCTTCTTACTACATAAAACTCAATTATATCTTGTCCTCAGTTTAAATAATAATTAATAATAACTAATAATAAATGTTGCATGTTTTCTCAGAAACCCATTAAAATCTCATAAATTTTTTCAAGACCATATCATTTTGGGTTTACTCCCACATGTTAACATGTCGTAACAATTCTTTCTTTAGTCTCTATTGAACTGACGACACTGAAAGTTCAGAGTTACTTAGAGAATATACTATATGTCAATTGGGTTTGATTGCTATGAGTTGTTATGCAACAGAGGCAAGAGCTTGCTCCTTCCCTCCTTTCTTCCTTCCTAGTTAGGATAAAATATGCCCTAAATTTCACTAGCCTTTTTATTATCTGAGCAGAAATTGTTAGGGACACTATTCAGTGATTTTTGCAAATTAAAATCAATTAAGCCCCCTTTACTCTCTGGTAACACATGATTATCCTGGTAATGAACCCTAATGAATTACACACAGATGATTGTCTTTCACTGGCCCACCTCGCCTTGGTCCCCAAAGCCTATTCTAGTGTCTAATGGCCCTACCTTTGATAGTTGAAACCCACTGGTCAATGTGGACAAAATTCCAGAGCTTGTTCTCTAAAATTCTATTCTTAGCTTTTTTGGCTATTTAACATATGGTTTTAAATTAATAAAATGTTCCCATTTTTGAGCTTTAGTATAAAATGCATTTCCTGGTTATTTGCTTAGAATGTTGTATATTTGCAAGGGATTTGGTGCAGTAAGGTTTAACTTTCAAATGATGGTTTCTCTTGCAGGATTTGATTGTGATGGGGGCCCCGGGATCATCGTACTGGACCGGCTCCGTCTTTGTCTACAACATAACTACGAACAAATACAAGGCATTTGTAGACAGACAGAATCAAGTAAAATTTGGAAGCTACTTAGGTACTGTAAAATGTTGACCAACTTAAATTATCTGTGCCTTAGAAATTATATACGCATCTATTGGGCAGTAACAATTAGGTATATATTAGAGACTGTCTCAATTAAGCATAAAGCCAATAGCATTTCATTAACTGTATTTATGCTGGTGTAAGTAACTACAGCTGTCATCCCTGTGTCCTTATGTAGGAACTGTTGAATGCTTACTCTATCTCAGGAAGCCCCCACCCTCACCCCTCCACAACCAATTCCTTTTATTTTTCTCCTCTCCTTCCTTTATTTCTTTTATCTCCCTCTCCGTCTCCCTCTCCCTTTCCCTCTCCCTCTCCTTCTCCACTCTTTCTTTTCTGTTTTCCAAGAATCTCATGATATAGCCCTAGTTGGCCTCTGACACATGAGTGCTAGAATTAAAAGTCTGTGACACCTCTCCTGGCTCGTAGGAAGTTTTTAGGCTAACTCTGTATTAATTCATTCATTTAAACACATGTCTTTGAATATATGTGCATTTTTTCTTAGACTAGCAAATGAAGACCAAAGGATCCTAAAGGAACCTCCCAGTTGATGGAGAGCATTATGACAAATTTCTAAAAATTATCATTTTGGCTTTTTCCTTGTAGAAGCTTTGTTTTTAAGATTATCTTGAATTGTTTCTCAGAGCTTAACAATTTTTATTGTCCTTTTCTGCCTCCTCCTCATTGTCATTTCCCAAGTCAAGAATATCATATTTGTCACCTATATTTCTACAAAATACAAATTTTGTAATGTTGTTTCCTTTATAGGAAAGCACATATGTTTTGTAGATTTTTCATTTGTTTGTTTGTTTTTTATTTTTGAACAAAGTATAGGCTTATTTGACCCATATGTGCTTTAAATGCGAACATTTTGTGCTCAGAAAGGACACTAATAAAACAAGTAATATATTATTATCATTCCAACAGAACTCATAAAGCATTCCCTTAGGTGACTGAGCTTGAAGTATTGTAGGAAATGTAGGCAACTTTATGTCTCATCGTGTAAAGTTATATCTTTATGTAAAGTCAGCGAAATAGAAAGATTGCATGAAAGGTGTAAAGATTGTCGTTTGAAAGCTCCAGAGTTTTGTGTACTCAGATGTTGCAACTGCAATCCTGGAAGACCATTGCTAATCATACTGCACAGGGAATAACAGGTCAAGTGTCAAGATTGAGAGTTTGGGAATTCAAATTTATACATACATACATATATATATATATATATATATATATATATATGTGTGTGTGTGTGTGTGTGTGTGTGTGTGTGTGCGTGTGCATGTGGTGTGTTTGTGTGTGTGTGTGTGTGTGTGTTTAAATTGCTTAGATGACCGTTTTAAGTTAATATAAACGTTTTTGAGGTTCTCCCTAAAGTAGTTATTTTGGATAGTTTTGGTTACCTCCATGCAGAGTTAGAAAAGCATATAACTGCTGTGAACGATGAGCGTCATATGTTTCTCTCCTTTTATGAAGGCTACTCAGTAGGAGCTGGTCATTTCCGAAATCCACATACTACCGAAGTCGTGGGAGGAGCCCCTCAACACGAACAGATAGGAAAAGTAAGACGTTCCTTTTTTCCCTCTCTGTGTTTCTTCACAAAGCCTTGAATAGATTACATGAGTCACATGTTGAAGGGACACTGTAACATATAAGATGAGAATGATGAGTGATATATTGCATCAGTTGAATCTGCCCAAGATTTATTTATAGCTCTCAAAGAAATTTAGCTGGAAAACTTTAAGGGGACTCATATAACTTAAATGAGGCTTTGCTATGAGTAAATTGATAATATATAGATAACAACTTATAGATAATATAATATGATAATAAATAATAAGGCATAATTATAGATGCCCAGAGAATAAATGTACTGGTTATTATTTAATAAGAGGGAGTTGAGACAGGTAATGCTTCATGTAAGACTAGAAAGAATAGAATAAAGTAATTCTAGTTCTGGATTTTTCTAGTTTGCTACACAAGTATTGGGCACTCAATTTTTTTTTGGTACACCTTTTTCTTTTTCTTTTCTATGGGATCCAAAAGTTGGTTCCTGAGACGATAGTGTTTCAAGTCAGGCATATCAATATAAATATTAATATTATATATCACTCTTAAAATTTATAGTGGTAACAATTTTATTAAACACTTGATATTTTATGTTTGTCAAGTTACATCTTGTAGAGATTGATATTTTGATTAAAAAATAGGTTGAGTTTGATAAGAAAGTAAATGTCTTTGAATTCTTTCCCCAATTTTAGGCGTATATATTCAGCATTGATGAAAGCGAACTGACCATCGTATATGAAATGAAAGGTAAAAAGGTAAATACGTTGCTGCCTATGGGGTTGCTGAGGGCTTCTGTGACTAGCGCCACATGTTCTCACTGCGCATGTGCTTTGCTTTGGAACAGCTTGGCTCTTACTTTGGAGCTTCTGTCTGTGCGGTGGACCTCAACGCAGATGGCTTCTCGGATCTCCTTGTTGGAGCGCCTATGCAGAGCACCATCAGGGAGGAAGGAAGAGTGTTCGTGTACATCAACTCTGGCATGGTATGTCTGATAGTCCCCAAACAGGAAGCCATTCGTGAATTATAATTCAGATTGAGGGCTGGAGAGATGGCTCAGCCGTTAAAGGCTAGGCTCACAACCAAAAATATAATTCAGATTGAAACTGCTCTTGTTTCAGAGTTCTGAGCCAGTGTGTTCGTGTACACACGTGCATGGTGCATGTGCTTGCATGCTTAACCATGCCATGATACATATGTGGAGGTCACTGGAGTTCAGGCCTCTCTTTCTACTGCATGTTCCTGAGATCCAATTTGGATCACGAGACTCATTCATAAGCACTCTTTATCCACCAAGAAGTTTAGTCAGGTCAAAGATAAAGTCTTAAGCTTATTTGATGGACCAAAGTAGAATTTCTACTGCTGTATTGATGCTCTGAAAAGGAAACAGATGGAGCATAAAGGGAATCTATGTGCACAGCTTTCATGAGCAGTAATTAAAATTTCCTTTAGTTTAATTTCCATACAAATACAATTTGGAGAATGGTTTTTGCAGATACTTCGAAATGGATGTTTGTATAACTCAATAATTATTGTCCTTATATAATTCAGTAAGTTACAAAATGTCTGTTATTAGGAAGAAATGAAGCATTCAATGTTTTCAACATCTTGACTTGCAAACAGAAATAAGGTGTGTTGATGAAATATTATTACACACTCCATTTGGATTAGATTCTAAAATAATCTGAGGTTGGCATCATTTATTCTGAAGTGGCTACATTGTTTAGTCAGATAGTTACTGAGTATCATTCAGTTTTAAGTCGTGAGAAGTATTTAGTCCTTTAGTTTGAAAATGAGAGTGGGCTTTTAAGAAAACAGGTTTATTTCCTAGGACACAACGTCTTTTAGTCGAGGTTTAGCCAAGTGCACTTGTAATCCTGCTTACTCGAACTTTTCAGAGAATTTAATAAGTGTTCATTTCCAATGTCCTGCTGTACTCTATACAATGCAAAAGAAAGGGCTTGCAGTCTTAGAGGCGTGGGAGTCCTAAAGTTCTGAATCTAGACTAGAGGGTTACATATGCACAGGCTCCCTAGACTCTCTCTAAACTAAAACATATTGTCCTCTGGGTAGGGATCTCTTAGATCTCATTAATGGCTGCATGCGAACAACATTGTACCTCATTCCACACCTCCCCTTCACAGATGGCCTTCCTTCTACTCACTTGCCCTTAGTCAGCAAGTATCTTTCATTTCTCCCTTGTGGCAAATACCTGGTACATTTCTCTGAATGAGGAAACATTTAAAAGAAATAGTGTACCTAAAAATCATGTTAAAGTAAAGGAACATTTCCCCCCGCTGAAATCTCAGGCCATCCAAATATGCAAACAGATAAAGGGAATGCTGAGAAAGCAAAGGATGGGTCTGCTCACCAGGCTTCCCTTCCCTCCGATTACCCAGAAGCACTGCTGTTGAATACTGAAACCAGCTCAGCACCTGGTTTTCACTTTTAAATCCCACAGTGTGGATTTCTCTTCTTCTCCTTGCATTTTATCCATTTCTAAACTCTGAAATGGCACTAGCCATGAAGCAGCCTAACATTTCCTTTTCCTCGTCTGCCAGAACCTCTGCTAACATGGGAGAGGACTCATCTGTTTCGTTTACCCTTGTTGTTTCATGGCCCATACAAGTCCTAGACAGGCAGACACTTCAGAATTATTGTCAATGAACTGAAAGAAAGAAGGTTACTTGAAGGACTCGGGTTTTGACCTAATCTATTAAATCGCTCTCAGGGGTCCCCAGTGAGCACTTAGCTGCCATTCTTGATGACTGTAGGATACTTGAACAGGAGCAATTACCACTTACTCCTGGAACTCTTCTAAATCAGCATTGTCTTGAGGTTTAAGCATTGTGTGTCTTCACTGAAGCCCCATCTCTTCCTTTGAATCCTTTCCTGAGGAGCCCGCCCATCTTATCCTTCACTCCTTGGATGTAATTCCATGCCATGTAAATGGTAGTGATTGCAGCTATAGAGATAAATTTAAGTTTTCAATTCATTTAGAACAAAAATGGCCCTTTAAAAAAGCTGACAACAATCCCAATCGTGACTCCTGAATTTTAGGATTTGGTGAGATGCCAGTCAAGGAGGAGTCACCGGAATGCAACGTGGTACATGGCAGGTGATAAGTACTTTCAAAGTAGACATTCTTTACTTTGACCAACAGTATTTCAAGGAAGAAATAGTATTTGAGACAGAGAAAAAAATAGGAATTTTCTGTTATGAAGAAAAGGTGAAGGTGACTTGGTAAAGCATTGAATGTGTGTTTGTGGAATGAAGAGTAGATTTACCTGAGAAGAGAATAAGACCTGTGAGCACTACATGGAATTTGTTTTTCAAATGTGGGATTGGAATGATCAGAGCTCATTATCACAGCATAATTAGACAGCTCATCCCATATATAATAACTGCTCACTTTTGATTTCCAAGATGAGGGTGGACCAGTGCATTGCTGTTTGGACGTTTCCAAAAGGCCACTTGAGTCATGTCACCTGTTATCTCAGAGACCTCCCCTGGCTTCCTATGGTTTCCTTCAGAAAGAGTAAATTCCCCCTTTTAATCCAATTGCTGTATACTGTAGGACAGCAGTTTGTCTTTTGTTATTGTGTTCATTATATGTTTATTAATTAATAAATATATGGCAGATATTAACATTTATGTCTAACTTACACATGTAGCTATTTTGCTGAACATTTTTTTTCTGTACATCGCCACCACACCTTCCTTGCAGTAGCCACCTTGCACACCTCTGAGTGACATCTCTCTCAGATCATCTTTCCTTCCTGGAAGTCCTTCCTTGCTTCAGTTAGAATTATTTTCCTTTCTTCTCATTAGTGCAAAGCTGTTTGTACTTGTAGGTCATGCCCATGCTTGTATAAAGCCCATCTTGTATCTGTGGTTCTGGAGGAAACAGTGATATATATATATATATATATATATATATATATATTCATTCCTCCTTGGCTGCTTTCACTGGTTCGCTCTGTCCAGTGCATTGTCTTTAGCAAGAGCTCAATAAGTGTTTGTTAAATTGAATTATCAAAATGATTTATTGGATTTTCAAAGCTAGGGATCATGAGTTCGACCATTTTCCATGTCCTCTGAGCTCTAATCATGCTATTATATATGTTGACTTAATAAATATTTATTGAATTGAACTGGGATGTGTGTACTGAAGCTCTGTCTGTGGTTTGACGCATTAGAAAAATCCATATCCAATTATAGCAGTAAATCACGTGTCCGGTTGCCGGGCGGTTTTGTAATGGCACCTTTCTTTCCATTCCTGTCTAGGGAGCTGTGATGGTTGAAATGGAAAGAGTGCTCGTCGGAAGTGACAAATATGCTGCCAGGTTTGGGGAATCCATAGCAAATCTTGGCGACATTGACAATGATGGCTTTGAAGGTAATTAAAAATCTCTGACTTGGTACTTAATTTCCATGCTTAAAATAGTTCAAGGAAGCAAATGTGATCGTAGTTTTGAGCTGTTTGCCTTTTTGTTGAAAGGGGGACAAGAATGATATGCCACCGAGATTTAGATAATCTTATGTCAGTTATTGATCTTTAACATGGTTAATTAGAGTGGGATATTCAAAGCATTTTATTGATTCTAAAGGTGTCATTGATTATAAGTAGCATCACTCTTTTCTCATCTCTAAAATGATGCCTATCGACTTTTGATATCCATCTTTTCTCTCTTTTAAAACGATCCTGATATTGGAGAGAAAGCATGAGGGGTCTATATCATTGGACCATGGTATTTAACTAGCAGTATAGTTCAGAAACTGACCAAACCCAACTGAGTCAGGTGGCGAAGGGGGAGCGTGCTCTGGTGATCACTTCTATGCCAGGAACACTGTCTGGAGCTGCATTGCTATAGGATCTGGAAAGACCCCAGTGAGAGTCACAGCGTTGGTGAGAAACAGCCATGAGAGTCAAAGGAGTGGCTATCCACCAACTGATCCTGAAACATTTATATGATTAAATAAATGGCACTGTCTTAACCATGCATTCTACCCTGGACATCAGGCTTGCTTCCTCTATACCTGTACCCCCTTAGCCTATTACTGGGAGTTAACTGATCCCATGAAACTGCACACATAGGATAGTGTGTGTAAGGGAGAGTGTACCATTTCCCAGAGTGCAACAGCTTCCTACAATTCAGGAAGTAAGTGTTCATGTTTTCATGGCTCGGAATTGCATCTTCTTGATACTGTCATTGGTAATGAAAATATGGTTTGCATTAAATAACAGGCAAAAATTACCATCGTGGTTGTGAAAAAATTCAGACAATTTTCATGAAAATACACTTTCTATTCTTTAGATATCAGTTAAAATAATTAAAAATGTTGTACGTTATTAAATACATTAATATGCCCCCATAGAGTCATGCGTTATAACATGACGTGTTCTTGTAGCTATGGAATGTTATTTTTCCTCATTCATGTCTCATGTATTTACATCACTTAGGCAATGAGATGAGTCAGCATGTTTTCCACCCCAGTGTCATAAATTCAACATTAATCACAATAAATTCATTCTGTCATTATTTTACAAAACAAGGCATTTTTCTGAAATTCTATTTTGTATGTGTGTGGTCTCTAATTACCACCACTGGAAGAATTGACTTAGAATCCATTTTAAAGTAATAAAAAAGTCTAGACTTTCAAAATTAAGGTTCTTCTGGTCATACAATCTCCTGTTATAACATGCCAGATGCTGTTACATGCAGTTGACATGTTGCATCCTTGCATACCGAGCATGTTTGTCTCTGAGTGTTCTCTTTCCATAAATGGGGAAGTAAGACACATAGATGAAATACTGGGGATTTACAGAGTAGCGGGGTACAGCAACAGAGTTGAGGCGGGTGTCACGAGGTTGGTCTGCAGCCCCTGTATGCTTCACTATTATAAGAGTGTGCTGCAAAGCCACCCACTCTGTTATTTTTCCTTGCAGGACTATTAGGGCATAATCCTGAAGACTATGAAGTTAGTAATTTATTCTGGAAGAGTGGTTGGGTTTCCTTATAAGAAGGAGTTTTTACATTATGTCACATGCTTTCAGAATCACAAAAGCTAGTTTTCCAAGTTCATTCTTTGCATCGAGAGTGTCTAACATTTCCACTATTTAAATCCAACAGATATTGCTATTGGCGCACCACAAGAAGATGACTTGCGAGGTGCTGTCTACATTTACAATGGCCGAGTAGATGGTATCTCCTCTACATACTCACAGGTAAGATACTATTCAGTCTTCCACAGGGTACTGGTGATTAAGTACCCTCATTATTCAACTGGTAATGTGGACTTGTTTTCTCTCTGAAATACTTACCATTTTTATTTTACCGTATAATATTGGTAAGTGGTCTTATTTTAACTCTCGGATTTCCATTAGTGTTCCAATCCATTCACATTCTTGTCTTTATGTGTGACAACATATCTATGTTCTCAAGGCAATGGCTATTCTATTCCAAGTTTGCCCACTTAGATATCAATTGTTCTTCCTTACAGATAAAGCTTTATGCTTTACAGAGCTAGCACAGGGAGCAAAATGCGTTCCTAAGACCATGTTTCTTTCCATGTATAGTCGTTAAACTAATACCATCTTAATATAATTTTGTGACAAGACTCTCATTTCAGTTCTATATCTTGACAACTCAGGGCATTTCAGTGTAGAAAAAGACCTTTTTTCCAAAGATTTACTAGCTAACATTATTTTGCTGAAAGTAAGAGTGGGCAAATGACCTTCTAAATTTAATGTAAAAGTTAGATATACGTCAAGTCAAAGATACCGATGTTTTTCTTGCTATGAATAGCACCAACGTATTTCTAATTCAGTGTGTGAACATGAAATTAAAAAGATGGAGCAGACTGAAGTATGGACTGTTCTTAAATGGGAAGGGGCGATCTGTCAAAACCAGCAGGTTTTCATCAGATATCTGAATACTAAAACATGATAAGTAGTAATAAACACTTGTTTTCCAAACTCTATTTATTAATGTTGGTTATGGAAGTAAATACAGAACTTGAAAAAATTTCAAAGACATGAAATAAGTAATTGTTTTGGAAACCCTAAAAATTATCCTGTAAAATACTGCCTTTTTCACAGCATAAAGTTTTAGTAACAAAATAGATTTCAGGTGTTTTTAAAGGTGGGAAACTTTACCTATCTTAAAGTGTTTTATTTATCTAGAATGCATTTTCTTAGTCAATGTGCTAAGGTAAGTCTGAGAAGACCTAAGCTAAGAGCTTGGAAATAATTAGATATTCAATAACTTTCCCATCAAAATCACACAAATACACGCGCGTGCGCGCGCACACACACACACACACACACACACACCCTCTTTATTTTCCCCAGAGAATCGAAGGACGTCAAATCAGCCAGTCACTAAGGATGTTTGGACAGTCTATCTCAGGACAAATTGATGCAGACAACAATGGATATGTTGGTGAGTAGATATGTCACTTTCAGGACTGGCAGGTGGAAGCCCTTTTGTGGGATGCTTTAGTGTGCACACGGAGAGCCAATATGAAGGATTTCAGGTTACTCGTAATTGTGTTCTTGAGGAAGAAAGAAGTAGCGAGGAATTCAATCAAATGTGATGAAAAGCAAGGAGAAATCCGTTTTGAAGGACGTGAAAGGGGTCTTCTGGAGGAATGCTTCAGCTCGAAGCCTTACGTTTGGTTTGGCAGCCTAGCATGCAGCCTCTTTGCTTTCTTGTAAAAACATTGCTGCTGCTACTTCTGAGTGAATAGAGTCAGACAAATGGTGAAATGGATCTGAGGATGCTAGCTTGCCTCTCCTGATTACATTTCTGTAAAGGTTGGTTTGATACAGTTGAAACGTGATTTGCAGTTCAGCATTTGTAGCTGCAAGGTAATTCTCTTTAACTAATAGTGATCGTTAATCTACCCTGTTGTTTTTTTTCTTTTTTCTTTTTTTTTTATTCTGCAGATGTAGCGGTTGGTGCATTTCAGTCTGATTCTGCAGTGTTGCTAAGGTGAGGTTGATGTATTAAGCTCCATAATGACAGTTGGGCCTAAATGTAGAGAGTAGGCAGCAGGTTTTAAAAGAAATGGCTTTGGTGGGGCTCCTTTTGGTATCCTGAAGTTTTATTATTAAACATTGGGATATTTTTTCTCACTTTGCTTGGATATAATTAAACAGATCATCAGATAAAACTAACGGTTTTATATGTTTAAGTGAAAATTTCTCTTAATCTGTACACAAAATATAATCAAGCACATATGTACACGCTACGAAGTGAGCGTTTTGATGACACTGCTCATTTGTTGAACAAATGTAATTACTGTCTTTAAAGTAAGATTATTCTACATCTGATACTAATAATCATATTGCCTTCTTAGGACACGGCCTGTAGTGATTGTTGAAGCATCTTTAAGCCATCCTGAGTCAGTAAATAGAACAAAATTTGACTGTACTGAAAATGGACTTCCGTCTGTGTGCATGGATCTTAAACTGTGTTTCTCATATAAGGGCAAAGAGGTCCCAGGCTACATCGGTAAGCACACCCCACAGAACTAATGCCACCCTTGAGCATACACTCATTCTTTAATCCAGGAGTCAATTGTGTGCCCTCATTGTCCATTATCGTGAGCATTTGACATTTCTTTAGGGCAGAATAGAATAATCTTTTGTGTGTACCTCTTGTCTGTCTGTTTTTGTTCTCAAGTTGTTCTAACCAGTGTATGAGGCACAAAGGAGGCTTAGTGTGTATTTCAAGAGGCACAGCTAGGGTCATCACTTGCTGAATTAATTTAAGGTGAATCCTCTGTGCTTAACCAGTGAAACCTTCAGAATCCAAAGAGGGCACCACAGCTCCTGCTTTGCAGGGATCCTTTTGAAATGTCTTCATTGCTATTACTGCCTTTTTAACAGTAATGGAGAGGGGACATGGAGCCTCAGGGATGCTATGCAGGTGTTACAGCACTGAATTACACCCTCAACACTACTGAGCTCGGAAAATCTGGAGCTAGCATAGGTATGAAGGAATAAGAGGCACGGGGTTGTTTTCTAAAGTATATGCTATCCTATTTGAATAATTAAAGATGCTTATCTGGAGGCTAGCCATGGATTTAGTATAGGTAATATGCTGCTACCCTCAGCTCTGAGACCTGTGCTCATTTTCCACTTATAGGGAATTCTTCACTTGCCTGCCATAGAGAATGTAGCAATTGATGGGGATCATCCAAGAGGGTAGTTAAATCAAAGTCTCACACACAGACACAGGCACAGGCACAGGCACAGGCACAGGCACAGGCACAGGCACAGGCACAGGCACAGGCACAGGCACAAGAGAGAGAGAGAGAGAGAGAGAGAGAGAGAGAGAGAGAGAGAGAGAGAGAGAGAATTTAGAATAATTACTAATAAAAGTAGCCCGCAGTAAGTCATATTATACCTGGGATTACTATCGTTTGAATATTAGTCACTTGTGAAATTGATTATGCAATAACATTACAGGCTGCTGTTATATAAACATCACAGAGGCTGCCAATTACTTATAGAGCCAAACTTTTGATATGATATAGAGGTTTCAGTCTGAGCAATTTTGTTATGTAACGTGCACAATGAACCCAGCATCTGTACTTTGAGACTCATTTTTAATAATCTTCTTGAAAAGCTCTGGCCAGAGCTGAAGTAATAAAAAGATGGGCAAACCCTCATCTGGTTATTGGCACCTGGAGAGTGTGACCCCAGAGTGAATTGCACATTAGCATAGACAAGCGGATGGATTATCTGAAAGATACACATGAATGGATGTGGCTGTCTCCTTGTTCTTCCAACTCCATTGAACCAGATATATTTCTTCATGTCTGAAAATGAATATATGAAAGGTAATAATCACAGTGTTCTTATGAAACAGGCTTTAGGACTGTCATCAGATGACTCTGGTAAATAAAACCCACATGGTAGTTTTCTTTGATGAAGCCATTTTGTTCTGCCCCTTGATGGGAAGGTATTTGTAGTCCCTCCTTCTTTACCTTTGCTTTGGACTCAGGTGATAAATTTGAAGATGGCTACTTTAGTTGCAACTCTCTCTTGCTCTCTAGGTATTAAATGATGGGTGTTGTAATTTTGAATTCAATTGATTTAGACTTTATTTTCTAAAGTATGTGATGGTTGAAAGAGCTATTTGAAAATGAATGTAAGAATAACAAGTTTTATGCATACGTTGTAGGCCAAACATCTTCAAAATTTTGTTTCTTTCAATATATAAATATTAAATGAATGTTGCAGGAAATGTATATATGTCTATATATATGTATATATATATATATATTTAAAATTTTACTTATACATCATTACTCCTATGCAGTGAGGGCAACTCAGTGGAGGACTGCTCTCAAGTCACTTTGTAAAGAGCCCTTTTAGAGTCAGGAAATGAGGCTTACTTCCTTGCTATAATCTGCCTTGATGACTTTATAGCTTTTTAAATTCCCCTCTTCTTTTCTGAGCTGAGGATCTTGTTTTTCAGCTAAATATTAACTATGTCAGATTTTAACCACTCCCCCAAACCACTAGAGTATTTGAAAGAAAGGTTATATGCTTTTCATTTTGCACAGATTAATCCTTGAGGTTCAAACCATGAAGTAAAGTCATAAAGAATGAATAATTGGCAATTGGACTGAATTAGTAAGCCATTTTATAAATGTGTGGGTTATGACCAGTATGTTCATTTTATATAGGAAAATTAAATACAAATATCAAGCTTTCAAATAAGAAACAGAAAAGTAAGGGACCCGTACTATATTTGATATTAGTCGTGTCTCACAGAAGTCATCTATCACACAAGACAGGTTCCCCCTGAGCGATGCTGGAAATCAGGGCTCTATCTACACTTTTGTCATTGGCTGGTGTGTAGACAAATGGGACTCCAAAAGCTTGTACTGTTAGAAATGATTTTGATGGTGTGGTGTTCACATTCTTATATGTGAAAAGATAAAGGAAATAACTAAAGATTTTAATAAAGAAAACTGGGGAAGTTAATAATTTTTATTTTATTAAAAATAATTTTAAAGAGTATTTTATTTCTTTTTTTCGTACTGCAGTTTAACTGTTTAAATCTGAACTAAGGAAAGAACTTGGCCTACTAATTCAGTGTTTCCTGGTTGACATGTAGCTGCTAATACCTCGGTGCCCTAAGAACGGATGATAGTCACGGCTCTTTCTCTGTTTTGGCAGTTTTGTTTTACAATGTGAGCTTGGATGTGCACAGGAAGGCCGAGTCCCCGTCAAGATTTTATTTCTTCTCCAATGGGACTTCTGACACGATTACAAGAAGCATACGAGTTTCAAGCAGTGGAGAGAAATGTAGGACACACCAGGCATTCATGCGGGTAAGGGAAGCTACTTCCTGTGAAATATAGACACCCCCATATAGACACCCCCATTGTCCGTGCCGTAACAACTTACTGTGTGTTTATGGGTTGCTAGCTTCCTGTCCCGGTTAAAACATTAAGCAGGATCAAGCTGGAAGTCGCAAAGTCCACTTCTGGATGTATTTTTATCTTTCTCTGTCATATTTGTCTGTGTCCGTGCATCCAGAGACTTGCCTTTCCCTTCCTCTGATTGCTGTTCCCTGTGCTCTGGACCCGCTCACTCGGAAATGTGCCTGTGTCATTCTGCAGAGCCTCAGACCTTTGCTGTGGTGTGTCTGGGGTCTTGGAGCAGGGCGGATGTTCCTTTGCTTTTCGTGACCTCAGCTAGGCAGACGTCAGCGCGAATGTGTTCGGGTTGTTTATCCCCACTGCAGCTTTGTGGGGGTGTCAGTGGGAGCTTGTGCAGTTGTGGCTTGGTAAGGCTCGTTTGTGGGCCAGGGTGACAGCTCTTGTGATGGTTTGGGGGTGGATAATCCTGCCGAAGCACTGTGAATTTCATGCTTCTTTTATTAAAACACTCATTCTCAAGCCGAGCATCGTGCTCCTGGTTAAATTTTAGTATATGAAGCTGTGTCAGGGTCTTTTCACTAGGGAAGCATGTATTTCATCAGAAAATCTATTGTCACCAGAAAGGCAAACTGTTCCTAGGAGCCCTTTCTGGGACGTGAAATAGTAGACTCAGCTTAGAACTTAGTATTCCCTAAGATACTATTCCAGGAAAGGTAAGCAAGCACCAAGACCGGTACACTGCCTTGCCAAGAACACTAATCTCCAGGCCATTTCCCCATCTCCCTTCACAGGGCTTATTGTGCTAGAATAAAGCTATAAGAGGAGGTCAGAGCTAAACACATAAACTGGTATTCATCAGATACGTGGTTTGGATACGAGAGGTTCTTTTATTTTCTTCCTTCACAGATGTGTTTTGACTTCTGTTAGTCAATTACAGAGAAAGGCTGAGGCCATTTTCAGGGCAATACGAAGACCAGCATTAGATGTTCTCAAGGAAACAGGTTGTGTTTAAGTTACAAAAATAGCAGCAAATTGAGCTTGGTTTATTTTGTCCTGTTCCCTGCTGTTGTTCCTACGAATAAAGGATCAGATCATCCAAATTGTACATTTTCTTCAGAGCACATTTGGAGCAGAATTAGAGCTTAGCAGAGGCTTTCATAGTCTATTTCATGTATCCCTCCAGCGTTACCATGACTTTTATGATAATGGGGTGCACTGTTGACTATAGGCCCTATCATGAATGTTGTTGTTGTTGTTGTTGTTATTATTATTATTATTATTATTGCTAGAGAGCAATGGTAATGGGCTAGGAAGACTCTCCAGCATTTAATTGCATCCCAAGTCCTCCTACACTATAGCAAATTTAATTATAGTATCTAGTGATGAGATGGGATATGCACCATGTAGAACTTTAGTCACGGTTTGCTCCTTTTTTTTCCTTTCCTAAGTTACATAAGCAACTTCAACTTTCATTTTCAGAAACCCAGAGAAGATATAGGGACTACTGAAGTAGCAGGTTCAGCTTTGAGTTCTGCCAAGGAGCTGTAGCTAATACGTCAGAAGGGAGTACAGGTGTCAAGAAGTGCAGTCTCTCACCCCTGCCTCTCTGGTTGCCCACACCATTAGGAAAGATCGGCATTCTAATTCTTCACAGTTTAAAGCACAAGACAGCAAAATCCAAAATCTCTCTCTCTCTCTCTCTCTCTCTCTCTCTCTCTCTCTCTCTCTCTCTCTCTGTCTCTCTCTCTCTCTCTCTCTCTCTCTCTCTCTCTCTCTCTCTCTCTCTCTCTCTCTCTCTGTCTCTCTCTCTCTCTCTCTCTCTCTCTCTCTTTTCCTGATGAAGCAGAGAGGAAGATGGGCAGTGGTCAGGTTGACTGACTAGTTCTTGTGTTCTGTAAGAGATGTCCAGTATCAGACTGTGTGCATTTGACCTAGAGCCCCTCAAAATTCAATATGATAACACTTCCTGATATGGTATTCAGGGGCACTAGTGAGGTAGCTGACTTGGTAACTTGTTGACAAGGACTAGAGTTTAGATCCCAACATGTATTAGTCAGCTCACAACCTCCTATGAGTCCAGTTCCAGGGGATCTGACATTTTATGGCCTTCCATGATCATCATGTCTCTCTCTCCTTCCCTCTCTCCCCCCTCACAGACACACACACACACACACACACACACACACACACACACACACACACACAGATGCACGTATACAGACACACACACACACACTCTCACACACACACACGAATATACAAATAAAAATAAATTTTTAGTGTTTTCACACTCAGTACACTCAGCATTCACAGGAGGTATCCCCACTAGGAGATACCAATTAAATCTCAATTTTTCACTAAGCTCTCTGGGTGCCACTGGGTGTTTATTAAATATATTGTGTCAGCTTCTGTTTGAGACACTTACACATTCTCAGTGAAGACAAAGTAACAAGATCACTACCTTCCTGTAGTTTCTAGGCTAGCAATAAGAGACAAAAGCATGCTGGGAAAGAAACCTCGAGCATTCTAGACGCTTATGCAGATAAGGGAAAGCATGTAAAGGAGGAGCAGAGTTCAGGAGAGGGAGAGATAGAGGGAGAGGGGGAGAGAGAGAGAGAGAGAGAGAGAGAGAGAGAGAGAGAGAGAGAGAGAGAGAAAAGGGAAAGTGGAGAGGAAGAGGAGAGACACTGGGTTGGCAGATGGACATAGTTAAAATACAATATACCTAAGAGGAGGGCTCATTTAGAAGGTGACATCTAAGTAAAGACCCAAGGGGTGAGGGTGTTTCCCATGCAAAAATGCAAGGCAGTGAACCCTGAGTTCAATTTATGTCAGCAATATGTGTAAGTTCCTCAAACAACATGCTGGACTGTAGCTAGAGCCATTCACTGCATGGGCCTGCAGAAGCTATGGAGATCCGCTGTTTGGTCAAGTACAAGCATAGTACATGTGTGGCTGGCTTGGGAATCATATTCCGAGAATCTCAGATATAGGAGCAGAAGGTTCTGGGAGCTAGGTTTAAAATACTTCAGGACAAGAAGGTGACAGGTTGTTTTAGGGGACAATAGAGAGGTGAGGTAGACTAATGAAATGAAGCTTGGGATGGAGGGAATACTTGCAGACAGACCTGATGGGATCTGTGAGTTTTTCTCTAGTGGGATGGAGATTTATGGCAGAAATTTGAGCAGAGTGTATATGACTTCAGTATGAAAAGCACTCTGCCTGCTGTGAAGAGAGTATCGATGGATCATAGGTTGCAAGCACTGACACAGAAAAGACTACTGATATCACCAAGATCAGAGTGATGTTTCCATCAGAGGTGATTGAAGACAAATTCTATGCCATTTACTAACGTGCTATGTCAGACACCTGAAGGAGAGTCATCAAGACGAGTACAGAGTGGTTAGCCCAAGCAACCAGATACATCATTTCTATAAACTCAGAAAAAAAAAGCACTGCAAAAAAACCACAACTTTTACTTGGAACATTCTATTGTGCAGTTGTGAACTTGCTGAGAGGGAAACATATTTAACTTCTCAAATAAACATCAGTTAACCATTGGCATATGCTGATCTATACTTGGAGAAAGGCCACAGGAATGCCTGTCATCATCAATATTCTGAAATCCAGCAATTCAGTGCCTTACGAGTAGACTTGTGTGGTTGCTGAGGTGTAAGAAACAAAAATCATATGGAAATGATTGAGAAAAGATAGCTTTTTTAGGGCCTGGTGAAAATTGGTGTGTGTGTGTGTGTGTGTGTGTGTGTGTGTGTGTGTGTGTGTGTGTGTGTGATTGTATCTTTCTCAGCATGTACTAAACATCAAAGATTTTTACACTTTAAAGAGATGATTTGTATGACATGTTAACAGTATGTTAATAAAGGTATTATTTTTAAAGCATCTTCACAGGTCTCTCCAGTGCTAGTAACATGGCCCCCTCCCTCTGTACTTGTCCCTGCATGCGTGGGAATAATTACCCCCACACATATATGTGAATTCATGGGTGGTAGACTGTGATAGACGTACTAACATAGCATTGTATCTGTTGACTCTTTGTGTGCACAATGAACCAATTAGTAAATATCTTCAAATGCTTATGCCTGAGTAGCTTCATATTTTGACCAGCTCTATTTGTCCCAGTAATTAAGAGTAATAAGAGGATGTGGACTTACAGTCACAGGGTCAGACATACAGATTCTATGAAAGAGAAAGAATACAACTTTGCCTAATTTTAGGCACAAGCTAATCAGATTTCTTGTGGGTACCATTTTATGAAAATTCAGATGAAAACATGGCATAGAATTTCATTATGTTTAATATAATAGCACATGTCATTTCATAAATACACGTCTAAGCAAATCCATGTTCTTCCCCTCAAATTCTTATTGTCACTCTAAGACATTTTTAGTGTTTTAGCTTCTGTCTCTAGATAGAGCTGATTAAGTTGAACAAGTGTGCTTTTTTTCCCCTACAAAAGCACATGTACATCCCATATATTATGAGAAAAGCATAATTAATAGGTAATTGGGATAATGAAAGTAATGTTCACCAGATGTAGAGAAGACCTCGTGGAAAATTAGTATGAATTAGGTGCCATGTGATTTGGTCAAAGCAAGCTTGTTGAGAAGAATTAATATAGTGGACATGTGGAGGGACATTCAGTGACTGTCTAGTTCCTATGCCCAGGGAATAATTTAATCAAGTTTGCTATTGTAATATTCAGGGCTTCAAGCTGTTCCATTTTCACAAGTTGATAACTTGGGATTTGGGTTTTGATTTGCAGCATTCCGATATGGTCAAGGTTTCCTGTTGAGATGATCATTTACCAAGTAATTTAATCAAGAACATCTGGAGATAAAAGAATAAAAACATAACCCAGTATCTTGAACACCATAGTTCAGGCTCCAGCTCTTTCAGGTGCCATTGATCTATAAATCTGATAGGCACTGCAACACCGTATTCTACTTAATGCTCTCTGAGTGACAAAAAGCCCCACTTTCCTATGCCTCCAAATGTTTCTCAGCAGTTATTAACCTAAATTTCAGTGTTTGATTGGCTACCTTATATAGCTCATTTGAAGTTATATGTGTGTGTATGTATATCTACACATACATACACACAATTATAACATCGAGGTATTTCGCATGTCATCTGACCATCCCAACAGTATGTAGACATCACCACGGTCATTGCCACTGTCCTTTTCAGATAATGCAACAAAACATAAACACAGTAAATATCCAGGCCAATGTTATACAGGGAGTAATAGCCCTGTTATGGGGCCTTTAGGTTCTCGTCTTCTTCAAGCAAATAATTCAGTTGAGAGCAGAGGTAGTTTAATTAGAAGTTTATTTAACAAAGCAAATCAAAATATCTACTCCAAAAAGAGATCAGAGGAAGTTTCCCCAAAGAGTTCTCAAAGGTAACATGAGTAACTCTTTTCCCATCACATATCATGGTGGACCAGAAATGCCACTCACGATCTTCTCAATTTTCCCATGCTTTTCTAAAAGCCTATTCAAAATCAAAGCCATAACATAAATGACATTTTAATGAAGCCAAGGCCCTTTCAAGATAAGTTCTCTTTGTTAGAACACATGTGCAGGACAATACACCAGCACCCTATTTCTATACAATAATAACATCCTATCTCTATCATCAAGGACATTTAACCAAGTGGTATTTTTTTTTTGGTTCTTTTTTTCGGAGCTGGGGATCGAACCCAGGGCCTTGCGCTTCCTCGGCAAGCGCTCTACCACTGAGCTAAATCCCCAACCCCCCAAGTGGTATTTTAATATCAGAAGGCATAGCTACCATGATTCAGCTATCACGTCACACATCTAAATCCTGTTTTAGATAACTTGAGGATCCCGTGATTGTTTGTCTGTTCCATTTTTTTTTATTGAGGCTTTTGCATGAAAGCTGGGGCCATGGTTTTGCATATTTTTTCCAGTTACACACATAGGAGTTCTACCTCTCAGATTCTACCTAGCAGACTCAAGATTCTACCTTTATAATAGGTATGTTTAACATGATATATTAATGTCTACTGTGTGAATAGAAGAAGAAACAGTTGTACTCTTTCTACTTATAATTATGAAAAGAATGTTGAATAAACACAGTCTTTTATGTAGTAAATGCCACCTTTATAAATGTATTAGATTGATTTTCTTATGTGAATAACACAGCAATAATCTATAATAGATTGTACTACCCATTAAGAATTATTGATTGCTAGCTCCTTAAACTCAAGTCCTTTAATTTGCTTTTAAGAAGTGATCTTTAAGCCATGTACCAATATATATATATATATATATATATATATATATATATATATATACCACTGATGTTACTACTCAGCAGGAGAATTGTTAAGTCGGCCCTGAGGAACTCGGATACAGGATTCTAGTATTGGTTAATTGGGGAGAAAAGGAAGCCATGAGAGAATGTGTTAAGGGCAAGTGAAGTCAAGAGTGAATGTATATTGCTGATGTAGACACAGCCATGCTAAGGACCCAATGCCTCTGATCTATAGGAAGGTCAAAGCTTTCCTCATGCAGCTCATGCTTGGAACTGGCAAAGCCTCCCTCTTTTCTAAGTGCAAATGTTGGTAATATGTGCAAGTATGAGTATTTATGCACAACTGATCAGTGTCTGTAAAAACTAGCAAAGCAGCTTTCTCATTTTGGATGTTTGTAGACTGAGACTTCTGGCTTATAGAGACTTCTTACCAAGACTAGCTAATGACTGTGCTATGCATAATAAGTGCACCAAGGTTCCCAATTATTGAGTAGTTGGCATTACTCCATCAGAATGTCCACTGCCCACCTGGCCCCAGATTTTCTCTCTCTGTGTGTGTCTATGTGTTTATTCTTTCTTCATTCCCTCATCGGACCAGTTATGTCTATCTTTGGAGCCATTCAAAATTGTGGCAGGTTAGAAAAAATCTGTCTGTCTTGGTGAAATTAATTAAGTTTCTTTGATAACTAGAAGAAACTTGTTGAATGCATTCCTTTAAATGGAACTTATAAATTGACACATAAACGAAGGTTGAGTCAATCTTGGCTTGACATTTAAATGGTCCAGATGCAGATGACAAGATACCAAAAGTCTGTGCTCAGTTTTTCAAATTGTCTCTAGACATAGTCACAATTGTAATATCAAGAAAAATGAATAACCCTATTAAAAAATGGGGTTCAGAGCTAAACAAAGAATTCACAGCTGAGGGAATGCCGAATGGCTGAGAAACACCTAAAGAAATGTTCAACATCTTTAGTCATCAGGAAATGCAAATCAAAAACAACCCTGAGATTTCACCTCACACCAGTGAGAATGGCTAAGATCAAAAACTCAGGTGACAGCAAATGCTGGCGAGGATGTTGGAGAAAAAGAGGAAACACCCTCCATTGTTGGTGGAGTTGCAGACTGGTACAACCATTCTGGAAATCAGTCTGGAGGTTCCTCAGAAAATTGGACATTGATCTGCCTGAGGAACCAGCTATACCTCTCTTGGGCATATGCCCAAAAGATGCCCCAACATATAAAAAAGACACGTGCTCCACTATGTTCATCGCAGCCTTATTTATAATAGCCAGAAGCTGGAAAGAACCCAGATGCCCTTCAACAGAGGAATGGATACAGAAAATGTGGTACATCTACACAATGGAATATTACTCAGCTATGAAAACAAATTAATTTTATGAAATTCAGTAGGCAAATGGTTGGAACTGGAAATATCATCCTGAGTGAGCTAACCCAATCACAGAAAGACATACATGGTATGCACTCACTGATAAGTGGCTATTAGCCCAAATGCTTGAATTACCCTAGATGCCTAGAACAAATGAAACTCAAGACGGATGATCAAAATGTGAATTCCTCCTTCTTTAATAGGGAAACAAGAATACCTTGGCAGGGAAGAGAGAGGCAAAGATTAAAACAGAGACTGAAGGAACACCCATTCAGAGCCTGCCCCACATGTGGCCCATACATATACAGCCACCCAATTAGACAAGATGGATGAAGCAAAGAAGTGCAGACCACAGGAGCCGGATGTAGATCGATCCCTGAGAGACACAGCCAGAATACAGCAAATACAGAGGCTAATGCCAGCAGCAAACCACTGAACTGGAGAACGGGATCCCCGTTGAAGGAATCAGAGAAAGAACTGGAAGAGCTTGAAGGGGCTTGAGACCCCATATGTACAACAATGCCAAGCAACCAGAGCTTCCAGGGACTAAGCCATTACCTAAAGACTATACATGGACTGACCCTGGACTCTGACCTCATAGGTAGCAATGAATATCCTATTAAGAGCACCAGTGGAAGGGGAAGCCCTGGGTCCTGCTTAAGACTGAACCCCAGTGAACTAGACTGTCGGGGGAGGCGGCAATGGGGGAGGTGGGGGGGAACACCCATAAGGAAGGGGGGTAGGAAGGGGATGTTTGCCGAAACCGAAAGGGAATAACACTTTCGAAATGTATATAAGAAATACTCAAGTTAATAAAAAAAAAAAAAAAAAAAAGAAAAATGAAGGCTACTCACATTGTTCTAAACTGGTCCCTGTATTTGTGAACTATATTTATGGAACACAGTCAGCCCTCTCAAATTCTGAGGTCATTTTAATTTAAGCTTTTGTTGTGCTTAACATGTTCATGTGTATTGGTCTTTAACGTGTTTTATTTCATGAAGGGCCCAGTGGACTTCTGTTATAAAAGCTCATGCACTGCTTTGTTAGTAAAGACCTCATAACTTCCCCAGACAAGGAGGAAGGGAAATCTGTCTTTCTAGTGAGTCTTGAGCAAGCAACACCATGCTTTGTGTCTTACCTCACTCCCATGCATGTGTTTTCGATTCGAGAATAACTTTTGGATATACTGCAGTGCTGATTTAATTGAGTCCTGAATGCTTTCGGATTATTTCCACTTGGTTAAATTGTTTCCGTTTGTACTGTATGTCAGGAAATAGTTTTGATGATAGAATGACATGATTTTAATGAAGAGAATAGTAAACAATAAAATGAAAATATAATGAAAAACATTCTAAGTCCATGGGAAATATTCCTAAAAGAAATAAAACTAATGCATGCTTGGAGAAATTAAGATTAAAATGGAAGAACTGATAATGTATTGGAATAAACACAGGTTTGTCATTGGAAACTCAGTAAAATGAATGTTAAAACCTTCATCATTCAATGGTGTATTTTTGACCATGTAGACACAAGAAGTGTTATGTAGAAATCAGAAAGCCACTACATATAAAGGAATTCTATTCAAAACAGAATATTTTTAATGGTTACCTGCTGTATGATTGGTAAATAAACCTATAAACTCTGAGTGCGTGTGAACAATTATAGCATAGCAAACAAGAAAACTGTCACAGTGAGAAAATTCAGCAAGCTTAGAAATACAAACCTAACATCATTCCTGTATTACGAGTCATGGTATTAGATAATTAAGGGGAAAATATCATTATGATAAATAAAAAACCCAGAAATGCTCATAATAAATATGAAGTCGAATGAATCAAACTGAGTACAAAGTGTTCCAAGAGATTTAAAGAAAGTTTACTGAGCAAGATTATTTTCCTATAAGCACATAGGGGATTATTAAGTGAAATAGAAGTGTTGAGGAAAACTTTGAGGTTATTTATTGAGTATGTAAATGAAAAATATAAATATGTATATTATGATACCAATCTATAAGAATTGTACAAAATATCATGGAAGGGAAAGTGCTGAAATTCTGACTTCTGCAAATACTGTCATATGGTAGTTTTTCATTTCATACTCTTTGTCCTGTCACAAGCAACAGGACCATTTCTCTACTGCAAAAAGAACATACCGTTCAATTTTTGTAAAAGAAATTTTGCTAAAATGTGGGGCATTGTGTCTTTTTTTTGATCCTTTAGAGAAATGATTTTGTGTATCCTTTTCTATTCATGCTTCCTACTCTTATTTATATCCATGATTTTCAATTCCCTTAGAAAGACGTGCGAGACATCCTCACTCCCATTCAGGTTGAGGCCACATACCACCTTGGGCATCATGTGATCACCAAACGAAACACAGAGGAATTCCCACCCCTCCAGCCGATCCTTCAGCAGAAGAAAGAAAAAGACATTATTAGAAAAACGGTTGAGTATTTTCTTGCATTTAAAACTTAACATACTTAAAACATAATTGAATTTTTAAAATACAACAAAAATAATTGAAATGTACCTGAATTGTTTAGAAATTTTTTAAAATGTTGATGAAAATCTCTCTCTCTCTCTCTCTCTCTCTCTCTCTCTCTCTCTCTCTCTCTCTGTGTGTGTGTGTGTGTGTGTGTGTGTGTGTGTGTGTGTGTGTGTATTTAATAATCCCTTTGGGATTTTCAATTGAACATGTTTAAACTTGCATTTAGTCACACGAGTACCTTTCTATGTATAAATATTTATGTAGAGCATATGTAAGTTTTTATCTCCTTGAAGAAATGAATTTCTCAAGAGAAAACACATTAGGCATTGGTTGTGCTAAGAGCTGGTTATTCAATATCTTTCTGGGCACCCACGGGTCTATCTGTTCTATGCACCCACTGGTCTTCCCCATTTTGTGCACCCACTGTTCTTCCTTTATTTATTCCTCACCTTCTTTTCTTGTCTCTTTCCTTGGCCATGGATCCACTCTGAATTTTCAATTCTCCTACTGAAGTTCTGTCACATATAAACACATTTACTATGTGACAAAATTTCTCTTTTGAAAATTCTTTTATATGTTTTTAGCCTCATTTCAATAATAACTGCATACTCAGATGATCCTGCCTTCTGGCCAGTGAACTGTTATTTTTTTCCTAAATTGTTCTTGAGTATTTCTGTTTCCTTGACAATGTTTTTGCTCCTGCAGTCCCAGTGTTGAGACCTTCACTGTCTATCATTGTAGACATAGTTAACAGCATGCATTGGGGCACAGTCAAAAGGCCCTCACTAAAGCAAGTACTATTGGCACACAGAATATATAATATGACAGGGACAGCAGAAGGTCTAGTTTATACCTTGTCCAAGCAAAATTGCTTTAAATCATGTTAGCAGACCTACGCTCATAATCACTACTATCTGTTCTAGGATGCTTGATCAAAATAACATTAATAACTTAAGAGCAAAGTTCCAGATTCTTGCATGAAAATGGTTATGCGAGTCAGTTGAAATTTTTAAAAATTCTTCTACTGAATTGCAGTTTTCTATATCAATTACTTTCCAATGTCCTCAGTTATTTAAATGCCGATACTACAAACATACAGGAGAAAATATTAGCAATTTGCAATCTATATTTTGATTCTTACACCCATGTGCTCTCTAATTAGGAATATTAGGAAGAAAATCATACTGACTTAATCATTTGGTGGAATATTTGTACTTCAGCCACCCCAGGGGTGGACTAAGTTCTATTATGTCACGTGACTATTCACTTCCCACTCCCTGTGCCTTGTTTCTTTCTTCACTTTCTAGATCTCCCTTTCTTTGAAAAGAATAACTATTGAGTTATTTTAATATTTTTATTTGCTTTTATATAGCATATCCTTCACATCTTTCTGAGGAGTATATGCATACCCAGTAGTGTACATGGATCCTTTTAAGTGACTAGAGCTCAATTGAACAAACTTCACGACAGGCCACCATTTAATTTTGTTCAATGTGTCCACAAAGTTTTGCCTCTCAGTTTCTACATGTAGATGTATTCTTGGATATAAGTCGCTGTCCATCCCTATGCCAAAAAAGAATGGAAGCTTTACTTTTGTGTAATAAGTTTGATCAGAATATAGCATGAGAAAGTGGGGAAGAGGCAGATTAGGAATGTCTTTGCAGCTGCTATTACAAATATTTTATAGTGTCTTTAATATAATTTCTCAAAACTTATTTGACTTAACACATTTAGGCCTGGAATCCACTAGAAGAACTGAGTTTCTATAGCCCTGAAACTATGTATTTGGACCTCCTGACTAATTCCCAGATTGAACCTTGGGGAGGCATAAGTTATAATTTAATGTGTGACTTTTATTTTTGTCAAGCACAGGTGCCGCATTCTTTAAATACATAGAAATTAAAATAAATGTTGTCATGTTTTATTTCTAGATAAACTTCGCAAGGTTTTGTGCCTATGAAAATTGTTCAGCTGATCTGCAGGTTTCTGCAAAAGTTGGGTTTTTGAAGTAAGTATAGTTTGCTCTGTTTTTCATCAAAAGAACATAAAGGGTAGATGCATGGTGGTTTTGGTTAGAGAAAAGCTAACCCACGAATGTTAACATCATTTAAAATATTGCAAAATGATAATGTTTTGCTGTGAGGAACTGCATGATGCTTATATCATTATATATATTATATATTACATTATATTATATGCATTATATCTTTAAACATTACCATTTTTTAAAGAATGAACGTATATGAGTGTCCCTAAGGTTTTATGAAGTGTGTTTTAATTATTTTATTGTAACTTAGAAGGTATTTCAGGATTTAACTGTGCTTTGAGATATCATTATCATAGTCATAATTATATTTTAATATTTTTAAGGACTGGTAATAAGGGTTTAGTTGGGAAAAAAATTAAACTTTACTACACAATGGTTAGTATATTTTACGGCTAGAAAGTGAGTTACACGACTCAAACTGGTATGCAAAATAATGTATTTTGACAAATTTGAAAAAGAATAAACTAACTTGTTCTACATTCACAGCAAGATAAACAGAGTAGGAAGAAAATACAATACCTAGAATAGCATCAGGCGTATTGCAAGAGCTGGGGGAATAGGGATGCCCACTGTGACTTTGTAAGGGAAAGGAAACCCCTGTAATTATGCATCACGCAGAGGTTCCCTATATTCAAATGACTTCGTACATCTGTGGACAATGGAAATAAAAAAGGATAATGAATAAGGATGCAGAGTGACCAGGAGGGGGAGGACAAACTGGTTTAGAAGGTGGGACATAAGGAAACCATGCAACCATAGTTTTATGTCAACTTCACACAAGGAAGAACCATTTGGAAAAAGGGAGTGCCAATAGAGAAAACGCCTCCACCAGATTGGCCTACAGGCAAGCCTGTGGTGCATTTTCTGATTGATTTGGGAAGGCTTAGCTCACTGTGGACAAGTGTCATCTCTGGGCTGGCTGGCGGTCCCACTACAAGAAAACAGGCTGAGCAAGTCACTTGTCCATAGCCTCTGCATAGCTCCTGCCTCAAGGCTTTTGTCTTGACTTCTCTGGATGATGAACTATGAGATGTAAGAGAAACTAAATCCCGTCTTCCCCAACTTGATTTTGGTCATGGTGTTTTATCACAGTGATAGGAAACTTACCCAAGAAAATGGAGCTTTGGTACACAGATCCTTACTTACAAATCACTCTCAATACAAGATTTAAAGTTTCCTCTACACATTAGAGACTCCTGAGATTGCATAGGGATGAGAAATGTAAATTTTACAGGATAAATGGGATAAATGACTCAAATATTGGGACTCATTTTATTCAAGGAACTTAAAAACAGTAGAAATTCTTTTGGAAACTATAAAGAGATCTTCAGGAAACCAAGTCCTGATAATATAACAAATGGAGGATATTAAAAAATGGCATTAATATTAATATTAATATTCTATACCAAGATCAGATAGCATAATGATGGGAAGGGCCATGGAGTTTGCATCTAAACTGCAGAAGGAAAGAATGTCAGTGGGCACAAATAATGACTTTTTTTCAATTCAATTCAATTCAATTCATTCATTCATTCATTCCTCCTTCCCTCATTTTCTCCATACTTTTCTTGCATTTCTCTCTCTCTTTCTCTCTCTCTCTCTCTCTCTCTCTCTCTCTCTCTCTCTCTCTCTCTCTCTCTTGTCACCCCCCTCTCTGTTTTTTTCTATGTATGCCTGGCTGTCCTGGAATTCACTATATAGCCCAGGCTGGCCTTGAACTCACAGAGATCTGCCTGCCTCTCAATTTCTGGAATTAAAGATATATGCCCATCTTTTATATATTCCTTGAGTGTGACTTATTTAATCATGGAATAGCATGCCATGTGAGGATCAGAGGCAGGGAAAGGATAAATCAGAGAGGACGACCTTTGGCTTACATCCCAAAGGACATGTTAAAGTTCATTCCTGAGCTTAGCCTGAAGCATCTGGAAAATCCTCACTCTACCTCGTGACTCTCTTTTCTGTTCATCTTCTTGATGACATCCTGCTGTGTTTCCTCTTCCATCCTCTTCTCAATTGTGCTTAGATCATCTGTACTTGCCACTCATGCCCTACCCATTCTCACACAGTCATGTTTTCCTGGGCTAACCTTACTTACAACTACAACTTCTCCTGCCATTCCCACACTGCTTATGCCTAGATCAGCATCTTCGAGCTGCACACCCCATGGCCTGTTGCCCGGTAAGCATGAAGAATATCACACAGATTGATTCTGACTAGTTGTTATTCAGCAATTGTGTAACTGATACTTAATTACCTAAGCAAGAAACTAGATTTTACCTTTTTTTTTCTCATTTGTTTTATCCTTGAGATCTATCAATTATATAAAATTTAAAGTACACCATTTAATCGTGTTAATTGTCTATCCTATCTCTTTCTTTTCTCTCTTTGCTATTTTTCCAAACCAGATACCCAGTAGACTTCTCATATCACCTAGTATTCTGGTTTTCCAGGCATTGTCAGTGTCCTGACCATCATGTGTTCAGGAAGACCTAACATCTATAATTGGGGCGGGGGGAGGCAAGGATCCCTTAATTAATTGTTAAATGATAAGGATTCAGTAGGTCATGTTAGACTTAAAATTTAAACTTCTTGGTCCAGTTTCTCACCACTATCATAGGTCTTTTTGACATCAATGGAAGAATGTTTACAGTTGTTTGGCCATGACACAGATCCTCATATCCACCATCTTCTCACTTCTGCCTGATGAACCTGTATTTATCTTTTAAACCTCAGCATTTCTGAGATGTGGCTGTCTATTTCCAACCCCCTACCCTAGACTCCCTGTACTCCTAGGCCTATGGCACTTTATTGAATGTCTCTCTCCGCACAGCTCTGGAAGAGCTGTAAAGCAAGTCCTGTCCTTGTGTTTATCCTCCCAGAGCCTAACAGAATGCCTGGAGGAGAGGAGGTGGCTAAGAGGTTTGCTAAGAATGGAACAGGAGTTCCCCCACTTGACACTCCAGACTTACAAGTAGAGAAAGTTAGCCTTAGAAAGGAGTTAAGATTCTCTTCAGCTTAAGCTACAAAGCTGGGGATTATGATTGATTGCTTCCTTGCAATTGTGGAAATGAGTAAATATAGAAAAGTCATGGGTTGATGCTGTGGTAATTCAAGTTCATAGATAACAGCTGAGGATATAGGGGATAGTTTGAGGGACAAAGGCTCCAATGTGACTGTTAAATGTGGAACAAGGGATTGAAAAGGAAAGAGCAGAAAGCTTGATTGCAGTAGTAAATGTCTTGCTGGGGAAAAGCATGAATTCTTCTCAGTCAGACAATGCCAGCATAGCCATGGACATCTATAGTTGCAGGGACAAGGAGCCCTTCCTTGACTGGTAAAGGAACTTTATGCTTATAAATGATTCAGTTGTCTCACTCACAGAACTGAGTAACTGCTTTGTGTGTGACTTTATGAGACTATTAGTTTAAGAACTTATAACTTTCCATTAGTATCTGTTTTCTAAGACATGTAGGTTTTAGTTATATCAAGAGACTTTGATAAAAGCGCTGTGCAGGTATGTTTATAGAGAGGAACATTTTCTAGACCATAGATGAAGTATTTCCATGTGCTAGCATTAGGCTCTCTGGGTCTTCCTGGTCCTCTTTGATTGCAAATCATCTTTTCCATGAGAAACAGGATTTCAAAATACCGCTAAGAATGTTTTCATTCAAGTAAGTTGGAATTGTTAAGTCAATTTTGACTTAATTGTCTATTTAGCATTTTTAATAGGAAGCATTTTTCCAATTAATAATCAAGCCTATGATTTTAAATAGTATCTGGCCACATGTAAGGTGCCATTTCTTAGGATGTGGTCTTGAGTCATGTCCAGGACAATACCTACAATGTCTATTGGAAATGTATGTCCTAAGACCCCAGAAACTTCTCATCGATAGGCATAGGATTTAAGAAAGGAGCCTTCACTATGAACAGAGCTATAAGTTGACTTTTTAAAATTGATTGAGAATTCATACCTGCATATAATGTGTTTTGATTAAGTACATGCTTGTTGCTCCTCCAACTCCTTCTCCACCCTACCACTATCCCTTCCAAATTTCTTCCAAATTTCATGTGTTCTCTTTATTTTTTTAACCCTTGTAGTTCACTTTGCGTAGCTACTGTGCTATGTTTAATCTCATCCACTGGAACCTGGGTTTCTCCTTAGGGGTCGCATCGTTGAATAAAGCTTATTCTCCTTTACCTGGAAGTCATTTACTTTCAAGAGTGCCCCAGCTAAGGGTGGGACTTTGCGTGCCCACTTTCTCTGCCCATTCTGAAACTTTTGTCTGGCTTGCTCTTGTGCACATAGTCATAGCTTTAGTAAGATACTATGACCGATTGCTTTGTTGTGCCCAGAAACACAGTTCTGAGGTAGTTCTCCAGTGTCACTCGTTCTCAAAGTGTCTCTGAGCCCCCTCTTCTGAAATATCTCTGAGTCCTAGAAGAAGATAGTGTGATGTAGGTGCCTCATTTAGGACTGAGCCTTTTGCCATATATTATTCTCTACAGTTTGACCAGTTGTGAGTTTCTGCGCTCAGCACCATCTACTACAAAAGAAGCATCTCTGATGAAGGTTGAGAGATGTCCCGATCTGTGGGGATAAGGATGTGGGTTTTTTGAGAATTCGTTTTACACTTCGCCCATTTAGCAGAATAATAGCAATAGGTTCTTTCCTAGGTATTATAATACATCTGGGTCTTGGGTTGTTGGCTCCAGTGGCAGGCTTAGGTTTCACATTATGAAGTGGGTCTTATATCAAAACAGAAGATGGTTGGTTACTCCCATATCACCTGTTCCACTGTTGGCATCTTTGGGCATGTTTTGTCAAAGTGGTCATTACTCTGGCATGCAGGGCTCACAGATGGATAAGTTTGATGATTGCTTTTCTCCCAAGTAGAATACATAGCACCTTCTATCACTGTAAAATCTAGCCAATAGGGATGAAGATTCCAGGTCATATCAGCATTTTACTCCATGTTCTATACCTATAGTATGTGATTACATTAGTAATAAAGTCTTACCATCACAATCTGGATGGTGACCCAGAGGAAAGGGTCTAGGAGACCCTGCTGACCATCAAATCCAGCCTATTTCAGTCATTGGGATTTTATTTGCTAGTCTCTGGTATGTCTACAAGAGAAATTGTCTTCTCATTATGGGATAACTCCATTTAAACTCTCTCCCTCCATCCTTCCCTCCCTCTCTCCCCCCACCCCAGTAACTTCTACAATAGTGGGTTTCCATTTAGCCTTTCGATTTTTCTTTAGTGCTATCCCTCCCGTACCCTGTCCTCTTATCCCTGCCCCATTTAACCCTTCCAGCTCCATTATTTTATACAAGACTTTATCACTCTGAAACCAGGAGAGCAATGCAGTGGTAAAGATTTTCATGTGGGAGATAGCTAATCATGTTCGACTTGGCTCAACTCTTACATCTACCATGTTACCAAAATGGCAGTCTAAAAGAAGTCTATTAGCCTCCCCTTTCCTTGCTATAAAAGAGTGGAAATTATGTCTTCTCTATTGGATGTTTTAATTTTTAAAATGCACCTAATACAAGTGATTAGCTCTGATACCTTTGAGGTTCAATGAAAGGTGCCACTATTTTTAGAATAGTGTGGATTTCAGGGTAAAGCAGTAGGTACCAGTTCCTTTGCATAATTTTGGAAAGTTACAAACTTTTTCTATGAGGTTCATGATAACCTATTTGGGATGTGCAAATGAGAACTCATCTAATTAAGTTTGCAGAGCCACAGGGAAAGCTTTTTGACTGTGTTTTGAGTAAGTTATTCTGTGTCAGACAAAAATACAACATCTCTGCATGTAGGTGTCTCCTCTCCTTCCTCAGTAACAGTCTGCAAATTGGGGCCATATGTTGTATGCCTTCTTCTGGCTGTAACTCTGCTGGCACTAATGATATTATGTGTCCCAGATCTAGAAGTCTGTTTTATGTAAATGCATTTACTCCATAAGGAACATGAATTTCTGATGCCTGCAATAATAAACCTCTCGGGTTTGACAAGCAGTGTTGATTCACACTCCCTCCCGGTTCCGTGTCCAAATTCCTGGGACAGTGAACAGAGAAGTCCCCACCGAAAACTAACAGTGAGCAAACAAACATGTTATCACAATCACAAGAATAATAGGCATTAGTCACCAAGGAGGAGTCTACAGTCAGACCTTTCATATAGGTCAGGATGTAAGTGGCCTCACTCTGCTATGCTTCAGGATTCTAGTGATCAACATCGACCCTGCTTTTGTAACAGTTAGGACTACTTTTAACTTCATGTAACAAGAATATTTGACTAATCCCGACTTACAGAAATATATGTGGCATAATATCTACATGGAGATGGTAGTTACAGGTCTGTTATGCCTGCATAGATGGTTGTCTTTTATGTTCTCTAGGATTTTTATTTATGATTATATTTTAATGCTAACATTTCCATAAAGGAAACAGATGCAGAACAAGAGTGTGTTTTATTTGTTTTGCTTTTTTCTTTTGAAAGCTTTTCAGAAAATATAGCCTTTCTCATGCTAACTCTAACTTGACATGTAGACATCCTCAGTTTGTCACCATGCAGCGAGAATGTAGTCTTTATGGTTATATTACATATCAGACTTCATTTCCCATGGATGAACTAAATGCTCAACTTCTACAATATCAAAGGAGTGTTGCCCACTGCGTGAATAACCTGGGGTTCTGTTGGCATCCCGTGGGGGACTCATCGATGAGTAGGCAGTAGGTTGTGAGTAGCACCTGGCACCATGTTTTTCAATTCTACAACCGGCTAATCTAATACGATTGTCCTTTTTAAAATAAAAGCCTCACTGACTTCACTGAGCTTGTGAAGAATGAATTACATACAACTACACTAATGTCCACTCACTCCCTGCCCAACTTCCTAATCCACGTTTCTTTTCAAGTTTCCCCTTGAACTTTTATTCAATAAAGTCAGACAATTGGTCTATCCCAGCTGACAAGAATACCTCAGTGTTTGTGGACTGGAGGCCATTTGCTGAAGGCCACTCTTCTGTTACATAATTCTTCTGTGTGCCTTTGAGCACTAAACTGTGCTAACCATTCACATTGCATTTAGCTCGGGCATCTTTTTCTTCCTTCCTTCCTTCCTTCCTTCCTTCCTTCCTTCCTTCCTTCCTTCCTTTTTTTTATCTCCACCATTCTGTTAAAATATTAAGCTTCAGAGACCAAACTGACTGTACCAAGAAAGAACACATTGATGATTTGTACATTGATGGTTTTGTGAACATCTTGTAAAATGCAGTCATGTTCACTGAGAGAAAATGTAGAGCCTGCTGTCAGAGCTTTCTCATTTCCTCTCTCACTTATTAAGTCATGGCTGCACGTGTGCTCAGTACCTGGGTTTGTGTCAGTTATGTGGACTCTAAGCAGCTTTGTAAATTTCAAGCATTGTGCATGTTTTAATGAAGAATGAACTGTGAGTCCCAGGGAAGCCGCTCGTTCAGTCATGCCACCCGTCCAGATGTGCAGCTGGCTCTCCAGCGTGGTACGCAGGATGCTGGCTGGTGTCTTTCCAATGACTTCTTGTTAAAGAAGATCTATAGGAAGGTATACATTTAAAAAGTGTAGAGTTGGGATTGTGGTAATTGTGCAAAATAGCTTGAAATGGAAACTAAAGCAGGAGTCTTGCTGACAATAGGGCCTGGTGCCACTCTGCCCGGCTTCCGTCTCAGAAGCTGGCTGTGGATGCCACACTTCCACCTTCTGTTGCCTGTCGAAGTGCCAACTTCTCTCCCAAAGGTGTTCAGTGACTAATGCTTTGGTTCTAAGCCAGAATATTTTATAAATGTCTATTTCTAAGCAGCTCTTTACAAGTCTTAATTAAACTTTAATGTCAAGCTGAAGTTTACTTTTAGAGAACCCCGAAAGTCCCTTTGGTTATAACACGATGATAGAACAGTAGGGAGAAGGCAGCATGGCTCTCTTCTCACCATTTAATAGGCACTGCTAAGCAAAAGCATGCCGACTAAGTCCTAAGGCTCACAACATGAGCAATCTCTTCATGCTGGGGTAGCTCATGACAACTCAGTCAAGGACCTCCAGGATGAGACCATAGCCAGGGTCTAGAGTGAGTGCTTCGTTATTTATTACACGTTCGTTGTACAGCTTCTCAAACCAAAGGCTCAGAAGGGAGAACCTGTTCACATAGGGTATCCTTGATTTCTCTCTCTTCTTTTCTACAGGGTGCTACAGGGGAGGTTAAAAGCTTGGGGCTGGATTACTTTCTCTCCTTCTACATGGATTCTAAGGGAAAAGCCTGTAGCCTCTGCCAGCTGAGATAAAGGAACCTCTGTTGAACTCAGAATGGATCCAGGCATGTCGATGCATACCTGTAATCACAGCACACCAGAGTATGGGGTGGGATCACAAGTTCAAGGCCAGCCTGGCCTATATATAGCATGACTCTCTTCTACACACACACACACACACACACACACACACACACACACACACACACACACAAAACAAAAAAAAAACCAAACAAACAAAAAAGTACAACACACAACAAAAACCAACAGCAAGCATAATGGATTTAGTTGTCTAGTAATATCACATTGCTTGTTTATTTGAAAGGTTTCATTGTCCATGTAGACTGTATAGTAGGAGCCAGCCCAATGGTTTTTATAGAGACAGAAATAGTTTCAATTTCTTGGGAAATGCACTCAGTCTCGGTTGCTTGTCTATCCCATCATAGTGCAAAATGAGTATGGCTGGACTCAATAAAGCTTTATTTATAAAAATAAAGGAATGATTAACCTTTAGGCTGGAGATTCCAGATGCCTACTTTGTTGACCTGCGTCTTTTCATGTGGCATTCCCTTAGTATAGCTTTCTTTTTCTAGGTTAAAAACAGGTTCTTATAGTATATTTTGTTATTTCTTCTGTATAATTTACTTTAGTTCCCCAAACAATGATTCAGAGATTTTGAGGAATTTATCTCATATTAAAAAAAAAGTTTTATTTGAGATAAACATACATACAGGGAGGGAAGATAGAAGGAATGGGAAGGGGTGACACACAGAACAACTGCATGTATGTATTTAACATGAGACTATTACAGTTCTACATGGGAAACTGCTGAAACCCTGCTCACCACTGAGTGGGCAAGCAGGCAAATGACTAAGGGTGGAACACAGACGTAAGTGACAAACAATTTGCAAACATGGATATGAACTAATTTCATGAAGTTTTAAATAAAAGAAACTGCATTCAAAGCCATAGCTACAGAGGATTGCATCGAATCCCATTTGTATGAAATATAAAGCTGGGTAAAACTCTCATGTAGATTTCAAAAGTTAGTGGCCTTTTAGGGGGGCCCCCAGTGTATTGTCTATGTGCATAGGGTCCTGGCTTGCGTTCCAGCTTCCTACAAGTATTCAGTTTATCACAGTTAATGAGTCACATCTCAGGATGTTTTCTTCCTTCTATACAAACAGCTTTGATATGGAAAAGGTATAATAAAAGGAGCAAAATCTTTAAATAGAAAGGTCATTTTCTTAGAAAGGTACTTGTCGTTTTAAGTGAAGAGAAAGGGCTCTAAGATACAACTTTGTTTATCCACTCTGAAGTTCAGAAGAATTGATAACTTTGGAAAGTAGATTTTTCCTTTCCACTGTTGGTTTTGCCTTAGTTAACACCATCATTAATGTGGTCACTTCAGGGGCTACGCCACTGCTAACATCATTGGATGTGGACCGAGGTGGAAATCACATGACATCGTAGTGCTGGACATTGAGTTTCTTAATGAGTTATTTTAAATGTTTGTATCATTCAGAACAGGAAAGCATGCTCTCTAGCTGCAATTTTACAGAATATATATTGAAGATTTCATAAGCCTTAAAATGTGAATAATGTATCTAGTAATATTTTGGGGTATTTTACTTGCCGTTTGAATATAACCCAGCCATTTTCATCTGATACTTAAAAACAAAACAAAACACAGTAACTGTATTTGTTGACTCTTAAGAAACTCTAATATCCATAATCTAGCCTCTTGCTTCCATGAACAGTTAGACTAGTGATGCAAGACAGCTGTGGTTTGACATCGTAAAATGTGCTTCTCAGTGTTTCCTGAGGGTTAGTGCTGTTTAAGCGGACTCTTAAGAGCAAGTACAAGTTATGCTGGTGCATAATGAGGAGAAGGTGCTCAGGTCAGAGGGGAGCTTGAAGGAAGTCAGAAAGCATCTTGTGTTTGTTTGGCAGATGTTTGAATGTAGATGCAGCTGAAACAAAGGAGCGTCCTGTGCAGTGGTAGTGACACAAGGGTGGGCCCGTGAGTGTCTCAGTGTCATGATGAGCAGTGGGGACTCTTCTGTCACAGTCACTGCCATGGGCATTGCCTAGTTGACACTGTTGGCACGCTGACAGAGTGAGAGGAGAGAGTGAGTGTAAAGCACATCAGAGGCATAATCCCTGTAGACACCGAAATGGTCAGAGTTGTGTTTTCCAGAAGATTCCCAAAGAGTAGCAAACTTGAATATCATGAAGAGAAAAGCAAAGAATAGCAATGCTTTTCCTACCCCTGGCGAAAGTAGGTCCTTATCTCCTCGCCAAGGGCTCGCCAGTCACAAGTTGTTTCTGATGTGTATCTAATACTTGGAAATGGGCCTTTTATCTTTCCTGCGAGGTGGGGAAATGTACTTTAACAGTATTCTTGTGATAAAGCAACAGAGTGGGCAACATAGTGGCTTGGCTGGTTCACTGCCTGGGGCCCTCAGGTTTGCTCAGTGATTATCCATCTCCAAACTTCCTTTAAATCAGAGATCTTAACGTGTTCTTTTTTGTTTGTTTTTTTTTTGTTGTTTTTTGTTTTTTTTTTGTTTTGTTTTTGTTTGTTTTTTTTAAGATTTATCTATTATATACAAGTACACTGTAACTGTCTTCAGATACACCAGAAGAGGGCATCAGATCCCATTACAGATGGTTGTGAGCCACCATGTGGTTGCTGGGAATTGAACTCAGGACCTCTGGAAGAGCAGTCAGTGCTCTTAACCGCTGAGCCACCTCTCCAGCCCCTTAACATGTTCTTAATGTCCCTTTATACATCCTGTTGTTAGACCGTCTCCACCTGGTTCCTTTGGCACACAACCTTCTCCAATTTGAATTAATTAATCCAGTTTTCTCCTAATTTTGGAATTACTAGATGACGTAGGGAATGCTTAGAAAATCAAAACATACTGTAACTGAAAGTTATGAGGGTTTTTTGTTGTTATTGTTGTTGTTGTTTGTGGGTTTTTTTGTGCACGTCTCTTAAAGGTTTAGAATATTCTAGCTCTGTACTTTTGAGCGTCTTTGTTATGCTCAAAGTTCTTCATATTCTAGGGATTTCATGGGATGTGCTTGATGCAGAACTTCACTGAAGAGTAATTTTACCATTATTACAGATTGGGCTGCCAAGGCCTAGCCAAGCTAATTGAAATTCCACCCCCAATGGCTAGAGGCTTTCCTAAGGCCTGTATTCACATGTGCAGATCTCTAGTGACCTGTGTTTCGTAGTTCATAGGACACTGATGGGTTTCTGCAGTTTAGCCTTGGACTTGAACTAGGTCTTGTCAGAGGCAACCTACTTCAGGAATTTAGTCTTGTTCAAAAGAATCTCTGTGCCACCACCTGAAGGCCAGAGCAGTACTATAGTTTAATTAAAACCCCATGTTTTTTCTCATTCCCCCTGTTCCTCTTCTAATCTTTTGGTTTGGGTAGCATCTAGTTCAATGTCTTTTCAAAGACTGAATAAAAATCATGCAAAATAATGAGGAAAATGTAAGTCAAGCAAAAAGACATTAAAACAAAAGATCCTTTTATAATAACTAATTAAAAATCAAACTTTTATTTGGGAACAGCTGGTTGAACATGCCTGAAATATGAGAAATTGAAGCTTTAACTCCATTTGTATGAGATCATCCCATGGTTGTTTTTCTAAGTTAATAGTTTATATTCGTGAATATTTTATATGTGGATGGAGAATTTTTACTTCCATTACTTAATTTTTAGGCCATATGAAAATAAAACCTATCTTGCTGTTGGGAGCATGAAGACCATAATGCTAAATGTGTCCTTGTTCAATGCTGGAGATGATGCTTATGAAACTACTCTGAATGTCCAACTCCCCACAGGCCTTTATTTCATTAAGATCTTAGACCTGGTAAGTGCTAGAAACCACAATGGTAGAATATTCTCAAGTTTAAAAGCAAGTGTAAATGCCGTTGCTACTCTACTCATTTAATGTAGACAACAGAAGTTCTCCTCTTGATGTTTAGACATCCCTCAGATTCTGGTTATTTGAGCTGTTCTTCCTCCCTTTGGTCTGAGGCACAAGTCTGTTGGGATCTAAGTAGAAAGGGGTCTGCTCGCTTCCTTCCTTCCTTCCAGTGTTAGGAGAGGATTCCTTGGCCACCACACATTCTTCCCTGACACATATTTTTAAGATGTTGAGGATGCTTATCTTGGAGCAATAGTCCTCCCACATGCTTAGTACCCAGAATTCCTGCACCACACTTTAAGCCAAGGTTCCCAGCCCTCATCCAGTTCTTCTGAACTGTTATCCTTCCTCAGTCTCGAAATCCTGCTTTGATTTAGATCCTGGGGTAGACATGGATCTTACATGTACTCCATGCATGTGGGACTCATTATAAATTTTTGACACTTAGTGAGTTTTTAGAAGGATAGAGTCACAAAAAAAAGTCCCCAGGACATTTGCCTTGAGATCCCCCTATCCTCTAGACAGTTAACCCCAGGGACCTCTCACCTTTTAAAAGTAGATATTTACCCCTTTTTCTCGGTCACCAAGAAGCCATTTCAAAAGGGAGGGAACTCAGAGCCTATACTTGAATATATTTCTACTGTGGTTGCCCTTGCTACAATTAAATACTTTAAATACATTTCAGATGTATTAGACAGAAGGAAATAGGGGCTTTGTGGATTCCTTGCTCCTTGATGTTTCAGAGCATTCCCTCTTAAAGAAGGAAATATGAGAGTTCACATCCAGGAGCTATTTGTAAAGAATTCACACGGGTATTAGTACTGTGTATGACCTATGTTTATACACTTCTATCACTTACTATAATTCTAAATATTATTCCCAGGCTAAGCAGAAAATTATTTCCTGAGAAAATATTCCTACAATGGTGGTCTTCTAAAACACTTACCATCAAACATATTTTTATCAATGTCTAATTCTCCCCCCCCAAACTAATTGTTTTATTTTCTGCGTTTTTCCTTTAGGAAGAGAAACAAATAAACTGCGACGTGACAGAGAGCTCAGGCATAGTTAAGCTTGCCTGCAGCCTCGGTTACATATACGTGGATCGTCTCTCAAGGGTGAGCATTCAGCATTTTCATTTGCTAGTTGGAATGTGATTTTCTACCTTCATGGTGCATTGAGAATGGCTTTCTGAACTTAGTTATGAAACTGAGTGAGACCAGCTTGTCCCAGAATCCGAACTTTACATTAAGATTCTTGGCAATGTTCATTGTTCGGGGCGGGGCGGAGGGGGGGTCAGGAGCTGCAGGGTGAGCAGAGAGCCTGTTTATGTCAAGACAGGAAAATAAATGTGTCAATCAGAATTTGTTTTGCCTGCTTACTCTTTTCCAACACCCCACCCCCACCCCAGGTGGCCCTGTCTGCCAGGCATGTTACCTCTGCTACACAAAAAAGGTGTTTTTGGCAAGCGTCCTCAGCCAAGTTGTTAGAGCATCTCTAATGGCGTCCGTCTGGGCCTGCCAGTCTTTACATTCAGAGAAGCCTTTGTTTCTGAAGGTGATGCATTGAAACGCTCACACCTTAAAGCCAGCAGTTTCCCTGTGAGGTGAACTTCTGCCGCACCTAGACTATTCCACTGTTTTCCTTAAGAAATAAGAAGATGAACTCTAATAATGTATTTCAGATTAAAAACTGGCTCTCTCCTCTCTGCTTTCCAGATAGACATTAGCTTTCTCCTGGATGTGAGCTCACTCAGCAGGGCCCATGAGGACCTCAGCATCAACGTGCATGCCTCCTGGTATGGTTCAGTGTACAAGACACAACTGTCACAAAGGACTTGCCCCATGCTTGCAATGGCTCTAAGGGATCCATGGCGCTGTATTGTGCTAATGGTCTATAAATCACAACAGTATAAATAATGAGAGCAATTTCACTGCCCTACAGTGCCTCATTGCCATTTTTCTTTCTATTTTCCTCCTCCAATGCTCCAGAATAGCGCTCTATTACGTCTTAATAGTCTGCAGGAGGTGGTCTCTGATGCTGGATTTTCATGGGGGCTTTCTATGTTTCTACAGTGAAAATGAGGGTGAATTGGACCAAGTGAAAGACAACAGAGTGACCTTAGTGATACCTCTAAGGTATGAAGTTATGCTGGCTGTTCACGGGTAAGCACAGACCGAGGCCTTGAGATTAGAGACAATTCTCCTTCTATTGTTTGTTTTTTCTTATGTTAATGAAGTCTGTTTGAACATGTTTAAGTGGAAAAGATACTATGTCCTTGCAATTGCCTCTGAGCACAGTAGCTTGATTGGTGATTCATTATTTTAATCCCCTCTGTAATCTACTCTGATGCTACACTAAACTCATGGCCAGCTGCTGGAGATTTTGTACTGGAAGAGCCCCAATATGCTTTCAGCGGGCCATAGTCAGCCTTCGACTCTCAACCAAGGGGCACAGAGTTATGTAGTGTGCAGCTTGGGGCATGGTGCCCAGTGGCCATAATAGGGGGGCAACACTTGGCTGTGCACTTGGCTGAACTTCTGCTCTGCAGAACCCAATTCTAACTGTGTGGCAAAGGACTAAGATGTGAGAGTGTGCTCTCTCTCTCTCTCTCTCTCTCTCTCTCTCTCTCTCTCTCTCTCTCTCTCTCTCTCTCCCTTCTCTCTCTCTCTCTCTCTGAGAGTGCCCTGCAGTAAGAATTCTGGCTTTATGGTTTCCTTGTGGTCTTAATAATTTCTAAGTGGATCCTTCTGTGATTCAAAATGTGTGGATAGAAACAGAAAGAGGGGGCTGACGGAATCTCTAAGCACTCAACTGGCAAGTGTTCAAGCTTTAAGTTTGTGTTTCAGACATTTCTTGTTGTTTCTCTTGGTGTGGTCCAGACTGACCTGCAACTTGTGTAGACCAGAAGGATGTTCTTGAGCATTTGGTTATTATCCTGGCTCTGCATCCTGAGTGTTAGGTTTATACACATGTACCACCATGCCCAATAAGTATTACATCAGTATTCCATGCAATGTATTTTGATCATATTCCTAATTCCTTCCACATCCATTCTTCTTCTTTAATGCTTCCAAATTCATGCCACGCTTAGAGAAAATAACCTGCAAATTCCAATTTATGATGCTCACATACTCCTGAGTGTGGTGACATCCACTGAAGTGTTTTCAGACCCCCCTCTCTCTCACACACACACACACACACACACACACACACACACACACACACACACACACACACAAAGAATACTGACTTTTCCTCCTCAGAAAGCCTTAACTGTCCACAGCTTTTTAGTTAGGGGAGGGCACTCATGGGCCCCTTCCACTTGATACTAGATGCATGCATGCATTTTTAACACACTAGAAGACATGAATTACAGGACAAAACAGATAGATGAATTTTATGTATTGCTCTAAATATAATGTATCCCTTCATCATTTTAACCATGCATGAGGAAGGCATCCAACTGCATTTAAATGTCAGTTTCTGTAACTGATAGAACTGAGTATCAGTTGTATGAAGAAGGGAAAGAGTGGTCCTTCTCAGAAAAGCAGGCCCCGAGAGACAGTGGTGAAGCAAGTCAAAGCTGATTGGTGTCTCCTAGCATTGAGAATTTACCCTGCTTCTTGATCTTTCATGCGATGAACACCTCTGCCTCCCCTGTTAGCATTTAGGACAAAGTTAACAAGCATTAAACTGTACAAGTATGTGTTGTTGGATTATTTCTAATACCTTTCCTGCCTTCTAGGTCCCTAGCTGGGAATTATCTTATTAGCTGCCGAATATGAGTGACTTGTGGTCTAGGGACTTCCCCTGAACTGCATTTTCTTGGTGCTTGATACTACATACATCTTCCTAATTGCAGGGCTTTAAAAGAAATCAGAAAACTCATCTCCTAGCAAACGCTTGTCTGTATATAAGTCAGTGTTTGCTTGTTGACCAGGGTTTTGGGCTCCATCAGTAGACATTTAACAGATTAGATTGAGCTAGCAGACCCTGAGGCAAAGTGAAGGCCTCAGATAAGGGTTTTAAGTTTGCACAAATCATTTTTAGGCCAAAAAGTGCAAATAGCAACCAGCCAGAAGGTGTGGGGAAGGCAGGCAAGTGCATATATTGGCTAGAATAGGCATGGCCACCTGGCCTTCCTGTTACGTCAGTTGTTAAAGCTATTATCTGACCAAGAAGCCAAAAGGATTCTGCATTGCCTTGTAAATGTGCGGTATTCCACCTCTGAAGATGGACCACACAGTCCCTCATCAAGAAGGCAGGACATTCAAGTCGCCCTTGTTCCCATCAGGTTTGTGACCCCAACTTCGTTTGTGTATGGATCCAGTGAAGAAAACGAGCCAGAAACGTGCATGGCAGAGAAGTTGAACCTCACTTTCCACGTAAGCGAAGCGGATTGTGTTGATGTTGGTAACGGATGGGAAGGAAGAAAGGAGAGGCTCATGCCTTGCTCCAGGGGAATTCCTATCCCCCAAGTGTCCCTCAGCCTCGGCGACCATGGCTGGCTGCAGGACTGCAGTACTGTGAGGAGGCCCTTTCCTTTCAGGCTACTGTTGCTTTTCCCATTTCTCTTGCCCCAAACTTTCTCAGTAAAATATGTGAATACCTCAAACATGCAGAGTTTGGGAATCTCTTGACCATTCTGGAGATGCATTCAAGGCAGATAAGTCAAAGGAAAGCATGGTGGTTGGAGGCAAATCAGATAATATATAGTAGCCATGGAAGCCTTTACCTTCCCTTTCTTGAGGATCAACATAGTTGGTTTGCCTTCCAAACTTCAGGATTAGGAAAGATATTAATACTTTCTTATGATAATAGTATTAATCTTTTTTAGTTCAAAAAGTACTGTCCTCATATATGAGTACACACGTACACACACACACACACACACACACACACATATACACACACACACAAACATATACCAATATAAAACTCATTTTTTAAAAAAAATTAGCTGTTAAGCAGAAATTTTGGCTGTGTCACAGATATTTGTTTTAATCAAAAGCACTGTCGAAACATTGAGTAGTATAGCAATGTATAGATTGCAAGTCTTGATTAGTGAAAGTGCCAGTGGTCCCTTACTAGGGCAAGGTTACCCAATATGGCTGGTAAGAAACACCAACCAGGCACAGGTAAGTTACAGTAAGACTAAGATTGTGTCAAGTTTATTGCAAGCATTTTTTTGCTAATTTACCTTCATTGGCAATGGAATATAATGAAATATAAATGCCAGGATCAAGTCTATGGCATTTTCCAGGATACAATGATGTATACAAGAAAAATGTCTAAGATCAATTGTACTGTCAAGTTCTAAGGAACACAGAGAAACTCAGATGGCTTGAATACTTCACGTCCTGAGGCAGTGCTTCTGTTTATCAGGAACTGAAGGGCATACAGTGCCCCAGGAGCCACAGACTTAACCTGAAAAACCTATGACACATTTTCCCCGAGGTATTTAGATCAGGACAACACCATGATTTCCTGCAGGATAGGCAATACTGCTTTTTCAGGACAGACATTAGAAGTACTTATGGTGCCTACGCAAACAGCAAATTCCCATGGCTTATCCCAGATCTACAGAAAATAATGGTTCTGAAATGAAATCCTATCACATCTACATCTCCTAAGATTTTCGTTGTTGTTTAGTTTTTGTTTGTTTGTTTTGATTACTTTGCACTTCAACTGAAGACCTAAGAAATGCTCATGAGAACGCAGTGAGTGCTTTGGTAAACTAAGACAGAAACCAAGTCATACTCTAGTGGGGGCTATTCATTACTTTGCAATCACCACTTAAGTATGTCTAATTAAAGCATAATGGAGTCAAAGCAAAATGGAGGCACTGGCAGTTTGAACATGTTGGGGGAGTCTGCTCAAGAACAGAGGGATCCTTGGAGGTCTGACCACCATTGGGAATGAGAGACAATGCATAGCTGCTTGTCTGTAGTTCCGTGTTCTGGCACTGTGTTCCTCTGTTCAAACTGCTATGGCCCAGCAGCTCTCCCAGGCTCAGGGTCACTCTTGTTCACCCATGTCATCTGCTTTCTGATAACTTGATCCCTTTTCATCCAGGTACTGTGGCACACCTTTTCATGACTTGTGTTGGTTGCATAATTAAGCCCCTGAGTAGGAAAACTTTTGTTTCAATCTCCTCTTTCCACAGATCTGTAATCTCTACATTTATAGAAATAAATATCATCTCTAGATGGTCTTTGAGGGTAATTATAGGTTGTGTTTTCTTAAAGCCAGGTAATGTGTCATTTCCCAGCTTGTAAATGTTATAAAATTACTATTAACCTGATTATAAAAAGACTTCTGGTCAACCTCACAGTAGAACCTTTAAATATATATTTTTAAAGTAAATAGTAACCTCTCTTTGGTTTTATATTTTAAGACAGGGTCTTTTATATAGCTCAAGATGGCCTCAAACTTGTCATCTCCTATTTAAGACCAGTTTTGTGATAAAATACAGCCATAAAAGAAAAAACACCCCCCTCAAAAAAAAACTTAAAATAATATGAATTGGAACAGATTAAACTAGAAAAAATCTGACTACAGCTATTCTGTCTGCTTTGCTGTGTATCTGCCAACTATACATCCTTCACTTGGGCTGGTAAATACTTGTCTTGAGGCTCAGTGGTTTCTGTGTTTGTAATTAAAGAAAAAATTTAATTTTAAAGTTCCTTTCTTTCCTTTTCAGGTTATAAACACTGGCATTAGCATGGCTCCAAATGTTAGTGTGAAAATAATGGTACCAAATTCTTTTCTCCCTCGAAATGATAAGCTGTTCAACGTTTTGGATGTCCAGGTAACAGTCTGTTTCCTCTGTCTGACCTACCCTAAGTGTGTCTTCAATGCTAACCCTATTGTGAAGCTGGAGGGTTCTGCTCACTCCAGTCACACTCAGTCCCATGAACTGCTCATGCATTAACAGAGAGGACTTTAAATATTTTTTTTTCTGAACTGTACACCAGAGGTGGCACTTGCATTGACATATAGAATCAGAAAACCTGGTTCTTCCTTCTTTATTAACTATTTTATATGACTTTTTGGGAGGACAAGAACCCACAGACGTAATGTAGCTAGTAGAATATTCCATCAAGCTTGAAGACAGTACAGCAAGAACAGAGAGGGAAGCCCTTTTTAAGGAAGCATTTGAGTCATTTCTTACGCCAGTATTTTGGGTCTCATGAAGTTTTTGATGTTTTTGTTTCATTTTACCTGAGTATCAAGAAACAGCAAACACCCCCCCAAAACAACAACAACAAAAACAACAACAAAAAAAAAAACAAAAAAAAAAACAAAAAAAAACCTCCGAACAAACAAACAAAAAAATCCTACTAGAGTGAGTTTAGAATCTTTTCTTGAAAATTTACTTTGATTCCAGATTTAGATGCTAGGATGTATTTTGTTTTGTGGTTTACACTGTTTAATGAAAGCAAAGAAAATTTACATTTAGGCTAATGTTTATCTGCCATTTTACTTCCCCATTTCAGTAATGTTGGACCAAGTTGGTTGGGGTTTTGTTTGTGAGTTTACTGAAGATTTTCTTGTACTTTAGTAAAAACAATTAATTGAAACTTCTAAAACCATTTGCATTAGCTCTCTTCAAAGAGAAGTGATCCTTTTCTTGTTTTCTATCTAGGCATCTATGGGGCAGTGCCAATTTGAACACTATGGACGAGAGTGTGCATCAGCACAGCAAAAAGGCATAGCGGGGACCTTGACCGATTTGGTCAAATTTCTATCAAAGACTGATAAAAGACTCCTGGTGAGTTTCCATTCTTCAAATATGCATTTCTGCCTTCCTACAAAGAACAAAAACCAAATTCGAAACCAAATTCAACTGGGGCTTGGGCTGCTTGCCCAGAGAGTGGTAATGGCTGAAAACACAGCTTCTAATCCCACCACTAAGGAATGGGCATGGTAGAGTGTTGAGATGGGCAGGGTTAAGTGTGTGCTATCAGGTTTTCATTACCTTACAAATGCCACACCTGTGCCACCCAGACATTATACTAGAAACCTCTTGATACCAAGTCACCTGCACAGTCATCTTTATAGCACGAGATTCTTATTCTCCCTATTTAGTGACTTAATGACAGAAGCTGGAGAAGTTGTGCAACAACAACAACAACAACAAAACAACAGCAGCACGTACCTTAAGGGGGAGACTCTAATTATGAGCATCATCCTTTTCATCCTGTCCCAGAAGGTTCAGTTTCTAAGAATGGTGGACTACATGCTACCTGTGGAACATACTATATAATTTATAAAAACAAAAAATGCTTGTTGTATGGAAGGAAAGATGTTTATAGAAAGGACAGTTTTCTAAATGGCACTGAGAACATTTAAAAATACTCCACATATTCAACTGTGTGAGTGTGTACACAAAAGTATGTCACTGTCTGCCTAGAGAGGTCACAGAATAACTTGTAGGAGACAGTACTTACATCCTGTAGGGACTTGAACTCAGGTACACACACACACACACACACACACACACACACACACACACACACACACACACACACACACACTTGTGAGAGAACTCAGGTGTGCTACACTGCATATTTGGTGTTCGGAAAGCAGCCACAGGTGTCAACCCCCCACTTCTAAGTTGTTTGACGCAGACTCTCCTTGTTGGTTTCTTTCTCCTTGCAGAGAAATTCTTTCTCTACCTCTCATCTTAGAGTAGAAACGGTGGGATTATAAGAACACGCAATCTTCTCCATCTTTCCACGGTTTGGGGAGGATTTCAACATTTGTCCTCATGGCAAGCATTCGTGCATGACAAGCCTTCCAGCCACTGAGCCATCTTCCTCAGCTGTGAATTTTTTAAGTGTAGGAGATGTTAACGCTACCGCTTTTACATTCTTTTCCAGTATTGCATGAAAGCTGATCGACACTGTTTAGACTTCTTATGTAATTTCGGGAAAATGGAGAGTGGGAAGGAAGCCAGCGTTCACATTCAGCTGGAAGGCAGGCCATCCGTCTTGGAAATGGTGAGTGTGAAATCACGCAGATAACTTCTAATCAGATAGATGTGGATCTATAAAGCCAGTTATTTTTACATAGATAAGATAGTATGGAAACATTCAAAAAATTACATAGATAAGAATACAGTTCGAGAATAAAACCCAAATCTCATTTTTATTACATTAACTGACAGAGATAAAATATAGATCATTGAGTTTCATTTAGAAATAAATCATTCAACTGTCTGTGAGCCTTAATTAAATAGAAGTTGACTACCCTATCAGTACACATCATAACCTTAAATCACTGGTTCTCAACCATTGTAATGCTGAAACCCTTTAGTACAGTTCCTTATTCTGTGGTGGTAACTCCACGTCAATAAAATTATTTCATTGTTACTTTATAACTTTAATTGTGCTACTATTATGAATTGTAATATAAATATCTGATATAGAGGATATCTGATACAAGACCCTTCTAGGGGTCATTGTCCACAGGTTGAGAACCACTGCCTTAAATCATTCTTTAAAGTATAATATTTAAAAACTAAAACCAAGAAGTAAGATTAAAATCTGGTTTTAGAGAAAATCAAACTAAAACAAACTGTATCAACTAAACCTGGGTGTGGTGGTTCATGCCTGTAATCCCAGCACTCTGGAAATGGAGACAGGAGGATCATAAGCTTGAGATTATCAATGCTATTTAGTGAGTTCAAGGCCCTCTTGTACCACATGAGATTCAGTCTCAAAAAAAAAAAGTATAACAAAATTCTGTAGCAAAAATACATTTTAAAAAATAACAAAGTTTAAAACTTCAAATAAAAAAGAATTAAGTGCATTTTGGAATTTTTCTCTTAAACAAAGCACATTTTACAAAGAGCTCTCAGATGAGAGGAGAAAATTTAAAACACTGATTCGGTTTCTCCATCTGGCCAGTGTGGATATGTCAGTGACTAGTGTAGATAAGGCCAGCCAACTGCAGTTGCAGACTGAGATGAATTTTGTTCACAATTTTTAGTCATCCCTTGTCCATGATAGCCAAAAGAAATGGAGCTATTAGGTGTTCAGTAGCATACTTTTTTAATTACCAAATATTGGTCAAAGGAATATTCATCAGATAGGAGAGAGAGAGAGAGAGAGAGAGAGAGAGAGAGAGAGAGAGAGAGAGAGAGAGATCCATTCATCTTCGCTTCAGATATGCTTTAAAGTCCTGAGACAAGGAGCAAACCATTCGGCTGTGATATCTGCCTCTCACATGCCCCAAGTTTCTCAACAGAGGCCCTACTGACACGGGGGACAGAAAATCCTTTGTCAGACAGCCATGTACACTACAGGGCACTTAGGAGTGTCCTATACGCCAAGCAGTTCCTGCCACTGCTCCCATTCCTACCGTCAAAGATGTCCCCAGACACTACATACAGTCCCTGGAGGATAAGTCCTCCTGTTGAAAGAATGATGTAGGTCTAGGTGAAGCTTATAATTTCTAGTTCTAAAGATAACCTTACTTAGTAGAATTTAGCATTTTTGAGATAATAGATATCCTTAAGAATCAGTAGTCAAGGACCAAGGTATAGCTCAATTGGGCTAATGCTTATTTAGTATGCACAAAGCCCTGGGCTCAATCCTTAGCACTGAGCACTGGTGAGAACTAGGCATGTAATGCTGCATACCTGTAATTCAAGCAGTGAAATTAGAAACTCAAGGCCATGGCCAGCCTGGGATCCATGTGGTTTGTTTTGAAAGAAAGAGAAAAAAAAACAGGAAGAAAGAAAGAGAATGAGAAGGAAGGAAGAGAAAGAGGAGAGAGAAGAGAAAGGAAGAAGGAAGGAAGGAAGGAAGGAAGGAAGGAAGGAAAGAAGGAAGGAAGGAAGGAAAGAAAAGACAAGAAAAGAGAAGAATAACCTAAGCAAAATTTTGCTCAGTGGTTCAAACACTCCCCTCAAGCACAATGACCAGAAGCACTGTGGCAGGAAAACCACCTCCAGTAAGTCTGCATCTACCCCCATATATGCAAATAATAGTATTATTTATTTTTAAAATTATATGTAAGTACTGCGTTCTTATCCACCCCCTATAAATGCAACCCCCCCCAATGAGATAGAGGATCACACCTTTGAGCCCAAAGGAAGCCATTGTAATTTCAGTAAGTTACAGAAATTCTAGATAGCAAAGGTGGTGTTTCTATTGACATGTCTTCATGCAATAAACTACAAATCAAACTGTTGATGATTTCTTTTCAAAACAGGATGAGACCTCATCACTCAAATTTGAAATAAAAGCAACAGCTTTTCCAGAGCCACACCCAAGAGTTATTGAGCTCAATAAGGATGAGAACATTGCCCATGTAAGATCCTCTCTCTTGGTTGCTGCCTGAAAGCTGTATGGGGAATAGTTTGAGGGTGTTTATAAGTGGTGCCCTTTGGGGATCTGAGTCAGGAGTCAGCATGTCACCAGCCAATAGAGCACTTTTAACCCTTTACCCAGAGGTAGCATTTGCCACAGCTGAGAGGACATATATAGAGAGCTCTCTGGAGATGTGATTTGGCATCGGTGAGAATGGGATGGATGTAGAGCATTCTACTCATTGTTTCTGCTAAACAGTTGCCAGGGCTTAGTAGGGCTGAGACTAGAGCAGGACAGAGTGGATAGTTCTGATCTCTGTAAAAGCCTGGGAGGCTTTTCAAGGAAAATATCAGCAGTGCTATCTCTGAGTGTGTGTTTCTTCTACTTAATTTGTGCAGGTTTACTTGGAAGGGCTCCATCATCAAAGACCCAAACGGCATTTCACCATCGTGATTGTCACCATCAGCTTGCTCCTTGGACTTATTGTACTTTTATTAATTTCATGGGTTATGTGGAAGGTAATCCTTTAATAATTGTTAATTTCATGTGTTATATGGATACCATGCCTTTAATAGTTACCAATAGTACACTATTCAAAATGCTTTTATTGTCTCAAAGTCAATTATTTCAATATTTACTGTTCTTTTTTTTCCCATTGCTATCTGAATGTTTAATGCTGATCACACATTTTTTCTAACTTTACTGCAAGAATCTGTTTGGAAAAATGTGGATAATGTCAAATGTCAATGTCGGGGGGTGCATATATGTCACAGAGAAGTCCTATATTGTTAATGCTGCATGGTCTATGCTGATTATCGCTGATTAGATATTTGGTTTGACTATTATGGGTTCAGAACTAATCAATTGTCATCTAATCTATTTTCAGGCTGGATTTTTTAAAAGGCAGTACAAATCTATCCTACAAGAAGAAAACAGGAGAGACAGCTGGAGTTATGTCAACAGCAAAAGCAATGATGACTGAAGACTTAAATTGAGAGAATTGAAAAAGGTCTCAGTTTAAGATCTCTCCAGGAGATCTGTGATAATTTCTCTTTTCCATGCACTTATGGTTTTGTGACCCACTCTATCTTAGTGCTGGGGAAGTCTGCAAGGAAGAAATACACAAAGATGGCTTGACAGCAGTCAGTGAATAAGTGGAGCAAAACACTAAAGCTCTGGACACACCCAGAACTTCCGAAGCCAATTTAAAGGGACAGTAACTCCAGATTTAGCTGGACCGACTTAAAAGGAATGATCTTTCAAGGAGATATTACTGATTAGGTGGGCTCACCTCAGCAAAATGGATGCCATGATATGGAAGGGTATTGGTTTTAAATATACTTTTGATTTATCTTCAGACTATGACCATGATCCATGAAGCCATTGAAAATAGCTATCCCTGGCTTGTCTAATGGATAAAGCAGAGGACATGAAGACTGCTGTTGGTGGCCCGGCATCACTGGGCTGTGTCCCTACAGCCCTGTTCATCTGCAGATAGGAATTTTAAAATCCTGAAGAACAAAATCCATTTGCAGCAGGATACTGGAGAAATAACAGCTGTGAACTCTTCTATGCATGTACATATACTTTTTAAAGAATAAAAACTTCAATCTACTTCTTTCCATTATCAAAACCACCCAGGAAAAATTGCTTTTTCAAATTCTCATCTGCAAATGCCAATTCTTAAGAATTTTATCCTCATAGCAGATTATAAATATTGCACTTGAGCCGATACACATGGATATAACACGCACTGCAGCTCACTGGTGATCGAAAATTGTACAAAGAGAGACTTGGAGGCCAATGTTTTATAAAACATTCACCGCTTCAAATTAAGCAATCATGAGTATCTGCTAAGATATTGTTTTTTTTTTTCTTGGCCTGGTTAAATATACGTAAACCAGGACTCTGAAAATGGACAAACAAATACATAGTTGGAACTGCAAATCACTGATCAAGTTTGTATGCAGTGACATCGAAATTCCCACAAGATAAGGCATGCTTGATATTGCTGCGCAAGATTCTGTTTAAAAATGAAATGGCTTCTACCTGGATCTACATAATTTTTCTGTAATTACAACCATTTTGTAGTATTTATTTCATCTATGTGGTTGGATAACTGTAAGCTTCATCTGAATCTGTCATGTGTAAGAAAGCCATGTCCAGATTTTGAACATGTGCTAGATAAAAGAGGCAGCCTTCAGTGTTATGAAGAAAGATCACTTTACAGGAAGTGTTTGCTGCCAGCTGGCCCTTCCTCAGATTTCCGGATTCATGAGGGTGGCCTCTTCACAAGTCTGGCTGGAGAGCAGGGATTTGCTAAGGCTGGCAAGGGAGGTTTTGAGTGCTGAAACTTGAGCACGGAGCCATCAGATCTGGGTGTGCAGTAAGCATATTTAATTAAATGTTTATATTTTTAAGGTATACTTTTTTGTGTAAAATGTAACTGTTTATAGTTTTCTCATGAAAATTCAAGTAGTTATTTCATGAAGATGTCAAAGTTACTAGATGAGAAATCAATATCATTTCAGACCTACCTTTTCAAGGGATGGTCTCTGAGAAAATGCGGATCGTTACACTGAAAACCAACTCCTGCCTTTCAGATACATAAGAACACTGCTACCTCCTGGGCTACATTTTGCCCAGTTAGAAAGATATATTTTTTATTGATATTTGTAAATAAAACTTGTAAGTTTACTTAAGTACAAATCTAGCTGTTATGATAGTAGAATAACATCCTAGGAGGAAAGAATGTTTTCTATTAAGTGGATATTCGTATTAATATTACTAGTTAACTGTGAAGTCTGAAATTTTACAAAATCTATGTTTTATCAGGATATAGGAAATACAAAAACATTATCTTCAACAATATCAATATAGCACAATGTTTTTTAAATTGGATCTAACAAATACCTTCCAAATATCAGAATTTTAATTTTTTCCATTGACTTCATATTTTTATTTTTATTTTTAAATACATAGTTACTATTTTAATTGTATTAAAATATTTTAAGTATAGGAGCTTTGCAATTTTATGAGGACCCATTAGTTGATTCTTGATCTTAGAGCATAAATCATTAGTGTTCTATTCAGGAAATTTTCCCTAGTGCCCATGTGTTTGAGACACTCGCCATTTTTCTCTTCTATTAGCTTCACATTTTACATGGAGGTCCTTGAGCTCTGTGCCCATGTGTTTGAAATTCTTCCTCACTTTTTAAAAAAATTTTTATTAGATACATTTCTTTTTTTTTCATCTTTATTAACTTGGGTATTTCTTATTTACATTTCGATTGTTATTCCCTTTCCCAGTTTCCGGGCCAACATCCCCCTAACGCCTCCCCCTCTCCTTCTCTATGGGTGTTCCTCTCCCCATCCTCCCCCCATTACCACCCTCCCCACAACAATCACGTTCACTTGGGGTTCAGTCTTGGCAGGACCAAGGGCTTCCCCTTACACTGGTGATCTTACTAGGCTATTCATTGCTACCTATGAGGTTGGAGCCCAGGGTCAGTCCATGTATAGTCTTTGGGTAGTGGCTTAGTCCCTGGAAGCTCTGGTTGGTTGGCATTGTTTTCATATGGGGTCTCGAACCCCTTTAAGCTCTTCCAGTCCTTTTTCTGATTCCTTCAACGGGAGTCCCATTCTCAGTTCAGTGGTTTGCTGCTGGCATTCGCCTATGTATTTGCTGTATTCTGGCTACGTCTCTCAGGAGATATATTTCTTTACTTACATTTCAAATTTTATTCCCCTTCCGGGTTTCCTATCCATAAACCCCCATTCCTTCCCCTCCCCCTCCCCCATATGGGTATTCCCCCCCATACATCCCCCTTACTGCCCCCCCCATATTCCCCTACACTGGGGTCCAACCTTGGCAGGACCAAGGACTTCCCCTTCCCCTGGTGCCCCAACAAGGCTATTCCCTGCTACATAGGCAGTTGGAACTCTTGGTCAGTCCATGGATAGTCTTTCGGTAGTGGTTTAGTCCCTGAAAACTCTGGCATTGTTGTTTTTATGGGGTTGCAAGTTCCTTCAACTCTTTTAATGTTTCCTCTAATTCCCCCCAAGGGGGTCCTGTTCTCAGTTCAGTGGTTTGCGGCTAGCATTGATCTCTGTATTGGACATGCTCTGGATGTGTCTCTCAGGAGAGATCTATATCCGGTCCTGTTCAGCATGCATTTTTTAGCTTCATCAATCTTATCTAGTTTTGGTGGCTGTATATATATATAGGCCACATGTGTGTCAGGCTCTGAATGGCCATTCCTTGAGTCACTGCTCTAAACTTTGCTTCCATATCCCCTCCTATGAATATTTATTTTTCCCCTTTTAGGAAGAAGTGTCTTCCCCACTTTTTTTTTCCTATTAGTTTGAGTAGATCTGGTTTGATGTGGAGGTCCTTGAACCACTCGAACTTAAGCTTTGTACAGGGTGATAAGAATAGATCGATTTGTGTTCTTCTACATACTGACCTCCAGTTGAACCAGCACCATTTGTTAAAAATGCTGTCTTTTTTTCCATTGTGTAGTTTTAGCTCCTTTGCAAAGACCAAGTGGCCATAGGTGTATGGGTTCGTTTCTGGGTCTTCAATTCTATTCCCTTGATCTACCTGCCTGTCTCTGTAGCAATACCATACAGTTTTTATGACTATTGCTCTGTAATACTGCTTGAGGTCAGGGATGGTGATTTCCCCAGAAGTTCTTTTATTGTTGAGGATAGTTTTTGCTATCCTGGGTTTTTTGTTATTCCAAATGAATTTGCGAATTGCTCTTTCTAACTCTAAGAATTGAGTTGGGATTTTGATGGGGCTTGCATTGAATCTGTAGATTGCTTTCAGAAAGATGGCCATTTTACTCTATTAATCCTGCCAATCCGTGAGCCTGGGAGATCTTTCCATCTTCTGAGATCTTTGATTTCCTTCTTCAGAGGCTTGAAGTTCTTGTCATACAGATCTTTCACTTGCTTGGTTAGAGTCACACTGAGGTATTTTATATTATATTATTTTATATTATTTGTGATTATTGTGAAGGGTGTCATTTCCCTAATTTCTTTCTCAGCTTGATTATCCTTTGAGAAGAGGAAGGCTACTGATTTCTTTGAGTTAATTTTATATCCAGCCACTTTGCTGAAGTTGTTTATCATGCTTAGTAGTTCTCTGGTGGACCTTTTGGGGAACTCTTTGGGGGAACACTTAAGTATACTATCATATCATCTGCAAATAGTGATATTTTGACTTCTTCCTTTCCAAGACCTCCTTTTATTGCCTAATTGTTCTGGCAAGGACTTCTAGTACTATATTGAATAAGTAAGGAGAGAATGGGCAGCCTTGTCTAGTCCCTGATTTTAGTGGGATTGTTTCAAGTTTCTCTCCAGTTTGTTTGATGTTGGCTACTGGTTTGCTGTAAATTGCTTTTACTATGTTTACGTATGGGCTCCACTATGTTCATAGCAGCCTTATTTATAATAACCAAAAGCTGGAAAGAACCCAGATGTCCTTCAACAGAGAAATGGATACAGAAAATGTGGTACATTTACACAACAAGAGTACTACTCAGCTTTTAAAAACAATGACTTCATGAAATTCTTAGGCAATGGATGCAACTAGAAAATATCATCGTGAGTGAAAAAAGAACACATATGGTATGCACTCACTGATAAGTGGATATTAACCCAAAAGCTCAGAATACCCAAGATACAATTCAGAAACCACATGGATCTCAAGAAGGAAGAGCAACGTGTGGGTTCTTAAGTTCTTCTTAGAAGGGAGAACAAAAATATTCACAGGAGGAGATATGGAGACAAAGTATAGAGCAGAGACTGAAGGAAAGGCCATCCAGAAACTGCTCCACCTGGGGGATCCATCCCATGTGCAGCCACCAAAGCCAGACTATATTATGTCTCCTGAGAGGCTCCGCCAGAGTCTGACAAGTACAGAGGCAGATACTTACAGCTAACCATTGAATTAAGAATGGGATCCACAATGTAGGAGAAGGACTGAAGGAGGTGAAGGGCTTTGCAACTCCATAAGAAGAACAACAATATCAATGAACCAGACCCCCCAGACCTCCCAGGCACTAAACCACCATCTTAAGAGTACACAGGGATAGACCTATGGCTTCAGTCAATATGTAGCACAGGATGGCCTTGTTGGGCATCAATGGGAGGAGAGGCCCTTGGTCCTGTCATGGCTTGATGCCCCAGTGGAGGGGAATATCAGGGCGGGGTAATGGGAGGGAGTGGGTGGGTGAGGGAGCACCCTCATAGAGGCAGAAGAAGATAGCAGGTTTCTCAAGTGGAAACTGGGACAAGGGATAACATTTGAAATGTAAATAAAAAAAATCCAATAAAAAAAAGATAAAAATATTTTAATTACATTAAAATAGATACTTTAATTATATTAAATAGTTACCTTCATTAAAATGCATTTTCTATTTATATATTGTATATATATATATATTGCATGCCAGATTCTTTTATAATAAATTTCTACTTTACACACTTCTTTCATATGCAATTACATGCTACTTTGGAATCATTCATTTCCTCCAGGCTTCCTCCATAGAGTTTGATCAGTCTTGGGTGCAGCCTATAAGGAATAACATAGGCTTGATTATTTCATTTCTCTGCCACTGTGATGTTTCACACACCTCACAAGTGTGGTACATAAGTCACACATACAGACTGACATACACTCCTAGCAGAGCTACAAGTCAGCAAGGTGAAGGACATAAGACACCAACATCTGTGACTATTCCAGAACATTCTTAACCACCTTTCCTGCCAGGTTAATACCTCTAGTGCCTCTGTGAAGAGACAGTCATTTAAGAATACCCCAAAGAACACCCCATAAAATTGATTCTGTGAAATAGGAAAAAAAAATCCCACCTAGCAGAGGCTCCTGCCCATCTCCCAGCATGCTTCAGTCTGCTAAGACATTAAGCTTGCTAAGATTGCGTATATAAGTTTCTACAATCAATCACTCTTGTTAACATATATGTATGGTGTGTTGAATGCTTTGTAAAGATTTGACAAGAGATTCTATTACTTTATATACTGACTTGAATAAAAAACAGAACTTGAATAAAAATAAGACTTGATAAAAACAACTGTTCAACAGAGTATTACATGATATTAGAGCCCAGTTTGGCACTGGTGGTGGGTTGGGAGAAGGGCTAGAGGATGTGGGACTACATTAATATGAAAAGATTTAAAAATATCCTCAAAGACAAATAATGAAAATTGCAAGCATGTCTGTACTATGCAGAATAATGCTCTGCAGTGCCAGCATAAATGCTTGTGTTTGTAGTTATTGAAAGGTGTGATATGTCTTTGTTCAATTTGCTAACTCTCTGGCTTTTAATCTTCTGCCTGGGTTTAGAAGGCAGAACTCGCATATTATATTATTAGTGTTACATCTGTTATTCTCCACACTGAGTCGTAGTTGGGCTTACCTAATGTGAACCTCTGAGGCAGCTTCCATTAAGTCACCATCTATATTCCAAGGAAACCCATTTTCTGAAACAGTTGCATGGTGTCCACCCTCCTCCTGTGGGCTGTATCCGTTGCTATTGCTCTTTGGATGAATTTTTACTTCTTCAATGGTGTAAGTCTCCACAAAGGGAAAATTGAACTAAACACAACAAACGCAAAAGGTCATCATGCTTCATGGTGGCCCCTATTATAATGAAGTTTCATCATCATACTGACATTTTTATAGCTTTGCAACTCTAACCAGATAGCCCCAGGTTTTCTGAAAAGGAAATTTGTTTCCATGCCCATTCATCTTTACTGGATGACAGTTGGTACCTGTGAAGAGTTTCCCACAACAATAATGTCCTAATTTCTAGTTAAAGACAGACTCTTCAGTTGATACCACTGACATCATGACAACCTTAGCTAGCTGATGTGAAACAAACTGTAGCCCAAGTTTCACACTTGGAATTCAATACAGAAGAGCTTAAATCTAAACTTATTGAGATAGGATGGAAAGTACATGAGAGAGGAAAGAGGCATTCAAATATGGTTCCCCCAGGTGCTTACAGGTCATTTTAACAAACTGGCACAAGGCAGGATAGTTATTAGCCATTCTAGAATGCCACCAGCTAACGCTCAAGTTGTTCTTTTTCTTCTTTACCAAAGGAAATTACCCAGGTGGAGGAACAGCAGTGAATCCTCAATTAGATCTACAAAGACTCTTCTTCCAAATAGGGTATAGGGCAAAGGTAACAAGGGTTAGGACTGAGTATCTGGGGTGGGGAACAGACATCATTTATCCCATATCAGCCAGTTTTTAAATATGAGGCAGATACTGAAAGCTTTACACCCAGTGTGGGAACTCTATCATAGTTATGATATGCGAGTAGTTTCATGGAAAGCCAGCCTGGTAAGACTTGCTGTGAGCTGAGGTGAGCATGGAATCCACATTGTAACTCAGTTTATTATATAGTTTAAGTTGTTGCCTTTCCTGGACCTTTGTTCTGTGTGTGTAAAATAAAGGTTTAGGGGAAAATACTGACCCTTAAGTTGCTTTAAACAACTTTTTAAATTTTGTGCTTCATTAAGGTTTATATGCAGAAGGGGGAGGGGAAACTACATTTACTGAAGGATAATCCCAAAGCCATTATTTTAAAATATGAAATGATCAATGACTAGTAACTATATTTACAGTAAAACTACTTGACTGTTTTAATTACTTTGAAGAATCCAATTACAAAAAGCTTCAACATACATTGTATGCCCCACCCAAGAATTCCTACATCGAAGTCCTAATCTTGAGTGTCTCAGAATAACTGCTTTTGAAGATAAGGCTTCTAAAGACAGAATTACATTCAACACATATGTGTGTGGCAGAGCCTAATCCAACATGACCCATTTCCTTGGGGTAGTAGAAGTTTGAAAGCAGTGAAAAGTACCAGGGATTCACATGTCCCAAGGGATAGCCACATGAAAATACACTTATAGGACAACCATGCTGAAAAGGGACAGTGGCCTCATGAGTTAGTGAGCTGGCTGATCCCTTCCTCATGTTGTAGCACTGGAAGTGAGGAAATGTTTCCCAAGGACCATGGCATCCATGTTGAGGAAATAGAATGCTTCCCTTGGTGAAGAGTTCAACACAGGAGAGCTCAGCTACATTAGGAGAACTCCTCCAGGAGGAGCTACAAAAGACAAGACAAACCGAAGATACACGAGAGGCCATTATAATGAGTAAGATTTAAATTAAGAAGAGGGAGAGATATTAAAAATGAGAACCAACAGAAGCAGGGGGTGTAGTGTTGCAAGAAAATGAGGAGGGGAGTTTCAGAAAAACTGCAGAATGGGGGAAGATGCTGTTAAGGGAAAAGTCAAGGTCAGCCATGGACCCATCAGACTGGGAGACCTGGGTGGTTTACAAACTTTACAGCATAAGGGAAGGACGGTGTCCAGCAGATCTGAAGACGCGATCAGACTCTTGCACGGGTGTGTGCTTGAAGGCAATCCACTGAAGTAATTGGGACAAAGGGACCACAGAAGAGCGAGTCCTTGGAAGATGGGAGAGTGCATTTGAAGGTTTTAAAACCACTTGCCAAAGATGGCCATGGAGAACAAGAACATGGGGAGAAAGGAGAGCTAGCGAGAGGGTGCAGTAAAAGAGCCCCAAAGGATAGTTGTATCCTTTGTTTTACTGAGTTAGGAGTCACTGTAAAAACAGTGATGTTATCTTCAGTCTGCTCCACAGCTGGCAGTCCAGCACCGAAAACACGGTCAGAGTGAAGAAAAGAATTCAGAATGTGTTTCCTTCCCACACACTGGCACTGCTGTGGATTCGCTGTGCAGAGGACAATCCTACTATAACTAAGATACATGTAGGCTTTCTTAAATGGCAAAGTTTTTTTAAATGAATTACATATAATTCATAGTCCTACATTGTTTATTATTTATAGAGATGATTATATGAATTACATATGGTTATAAATTCCAGATTATTGTAGTTCTTCATTGTAGTATGAAAATATGAGGCAAACATGGAGGACCCAGGGACCAGAGAGATGGCTCAGCTCCTAGGAACTCTTACTGTCCTTCCACAGGACCCAAAATTCATCCCCAGTACAAATGTGAAGCAGTTCACAGCCACCTGTACTGTAGCTCAGGAAAATCCAACTCTTTCTTGAGGCTCCCATAGGCACACACAGACACACAAAGAGACTCGGTCTGTCAGTCTGTCAGTTTGTTCTCTCTCTCTCTCTCTCTCTCTCTCTCTCTCTCTCTCTCCTCTCTCTCCTCCCCCTCCCTCCCCCTCCCTCCTCCCTCTCCACTTTTATAAGTGGCTATGGTGTAGGATCAACATTCCGCCTGTGATGGTTACCTGGATTTACTCTCCTCCCCCTCCCATTTTTCCTCCCCTGACTACATCCAAGCACCATTCATGTCCCTCCATGGGAGAAGGGATACACAAAATGTGTTGCATTTACACATTGGAATGCAACTCAGCTATTAAAAATGGCAAACGGATGGAACTAGAAAATATCATCCTCAGTGAGGACACCCAGACCCAAAAGGACATACATGTTATGCACTCGCTGATAAGTGGATATCACTCCAAAAGCTCAGAATACCCATGATACAACTCACGGAGCATATGAAGCTTAGCAAGAAGGCCAAAAAGTGGATGCTCCAAATCTACTCAGAAAAGGGAAATAAAATAATCACAGGAGGCAGAGGGAAGGAAGGATCTAGATGGGGGTGAGGAGGCGGGAGGAAAAAAGAGGGTACAAGACCAGCTATGGGAAGAGACAGGCGAGAAGTCCAGAGGGTAAGGAAAATGAATAGGAATAAGTAGCAGTGGTTTGGGGGAACTTGGAGAACCACTAGAAAGTCCAGAAACCGGGGATTCAAGAGTCTCCCAGAACCTAACGGGGATGAAATTAGGCAAAATACTCAATAGTAGGGAGATAGAACCTGAAGAGACCACCTCTGGTAGATAGACATGGCACCCAGTGGAGGGATGGGGCCACCCACCCATCTCAAAATCTTTAACTCAGAACTGTCCCTGTCTAAAGGAAATGCAGGGACAAAAATGAAGCAGAGGCTGAAGAAAAGGTCCAGAGACCTTCTCACTGTGCAATCCATTCCATCCACAAGTACTGTTGCTGATGCCAAGAGGTGTTTGCAGACAGGAGCCTGGTATAGCTGTCCTCTGAGAGGCTCTACCAGTACCTGACTAAGACAAATACAGATACAGCCAATCATTGGACTGAACCTGGGGACCCCAATGGAAGAGTTAGGGAAAGGGCTGACTGAGCTGAAGGGGATGGCAACCCCATAGGAAGAACAACAGTATCAATTAACCATGACCCTCAACATTCCCAGGGACAAAACCACCAAAGAGTATACATGAGTTGGTCCATGGCTCCAGCTATGTATGTAGCAGAGGACTGCCTATCTGGTATCTGGGAGGGGAGGAGCTTGGCCTTGTGGAAGCTTGATGTCCCAGAGAGGGGCATGCTAGATGGGTGAAGCTGGTGTGGGTGGGAGGGTAGGAGGCACCCTCTTAGAGGCAAAGGTGAGGTGCAGGTGTGGGGGTGGGGTTCATGGAGGGAAGACAGGGAAGGGAGAAAACATTTGAAATGTAAATAAATCAAATGATTTTTAAAAAAGATGGTTCTGTCTAACTACAGGGTTTTACAGCCACATCTGTACTTCAAGGCTAACCGGAGTGTATGCCCGAGACCACAGATCATCATATTTACTCTCTCTCCTTGAGTCTAACCACTTAAGTGGAAATATCTCAATATATGTTTGGGATAACAATATCATCTATAAAATGGGTATTTTAGGCACATAACTGCAAATCTTTTGAAATCCATGAATATGAAGCAGGTTGTAAGCAAATGTTAGGAAAATCTAACTGTCATAAGTTTAGAATCTGCTGTTGTAAAATCAAGAAAGCTAAACTCTCAGCTTTTACCACTTTCCATTCTAAAGAACAGCGTGTGTGTGTGTGTGTGTGTGTGTGCTGTGTGTGTGTCTGTGTGTGTATGTGCATGCGTCTGTGTGTCTGTTGTGTATGTGTGTCTGTGTATCTGTGTGTGTATGTGTGTGTGTCTGTGTGTGTCTGTGTGTCTGTGTGTGTATAATTGTACACTTAACTTCCTTCACTTTTCAATGTAATACTAGAATTTTTCCACAGGGGGAAAAGTCATATAACCCATATGTCAAAAGAATCAAATGTAAGTTAATACTGGAACACACATTTCAATTTTTGAAATAAAGGCTGGGGGGATGATTAACATAGACAGAAGAAAATAAAGGTTTCTCACAGGACTAAACTTGATGTTAATCTCTGGAGCATCTTTATCTTCGTGATTAATAGCCTTGCAAAGAAGTAACAGTAAGAACTGTCCATACCTGGTTCTTTACACTGGAGTAACTTTTCAGGTGCTTTACAAATTCTGGCCGAGTGGTGTTCCGTACAGCTATAAGGGCCATGCTTCCATTGTTTAATCTGAAGTTAAACATTTGTATTTGACATCAAGGAGTTTAACGGACTATGTTGGAAACTACCCCATATCACTTTGTCTGACAAATATAGTGCTCTCTAGAGAATACTGGCCAATATCGAAAAATCACGGTGTTGAATTGACCTAAAACTTTAAATCACATTTTGCTGTACTCTCGTTGAAATGAAAAGGCTTTCAAATTAGTTTTATTAATCCCTGGGGTTTCTTCTCACCAAAAACCTTACTGCAGGGCTCTTTGAAAATCAAACTTTTATGCACCCTAATCACATCAAGAAGTAATATTAAATCTACCTTAATTATTTAAGAATTCTAAACATGAAGCCATGTGTTTTACATTTTAAAAATGTCTTGTGACACGGTGAACATTTGAAAATGGTCTGAGATAACCTGTGGCTAGATGTTCTTTTCTGAAATCCAAACTGTGGTTGAAGTGTTTGTTTATGGGCAGAAGGTCTAAGTGACACAGTAGATGGAATAAATGGAACTGCCCTGGATAGAGGGCAGAGCAGGAACAACTGTTACCACCTATGTTCCGCTAAACAGCAGAACATTTTAATCTTACATAACACTCCCATCCAGTAAGAGAGACTAGAACCAAAAGTGTGATCTAGTGCTAACATAGCCGCCTCAAATGCATTAGCTTTAGAAGGCATCTTGCAGAAATACATGCAAATAATTTCATGCTTGATTTCAGTGCAAACACAAAGTTGTCCCAAGAATAACAATGACGGTAAAAGGAGGCTCAAGCTAGAGCTGTGAGGAACCTTAGATATTTGCTCTTCCTCCAGTCGTTTAATATAAGGATGGACCATTGCCAGTGGACAGCGCACAGCGGCAATGAAAAAACATTGCAAGCAGCAGAGCTCTTAACTCCTGAGTTAAGTGGAGTCCAATACTCCTCCTACCCACCATGCTGTCTCTTTCCTCTGAAGACAAACAGCACCTGAGTGTTCATGGCCCTGTGTTTACACATCGTCTTTCTTAGTTGTGTGAGTTTATAAATATTATTCCTCCCCCTTTGTTCTACATGATTACATTTGGGAGAAAACTACTTCCTAGGTTAAAAATGAACATTTGCTTACAAGAATGTGCAGAAGAAAGGGTACCTGTAATTCTGAGCAGACATAAAATGTCTTGCTGGTTAATTCATTGAAATGTAGCCAAGAGATTCCTATGCACCATGGTTCGCATTAAGCAAATCCAAAATGTCTCTCTAATTGGAAGCATCAAGCCAACCCAGATCCCCTGACAGAGAAGTACACACTTATACCTACTGAGCCATCTCTCCAGTCCTCATATTTAGAATACGTTTGTATAAAAATGAGAGTGCAGAGACATTCCAAGAAACATCAACAGTTATTATAAAATTCTCAACAAGTAGTGAAATGAAAGCAAACAAAGGAGGCACAACCCAAGGTTAATGCCAATGAGACCCAAGAACATGCTAGCCAGAGGGTTAGTAAAATGCAAGTGATTGTAGGCCAGTTTTCTCCACTTCAATAGTTGTTCACAATCCATCATGTGGACAAATCCTTAAGGAAGACTTAATATCATGCAAAGAGCAGCTACTTTTCTAACCTACTTATTCTTTTTATTAATTCTTTGAGACATTCTTATAATGTTTTGATCATATTTATCCTCATACTTCTTTTCCTAATTCCTCTAATATCTACTTCCTACATTCTCACCCATTCCCACTGTTGTGTTATCTTTTATCTCTCAATAATCCACCAAGTCTACTTGTATTGCTCATGTACTCATGAACTTGGGGCCATCCACATTCAACCACAAACTACCAGTGGTCATATCCTTAATGAAAACTGACTCTTCCTCCCCCCTTCAGAAGCCTTCAGTAGTTAATAGCTCCTCAGCTAGGGGTTGGAGCCTATGGGCCCCTTCTCACCCCATGCTGGAAAGTCCACTGGCTGGATCTTAAATACATCTTGTTCAGGCAACAGCAGCTACTGTTGAGTTTATGAATGAACAAATACTATTGTGTCCAGAAGGTACTGTTCTGCTGCAGCTCCCCTCTGACCTCTGGCTCTTACAATCTTTCTACCTCTCTTCTACCATGGTCCTCAATTCTTGGCAGGGGTCAAGGATGAGATGGATGCCCCATTTGTAGTGAGCATTCCAATTGCTGACATTTATTCTTTGGACTTTCATCTGAGAATATATGTTTAACAAGTTTCTAGCTGGCTAAAGTATTACCAAAGAAAAATATTTATTAAAAAGTAAGCTTTAGTAGGCCTTGAAACACTCACCTTGTGTCAGGCGCTAAGCCTCTGGGAGCCACTGAACACAGACAGGGGATCGCCATGATGCTGATATTCAAGAACTGCCCTTGGATGGTTTGCCAGTGGCCACCACAGTCTAAAGAAGATGGAAGTACCAGGTTATATCCTCTCCCCAGTCACTAATGCAAGATAGGGCTTCAAGTAGATTCTTTCTGACTCACCAGATTCTGGAGATCTCTGTGCTTTTCTAGAAGTAAAATGACAGAAACAAAAACATGTCACACATGTGCAAAGCTAACATCTACTAAACACAAGGAGACTAGAGAACCCGTAATTGCAGGATTTTCCTTAATAGAATATCACTTAAGGTATAAATGTATTATAAGGCGCATTTTTCATTTTTTAGTTACTGTGGAACCTTTCTTTGTTGTTGCCTTAATATTGAAATTCCATGATTCTCCATGAATTCTCATAAGGATCAAGACTGGGGGCCTGAGACTCATGGTTGTACCAAAAGTCGTTGGACTGCTAGTCTGGATGCGTGCTTGCCTCTGAAGGCAGAACCTCAATGTCTCCTTTTCTAGAAGAGGTAAGAACCTCTGATTCTGTACTCATGGTACATTTTTTTATGTAAAAGTAGCGTATTATTTAAAGGGAAACAAAGGGGTCCAATGGCGAAGATTATGGTTGCCACTGTAGAGGACCCCCATTCATTCCCATTACCACATGGTGGCACACGATATTTGTAACTCCAGTTCCAGGGTATCTGATACCCTCCTTTGGCCTCAGTGGGCACCAGGCATGTGTATGGTACACATACATACACGCAGGCAATTCACTTGTACATATTTTACTACAAATAAAGAGAAGTAAAGGTATCAACAATACACCGAGCTTTTATTTACCTTTCTTGTTCATCCTGAGAACAACCCGCTAGTAAAAAGGATATTTTACAATCCTCTGGCCTAAAAAAAAATATATAATAAAATGTACTAATAGTCATTGGCATTGGGATATAGAATTTTTGCCTTAAAAAAACCCTTACTTAAGTTTGGCCAATGCTTTGATTACAGCAAAGTCTCTCCGCTGACTAGGGGACATCCATCGGTATTTCTCTGCCAGAGCCAATGTCCTTCCACCAAAGCCAAACATGGCTGAGAACCCAAAGCGAAGAAGCTTGCCAGCAGAGCTGAAGGTGCACACGTCCACTGACTGTATGTGACCTGGAATGGTGAATCCAGTCCATCATTGAGTGGCCGAAACAGCAAACATCAGAGAGAATGTTTATTTACTTGAGAAATACTGCAAGGTACCATCTATCATCACTATTAACCTTGCTTTCTCATTACCTATCTTTGTTATAAAAACTATAAATGCCACTTACAACCTTTTCATGTGATGAAACTTAAAGAAACTTAAAGTAGTAAATCTTATAGCCTATATCAATGTCATAAAAAATAAGATTAGGGTTCTGATGCTGAAGTCGATGTACCAGGGAAACAGAGTTAATATTAGTTTTGCATTGCATTTATCTGAACTTTCATGCCATCACATGGGATGATTTATGACCCACGGATGTGCCCTGGTAGTTTTCATCCTCTGAATAACATAATCTTATATGCCTGAAGTCTTGGTGCAATCAAACAATAGTGCAGATTACATATGCAAATAATATGCATGAACTATTCCCATTATGTAAAAAAAATGGGTTTTACAATATTTTTTCCACTAAGATTATAGTAAAACCCCATTTATTGCTCTTTTCAAAGCAAGTAGTTAAAACGAAAGGCAATTTAGCTAGAAGACACCCTGCCTTTGAGCTTCATTCAAACATTGCTACGCTTAGAGATGGAGAACTTACCAATCCTAGATAAGACTGACAGAAACACAATAGTTACTTACATGAATAAGAACTTCCTTATTCCACCTGGACGTCTCTAGAAGAATCCTTACCCAGTATAATGTGCATGGTTGCAGTCACCACGTGAGGAATTCCAAAGAGAGAATGTGCCAACACATTGGTAGATCCTGCCAAAACAATTTTAAAACATGTATTATCAGTAGAGTTGTGTTTTAAATTACCATGTGCTCTTATTGCACAACCCACCCCTGCAATGTTCAGATGAAAATTAATGGAAGTTTATGACAGAAAAGTTGTTAGAGCATTAGACAAGCAGCTTTCTATTCACAGCACAGATGCTTGTCAAATGTTTGCGGGATTGTCTGTTAAACTTCTAAGTGATTTAAAAGTTAGAAAATACCACAAAATGTTAGAAAATTGGACTGGGTATATCATCCCAGTAGTGCAGTGTTTGCTAGCATGTGTAAGGCCTGTGTTCTCTCTCTGGAACCATAAGTTGGAGAATAGTGTATTGACTCATAACTATTTTGGCCATGTTATTTATATTATTTCCTCAAAAATCACAATTACATAGAAGTTTACTCCATTCAATTTTAATGAATGAGCCTTCAATTTCTATATAAAAACAAGAACTGACAACAGTAGAATGTCTGTGTTGGGCAAAGACAAATGCATGGATATACAAATGAGAAAAATTCAGCCAATACTGGGAAAATACGACATCACCTTAAACTCTGACAGGCATGTTCAAAGTACATTCTGTGAGTCCTAGAGGTACTCTCTCACTTCAAATCGGTTTCCTTTCTATGCCTGAGAGAAAAACTGCCCCACAGGAAGACAATATTAAACTTGATTGTGGTCATTTAAAAGTGTGTACACAGGACATAGTTTCTGATTTTCATAATCATTAAGGTAATTAAAAAACACTCTCGGATTCCTCCATCTACTCACTAAAGGGAAAAGCTCCCTAGTGAAGGATCTGTCATGTTTATGTGTGGCCAAACTCATTCAGAGCCTGCTTCCAAAGAGCAGAGCAAGAAGCCATCCGTCTTCCAAGCAGTAAAGACAATGGAAAGTATAGGGAGAGGGTCAGTTGGGCAACTGGTAGAAGTCGATGTTGACCAAGAGCTGTGAAAGCATGGGTCTGTTGCACACTAGTTCCCAAGACAGAGACCCATCCCCTGGATTTGGTTAGGAAGTGGCATGTCTGTGCCCATGAGTATGTGCTTCAAATGTGTCACTTGCAACCTTGTCTGTCCTTAGTGTTCAGTTACAGAAGCTGAAACACCTCAGCCACTGCCATTAACTAAGATGCCATTGAAATAATTATATATAACTAAGTATTGATGAACACATTTTAATTACTAACGGTAAATAAGCATAGTTAAACCAGAACTCTTAACAGTACAGCAGGAACAAAGCTCACCTTACCAACTGCAGAAGTAATTCTGACTGATTCACCAAAATAAGCCCTGTTCTGACTCCAATTCCTTAAAACACAACCTTGGTCAAGGAGGAATGCAGCCACACTGTTTACTGAAAGGTGTTCATAGGGAAGAGAACACTGAGGTCAATCCTACCAGTTCTACTCAAAAATCTTCCTGGGAGTCCTGGTCAGAGCAGTTAGTAAGAGAATGCGATAGAGAAATCAGAAAAGAAGGAGACAAATTGTCACTAGTGATCATGTCTAATAATCCACCAGAAAATGCTGACCTTTACTGTTGCCCAACTGACCCTCTCCCTATACTTTCCAATGTCTTTACTGGCCTGGAAGACAGATGGCTTGCTACTCTGCTCTTTGGAAGCAGGCTCTGTATGAGTTTGGTCGCACATAAACATGACAGATCCTTCACTAGGGAGCTTTTTCCCTTTAGTGAGTAGATGGAGGAATCCGAGAGTGTTTTTGAATTACCTTAATGATTATGAAAATCAGAAACTATGTCCTGTGTACACACTTTTAAATGACCACAATCAAGTTTAATATTGTCTTCCTGTGGGGCAGTTTTTCTCTCAGGCATAGAAAGGAAACCGATTTGAAGTGAGCGTGTATCTCTAGGACTCACGGAATGTACTTTGAACATGCCTGTCAGAGTTGAAGGTGATATTGTATTTTCCCAGTATTGGCTGAATTTTTCTCATTTATCTATCTATGCAATTTGTCTTTGCTGAACACAGACATTCTGCTGTTGTCAGTTCTTATTTTTGTGTAGAGACTGAAGGCTCATTCATTAAATCTGAATGGAGTAAGCTTCTATATAATTGTATTTTTGAGGGAATAATATAAATATCACGATCAAGGTAGCTCCGAGTCAAACCCAGAGACTCCAGTAGAGTCGCAGGATACAAAATTAATATGTACATACAGTTTTTAAACTTACTTATAGCAACTTGTCATAAATAAGTCAAGACAATAAAACAATTTATGAACACTACCAAAGGTACTTAGCAGAGTTCGCTGAAGAAATGAAGGATTTGCAAGCTTAAAAGTATAAACATTGATGAAAGAGGTTTATGGTGACAGAATTACATGCATAGATATTGTGTGTTCACAAACCAGAAGACTTCATACTGTTATCATAGCTTCCCTACCCAAAGCAGCCCCTGCCAAAGGATTCAATGCCGTCGCTATGAAAATTTACAGGATTTCTCATAGAAACCAAAAAAAAAAAAAAAAGAAAGAAAAAAAAGGAAAGAAAAGAAAAAACAGGACTCCAAGTTACTACAAATCTTGAAAGAGGAAAGCTGGTAGGGGCAGCATATATCCTAACTTCAAAATCTATAAAACCATAGTCATTGAAACAGCGTGCTCCTGGCATTAAAAACAGATGCATACTCAATAGAATAGAATATAAAGACCCAAAATGGAAAATTCCAGCACTTGCAGTCAACCGATATTCCACACATGTACAAAAACAAAACAATAACAAAAGTAAGTTATGGTCACTGAAACTGGAGACTGGCTGTTCACGTGCAGGAGAATGAAATTAGACCCTCCCACAACTTGTACACAAACCCAAATGACAATGGATTAGATATTCAGACATTCAGTGGGAGACAGTAGAGGGGGAGAGCTCCATGCTGTTGCTCTGATTCCTAAAACACGGCACAAGAGCAAAGGTGTACACACAGAGAAGTATACTCCAGTGAAAAGCTTCTGCCCAGCCCAAGGTAGTCTCGGTGGAATGAGAAATGACCAACAGAACTGGAGAATGTTCACACAGGGCAGTCCACAGTTGGTAAGGGCTCACATCCCAAGCAGACATGCCTAGTTTGTAATGGCTATCCAGCCTGAGAAATGTGTTTTTAAGTGCCATTGTCACCCCGCCAAAATTAAAGAGCAGACCTCCAGAAACCTGGATGATAAAGCCTTGTGCAGACCTAAGCTGTGTGCCATTGCTCCTGGCTTCAAACCCAAGTCACAGATTACTGTGCTGCAATATAGGTAACCCTGACAGGATAAGCACGTGTCTACACATACCTAAATAGAAGAAAGGGGTCTGCTTGGTTAATATTGTTGTTCTTCCTATGGGGTTGCAAACCCCTCCAGCTCCTTCAGTTCTTCCCCTAACTCCTCCGTTGGGGTCCCTGTGCTCAGTCTGATAGTTAGCTTCCAGCACCTGCATCTATATTGGCAGAGCCTCTCAGGAGACTGTTATATCAGGCTCCTGTCGGCAAGCATTTCTTGGCATCAACAATGGTGTCTGGGTTCCCGCTCCACTCTCTGTCCCTATATTTCCTTTAGACAGGAACAATTCTGGGTTAATATTTTTGAGATGGGTGGGTGGTCCTATCCCACAGCCAGGAGCATGTCTAACCTCTGGATATGGTCTTTACAGGCTATCTCTCCCCTTTGTTGGGCATTTCAGCTAATGCTTTCCTTGTTGGGTCCTGAGAGCCTCTTGCTTTCCTGGCACCTGGGACTTTCTGGTGGCCAACCCCAGTTCCCCATCTCCCATTGTTACACACTTCTGTTCAATTTCATGACCCTCTGTACCTCTCCTCCATCTCTTCCCACACCGGATCCTGCAACCCCCACCCCCGATTTCTCTCTCCCCTTCCTCTCTTCTTCCCAAGTCCCTCCCACCCTCTAACTCCTGTGACTATTTTGTTCCCCCTTCTAAGTAGTACTGAAGCATCCACACTTTAGTCTTCCTCCTCCAGTAGAAAGTAACCAGACCCCCTGCCCCAGAGCTCCCAGGGACTAAACCACCAACCAAAGAGTACACACGGAGGAACCCATGGCTCCAGCTGTAGCAGAGGATGTCCTTATCAGCAATCACTGGGAGGAGAGACCGTTGGTCCTGTGAAGGCTTGATGCCCCAGCATAGGGGAATGCTAGGGTGGTGAGGTAGGAGTGGGTGGTTGAGGGTGGAGCACTCTCATATGATAGAAGCAAAGGGGAGGAGGGATGGGATAGGGGTTAGTGGAGGGGAAACCAGGAAGGGGAAAACACTTGAAATGTAAATAAATACAATAACCAATAAAAATTAAAACAAAAAACAAAAGAAATAAAAGTGAGTATATGACATAAAAGTAAAAATAAACAAACAAATAAACAAACAGAGGAAAGGTGCAAAGAACATTCTTAAAAACAGCAGTTTAAGGTGGGGCTTTCAGAAATGAAGTAGTGTAAGTGGAAGCATGGGTATAAAGGCCTAGGACAATGCTGCATGCTATTATTAATTTTATTAATGTTATAATTCTATGCTAGAGTAAATTTACAGCTTTTCTATTCAGCACCAAGTTAACTTTAGCTTACTGTGAGTTGATAAAGTTTTAAATTTTAAAAACTTTTTGACTCTTTAATAACCGGATATTGTTTGAAAATTGATTTTTTCATACAATATATCCTGATTACTATATATCCCCTCCCCATACTCCTCCCAGTTCCTGTCCACCTCCCATTCCATTCAGATCCACTCCCTTTATGTCTCTCATCAGAATAGAACTGACTTCTAAAAGATAACAACATGAAATATAATAAGATAAAGCCATCACATCAAAGCCGAACAAGGCAAACCAGTAGAAGAACCAAAGAGCAGTGACAATAATGCAGAGACTCACTCATTCAGGAGTCCCACAAAAATACTGAACTGAAAGCCACAGTATCTACACAGAGGACCTGGTGTGGACCTGCCGAGGCCCTGCACTTGCTCCTTAAGTCTCTGTGAGTTCATATGAGCCTTCCCCAGTTTGACTCAGAGGGCCTTGTTCTCCATCCCATTTGGTCTTAAACTCTTTCAGCCTCCTCTGCCGAGGGGTTCCCTGAGCTCTGAGTGAAGGTGTTTGATAGAAACATCTCATTTAGAGCTGTATGGCCCAAGGTGTCTTTCTCTGTGTAATGTATGGTTGTGGTCTCTGTTCCGCTGCAGGAGGAAGTTTCTCTGATGCTGGCTCAATAAGGCACTGGCCTGTGAATAATAGTTATGTTAAAACATGGACATTCTTATTATGTCCTTGCTCTACAAATGGTTTCTCTATGTATAAACTTTCTTGCCCTTTAAATATATTTGTTTCAAAACTTAGGGGAATCATGGCCAGGGAGATTGCTCAGCTGTTAAGAGTGCATACTGCCTTTGCAGAAGACCGAAATCCAGTTCCCAGCACTCATATCAGGCAACTCACAAGTGCCTATATCTCTAACCTAGCGGGTTCTGATGCCTTCTTCTAACCTCCCAAGTGCACTCCCATTCACATAGTTCCCCACATACAAACAAAATTAAATATAAATCTTTAAAAAGACGTTAGCATACATGGTAGAAACGTGCCCACTGTGGACATCAATAGCAAGCATCACTGTCTTTCCCTTCAGCTGCTTCAGGCTTTGCTGTCTCAGCAGTGCCATCTTCTGGATCCTCCTCAAAGGACCTGGCTGAGGCCCCTGTTGGGGGAAGGGGTTTCTTTTCAGAAAAACACCCATGGTGGACGCTTGTCCTTTTTCATCATAGATTTGTTTGTACAGATAATACACCACAAACATTCCTCTCTGTTGTGGAAGCTACTTGATGTCTTGGGTCTATGCTTTCAAAAATTTCCCCAGAGCTCTAAGTTTTCTTGGGAATTCTTCTACAGTAGTGTCCTTGACTCAATATGTGTTTACTGGGCAACAAGAACATTCGTTATGAATGTATAGCGCCATCACTGTATATGAAGTCTGTCTTTAACCAAAATGTGATTACACTAAACAATGACTTCATACCCAAGGAACTCAAATGCGTCTTTTAATTTGACATTACATTTGATTTTCAAAAAATGAATAAATTTTATGACTAGTGATTTTAGGCCATCACTAATCGTAGAAATACAATTTAAAACCTCAACAACTGTTCTTTTGGTAACAATATACTAAAGTCGGGATGAAACAGATGAAGAGCTTGACCCTTGAACAATGATGCCATGCAAATTCATGGTGTATTCCACATTTTTACCAAAGCCATTCTACAAAATCCACTGCCATAACAAGATAAGAACACAGCAATAATAAAGAGAACTATGAACCTCTTTCCCTGAAGAATGTGAATAAAAATTCTCTGCAGAAAGTAGCAAAAGAAATAACGTTATGAAGGTCATGTGTGGTCAACAGATTTATTGTATTTCAAGAGTATAAGACTTGTCCAACATAGCAAACCAACAAGACAGTTGCATGACTGGACTCAAAGACAGGAATCACATGATTGTAGTACCAAAACACTCAAAATTGCTACCAGAAAATACAGGTAAAGTAGTTTAAGAGATAGACATATGCGAGGATCTTTCTGAAAATGATTCTAACAGTACAAGAAATAGATGGATTCATAGATGGATCTAAAAATTCATAGATGGATTAAATGAAATTAAAGCTTCTGTGCCACAAAGGGTGCAACTGTCAGGATGAAAAGAGTATCTGCAGAGTCAGAGGAATTCTTCTGACTACTACACATCAGAAAGGGGATTAATATCTAGACTATATAAAGAGTTGCAAAAATTAAACATAAAACACACATCATTTAGTCAATGTTAAACTGGATAAACAGTTTTCAAAAGAAAAAAAAACACAGATGCTCAATAGCTCAATGGTGTCCACTGTCCTTAGACATCAGAGAAATGCAAACTAAGCCATTCTGGATCCTATCTTACCCCACTCTGCATGGCTATCATCAAGAAGGCAACTGGCAACCAAAGCTGACAAATATGTGGAGAAAGAGAAACCCTTGTTTACCGCTGGTAGGAATGTAAACTGGGGTAGCCACTTTGGAAATCAACATGGAAGCTTCCCAACAAACCCACAATAGTCCAAGGACAGTGAGACAAATACCACAGACTGACCTGCAGATCCATGCTGACAGTAGCACTGTTCACAGTAACGAAAGTGATGATCAACCTACATATAGCCCCAACAGATGAATGGGTAAAGAAAATGTGGTGTACATAGACAGTGGAGGGCATTCAGGCCCTAGAATGAAACTCTAGTTTATTCTAGTGTTTGCTTACACACACACACACACACACACACACACACACACACACACACACACACACACACACACGCACAACCTGAGAACAGAAAGCTAAGGATAGTAGTGTGAGTAGCTGGGTGAGGAGACATGAGAGGGTAATAAAAGCAGTATGTCACAGACCTATCTGCGAGTCCCTGCTCACGCATCAGTCTTCACAGCAGCAAAGATTTAGGATCAGCTCCAGTGCTCGCTAGATGAATGCATACAGAAAGATATGGCATATATTTACAATGAAATGCAACCTTTAAAATGATGACAGCCCGGGGATCTGGGACAATGTGGACAAATTTGTATGATAGTATGGCTGGTAAGATAAGGCAGGTATGCAGAAAAAAACACTATAGAAAATCTCACTTATGTATGAAATCTGAAGAAGAAAAAAAAAGCCCAAAAGATATAAAACTGAGCTCAAAGAAGCAGGGAGCAGGGGCTCAGGTTCCAGCAGTGGAGAGATGGGAAGTGAGGGCCATGGTGGCCAAAGGAGGCAAAATCCAAGTTAGAGAGGGAAAGTTCAGGAGTTCTAGTGTAAAGCCCAGTGACCACAATTAATGTGTAACATACTTGAAAACTGCTAAGGGTAGAATTCATTTTCTCACACACAAGAAATGAGTAATATGTGGAGGAGCGCATGTGATAATGAATCCAACTTAGTCATTCTAAGACGCCCACGTGCTCCAAACAGGCCGTACATGTGACTATGAGCGCTTTTAGTCAATTTAAAAATAAGTGAGGGAAAGCCATTTAAACCAACTGATAGAGATAAATTAGCTTTAAAAAAGATTCTTAGGTCCCACTCTAGATATCATGAATCAGCCTGTAAGTTTTAAGATGCCCAAGTGAATTTTACAGAGGCACAGTCTGTGAATAAGCAGTCGTAACACCACCTCCTTCCCAGGTTTTACCTCCAACTGGTTGGATGGAGAGAAAAAGGTAGGGGTGGGGGGTGAGGCGCACAGACTGGACCTAGGTAAGTTTCAAGGAATTCTCAATGTGAACCCTTGGTCTGCAAACAAGTAGCCTAGAACCCTTTACTCTGGGTGTCTTTGACTAGAACTCTCAAAGATCTTTTGGATCTTTCCTGCCTGTATTGATTGGCCACACGATGCATGATGAATCTGGAATCATCCAGAAGGAAAACAAACCCGTTTTTTTTTCCTTGCTGCATCAGATTTACAGTTAAGGTTTCAAAAGGACACATAATTAGAGAGGGACCTTCAGGGTTATTGATCACAGTATCCCATGACATCACTTCCTCCGTCCCTGGGATTAATTAGAAGACTGTAAATGCATTCCTCTAGAAAAGTCTGAAGATAACATAACATAATGCTGTTATGCACAGTGGCAAAGGGTGCACCTCATGACCAGGGAAGTACAGACTGCTCCCGCCTGTCTCAAGTACGGTGAGGGCGGACGTCCTTTTGGAATGCTAGAGATCAGTTCTCTGCTTTCATGACCTGCCGAGCTCTGCAACTGTCCTCGGATTTCACACAGTTCAGTCGTCATATGACCAGAGGTCAGAAACTACTCATCAGCTGCTATTTAAAGCATACCTTGATGTTTGAACGTGAGTTTCTTTAGCACTCTGAAGGAAACCTGAAGGCCCAGAAGAAAGTACTTCTGAAGTCATAAAGTTAAAGGAGGTACTTTTCCCCTCCAGAAAACTATACATGGTTTGAAAAAAAAAATGTCCACAACGGAGAAGACCATGCTGCTCACATCAATAGCAGAAGGTAAGCATTTTAATTTACAGGAAAAGTTATATTTTTTAAACACTACAAGTAACTTTGCCCCCGTCCCTCCCACACACATGCTGAAATGTGGTAAAAAAGAGAGCTGGGGTGATTCGGGGTTGGGGGTGCAGCATTTCATGAAAAACGAAGTGGAACTCTGATGAAGTACAAGGCAGCACCCACGGACTCCAACAGAAGCAGCAAACGAACGAATGAATGAATGAATGAATGAATGAATGAATGAATTAGTAAATAAATAAATAAAGGAAAAAAATTGTCCTTGGAAGTGCAAGCACTTCTGCAGAACAATTAACTTAATTAACCAGACAGCATGAATATTCATAAGGCTGTTAATGTCTCCCACATCCAAGCAGATAAACGTGATGTAATGACTTCCTAGCCAAGCATATCTAAAATTCTCATGAAAGCAGCGCCTACACATCGGCTCTTTGCCTTAAATATCAGAGAAATTAATGGTCCCTCGGCAATATTTTATCCTCCTCAAATTAATTGGAAGGCACGAAATTTATTTATGCAAACTCTATAGGAATATACGGTTCCGAGCCATCAGCGTGTAGATTAAGTCTTGTTTTACAACAACAGGATTGCTTTTTTATTTTATTTTATTTTTTTTATTTTTATGTCCTCTCAGGCTTTTCCTTGCTAACTCCCCAACCCCCTTCCCTTCTAATCAGACTCTGTTTGTATAGTTCCTGAGCACCAGTTACCATAGCAACAAGCACCATTCCTAATGGCCAGCAGTTCAAACACAGGCTTTCCCACATCTGATACATTTGAGTCTGAGGATAATTCAGCGGCTTAGTCTGTTGGCTCAGTGGAGTAATTTACTAAACACTCTCCCTCTGGATGTCTCTCTCCAGGAGGCAAATGGCTTCAAAGGCAGATTGTCTCCTCACTGGCAGCTTGGAAACTTCCTGCCTAGCTCTTGATCCTCTTCTCCATCAAAAGCTCTGACTAGGCATAGCATCCTTATATTAAACAGCCCACACGTGGCTGTCCTTTCCTATTGGACAGAATTAGCAAGCTGCAACTCTTATCCAACTACCAGGGTTTGGCAGCCTGCTGCATCTTCAAAACAAAAAGACGGCAATGCCATTCCTGGAAATAGCCACTGAAAAACAGGGTGTTTTCAGATGTGAAATGTGCTTTGAAATTAAGCAGGGCGGCGGGCAGGAGGGGGCGGGGGGCGGCAGCAGGAATCCTCATGGCCTCAACATTATGCATTGTAAAAAAAATTGGTTACATATTACAGACATGAGCATAATGACTGACTTTTATAACCAGCTCCCCTCCGTATCACACGCACACTTCTTAGATGGTGCCCTTTCCGATTTTTGAGCTGCGGTGGTTAGTGAATGACCTCAGAGATCCAAGTGCTAATGAGGAGAACCGCAGCCTGGGCACATACCCTGCCAGGAAGCTCCCACCAGCCACAGGCAGAACTACTGAAAGGGTCAAGAAGTAAATTCGGATGAAGCAATCATCCAAATTGCATTTCTTCCCCTACCTCCTTCAGTCAGAGCCGTTTATTATCTTCTTCAAGATGCTTATTGGTTTTTATAAGTACCTTAAATTGTCAAGACGTACTCTAATCTCTCCCCATTTAAACTATTGGTTATGCGAAAGACTTTATATTTTACAAAGGTATTTGGATCCGTTTCTGTTTTTTTTCCCCTTTAATGATCTCTATAAGTAGCTACTGAATAACATATACACTTGCAAAATCACAAATATGATTTATTGTAAATTCACAATTTACAATAATGAAAGCTAATCTCTTCCAGAATCATCCCCATGTTAAATACATTAGTAAAGCTATCTCTGTAATAGCAAGACGCATAGCATGGATAATTCTAAATGTATTACACAATATGGCTATCAAACACACGTTGAATTTTCTTTAACCACACATGTTTTTTTTTGTTTTCATATGAAGAAATATTTTTCCTGTTTTTGTCCTAACAATTTTGCATAATGACTTCTGTGTTGGTTAGTTTTGTGTCAACTTGATGTAAGCCAGAGTCATTTGTGGAGAGGGAACATCGATTGAAAAGATGCCCCATCAGATTGGCCTTTGGGCATCTTCTTGATTGGTGATTGACGTGACAGAGCCCACCTCACTGTGAGTCACATGACTACTGGGCAGTTGTTTGGATGCCATGACAAAGCAAGATGAACAAGCCGTGAAGAGCAAGCCAGTAAGCGGCATTCCTCCGTGGCCTCTGCTTTATTTCCTGCCTCTGGGTTCCTTCCTCAAGTTCCTGCCCTGACTTCCCTTCATACTGCACTACGAGCTGTAGGAAGAAGCTATAAGATGAAATAGACCCTTTCCATCCTCATGGTGCCTTACTACAGCGATGGAAACGCCAACTTGTTTAAGTGGAAAAAAAGGTAGCGAATCCCCTCTATCATTGCTCAGTGGGATGAGTGAATTTCATAGATAATAAAATATTCTTTTCTGAATCATAGCCTTTCTCCATTTCCCTGGCTCGGACCTCTGCTTTCTCCCAACCTTTTCCACAATTAATTCTGTACCCTGCCTCAAAATGAATCCTCCTAGATTAGGCTCCATTGAATGATTCCTCGGATCTGAAGTGTCACACAGTTCTCTACTGCTTCTCAGGTCAAACGCAGACTGCTTTCTGTGGCGTGCATGCAGGACGGTCCATCAACTGTCCTACTATGACACCATCACCTCCCATTAAAGGCTTTTTTTCTATTCAGCAAGTGCTTCCAGGGCATTCCTTTGCTTTTATTATTTTTGCAGGTAAAAATATCATCTTTTCATGCCATGGTGGAACCTACACGTTAGGTGTTAGACTTTTTCATAGTGAAATAAAAATTGCACTGACCACTGCTTAAGTGTCTATATACCCTTTATACACATCAAACTTCCTAGTGCAATAATCTTGTAATTGAGTGGATATTATACACGATTCTTCTGATGTAGATTAGAAAAAAAATCTAAAAGGTTAAATGACTTGTCCCAAGTTTCACATATGCCTGTGGAAGGAAATATGGGAGTCAAGTGAGGCTATTTCAGAGCCAAAGTTGACCCATTTGACTCATGCTATACTCTGATTATTAGGAGATAGGAAACAGGGTGAAGAACGAGAGCACTGTATGGGTTTGGCTTTGTCAACATGACACAAACTAGAAGGCACTTCAGTTGAGAAATATATCACACTGGCCTGTAGGAGAGACTCTGGGCTATGAAGTACTCTTTCTCATTAATGAAGGATATGGGAAAGTCCAGCCCACTGTGGGTGGTGCTAGTCCTGGGCTGATGGTAGCTGAGAAAACCACGGAGAACAATTAGTAAGCAGCGCCTTGCCCAGCCTCTGCTTCAGTTCTTGGCTTCCCCACCATGATGGACTGAAGTAAAAAGGGATAAGCCCTTTTCTCCCCAACTTAATCTTAGTCAAGCTGTTTGGTCACAGCGATAGAAAGCAAACTAGGACAAGGAGCAGTTGAAGGAACCCATAGCTATGCCTTGCCTGCTGGAATTAAGCCAAGTGGAAGCTGAGCTCCGGCGAGAGTCGGGGCGCTGTCCATCTCTACCCCAGCATTCTTCTGAGCTCTCAGGAGCAAAGCGTGTGCAGCTTCACTCGCGGATCCATCTCCACCAACACAGACAACACTTCAACAAGGAAGCAAGCAGAAGGAAGCAGAATTAGTTGACATTCATGACATCTAGAATCTAAAACATTTTCTAACCTCACTTACACAGTGCCTGTGTCTGTGTAGTGGATAAGATCACTCAAAATAACTTCAAATATTTAGCCATTGTCTCAATGGCTCAGAAGACACAGCACTGCACAGGTCCATACCCTTTATACAACCAGAATTCTCCAGAGTTCTCCATAGACAAAATAGGTTGAGCTACAAAGTATTAAAAAAGTGAAAATACCAACTTAATCTAACCAGAATTTGCTTGCTAACATTCAAAGGATTGTCACTTCCAGTTCTTTAACTTTATCTGTTTGCTTTCAATGTTTTCCATGAGCTCTCTCAATGTTTCATGAACTCTGTTAAAACCCTTAGCCATGACTATGTTCATGCTGATGTCTGTGTGTGATTTGAAAGGACCATGTAAACTCTTCCCTCCAAAAATAAAAAAAAAAAAAAAACATGGGTTTAGCTGAAAAGGCTTGACTCTTGTATGACATAGGGTAGCAGCACGTGACTACAAATGACCACCATAATATGTATGTAAACTCATTGCTAGAGTTAAAGATGCCCTTCCTGTGAGTATTCTGCCAGACAAATAAATAAATAAATAACCTGTGACATTTTGTTAGGAAAATCTCTTGAAACAAGTTCAAATGATTACTGTAACAATAAAGTAACAATGATTAAGTACCATTACTTAATATCAGTTAGTGAATATGTGTGTGTCTGTGTGTGAATATACTGAATATATGTAATATCGTGAATATATATTCACAATATAATGAAATATATTCACAATATAGTGAAATATATGTATATATACATATATATGAATGAATGACACTATTCTCCATACTCTCCAGGTATTAACTTATTTAAGTGATACTTGCAGACAATAGATATTGATAGCCTCCATTTACAGACCAAGAAGCTAAGGTTTAGAAAGCTTAAGTAACTTTCCAATGGCTACCCACTAGTGAGTATCTACACTATCATTCAATGTATCATTCTCCATTCTATATATGAAATCCAAAGAATGTAGCCTCATTAGAATTGCATTACCTTGAAACTCAGTTTGAACCACTAAGGTCAACATGAAACTGAAAGAATTAGAAAGGAATATACCAATTTATGTCAACAACTACTAGGTCACTATTAATCTTCATTGTGAACTTGAGTGGGTTTAGGATCAGCATAGAAACACACCTCTGGGGTAGTCTACAAGTGTATTTCTAGAAAAGATTCACTGACCATGGGCAGCAACATCCTGCAGGCTATCCTCCCTGACTAAATACAAACAGGAGAAAGTGAGCTTGCACTAGCATTCATAGCTCTCTGCTTCTTGTCTATAGAAACAATGTTTCCAGCAGCCTCACAGCTCTGTTGCCCTGCCTTTCCACCATGAAGACTATACCATCTTCAAACTGAGCCAAACCACACCACTCCCTCCTTACCCTGTTTACAATTAGGTGTTTTGTCACAGCAGAGAGAAAAGTACTAACCCAACTCTTAAGATTATGTCCAAGTTTGTGACAGGAGCCCAAGGAATGTATTTAGTATAAAAACATCAGCAAATGGGATACTATAAGAAAAGAAAAAAGTTCACCCTTTTGTAATAAGTTTACTTTACACTGAAGAGCTACTTGAACTATTCCTTTGCATCTGATAAATCTTGCTGTTCTCAGAGCAAGTAAACTTTGCCCCTGGCCTCAGTACGATGATTCTTTCTAGAACAATGAGGTCAGGGAGTTTGTTTATTTCCTCCTCTAAAAGAGAAATGGCAAAGGTCTAAAAGGACTGTTTGCTTAGCACTTATCACAACCAATGTTAAGTTTGAAATGTTGGACATCAGGTCGTTTTCTGACTCTGAGTTTGGCTTAACACAGTAGCAACAACAAGGACAGCAACAAACCTTATCAACTGATACCAAGGTCAAACTGAGAAGATGTCAATGTTAGCCAAGTAACATTGTATTACGATCAAAAGAAACAAGTTGTGCAATCCAGGAGATTGAAATAAAAATGCAAAGGAAAAGCAAAGATCAGTATACTAACAATAACGTAAATATTTCAGATTGATTTAACAGTGTTCACCTTACAGTGAGTGCAACTCCCGCTTTGAGCTTTGAGTCTACACAGCTGACACCCTCTCTTCTTCGCCATTCTATAGCATAAATAGGGGAGATATGGAGCCTGAACCTCCCCCAGATTTTAGCCATGGATCCCACACTGTTTGCTCCAACACTGGAGTGGGGCACCAGCTGTCAGGAGTGTTGCTCGGCTGTTTCTCTTGGCTTTGGAAATATGTCACAATGTGTCTTCCCAGAAGCATATGGAACTCGTTTTTAAAAGCTCTAAAATCTTAGGAAATAGTATTTCTTAAACACCATCCACCAAACTGTTCTTACTTTGCTGACTAAGCTACACTGAAGCTTTTTTTGGATTGTAGCTTCTCAGACTCCTGCCTAGAAGCCACAACTTACCAGCCACATCAAATCAACAAGTCAAACAGAGATGCCCCAGACCAAACTCCTGAAGGAAGGGGATCCCATTCCTCGTCAAAACAAAATGCTATGTTGGGTCATGTCCCATCTTTAAATCTTTTGTACAAACTTTTTTTTTTTTCAAAAAAATATTCCTGTGGCCACTCTTTGAATAGGTTCAATGTAGGACATTTTGGGTCCAAACAATTCTTGTTAGAGACTTGATCAGTGTTTACTAAAAGAATGTTTCCAGTGTTCTCACAGTACTCTGTGTATTTCTGAGTAAGGGGAATTACCATTACACTTTAATTAAGTGGATTAATCCAACCATGTCAGGTCCAGGAAAGCTGAACCCATCAAAATAAATGAATTATTTAAATATTTAGAACATAGATGACTCCTAATGGAAATTTTAAAGTATTACCCAAAGTAAATCAGTATACCATAAAGTCAGAGCGAATTGAGGAACTCGCCTAGTTCATCACAAAATAATTTCTACATGGGAAATAAATCAAAAGATTACTATGTTCAGCTAAAGGGAAAATTCTTACTCTATTCTTAAACAATCTCTCTTCCTTCTGCAGAGGGTGTCTAAATCCCTATAATGGTGGAATTTCCATAAGGAGATGCTGACAGATACCACATCCAGCAAGGAATCTGGGGGCACCCATGAGTCATTTCAGTCCGTTACAATAATTTCTATCTAACCAGGGTCCAAAGCAAAGACTTAAGACGGCCTCAGGGTCTCCTTGCACTTCAGCTTGGGACTGTGTGACGCACGAGTCACTCAGCAGTCCACGTGACTCCCCCAGTCTTATCTTTTGAATGTACACTTCCAAGATAACATCTTTAACTGTAGCCTATTTATCCTTCTGTCCATCTCTAGTTATGAAATTATAAAGCAATTCCTATCTAGTTCTCTTGTGACTAATGCTTATACAGTATACCCATCTAGATTTACTCCCTTTTCAATCTCTCTCTCTCTCTTTCTCTCTCTCTCTCTCTCTCTCTCTCTCTCTCTCTCTCTCTCTCTCTCTCTCTCTCTCTCTCCCCCCAATTCAGTGCTTCCTTTGATGGCAGCACTTCCCTTCATGTATCGGAAGCATTATTAAAGCTTTCTTTTTACTCTGGGGAAAATGAAGACCTTTCTATATACCTCACGGGTTCACTGGTCTTTTCTTGCCTCCTCCCCATCACCATGTGGCAAAATCATACACACCCCCACCCTTTTAAGCTCTCAGATAGCAAGTCTCACACAAATATCCTCCCCAAAGTAATATGTTTCGTTGTATATGGTAATCCACGACATTTGCAAATCAATTCAGTATCTCATTTGACTTGTTCCTACTGTTCAAATGCCACTGAACAATTTCAGCACATTCTAGCAATGCACTGGAAACAAACAAGTTTCCGGTGCCTGTATGAATGTCTGTGACACCTGCTTCGGGGACTGCCACCACATGATATTTGCCATCATGTGTAGTGTCATCACATAGCTGCTATTCTCTGGCCAGTTTAACTCTGACCTGTGTACACGGGCAGTGAACATGGTGCTCTTCCTATGCCTACACTTCTTCAAGCCTGGCTTTACCCCGCTCATAGCCTGGACAGTCAGCAGTATAGTGACCCTGACAGTGTCCAAGATCACACAACAGCTGTTTTTATGCCAAGAGCATGATGATCACACGTGACCCATGCCACAGCCACTATTTGACTGTGACCATCATCTTCCAGGGCCCCACGTCCATGAAGGAGGTAGACATGCAGATGCTGGCCATCCAGAACAAGAATAGCAGCTACTTTGTGGAGTGGATTCCCCAAGACTATCAAGGTGTCCATGTTCAACGTCCTGCCATGGGACCTGAAGATGGCCTTACTGTCATTGGCCAGAGCGCCACACATCCAGATGTGCTATTCAGGCATATCTCAGAGCAGTTCTTAGCCCTATCCCACGGCAAGGCCTTCCTGCACTAGATTACAGGAGAGGGCACTGGTGAGATGTAGTTCACCAAGGCCAAGAGCAGCATAAACGACCTGTAGTTCAAGCATCAGAAGCACCAGGCTGCCAATGTCAAGGACAAAGAGGAGGGGTTTGAAGATGAGGATGAAGAAGAAATCAACAAATAGGGGACAGTGTGGCGCATGTCTGCTCTTTACCAGCCCTGAAGGTATAGGATGGGTACCCTGGTCTAAGCATCTCACAGGCCCCTTGCAAACCAAACATACCGCTCTGTTCCTCAGGTTACCTGGGGCACTGTCTTCCTTTAACAGAGAAGAGGCAGTCCCACCAGACCAGAAAGACTTTGTACTAGAACACTTGAAAGCACAGTAGGGGGCTGTACAGGCCTCGAGAAAGCAACTGCTGTCCTTTAAGTGTACAGCCATCAGTGGTAACAGGGGCAGGGGGACGGGGTGCGTAGAATAAGGATTTGGTTTTTTGTCCTTAGAAATAAAAACTAAAGCTACATAGTGCTGCCTTAATTGAATATGCAATATAAAAGTCTGTGACAATCCATTCATAGTAAAGTGCTAAACCTGTAAAAAAGAAAACCCATTTACTTGTCAATAAATTATGAGATAATTAAAGTCAGCATACTTTATTCATTCAGAAAATAGATATGTTGTTACAAAATATCAACCATAATTAATCACAGCAAAATTCACTACTAGATAGCTATGAAGCTGTCAGTAAATTTGTAAAAGAGGGCCATAACATCATTATGCCATATGATGAATTTAACAGCTTTCATCGGTGTTCTTCTTATAGTCACATGGCCAAACCCAAACTCTAAGGATTGTAAGTGCAAATATATGCACGTTAAATGTAGAGTTTCTCAGTATTTGTGGTTACATTTTTCTTTTGGATTATCAATGCCAGTTCCTGAGGGATGGGTGACCATGATATATTACCATCAATCATCAGTACGTGGATAGTAACTGAAAAGTATCAGTCCCAGATAAGTGATTAAAAGCTAACAAAACTTTTACTAAAATAATTTGGACAGACATGAATACCAAAAATATAACCTACCCATCAAATCCCCGGAGTTCACATTCGTCAAGCAGAGACAGGGCATGCCCTTCATATTCTGTTACTATAAAAAAAATACACACAAAACTGAATATTTAAACCAAAAAAACTATAGTTTTACAGCTTGGTTTGGCAAGATATCATTGTCATGTCATAAAACAGTATTTATTCTCAAATATTTGAATTATAGGAAAGAGGATTAATTGTTCATTGTCTGGTGTGGTTTATAGCTTTATAAAGAAGACCACAGAGTCATTCCAACTATGTAAGTTACTTTGGGATATCCAACACAGTGTTTAGGGATTTTTTTTTTTTTTTTTTGTGCCTGTCTGTTTAGTTTTCCCAAAATAAGACAATTGGATGCTTGGGGACAGGAGTATTTTGAAAATACAGCTGGCATTGAATTGTCCACATTAAACCACTTTGGCAACCTCACATGAATAAATTAGTCAAAGGGTTAGTATAAGATTATATATCAGAAGTTGCTAGATTCAAGAAAAAGGAAGGAAGGAAGGAAGGAAGGAAGGAAGGGAGGAAGGGAGGAAGGGAGGAAGGGAGAAAGAAAGACAGAAAGAAAGAAAGAAAGAAAGAAAGAAAGAAAGAAAAAAAGAAAGGAAGGAAGAAAGAAGGAAAAAAAGAAAGAAAGGAAGAAAGGAAGAAAGGAAGGAAGAAAGAGGAGATGGTTATGAAAAATAGAGTTCTGTCATCCAGATGATGAGACCCCTGAACCCAGAGAGAGGGCGATGCACAGGACCAGAGTCCAGGTCCACAGAGAAAACGAGTCTGTCACAGCACATCTCTGTTGCCACAGTTGCTAATATCCCATGCAGCACTGGAAATGCCAGCGAAGACAGGCTGAGTGGGTGCGCTGCAGATGGCACGGAGCACCACAGCACATTTAGCATTTTCTGGGGCATCCCTGCCAGAAGAGGCAACCCAGCCGTATCCACCCATCAAAGGTTTCTGCTGACTGACATGACACTGCAGATGGGTTTTTTGTGTAAGAATGTGCATCATTATATGCAAGATTACATTAATCTTTCATGCCTGTCTGTCCCTGGTGCCAGCATGGCTTGAGCTCGATGATGATGATGTTTTTGGATATTGTTAAAAATTATTAGTCTTGGTGTCTGAGAGGATCATTCTGTATCTAGTATTGTTACATTGTAATTCTCCAGAAGCATATTCACCAGAACAAAAGCCCTAGGAAGTTCCAATTAAAGGGAAAGTATAAGAAAATTAAAATATCAATATTCATAAACTTTCAAGGTTACATTATCATAAAAGATGTGTGCTGATAAGTCATTTATAACCTACATGTATAACCATTTACTACCTTTCATTGCATGTAATAAGCACTCCTATGCTTATTATTATATTATTATTATTATTATTATTATTATTATTGAAGATCATTAGAGTTGTTATAAAGAAGCACATAAGGCATGAAGAAGTCTTCGCATCTGGGTTTTATACCAAAGCTTACTTTTAAAAAAATATTTAAATATTTTTACAAACATCACTTTTAAGTTATGCTTAGTTAAATGTTTTTATTTAAGCAAGAGCTAAACCAGTCTATTTTTTCTTTAATATCTCAAATGAAAGTTGACTATACACTAACATATACATAACATGTCTAAGCACAGAAATCTTTTAAAATTTCTTTTATTACTTTTATTTTATGTACACTGGTATTTTGCCTACAAGTGTGCCTGACTAAGAGTGCAGGATCCCCTGAACTGGAGCTATAAACAAGTTGTCAGCTACCCTATGGGTGCTGGGGATTGAACCAAGGACCTCTGAAAGAAAAACCAGTGCTCTTAACCACAGAGCCATCTCACCAGCCCCTAAGCACAACGGTCTTAATGGGGGTTGGATAAGTAAAAAAATCACACTTTTGACAAAAAAATATTAAAAAATATAAAAGAAAATTGACTAAGAAATCCACAGGTGTAAAATGTTTTAACAAGATGAATAAAATTAATGGCCTCTGGGGATACGTAACATATTTGAGTGAAAAAAATATATGAAATAGTAAAAAGTGATCGTAAAGAAAAGGGTAAACTGTGGTTTATATAACTCTGTGGAGTAGGGAGAATCGAAATAAACAAGACTGGCTGTTAGGGTTCCTACAGTCAGACAGAGCCTCGGTCATCCTTCCACAAACAATCATGGAGACAGGATGCTGAACGATTCTTTTAAACTATGACACTGCTGCCTTATCGTAAGAAATCCACACTCTCCATATTGGAGATTTTAAGAGTCTATGATGTCCAGTTCTTTCACTGCAGCACCATTCCACTTCAGCATAAATGTTATGAGCTCGAAGAACAAAGTCTAGGGTGAATAATGTCTTGAGGTTAATACTAAACCTCCATAATGAATTTGTAATAATTTGTAATTTGCAGCCAGATGCACCTTTCATAACTTGGGCCCCTACCCCTTGCATACACTTTATGGCTGATTTCTCCAGGTAGCCTGGTTTTCGACTGGGTGAAATAAGGAAGGAGAAGTCGACAAAAGTAGAGCCACACAGAACAAAGGAGAAATAGCACAGTCACAGGGACCTAGAGCCGAAGCACAACCCCATGAAAAGGACGCGTGTGACCTCATAAGCGCTCCTCCTGAATAAGCCCTGTTCTTTCAGGAGGCAGAATTATCTTGTGACTAGGCATCCCCGGGGACTCTGGGCTGACAGTGATCGTGGCTAAGTTCTGAAAAGCTTCTTTAAACCGCGATGATGATAATTACCAGGAGCGGGTCTAACACCTCTGTCAAAGCAAAGGGTGACTGCAGATTAAAGTACCTGTTGTGAATGCACAGAAGGGCGCAGAGCTTGGTGACTCCACACCCCAGAAAGAATGCATTGCTTTTGTAGCATTACAAGGGACAACATTAACTACAGAGGGTAACAGTTGTCAGAAGCTAACTGTCAGCTCTCACGTTCTCTGTACTGTGCAGTTTATAACTAGCACAAAACCATTCAGTCTGTAAGACAGGCGAATCTGTGATGCGAGCAGTGCTCCTGATCAGTGAGCTGTGTAGCCTTGGGCTGGATCAACTGATAGGTAAGTGGGTATAAAGGAAGCACCTTCTCTTATGTGCACGAAGGCATTGAGAGTACACTTCAGGGTCAGTATTGCTCAGTACGTGATATACTGCCTCTAGCTTAGGGTCCCAGGCTAGACTCCTTGACACCCACAGGGAGAGCTAGGCACCTGCCCTGGACTAGGCATGCCGGGTAGTAGGCAATGCTACCTACTTCAACTCCTCCCTACCAGGGAAACTGGAACTCTCTGATCTTGAGATAATTTTTTTTGACTTCTCTTCTTTCTTGTTCCATGCATTATCCTGTCACCCCATGACCTCTCCAAACTCTAGCATTTTTAATGGTATAAACTTTAATGCCTTTTATTTTGTTTTATTTTGAGAGTGAGAGGGAAAAACATGTCATGTGTCAGCCTGGACTTAACATTCATTCTCTTCTTTGGCTGTTGGGCCAATCTATCACTAGAGTGAATATCTGTTTCTCCTAGGCATTTGCAGGGGCCTCGCTGATGCTCTTGCCAGGTAAGAGCCTCTCTTGGTGGAAGTGGCACCTTGGTGGGCTACAGTTTTAACTAAAATATTCCAAAGAGTGCTGATTTATGTTTGGAGGTGGTTAGGGATTCAGCACAAATCGGAGTGAACCAGTATAAATTTATTAATGTGTAGGATCTGCGTTTAAAATAAATGTGTGAAAAAGTATTATCTATAGGTGTAATATTGCACATCATGCAGAATACTTCCACAGCATTGCCTCCTAATAAACTATCATATAGGATTTATGTGATTCCGATTCCACTTGGACTCACCAGTGCAGGCCTGTGTTAAATCAATGGGCATGCAGTAGATGAATGCTCTTTTGCATTATTTTTCGTACATTACTTCCCATTAAAAGGCGAATTGAATCTGGCTACATAGTTTCATGAAGATGAAACTCCTAGTCTAAGGACCACACTTGTATGGCACTTTAAGCCAGGTAGGTAGAAAGGTTAAAAAGCTTGCAACAACCACACGCTTGTTATGTCTTTGATGCATAAAAAGGAAAATATTTTAATGTAAAAGTTTTGCTGATATACAACAGAAGATCCCCTCACAAGCAAAGGATGCAATTGTGTGTTTCTGCCTGCAGGAGGAGTGTTAGGCAAGTAGTAATTACCATTTTGCATAAATACAAAAGATAATTGTGCTTTCTGAAATCATATGGCACATTATAATGTTAAACACAAATTGTATGCTAAAACATAAATCATACTTAGGAATTTGGAAAATACACAGTGCATACCTCAATTACCAATATGACTGTACGAAGAAAATCACGTATCCCTAATTCGGTTCAAGACCGAATGTCTCCCCTCCTCTTCTTCCTCCCCTTTATCTTCCTTCTCATCCCCTGCCACCTGTTCCTCTCATTCCTCCTCCTTCTTCTCTTCCTCCTCTTTGTCTTCCTCATCTTCTTTCCCTAATTTTGATTCAGCGGGTGGACCCATCTTTGCCAAACTACATTTTAACACTATCATAAAACACACCGCAGCCACTGTAAGTCAAGGTGTGGTAAGCAAATCGCTGAGTGCGGGATGCGATTCAGCTGTGTCTGGACTCAAGCTGGATACATCGCTGGGGGACCTTCCCAAAGCCACTTTGCCCTTCTCCCTTAATAGAACTCATATCCTATTCAGGTATCTTCCCTCAGCCTTCAACGGAAGGAATCTACCCTCAGGTTCTAGGAAAGGAAACAATCGCCCTACATTGAACACAGATAATCAAACCGAAAGAAATTTTAGCTTATGTTAGGGTCTCCTCTTCTGATATGTACGTGCCTCTCTTCATCCCACTAGGCAAGACCAAGTGGTCAACTGTTATTTGAAGACAGGAAAAGGCATATTCAAGACAAATTCAAACTTGTGAAGGTATAGCCAAAATTACAAAATAAAACTCCCAAGATGCTGTGATATCATGGATCCCTTTGCCACCCCCTCCTATCAATCCTTTACTTAACTATGCCTGCTCCCCTCCTTTCTCTGCCTCCTTGGGCTCTTAAGAAGTTCCTGGTTCATGTGGTTTTCTTGAGCCCTCATCAAAATTAGTATCGCTTCAGACACCATAAGTTTTTATGTGTGTGTCTAAACAATATTCAGGCTTTAGTATCTGTTTGGATCCATAACTATATACTGCACTAAACAGGAATGCTTGTTTGCGAGGTTTACCTCAAAAGCTGGGGCACAAGTGGCATCGTTGCCTTAAATTCCAAAGTATATAGTATATAGTGCTTTGGTTCCAGTGATGGGTTCATAAACTGACTGATACATGGTAATGCTCATGCCAATGACTGTGTGGCGCTCGCATGTGGAAAATATAAGAGCTGCTAATGAGCCTGATATTCATTTAAGTTTAGATCTCAAATCACTCCAATCTTTGGAACTATTCAATAGAAAATAGGGATGAACCTGAATTGTTTATTTCCCTTGTAAGTGCTCTCAAAGTCATAGCCATAAAAGCTAACATTTTTTTTTACTATAAAAACAGTTCACTTGAGGGTATTTTTGTCTTTTGTTCTTATTTTATCGTTATTTTGTTTGTTTTTAATAAATCATGTATTGCTTTATAGGTCAGGTTGGCCTCAGACTCCCCAGTCTTCTTCCTCAGTCTCTCGTGTGCCAGGATTACAGGCATGGGTTGCCACATCAGGCTCCTCCTTAGCGCCAGTAACTTCTCTTCAACCTCTATGCTGACAGATGCCATAGGAGTGATGGAATTTCCCACAGAGTTTCTTTGGGGAGCAACTTCTTTCTACTAGAGCCCTTCAAGACACTGAATTTCAGAGACCCTATTAACAGTTTAAGAGCCATTTCCACCTGTTACAGTTGAGCAAACCCAGGTCCCTCCTTGAGAAACATGTCATTAGGACTTTGAGACTCAGACTGATTACACAGTAGACTCTATTGCCTACAGTGTGGAAACGGATTCCTTCTGCTACGGTGATGCTATAAGGGATTAAAGCCAGGAAGTTTCTAGCTGTAGGCAATGTCACCCTTCCTGGTGGACCTAAGTTGAATTTTAATAAAGCAGGGGAATTTGGTCACCAAAATGCAAATGCCCAAAAAAGACATTACTGACATTCTTTCTATTAATTTTTTGATATCTAATTCCCATCTCCCTTAGCAAGAGGCTAGGTATACTCATATTCAACAATGGATCAAGTTCCTGGTTTCTCCAAAATCAACTAAAACCAGCAGCACAGTGCTTAGTTTTGACCTAACCAGCAGGGGTCAGGGTCAAAACCAAAAAAGAACAAACTACTGAAGGGAGGAGCCACAGAAAAACACTAGGCAGGAATGTGAAAATAGCACACAGCCTCTTGAAGATGTCAAAACCCATGGTTTCCTTTCAAATAATCCCTAATAATTGTTACCGTGAAAGAAGTCACCGTAGTCAGGGTTTCTACTGTTGCGACAAAACACCATGACCAAAAAGAAGTTGGAGAGCAAAGGGTTCTTTGACTTAAACTTCCATGCTGTTCATTATTGATGGATGTCAGGACAGGAATTCAAAAAGGGCAAGGTCCTGGAGGCAGAAACTAATGTAGGAGCCATGGAGGGGTGCTTCTTACTAGCTTGTTCCCCATGACTTGCTCAGCCTGCTTTCTTATAGAACCCAAGACCACCAACCCTGGGATGACAACACCCACAAGCTGTCCCGCCCTCCGCCTTTGATCTCTAATTGAGGAACCGCCTTCAGCAGGATCTCAAGGGGGCATGCTTTTTAACTGAAGCTTCTTCCTCTCTGATGACTACCTTGTGTCACCTTGACATCCAAAACCATCCGGGACAGAATATCACCCAGTCTAACATATTGTCGTTTCAATACAAGATGGCACAATAAAAGAATGAAAAAAGCAAACTAGAGAATGGTGGTTGTGAAGCTGGCACGGGGTACAGGACACAGGAAGAAAGCCCTAGTGCTATGAGAGCTGTCCATGCTGAGGTGGGACGGCTGTGGGCTCCCTGTGGAGTGTTAAGCAGTAAAGTAACACGCAGACAAAAAAGAAGACGCACTTGTCACATCAGTCTTTATGCCCGCAAGCTTCAGCAGCGGCTCGACCTTCTCATAGTAGACTTGGACAGATTCCTTTCTGTGACTCTGAGGGTTGAGGAGGATCTTGAGAGCCTTTGGCCTGTTTGTGAAACCTAAAATGAAAATGAGTAAAGTTAGGCTGTCCGTCAGAATATCACACACCCATCTCAATGGCATTTGCTATTTGCATCTTATATTCTTGCTTGGATGTGGCTTCATTTTTAACCAGCTGCTTTCCTACAGGTGAAACCCAGTGCGCTCCCTCTTAGAGTAAGTCACGCGTTATAAGAAGCGTTTTATTTTGTTCAGGAAGAAGGATACGAACAGCAGCAGTAACTCGCAAACACACGAGCAATGCTGATGGCCGCTGGCTGACTCACTCGCAGATTAAGCACTGCTTTGTGGAGACAGGCTGTGAGCTGTGACAAACATGGAGGTGCATTTCTTTTCCTCCGATATATACATATATGGGAACTGGACACCTACTGACCGGAGGCCTACTGACCTGTGACCTACCCCATAACGCCAGGGACAGAACTGAGCGAGCAAGGGTGGGTCACTGTTATCAACCAGTGCAGTGCATGCTGGTAGCTAAAAGGAGGCTTTAGGTCAGAGTTCAAATCCCAGGAGGGGGAGGGGAGAAAGTGCTTTTCTCTCGGGGACTGGGAAAGCGCCCCTCCCCAAAGGCAATTGGTCACTGTGCTGCCTCACAGTTGGGATTGAGATTTGATACTGCAATATTCTGGGCTCACAAGATGCTTAGCACTGAGAACCCACTTGGAGCAGGTGCAGAGCAAATTGTCTGTTGTTAGGAAGGGGCAGGAGGCAAAAGGAAGCCGACAACCATTTCTTTTGTGGTAAGCTGCTCTCGGAAGACAGCATTTTAAGGTTACTAAAGCAGTTAGCATTTGTTTCGAATAAAATCGTCACTAAAGATAAGTGAAAGTAAGTGTCCATTTATAGCAAACTCTATGTTTTATATATTACGCATGGAATATTTTTCTCTTTCATGATATTTGAAGTAATGAACTTATTTAACCGGCACATACTGTTTTGAAATCAGGGAGGGCTGGGGATCCGAGGAATGGAAGAACCACGTGGAAGTCTTCCGACATTTTTACCAGGAAACCTTCAGGGTCTCTGTTTGGATGAGAAGCTTCACCGGCCTCCTGGTCACACATGTTGAGACCCCCGTCCATGTCCTATGCCTTGCTTTTTCTAGTTCTCGTATCTGAATGAGCCCTGAGAATCCTATATTGCCAGTGCTCGCTCCTGGGCCCTCTGTATTTCTCACCACCAACCCCTGCTGGGATAGGGAGGGACCCCACCCGCGCGTGTGCTTCCCCTGGTTTGAGTAGCTCCAGCATTTCACTGTTCGAAGCTACTCTGTCATCTCTGCTGTGGACACTGCTGCCCAGATCCCTTAATATGGCTGTCAGAGACTGCAAATGCCACCCGAACCCAGTTCCTCTCCTCTTCCATTCAACCTTCAAGAAAGACTTATGGGACCTTTGTTTTCTATGCTGGCCAGAGAAGATGCAGCTGGTATGAAACAACGGTGCAGGGACATCTAGACTCAAAGCAGGGCGTGATAAACTTTGGGAGTTTGCGTGGTGGGGAACTGTGTGGGGATGGGAGTTTGTGGGGTGGGAGTGTGTGGGGAGAACTGGGGATGTACGGGGGTGTTTACGGCAGTGTTGCTTCTCAGGGTCTGGAAAAGCCCTCTAGAAGAAAGGAGTGTTTGCGTGGGGCTTTTTATTCCCGTCTAGAATGCCTTCCTCCACTACTCTCCAATTCATAACGGTCCGACAAGGCTGGAACTTCTAGATGCTGCCAGCCTAAGTGAGCATACGGAGCTCTGTTAACACGGGCTTTTCCTGGGCTGGGCTTTTCCTGGGGGCTTCAACTCCCTTACGACAACTCTGGCCATTACCCTGCATCAGACGCCAAAGCCGCTTCTGGGCCTTCTTCCTTCAGGCAGTTTTCTGTTTCTGTTTCAAACACGCTTAAAAAAAAATTAATCCAAAAAAAAAAACCAAAAAAAAAAAAAAATTAAAAATTCTACCAGTTTTTTTCAAGGCTGGCTCCAAACCCCACTTCCTCCCAGGAGGGAGCCTTTCTTCATCATCCCCAGAATCGGCCCATTTCATTGTTCTGCTTCCATTTTACTCCAGGCTCCTTCATTAACTTGTTCTTGTAGCATTTATACCACAGTGTCTGATGGAACTTCTTGGGGCTTCCACTAACCAATCACAATTCAATTAAAAAAAGGGGGGAGGGGCTTGACCGGAATACGTTACGTTGCTCCAGGCTTTTTTATGCGTTCAGTTTAACAGGTTACATGGATACTAAGCAAATGACAGAATATAAAATAAAATTAAAAAAAAAACAAAAACAAAACAAACAAAAAACAACCTTATTTTCACAAACTAGAAAAATTGATTCAAGCAAGAAGTAAGAGATCCCCGATCCACCGGATGACTATTTACATAATCCTCAACTTTCCCCCTTACAAGACACTGAAGCAACTGCAGCTGCATGTTGTGAGACTCTCGATCTGACAGGAATACTGTTGCTGTCTCTTAATGAAGAACTAAGCAGGCAAATGTCTGGTTTGCTTTCGTTACACCAGGCCAGAGCCAAGAGCTGGCTTCAAACTTCAGGCACCAATAGTCAGAAGTAATCCTCCCTTGTCCATCTACTTTAGTGGTCTACATTAGCCTGAGGGTCTACTTTCTTTTGTCAGCAGACGGTCTCCATACAGTTGGTGTTGTATAACCTGACTTTAGTTTCTCTGTTTTTCTATGATCCTAATTTTGTCACCAACACCTCTGTGCCTGCTGTGTATCAGGCAGAAGCGGGGAATCTAAGGCTCCATTACTGAAGCCCCTGTCCTTACAAAGGTGACATCCTAATGGCTAGACACAGAAACAAAGGAATTCAGACTAGGCCAGAGGTATCTGTTCTAAGGACAAAGTCACAGTATAGGAGAGAGAGGTGTAGGTGACTCCCCAGTAGGGAAAGGCAGCTCCCCCAGAGCTTTCCAGTTAATTCTAGGGACTTTGTGTTTTGCTGCTTAGAAAGAGATACATGGTGAATTTTGAGCAAAGCAGTAATATAACCTCTGGCCTTAAATAGGCTCACTCTGGCCTCTGTGTAGAAGCTTGTGTTCTTCTTAGAAGAACCACAGGAAGACAAAGTCAGCACAGCTGGCTTACATTCTGAGTAGAAGATGATTGTTCTTGCATCAAAGTGGGTGCCATAGATGTTAAAATTAGATTTTGCACGTATTTTAAAAGTGGAACCGAAACAGAGAGCTGCAATGTGTGCCACCCGTTCTTATACAGAGTTATGCACAGTGCACCTCTCGGCTTCTCCCACACGTACCCACCTTTGACTCCTCGTAGGCACTTTTCCCCTCAGGGGTCGTATCTAAAGGGTCAGAACCTCTCCCACTTTTAAAATATATGTATTATCTAATTTTATCATCTATGGCACCTACTCTGATCAGGGCCCACTCGGACTACACAGAGAGGGCTGGATCAACTAGAGCCGTATAGTGGGACCTTGTGAAAACATTAGCAATCATAGAAAATGATTATGGGCGAGTGTGGTTCAAGTAAAAGACTCGAGGGCTTTGATGGATTCGACACGGAGACTGACAGAACATGTGTGAAAATATCAGGTTGCCCCCAGCGTAGCATAGCAGAGTAAGTGCCAACAGAGGCTTTAGTCTTTAAGAGGAAGCACAATGGAAAATGAAAAAAGACGACAACAACTTGTACAGGCAGTGCAAACCGGGAGGGAGGAGGAGGGCAGTAGCATCTCCAGGGATGAATGGTTCACAGAGGTGGTCACCCTGTTAGAGGACTGCAGGGGGAGCTGTAGGCCCTCAGGAGAGCTGGGGCACTCCTAAGTCAGGAATGAATCCAACTATCTGTGTGTGGGGTGTGGTAAGCAGGTGAAAGTGTAGGCTTTGCTAATGGCGGATCATTCCTCCCAGAGGACAGAGGGAGGGTGTCTGGAGCTGCAGGAAGCAAGGAACGGTGCTGGGTTAGTCTTGCAGAGCACTAGAGGATGGGCTCAGTAAGGAGGAGTCTTCTTTGGTGTTGGGGTAGAAATCGCAGTTTATAGTTCTGGCTAGAGGGTTTGCTCCTAAGCACTGTGGATCTGAGAACATCTCTCTTCAGCCTCGGGCAAAACTAGCAGAGAAGCAGCATTGCCCAAGGCTAGTGCTCTCTACAGACCATCCTGGCCAGCTGACTACGCCGTTCAAACCTGAAGCCAGGTCCCCGTGAGGCCTTAGGCCAATGCTTTCCTCTGCCCCAAGGACCTCAGTGGAACTGTGAATTTGAGAACCTTCTATAGACAAGTGAAAGGGTAAACGAGGGACAGACCCCCAAACCTCTTTAATCTGCAGGTTGCAGCACACCTAACTCCCCTCCTGGGGGGCGGACACTCAATACGGCTCTAGGAATCCTTCCAGAAACATGTAGGCACGCACAAGCAGTCCGCACATGTACTCTGTGTCATCCTTGTTTCTGGTCACTGTTTATTTTAAACATGATTTGGGGGTTAGTGAGATGACTCAGCGGTTAAAGCACCTGCCTCCGAGTCGGAGACCTGGGTTGGATTCTCTTTGACAAAGGATATGTAATTAAGAGGTCAATTTCATTCTAGTTTTAATTTAGTGTTTTCTTGTGCGAGAGATTGGAAAACGCGAATATTTAAAAGCTGCTTCCATTTTTCTGCAAGCTCGTACACCACACCATGCCATACTTTTCAAGTGAGTTCTCTGTGCTCCCCTGGTTGTTTTAGTTAGAACGGTGCTGGGGCCTGTAGCAAAATCACAGTTGCTTGTTGCATGGTGAGAAATGCCTTGGTCTCTGTGCAATGGTCTCTTTGGCCTTGTGTATTTTATTTATGGCATTCCCTTCCTGCTGAGATTTCCATTTTATGTACTTCCCACTGAGTTTCTCTGGCATTTTCTCTATGGCCCCTGAATCTTATGTCATATTTAAAAGGCCTTTGGGACTTTAAACACCTCTATTTCTCTTTTAATATTTTTGTGGTCTCAGTTTCATACTCCTAAAGATTCTATCTGAAATTTATCCTGGCAGAAGAAATCAAATGGAAATTTGACTTTATATTTTCTCCACTTGGCTACCCACCTGACCCAACATCACTCATTAACTGATCAGCCTTTTCCCATGGATTCTGTTTGTTTCCATGATTAATAGCTTGGATTCTCCATGTTTTATGCTAGGGTTTGTACCCACATAGCTTGCCTAGGAGATACAAGCCCGCCCCAGCCCCCAGAGTTCAATGCCACCCTCAGATGCACAAAAATGCTGAAGGTGTGACTCCTCGGGTATGAGGTCGGAGGGCTGTTCATTTAGTCACGTGTACTGCTTTGCTGTGGGTGCTGTTGATGTCTGGAATGCTGGGAACTCAACTAAAGGCCTTGCACATGCTAAATACTTGCTTGGGTCATACCCCATGTGATAGTTAAAACAATTTATCTAGCATTACATATCTTTCTGGTATCTTCGAGGATTGCATTAAGATAAATTTACCTTAAAGAGTTTTATGATATTCAATTTCTTTAATAATCAGGAATGTCCTTTCCAGTGCAGCAACTCATTTTTTAAAGTCACATATTGGTTCACATACTGACAACTGATTTAGCATGGTGGCCTTCTTGCTTTAAATATCTAATCAGATTGAATAGTTCTCATGTACCCATGGGAAAGTACACTTAAATAAAACTTCTAAATTAGCAGGATCCAAAGCCATAGAGAGGCAGGAGACAGAACTTTTGACTGAAAACCTAGTTTCATATACTCTAAATTTTTTATTTAGAGGACCAAAGAACAGACTAAATAATATCATGAAGTCACTAGGTAGTACGGAAGAATCACCTGGCATCTCATTAAAAAGACCCACCCTAAATACAGCACATCAGGATGTCTAGAGGCCGGGACAAACTATCCTAGCAACCCTTACATCCACTAAAGTGTCAATGGAACCAATAATCGGGGTTCTTCCAAAATCAATGTCTAAGAAAACACAACAACTGGGGGGAAAATCAAATATCATTTAAATATAACTAATTAAAAAAAAGACTCAATAGAAATTAACCAAAAGTATATTATAGGAAACGTGATGGTTTCGATAGGGACCAGTGATAATAAGTAAGTTTGGAGGATAATGATATCTAAGTATTCGTGAGATGTCTGGTTTTAAAGGCAGATTTAAGTTAGAAATTACATTAAAGTTTCATCAGGTAGATATATTACAGCGTCTATGATCTACTTTGTAACACAGTGGTACTGTGTCTAACACAAACATGGGAAAGCAGTAAGAACTATAATATCAAGGTGATGTACACACAGGTACTGTTCCCGAGTTATTCCTATTGCTGTGATAAAATTCCCTGACCTAAAAGCAATCTGGGGGGGGGGTTGCTTGTCTTACAGTCCATGTATTGCAGTCCATCATTGCAGGAATAGTCACAATGGCAAATACTACCTTTCCATTTCCTGGTAGCACACATCATCATTTAGGGGACTGGAAATGTATTTATTTAACCTTTTAAATTACTCTTGTATTAGTAGGACAAGATCCGCTTGCATCAAAAGCTTTGCATTCTACTTTTTTCATACACACACACACACACACACACACACACACACACTGAGAGAATAAAAATAGAAAAATATAAAACAGATTTCAGTTGCATTAAAGAAGTCCAATTAACAATATGAACAAGGTAACAAACTGTATTATAGAACAATTTCCAAAATGCTATGATATGAAACAGACAAAAGAGCATAGAGCACTTGTGTTAATTGCTCAGGTATAATGGAAAGGCTTAGACAAATACTTGGTGGAGAACCAATGAGCTCTCAGAACCGGGTTTCATGATGGGCGTCTAAATTTGTTGGAAGACGTACTGAGCGTGTAAAGGGTAACCACTTCTTCACTGCCAGGTTCAGGTTTCCAGCCTCCGTCTCATACTGAGGAGGTAGAAAGTTAAAGTTGGTAGAAAATATTTAAGAGCTGGCAAATGCTTTTCTAAACTAAGAGCAGCGTAGGGAATACATGCTGATCCTTTTGCTCAGAACGTAAATCAGTTCACTTTCCAGAAAGAAACCAATCATAACCCAAGGCCAGCAGTAGAGCTGGAGTGCCTCGCTGCCCTTCGTGTAGAGAAAACGGTTTGCTTTGTGAGGCAGCCTCCATTTTTCAATCCTTGTCTTGCACTCAGTGTGATGTCCCTGAGCTCCACTGGGCGTTCAGCCTTCGTCATCTCACGAGAGAAAGGAAGACGCTGAGAAGCAGGTGGCCCAGAAGACAGCATGGTGGGGAGCAATGAAGCCCAGGCAAAATGCACCCCTTACTATTGCCAGATGATTCTGTGAGCCTATTTTCCATGAAAAGAACGAACTGTGTAAAAGCACTCAGAGACCCTGAAAGTGGAGTGAGGCAGGTAAGGCGTGGTCCCTTAAGGTTTTTTTGTTTGTTTGTTTGTTTATTTTTTAATTTTTTTTTTTAAAAAAGTGCCAAATAAACTGAAAGGGAAGTTTTTTGTTTGTTTGCTTTTTGTTTGATGAGAAAACAGGTACGCTTTGTGGACTGAACAGAAACATTTTCACAGAACATGGGAATATAGAAACAGGACGAGGATAGATGTCAGACCAGCAGCTACAAAGAACCCAGTGATCAACATTTTATCCTGGCACAACACCAGGCATCAGATTCAGGACCTCATCCAGGGACAGACTGATTAATATAAAGCTATACTGAGATATTTAAATCCCCACCCCTTAGAAAAATATGAATTTCACAGTGGCAGCGATCACTTATTCATAACTGTACAATGGTAAAGCACCTCCCCAGTAGATAATCCAGGATTTAAATAGAAGCACCAGTCAACATTAATATGCAACTGACTGGATTCTCAGTCCCTTGGTAACCTCTCAATTCATACTCTGGAGTAAGGACCTTTTTAGCACGCCAGTTTGCAATGAACCAGCAGTGTAAAACAGAATGGCCAACTGCTCCTGTGTTAGTAACAAATGTGCTAATATGTACTAGTTTAAACTTGATCTATCAGTGAGTCAATGAACCATGAAGGGTGGGGGTTAATCAGGGTGTTCTCCAAACAAAGGCTCCCGAGAGCTGCAGGGACACCACCCCCAGACTCACATCTGTGCCGTTTTTTGAGTTTGGGGTGTGATGGGAATGCCAGGGTGCTCAACACAAGTTAGGAGCCCAGGATCCTGCGATAGTCTTTCAGATATTTGCAACTATTTCACACAAGAAGGCAACCAAATTATTAGAGAGCTAAAGGCCAAGCGGTAGAAACAAACTCCTCAGCTAACCGCTGCTAAGAAGCACCGTTTGAGAGTTTCTGAGAGTAAACCATGTCCTGTTAATGAGTAACAGCAGTGGTAAAAGCCTTTCGGGGAAGACCTGACTATTTCCCAGCAGAGGGTAGAGGGGAAGATGTTCTCTACCTTAGGTGATTTATACTGAAATGCATTGATTCCCCTGTATTGTCAAACAGAAGCATATGTGTACTGATCTTTACTCCTAGATATAAATAATTCTAGTGCCACAGTCTGGCTCAGTTAAAAAATAAAATTTGCATGCAGCTTGCCCATGTGAACAAATCTTTTTCTACCAGCCAACATGAAGGGAAGGACGATTAACAGAACAAATCACCTGCTGGTGGGATGATCTAAATGCTTCACTATTTAGACTATAACGAACCCCACTCCAGTTAGAGCAAGAGTGACCAAGTGAGAGGCGAGGCAGATAGGAGAGAGTTCACCCAATAGACTGTGTTACCTTTAACCAACCATAGGCTCAGTTACAATGATTATTATTTAAATACAGCTAACATCTCGAGAATCTAATTTGATTGCACAATTGGACATTTAATCACCCAAAGCAGGAAATTATAAAATAACAGATAATTATCTCACGACTGTTTTTAATTTAATAATTTACAGTTAGAAAGCTTCACTAAAGTAGCTTACTCTGGATCACATGTGAGTGCTATAACTCGGGTGGTTTTAAAAGAAATATTCTCAGTAATCTGCAAGGTCTCGAAAGCTCAAGGGGAGAGACAGTATCTGGAATGGGAAAAATTCTGCCAACCACACATCAGATGGCAGTTAATAGCCAGACCATGGAATGAACTCCAAAAAACCAAACACTAGAAAAACCAAATACTCCAATCAACAAATGAACAGATAAACTAGATACACAGTCTTAAAAAGAAAAAAACACAAATGATGGCTAAATATTCTATATAAAAATTAATTTTGGGATGCTCGTGCCCAACTAATACATTTGTAACACAAAACTTCTTAGCTATGGCTTTGAAAATATTATAAAAGAAGCCTCAGAAATATTTTTAGAACTTGAGGAGCAGGAAATCTGCTGTGAGATGGTCTTTTCTAAAACAAACAAGAAAGCAGGACCTAAAATAGAGAGGTATGGAAGAAGGGGAGGATTTCCAAGGATCTGTGGAAAAGAAGGAAAAAAAATAAAACAAAAACCTTGTCCTTATCCTTTGCCATCAGGGAAATATAAACTACAACTGGAGCTTGATGGCCGGTGCTTACCTAGCACCCATGAGGCACATGTCCCTGGTTTGAGTCCCAGCAAGAAGAAAATTAACATGTAGTATATCATATTCAAGTGACCTTAATGTGATTGAATATCTAATAAAAGACATCAAGAGCACAGCAGAGGTAGAAGCAGAACTTTTAGAGAACATTCATGAAGGGCAGAGTCATTTATGGGCGCAGAAATTATAATAAAAACCAGTGAGAGAGTAACATATTTAGATTTAATCTCTATGAAATGATATCTAGGTGGAAGGGGAAATTCAAATAAAAACTGCAATTACTTAAAGATTATGGTAAAAATACTTCACTTTTGTCCTCTATGAGCTACATCATACATAGCTGTGAGAATTCAAGGGTCTTTAACCTCTGCATTAATAAAATAAGAGCAAAAATGAACCTCCACATCCAAAATTTAGAAATCAAACAGCAAATTAAACTCAGGGTATAAGAAGGACTAGAAAGGTGAAACAAAACTGAATGGCATAGGTAAGAAATTGAGTAGGTCAAGGTCGTAAATGAAATGACCCCTGCAAACCCAGCCGCCAGGAGCTAGGGATTACATGTAGGCTTAGATTTTTCAAAACTTACCTTTAATAAGGATTCTTAAATGCTTTAACCTCCCTTCTAGCCTACCACATACCAGTGGCAATGGGAAAGAAAGGTTGATAGAGCAAAGGAGGATGTGGACCTGTTTAGAAATAGTTCTTTGGAGCAAATCCAATCTGTGTGTCAGGTTATCAGTAGTTCAGTTAACATCAATCAGCAGTGGCAATTTGATCCACTCACAGACATCATTTATGAAGTAGTAAAGACGGGTCAAACCAGAAGAAGCCACAAGGCTCTGCCTATCAGCCAGAGCCCACAGAAACACTACCAGAAGGTTTTTGGTGTGTTGCTCACTATGAAGTCACAACAAATGATGAGCAGCAAAGGATGGTAGGGTGCACCATTACCACCTAGCATCCTCAATGAAGACCAGCATCAGCAAAGCCCAATGATGACCAGCAAAGAATGGTAAGGCACACCGATACCACACAGCATTGGCCTCTGTCTTTCAGGTTATACTAATGTCACATGTTCTCTCAAGTGTCCCCTCTAGCAAAATACCACATGCTCTTTATTCAGGCTGCCTCTAGAAAAATACTACATGTCTGTTCTTAACAAACCATCCTCCCATGTGTCTGCTTCAGCAAAAGCTTCCTCTCATAAGACAGTTTCCAGAGAAGCATCACATGGCACAACCGAGTCTCCAAAGAAACCAGAAATTTCTGTTACTCCGATTACACCTGAAGATTACAGGGGAGACCCTGATTTGGAAGTCAGCAGGAACATTATGTCACAAACACAAAAAGTCCTATGTCAAAGAGCAAACTGATTTAATCCTTGAAATCGGAGAAGCATAATATGCTTTGTAATTGGTAGAAAATGTTCAGATCAATAGAAAAGACATTTCTGAAAATAGGTTCTGGCTTTAATCTCTGTAGGAGTCATGGTGTGTTTTCCTTTGCTTTCCTTTTGTACTCAGCTCTGAGATAAACAGAATTTCTTCTGCTATATGGCCTCACCATGACACACTATCTAAACATGGGACCATGCAACAGAGGACTGAAACCTCTGAATCATGAGCTAAAATAAACTCTGTGCAAATTGATTCAGTCAAGCATTTTGGAACAGTAACAGCTGACTGAGTGACCCACAGAGTTTGTAGTTGCCTTTCCTGTCCCAGCCCTGGAACCGATAAGCTTCTCAACATTCCTAGTTTCTTTGAGTAGAAATTGATACCAAGAAATCAAAATGTTAGGTGCGTTCATTGTCCTTAGAATGCCTCATGTTCTAGGTTCTTTCAATACGGGTTGGTAATAGTTATCAGAATTGAGGTTTATGTTGTTCTCTGACTCCGATACGGCTCTACAGTGATCTTCCTTGCTTTTCTCCTTCCCAAATTTCTATCTTTCTTCTCCCGTAGTCAGCTGTTCTCAAAGCACATTTGCTCGGCCCTGTGACTGGTATCTTACTATCACTGATCACGTGAAAAATATACCTTCTTGAAGATCACAATTCTATTGAGAACATGAACCCAGTGACCTACAACCTCACACTGGGCCACACCTCTTAAGATTTCCACTTTCAAATGGCACCAACCTTTAACATCTGGGCTTCTGGGAAACATCCCACATCCAAACTAAAGCAGCAAAGTATCTCACAATTCCCCCACATGAACAAGCACCACCAACCAGGAAGCTGGGGAAACAGCAAAGGGGCCAGCTTTAGGAATGAGTCAAACTTCTTCACTTATCCTCCTTTCTCTTCTTATCCCTTTCCCATCTCTCCTCTCTCCCTCCCTGCTTCCCTGTACTCTCTCACTGCCCTCTGTCTTTGGATCATGACATGAAGGGAAGTACCATCAGAAACTGAGTGACAAGAGCCCTTAGTCATCCCTGCAAATGGTCCAGAAACCACACACAAACGGGCTTTGCTTGTCTCCTCTTTACGAGGGAGAAACCAGTATGTGTAACTAATAGAAATAGCAAATGAATGTTTTCACGATATGTAATTTTCCACTTGAGAGATATTTTTTTAAAATGAGCTAAAATTGATTCTTTTTATTCTTTAGGTGTTTTTTATCTTAATGCTGATAACTGGCTAATTTAAGAGCTAATTGCACAGTGTTGCAGTGCGTTACCTATTGAAAATATTCCATCTGCCTTAAACAACAACAAATCTATCCACAAAAGATTTTATCTACAAAGGATTCCTGAAGGTGCGTGTAATATCTTTACAAACATTACACAATTATGTTAGCATCAGTAGTATTGTGATGAGTGCCAGGAATCTCTAACAACTTATTCCCTAATATGAAATATTATTTATTTCTATTTGCATAAATTGTAGGGTTGTCACTTTATTATTTTCTACTTCGTTTCTTCCCCACAGAAAACTGACAGTCCATTTTGGCCTCATCCAAGTACTGATTCAATTCTCTCTCTCTCTCTCTCTCTCTCTCTCTCTCTCTATCTCTCTCTCTCTCTCTCTCACATAGTATTTGAGCAAGGTTTAGGAAACTCTGCTAAAGGTATGAGCCCAATATTAGTCATAGAACAGTGTGTTTATGTGAGCTTTTCAAATTCCTCTAGGTTATAATAAAACCACTGTCACATCTTCCCATAGTATCTGTGTAGTTCCCCTAAGACATCTGAGAATACTCAATACTGATTCATGTTAGGAAAGTTATTTCAGTGTTGGGACCAGGAGTTTTAGTGTGATGGCTGGCCCCAAACATTGTCTGTTCTATGACTCTAAAATTCTGAATCTTCATGTTTGGAACAGAATACTAGAGATGGAGATCTTCAATGAAGATGATATGGAGGCCTCTAACAAGTGTCTGACATCCTTCCTACTTTGAAGGACAGAGTCTTCAAACTATAGTATACTATAACTATATAGTAACTGTGATGTCCAGAAGTAGCATTGTAGCAGATAGAGAATGAGGGGCAAACATATGATCACTATATATTCTGAGAAGGAAAAAGGGGAAAGATGCACGTACATGCTGGAAAGAAATGATCTCTTTTAAAACAAGCCAATGCCATTTTTTGGGGAAAAAAAAAACCCCACTAGCAAAACCAGTTAAAAGTAAGTTTTCTTCTACTTAAGTATGAGACAAAATTAAGTTTTAAAGAAGCTCTAATTTTTGTTTTGTTCTAATTTAGCTCAACCACCCTAAGATGATCAGTCTCATGGGACACTGATCTAATAGCAAACTGGGGTAAATTACTCCCATTATATAGGGAAACCATTTTCACACTCTGGGGAAAAGGCTCAATGGGTAAAGAATTGCAAGTATGAGGATGTGAGCTAGATCCCTAGAATCCACGCAGAAGTGTCAGCTATAAGCCTAGCTTTGGGCAGGCAGAGAGAGCTGGATCCCTGGAACACAGTGGCTAGCCAGTCTAGACTAACTGGTGAGCTCAACACCAGGGAAATACAGTGTCTCAAAGGAGACAGATAGTGTAGACAGTGTCCCAGATGATCATAGCCTAAGTCTTCTCCTAGCCTCCATATACACACATACACTCACACACATGCACATACACTCACACACACACACTTTAAAAATAGGATTCTTCAGGCTTTAAAATCTCCTTTCATCATTTTACTTTTCTTGTGTATGAACTAAGAAACGATAACCAACATTAATTTACTCCATTTCACTTTTTGTTGCCATGAATTGTTTCAACTCCTCAAGCCTCACAACAAAACTCATAAGTAATTTTGTTCCCATATTTCTATGGGAATATATTTATCGTTCCTGATGCTATTATGAGTATTTAATGAGATAATTCATACAAGTTGCTCACAAAGTATGTGGCATACATAGTAACTGTTTAATAAATGTCAGTCATTATCATTAGCCTCTGAGTTTTAGAATAATGACTCTCTGATATTCAGAGAAGTGGTGCTAACGAATTCATTTAACAGCATGAAAACTTAGTTCAACATTTTACTTGAAACATTTAAAGGATGTTCATTTAACGTTCTGATTCTAATCACACAGCAAAACCTGACAAAGCCCACCTGAGCTGTTTCTCCAAGAAGAAGTTGAATTATACAAAACACACTGTCACAGAGGCTTCTTCCTTGCAAATTGATCTGACATTGATATTCCCAAAAATGAATGTGCTCATCAGCTTCTATTCTCAAGACACTCTGTCAATGAATGAATCAAGAATATAATTTTCTTGTACAATATAACAATTAATTTTTTCAATATAATTATAATCAATTACATACAAAACCATAGCCCTCTCTTAGGAGGAGAATGCTGCAGTGGGTATTGAGAAACCCTGGGGAAGTTGCTGAGATCATTTATTTCACCTATAATAGAATCAACTATTTCTAAAGGACTAAGTCTAGCTTCCCATCAGCTGAAACACACAGTGGCTTTGAGAGAAGAACCTAGAAGAAACTGGAAGAAGCCCATCAGTTCTTTCTTTCAGTCTCTATCAGGATAAGCCAGAACAGGGGCAAAGGTCTAGGGAACAAACTGTGACCCAGTGTGATGGAAGGATGGGTGTCTGCAAATTTTTGCAAACGTGTGAAACAGGAGTGTAACTATTCTATGTTCTGTTTGCAAAGACATCTTTGGTAAGTGTGATGTGTGGGGGTTTGCATAAATGCATTAGTAAAACTAAGTTGTCTGAAGTTGTCAATATCCGTTCTTTCACCTAGAAATACATTAGATTAAGTAATGAGTTTCCTACAAGAGGCACATCTCTGGGGCCACCAAGACCTATTCAGTGAGAGGTTCTGAGGCTCAGGTCCAGGAATAGCAGGCCAGAGAGTGAAGATAAATTTTCTAGAATGCACATTCACATATCTTTAGATAGTTTGTCTCTCTTTTTGCTTTATTGTTTGAGAAGTGGCCGTTCTGTATTCTCAGCTTGAGCTTGTTCTATTGTGTGAAGTTCTTTGGGATCCAATGCTATGGTTTGCTATATTTACAGGCTGACACTTAGTAAATTTTCACACTGCTAATTGCTAGAATGGAAACAATTCAAAATGTGAAAGCAACCTGTTCTAGGTTTAACATAAACTGTAAATGCTTCTATTGCCTTATTAGCAAAAATTGCATGGTTACTGTGCTTTGTCTCCATGTCTAATTTCAGATGCAAGAATGACAAAATTGGATTTTTGAATGAAATTTTTTGATAAGACAATAATCCTTGAAGAGTTAAACAGTATTGATAATTGTTCAGAATTTATTAGAGATGAATGTCACTGTCCTTTTTCCAATGTCCAGTTCAGTAATCAATAGAAAATCCAAAAGAAATGAACATTAACTGAGAAAAAAATTTATTTTTAAACTCATTGTTAATACTTGGCTTGATAAAATATAGGCTTTCTATTTGCAAGTCAGTTTATAAGACACAGCCTATATGAGATCATTAGAGGGGAAACAGTTAAACATGTTCACAATGAATAGCTTTAGTAAGTCTTTATGCCAATGATAATAATAGTACTAACATCATGCAGATAGCCTCTGATTTGAATTGCAGGTTTGCCACCCATATAGATTTGGGTACTCAGACTTTACCAAGCTTCTGTGTGGCCGAAGAGGCTGGCATTGGAGGCTGCTGTGTGCTGATAGGCTGTCTTTCATTGTGATGATGCACAGAGTTTCTAGTGGTTGGGTTCTGAGTGGTAGATACACACAAAGGTTTACTCAGAAGGAATGAATAGAAATCGTAGCAGTTAGCTGAAGAGTAGGTATGTGGTGAGCTGATGCAGAAAGTGCACCGGGATGTGGGGGCAGGAAATGGGGTAGTGGTGCTCCGAAGACCTCACTTTTAAGCTGCTGCAGGAGGGTGGCACATCACATTAGAGTACCTCACATGAGATTATGTTTTGATGTTAATACAGAAATAAAAAAAAATAGCTATAATGCTCAGTTTCTTTGTATGTTGATTGTGTACACTTGTGGGGAAAACATTCAAAACTGACATAAAAGATTTTACTGTCCAGTTGACTGATCAATAACTAACGTCTTATTGCATTTCCTGGTACCTAAGACAACGAATGTACTTCAAATATGACACCACTTTGAACAAAAAAGACCTGTCCCTAAACAGAGCACATGCTACCAACTAATATTACATACAACTGAGTGTCTGACACTAGCATTCTTTTAACCGATAACAACTGCTCATTTAAAAGAGAACATTATAAGGTTCTTAAGTTCAATCCTCAAGACCTGCATGATGGAAGAAGACTAATGAGTCTTACAAGTTGCTCTGACCTCCACATACCATGGCCCATGCACCCATGACGTTGCATGTGCATGCCCGCATATATACATGCACACACATGCACGCACACACACACACACACACACACACACAAATGTAAACTTTAAAGTAATCTTTATTATACTAACTTTTTATGTTTCCGTCTAAGTACATCATTTCTCATCATATCACAGTAAAACTGTTACATATTTTCCAGATAAGACAATCTCTCTCTCTCTCTCTCTCTCTCTCTCTCTCTCTCTCTCTCTCTCTCTCTCCCCTCTCTTTTCTCTCTGTGTGTAATTATAACTATAATTTGCTTATACAAGATGATATATTCACTAAACAAAAGAGTTTTAAGGAAAATTTTTTTCTTTATTTTCTTGTTTGTTTGGTTTTTATGTGTTTGTGTGTACACTAAGATCAACCTATCAGACACAGATTTGAGATAATAGCAAAACAGGGGAAATTACTTTTCTTGGGAATAAAACTACATAGTTAAATAGCATTTCTGTTTTCTTTGTGCCTCACATCTGAAAGCTTATTTCAGCTATGACAATAGGACTTCAGGCTACATTGCAAGAGCAAAATAAACTAAACACATGTAGCTCATTTATAGTTTCCTGCCTTGTGAAATCAGTATTTAAAGATATGAAACTGAACAGTAATGACTTCAGAACTAAATCTCCCCAATTTGTGCTAAAAGTATCATTAATTGACTACACTACTTGGAAATAGATCAACAAGTCCTAAATATATCAACAAAATTCAATAATCATGTTCTATAACGCTTCTACCTTTGGCGCACTTCTGCATTTTTCTTCTAAGGTTTCTCTTATATATTTTATTACAAAAATCTCCTATGATTTTATATTTAGTCATTTTTGGAAACTATATACCACTACTTTCTAAGCATGCCTGTACGCCTAAATCAAAGGATTTCTTCACTTCCTCTCAATTTGCTCTTAAAGGGCCTGGAGCTGCCTTCTCTCCAGAGGAGTAGGAACCTGGTCTGAAGTCCCTAAGTCTCCAGATCAGGACACCTTCCCTTGGAGCCAGTTGGAGCCTTGAGTACACTCTATCCATTAATTTTCCAAGTCACTTAGCAGAAGCCTTTAGAGCTTTTGAACTAGAAAAAAAAAGCCTTGTTCTTGTTTCTATAGGTTTCTATCAATTTTGATGGGCCAAATGACAGCTGTGAGATTGTCTGAGGTGTGCATACTTGAAAACCCAAGGATACTCATTCAGATCTCCAAAGGAGCTTTGAAATGACAATTACTAGGAAACTCAAATATGTAAAAAACAGAATTGTGCCCTAAAGGGATGAAAATGGACACATCTAATGTGTACATTACAATAGCACACACATAGTATTCATACATAAATGTACTATATTTAAAGCTGTGTATACTTATCTTCATATCACAGGTACTTTTTCTTAAATCAGAAAACGTGAGACTACTTTTGACATAATTATGACAATTGCTAAAAAAAAAAAAAGAAAATTTAATTCCAGAATCAATGGTCAGTGACTATGGTTTTCATTAAGTTAGTGTCTTCATTGAATGCTTGACCCATTTTTAAAACAGCATTTTGTATTCTTTGTCTCCATGGTGAACAAGATTAAGGAATACATCTCCATTTTTAATTTTTTTTATTATTTTTACTATGTGTAGCTGTGTTTGGGGAGAAGGGCTGTCGGGGCAGTTTGTGCATGTGAGTGCAGGTGCCCTCAGAGTCTAGATGTGTCCTTCTGGAGAGATTGCTCTAGGCACTCGTGAGCCTGCTATTGTGGACCAGCAACTGAACTCAGGTTCTCTTCAAAAAAAAGTGCATGCTCTGTTTTGTTTGTTTTGGGGTTTTCTCTTTGTCTACAACACAGAACAGAGTCTGGTGCATGATGTGTGGTATGTGAATGAATTATGTTGCCTACTAGTTACAAAATTATGACAACTTTTCTATGGCTAAAAGTTGAAAAGAAAGCTGGGTACAGTGCTGCCGGCCTGTCGTTCTAGCAAGGTGAAGGCTCTGAAGGGAGGAACATGAGTTCAAGGTTAGCTGGAGCTATGTAGACTCTGTTTCAAAAACACAAAGCAAAATAAAGTTAAAAGATGCTGCTCAACTGTGCTCAGAAAAGTGGGTCAAGAGGGAAATTGACTGACTTTTAGATGAAAAGAAAATGTGCTCTTTTATATTTATAAACCTGTAATTATTTAGTCAATGTTAATTAGTTTTCAAATCTCAAGTATTTGCTATTGCTTTCCTCCTGCAGCCGCCTCTGCCAACTTCTCCTTTAAAAATTATCACATCTTATTCCTTGCTCGGATTCCAAGTATAATTGCTCATATCTAGAAATAACACAGTGTCAGAGCTATAAAAAATGTGATTGTTGGATTAATTAAGACTAGAGGACCACCCGCTTGAGGTTTAAATGTCTCTTTGTTTTCCTCCTTAGAAGAATAAGAGAAGAGACATGTAAGTATTGGCAATAAAAAAGTTATACTTGTTCAATCAAGGCAAAATTCAAAATAACTTTGAATCCAATGCCATTTTAAGGATGACTTGTCAAAGTAAGTTCTTCGCCTTTGGAATTAAAATATGGTCATCTAATATTTAACTGGAAGTTATATACATTGTTAATATGCAAAATTTCTGTCACCTCCCAAACTTTCTATGAACAATAAACTCTTTAGATGGGGGACACTGGGCAGGGGTGTAACCAGTGAGTAACCACTCTCTGCCAAAATCTCAAGTCCTGTGTCAAGCAAGGAATGGTGGATATGGCAGGAAGACAATACACACAGAGATCTAAATCCATGGAAAGAAAACCAGGACGATCAGGAAGAGTTGGTCAACAGACCTTAGCCTGGGAAGGACACAGAGCCTCTACCATTCATGGGAGAGGATTGGCGCCAACTCCGTTTGATTCTTGGGTAGCAGGCACTTTACTGAATGCTTGAATCATATGGATCTGCAGAGGGGGCACTCCTGGACTGTAGGCTCGAAAAGGGAGACCCTATGTAATGTAACTGGCAGAGAGCTTTGTAGCCTCTGACATGTCCTTGAGCATGATGATCAGACTGCCTTCGATGGGACAAGGACCTGACCCCCACAGGACACTCTGTGTCCCTGGATGCAGAGATGGAGCAGACGCTTCTGTCTTGCTTAGGTTCTTTCCCTCTCATTAGAGGTTTTTAACCCTAATGGTCAGCACTGTTTGGTTTTAGAAGTCAACCTCTTTGCTTTCCATGAGCAAAATTATCGAGCACTCCAGGAGCAAGCCAGAGAAGATGGCCCTATGGATGCTTCCCACTCTTATCTAAATCAAAAGTACCAAGGGAGATCCCCCGAGGATGCCGGACAAAGATGTGTAGTTTACTCATTCCTGACGATTTGACTAGACTTTTAACCCTCGACCAAGCTAACGCATCGCTCATTAAACTAAATATTTGGATAGTGTTTTCAGAGGTATGTGGGTTTTGACAAGTCTCTCTACTCCTATGAAATTGCTTTTACTAAATTGAAGCTTGCCTAGACGTCCTTCGCTTGCTTGCTTGGGTAAGATATATTGAAGTTGTCCTGGCCAGCTCTTCATACGCCCTCTGGGAGTGTTCTCAGACCTTCAGCGCAAGGAAGAGGTTCACTCTCTTAAGAAAATGACACATTCTTACTTTATTGACCATCTAAGCCTTCTGAATACCTACTCATGTAAATAAATTTAATTGATGTAATCTTTTGAGAGAAATTTAAAATAACAGCATTGAAAAATAACCTACCGCAATGATTTTTTTCTAGTTATGAACACACGTTTGCTTTGTTTATAGAGAGATGAACCAAACTCTGGCCTCTGTGTGATTCTGTCCTCAAAAGGCATGAAGTTCATGGCATTTAAGATTTTTAGCATTCAAAGTATGAAATGTCACTTCAGAATTTCAACCACACTGAGTTTATGACTAAGCAATGCCCTCGTGTACATACTCAGGCATTTAGTTTCAGAAAAATCTTCCCCACAATAAACAACTCTCAACTATAAAAAGCATAGCAAATTATACATTTTTAAATTTTATTTTCAAGTATCTGACACAGAAATGTATTTTGCCAGCAATGGGTGGATAGGAAGCAAGTTAGTTCTAAAACAAGTTTGAGAGAAAGATGAGTTAGCACAATAAAGATACTTCTGAAAATAACTCACAGGGCTGGCAAGGTGTGTGGGCAGGAAAGGGTGCTTCCACTGGATACCTGACTACCAGAGTTCTATTCCCAGAGTCCACGTCAAGGTGGAAGGAGGGAATCAACTCCACAGAGCTAACCTCTGACCTCCACGTAGGCACTGTGGCATGTACTCCATGTTAACACACCCCAAATGGAAGTAAATTTTGTAAACTTTTAAATGCAATGAAATTATTTTAAAACTTGTTAGGTGGCTAGAAGGATGGCTCAATGGGTTTGGTTCCCAGCACCCACAAGTCAGCTCACAACTGTCTGTAACTCCAGTTCCAGGGGATCTAATGTCCTCAACATTACATTTACATGATGTACATGGTGTACATATGTACATGCAGAGAAAGCACCCATACATATAAATAAAATAAAAATCTTTCCCGCTTAAAATTACCAAAACTTCTCCATAAGAATGATCATTCAAAAGTTAGTATAAAATTCATTTTGTAAGATCAGATTGTAGGATTGTTTAGGTGGCAAAATCAAGCAATGATATCAACAAAAACCCAAAGATAATACTTTTTATGGATATTTATGCAAGAATTCTTAAGAAAGTCATACCAAATTAATTCAATAGCACATTAAAAGAACTATATGTCACGGTGAAGTGAGATTTATTCTTGAATGAGAAGGATAGTTCAAGGCACAATTTCCAACCCTCGTACTATGTCAGTCACATCAGCAAAATAAAGGGGAAAATTATTATATGATTTTCTGAGCTGATTTTTTTAAAAGCACCTGACAAATTACAAGATCTCCTCAGGATGAAAACAACAGGTTAGAAACAGAAAGGTTGGTCTACAGCTTAATTGCATGTTCTTTTTGCCCAGAAAAGTAACTTGTGGGCTTTAATTTTTATTTTAGGTGTATGGGTGTTTGGTCTGCATACATGTCTGAATGTGTACCGTGTGGATTCCCAGTGTCCATGAAGGGTAGAAGAGGGCACTGGAACTCCTAGAACTCGAGTTACAGATGGTTGTGAGCCACTATGTGAGTGCTGGGTCTTCTGGAAGAACAGTGAGTCCTCTTAACCACCACCCACCGTTCTATCCCCTGACATGCAATGTTCCCTACCTATATTGAGGAAGCCATGCTCGTTAAAAATCCCCATGATAAGGACCTACCTTCCAGGATTCTCTTGAACTGTCTAAACCACATGTCACAGTGGTCCTCACTGAAGTTAATGAGATCCAGCGTGGAGTCCTTTAATTTGTTTTGCTGTTCCTTCAAGCAGATGAAAAGTGTGATGCCCAGCAGTGTGCCACTGCCCGGGTGCTTGACAGAGCAACGTTGCTTCAGCTTCACTGCGAATATGTCTTCCAGGTCTAGGGACTCTTCTTTGCCCAGCGGATCACACCTGGCACCACCTAAAAAATTAAATAAATAAATAAACTCTCAGTCAAAACCACTGTTTCTCCATTTTGAGTGTATGAAGAATACCTGACAACCACAGAGCTATTTAAACTTGGGATTTCATGGTTTTGCCTTTTTCCTCCGTCCCTGGGTGAACTGGAAATGAGAGAAAAGAATTAGATCAATTTTCCCAAGGATAAAGAAAAACTGAAGTGCATGGTCCAGGTACAACGCATGACTTTTGGAATCTTAGAAACACATGATGTATAAACAAATTTACAAATTAGAAGACAAAGCAGTATTTTAATAACCAATTAGCACTATGCAAGAGACTTCCAGTGCTGAAAAGTAGAAAACACTGATTTTGCTCCTGGACACAAGTCTATGATGGCTTATCAAAGTAAAGGATACATACATTACTACTAAGTCACACACATCATATGGTATGAGAGCAGAAAGGAAGTATTGAGGGGGAAGCAGGGGACAGTAGTTAGAAGAGGGTCTCATTAGCAAGCGACTGAAGGTACTAAGGTACAAGGCTTCAAAGCAAGTCTCAGAGGGATCACACTACACCCAAGGAATTAAAAGTGTGCAGGGACATTCATGGGGACATTGGTGGCTTAAGATTCAGTCCTCTCCCATGGTTAAATTCCATGGGTTTGTTTATGAGCATCAAGACAGTCCATGTCACAGACAGTAAGCCAACCATAGCACTGCAGTCAGCACCTAACCCAATCCAGAGAGTGAAGCTGTCTGACTTATTTTACAAGATGCATGCATGCACACACACACACACACACACACACGCATGCATGCATGCACACACTTTTCTATAGACACCTTTCAAATAACCTTCCTCACTCAGGAGGACTTTTCTCTAGTATAGACTTCTCAAACTATTAGCCTCATAGTGGATTTTCTCATGTAAAAAAAAAAAGATCAAAGGATCCCAAATAACTTTCATATCTGTGCCTATATGTATCTATATTTTAGGTCTAGGAAATTAAAACTAAGACCTTTTAAAAACATGCAGATACAAAGCATGTATATGTGTGTGTGTGTATGGTATATATACTATAGACACAGTCCATGACCCTCAGAACTCTGTGTTCTTGTCAGGGAATGAGAGAAAAACTGCCAGGAAACTTGGTAATTTCATAAAAGTGCTTATCTCAGTTATATTTCCTGAAAAGAAATTTCTGGACCACACTTAGAAGATGACATCACAGCGTGCTTGACAATGTCTGTTTTGGTTATGTCAGCATTACATCTGTTTACATAGTCTTTCAATCAAGTAAATGTAGTACATTTTGATACTAAAAACTATCCCAGCTTACTCATCCCTGCAGCCATATCCCTTTGCTCTATGTAACCACCTACAGATGTCTTTGAGAGTAGCCTTTGCTTCTCAGAGCTGAATAATATTTATAGACTCCAAGGAGTCCCGGGGAAGAAACATGAGAAACTAAAACCCTGGCCGGTGCTGCCGAGACTTGCCTACAGCCATCTGATGAAGGCAATTTCTAAATTGAGGTTCCTTTTCCCAGGTGACTCTTGTTTGTGTCTACTTGATAAACACTATTCAGCACAGCAAAGGGAACCAAACTCAGCCCCAGTGAGGAGTCATGTTTGTACACGCTGAGCTTATTAGCTGCTATGTACACCTGTCAGGCAGGCAGGCACGTGAGTATCTTCCCTGGAATGTGCAAGAGTCAGATATTGTACATAGGGCATGAAAACCGGCTCATCAAAGTTCAGGGAATTCCTCAGCTAGCGCAGTGTGACAGACTGTGTGGTCAACTGTCTGAAAACTACAGTTATATTCCACATGGAGGTGCTCCTGGAGAGATATATTTACAGCTATATTATAATACCCAGGGGGAGAACTTGTTTTGGTCTATTTATCGGTAGTTTTGCAAAAGTCTACTAGTCAAGCAATTAGTGAAACCTCTTTATTTTCCATTTGTATTTCTTAAGATTTGTTATTTCAGGGCTGAGGGGTGGGGCACTTAGTGGATAAAGAGCTTGGTGTACAAGCAGAAGGGTCTGAGTTCAGTTACCTAGCAGATACACAAAAGTCAGATGTGTATAGCATGGGGCTCTAACCATTTGGGAGGAACCAAATGGAGACAGGTGGATTTCCGCTCCTGGCTAACTGGTTAGTCTAGCCAAATTTGTGAGCTGCTGGTTCAGTGAGGGAATCTGTCTCAAAAAGCTGGAGAGCAACGGAGAAGACATCTAGTGTCACCATCTCGCCTCCACAAGCACGTGTACTCACAACAATGCATATATGCATTCAACACACACAGACACACAGTACACACAGACACAATACACAGATAGGCAATACACAGACACAGAAGGGTGGTTCACTTGCACATTCTTTTCCTCCTTTCTTCTCGCTTGTTCATCTTTCGCCCATTTGTAGGTGTATCACAAATAAACTTGGCTGGCATTGACCCTTATTGTACAGGATGCAAATAGTGTCTAGGCCAATCTGCTGATGTTGGTCATAGCCTATGTCAATTAAGCATTTAGTTTTGTAGAGTGAGACATGTCATAAATATGCAGAGGGAAAAAGAATAGAAGAAAGGAAGAGGGGAAAGAATGAAATAGACACTAAGAAAAAATTGTATACTCCACGATTTTTATTTGAAATTTCATTCCACATAGTTTGAATTCTTCAATATGTACATGTTTTACTTAAGTAACTCAAGAATTACTAGATAAATCTAACATAAATCTCTTATAAGTCACAAATTTATAGATATTAGCCAGAAGACAATGCCACATTTGGTAATGGCAAACAGAGAAGTCTTTACAGGAAGAAGAATGCCTATCACTACCCTTGCTGCTCCTGATTATCTCCCCATCCTGGCTAACTGCTAGGAGACAAAAGGCAAGCCTGGCGCTGCAGGGAGAAGTAGGACTCCAACTCTAATTACCAGCTAGAGCATGACGTATTTATAAGATTCAAGTGGATCAAACTAATCATTAGACCTAATGACAATTGCAGGTGAATATGTCTACATCCGTGAAGATATAATCGGGAGACAGAACTTCCATATCAATTAGCATATGATACCTTTGAAAAAGTCAGCCACGATTGATACAGGAATTGAGTGAGTGCGTGAAGTCATTTAAAATTTACCAAAAGAGAAGTGAATGAAAGGAGACAGACTAGATCTCAAGATTTCGTTTCTTGCAAGCCTAAAATCTCACTGTTCAAGAATGTTTATGATACAGCTTCAGCCAAAACCTCAATGGAAGGTTGGTTGGTTGTTTTAATATTTTGATGAGCAAGGACTCTGTTCAAATAATTTGCAAGTTTTCTTGGGGTAATAGGCTGTGTTAGCTAGAAAGAGATTCTAAGAACAGTGAGGACATTGCCATCCCCTGCAGGCGAGATTTGCAAAGTGGCAGTAATTTCAATATCTAGAACAGAAACAAATGGATCACAGAAATGCATGTGTGCTTGAAAATTCATTAATTTACTTATCTAAAGAAGTTGAAAGTTTGTGGAAAGGAGTAGAAGGTGGTTGCAAACTTATTAATCATTTGAGATAAAAGAAAGCCCTAAATTACAGCAGTATTTCTAGATTAGAAATTTATGTAGCCTTAAGTTAAGTATGCACCAATCGTAATGAAACAATGAGACAAGCAGAGCTCAAGTCACCTGACCTAAAAATCATTTAATCACCTTGAAAGGCCTAAAGATTCATAAAGAAAAGTCACAAAGAGAGCAAAGGCCAAAGAGTTATTTGCAACACTTTCATGGAAAAGAACACGGAAGACTCAAGCAGGCATTCCACAAAAGGAGGAATGCAAATCAACCTACAAACATATGAAGAAGTTCAACCTAATTAGTAATCAAAGAAATGCAAATCCAAACAACCAGACACCACTCTTTGCCTTTTAGGTTGGCATGGGATCAAAACTAAGGGTGGGCGCTGGTATGGCTGAGGAGGAAGCAGTTAGAGTGCCGGTGTACAAATGGTAGCTGCTGGGGAGTCTGCTGCAAGTACGTATCAAACGATTTCCGAATGTTAATTGCGGCAGTATTCGTAACAGCAAAATGGTTAGAAGTGGCACTAGTGTCCTTTCAGAGGATGGTAGAATAAACCGTCATTGCCTTCAGCTTTGACTGAACAAGTGTCACTGGTGTGTCCGCATCCAGATAGACATTGACAGTAAGAGTGAATGCATGTAATAAAAGCAAATGACACAGTTGTTGGGGAGTGGGGGAGAGGTTGTTGAACCCGCTTACATACTACTTAGAAAGAACCCCAAGAGATAACCACAGAAAATGCTCAACACCAGTTACTGTTTCAGAGCGATAAGATCGAGAACATGAAGCTCTGTTTGTCTCTTAGATCTTCATTAGCTTTCCCTTCCAGTAATCAGCAGCAATTTTGAGTGTAGAAAAGGGGAAATTGGGTGCACGATGGCTCAGTGGGGAAAGAGGTTTGGCGAGCTCTGAACAACTCCTGACCAGTTGTTCTCTAATGTCCACCCTGGCACATGAACTCTGAAGGAGGGACGGAGGGAGGGAGGGGGAAGGGGAGGGAGGGAGGGAGGGAGGGAGGAGGGAGGGAGGAAAGGCTTTTTGTGTGCATAGTTTTGATGCAGGAAACTTACTCTTCAGAATTAACTCCAAAAGAATGACTAAGAAGCACAGCGGAAGTGAAAGGAGAGCTCACCCAAGCAGCACCGAGATAAAACTTGGAAACCACTAGAGTATGGGATAATAGAAGGCGTGTTCCCTGAAGCACTTTGATGTAGCACAGTGGGACTTGAGCGTTCCGTGTAGAAATGGGTCCGAAGGAAAACACGTTAGAATTCTGTGCACTTGGCTTTGAAATGTTTTTATCAGAAAGCTTCAGCCTGACTGTTTAATCAGTGTGGGCTGTGCTTAGCTGCACCTTTTAGTTTTGACGTCTGTAAGCAATAAGCAGCAGACCTGCTGGCTCTGGGTGGGGCAACGCCAGCCTCCTGGATCAGAGGTTAATGAAGGTCTCCCCAGGTCCCTGTGGAAAGCCCTAGGGCTAGCCTGAGGAAAGGCTAAAGGTTCTGGGGATTATCTGATGGGATAAACTGAAAATCTTAGGTCATTATTTCTCCTCAGTCACCACTTCAGCACACCCTTTGGACGCTCTCGGGATATACAAATATTCATTATAAACACGAGTAAAGAAAATGAACCGTGTCGTAAATAGAAGTTTGGGTTCCATAAAGGTGGACTACCTGTCTGCGTGTCTCTAAGGATTATTTTAAGAATGACTTGGATTCCTTTTCTTGTACAAGCGAGTCAGAAAGAAGCTTTTGAAAATAAGCAAGCTACTTTAAGTGCTGAACAAAAGGGTCAGATCTTAAATCTCTGCTTGGATTCCCTACTCCCGAGTGGCTGGGCTGATTCTGGGACGGTATCAGTTTCTGTCACAAGGAAAGCAAATGTTCGCATAATTACACGTGAAAGCCATATTTCTGTGGAACTATTACAACCAGACTGTAGAGTAAAGAAAGAGTTCTACAGAGAAGCACCACGCCTACTGATTTTCTGGGCATGTATTGTAAATGCAGCACAGTTATTGGGAAGACTCTGAAGTAAAACATCATTTACAAATTCACGTTTGATATCAGGAGAATATCAGAAATGCTCTACGGGTACTGCCTTTCAGGCCACCAACTCCTCACAGATCCTGGAGGGCTCTGGTTGGTGGCATGTGGGTTGTTATTTGAAAGCTATTGGCTCATTAGAATCATACTGGTCGCTGCTAGTTGCTTCAGAACACTAACTGTCCTCTTGCATTACTTACAGAGATACTGGGGCCATCTGTTCGTGCAGGGGATTTAAGTATGCGTCTATTGGATAGCTTGCTATTTATTTAATTCAGCACCCACTTCCTATTGTATCTTCTTGGGGGAGGGGGAGCCAATTTAATTACAAGGAATAAAGATAACCTTTCCTGGCAGGTTACCCTGTCACCATGAGAGCAAAGCAGGACCTGCTCAAAGTGGGTTACGGTGGCAAATAAGAGGAGCAAAGCCTGGGGTGCTTAAGGGTACCCGAGCAAAGGTTTAACAAAAATAGGACAGCGAGCGGCACTTTTAAAAATATTACTATAAGCCCAGGGCTTGTCTGCATCAATCTTGGCACATCTGCCTGATGCGGACCGTAAACAGGATTAAAGCTGGGTTTATCTGCCTGGTGCTAATTGTGCTCACAGTTCCTGCACATGTCCACTTTTTAAAACACGGTCTGAGAAAACAGCCTGCTGGATAGATGGCTCCCACACAACACCCTGAACACACACACACACACACACACACACACACACACACACACACGGTGTATGTCAGATTGATAGGCAAAATGATGCCTAACAGGTTTTTGGTTGGTTTTTTTTTTTTTTTTTTTTTTTTTTTTTTTTTTTTGCTTTTCAAAATTACTTTTTTAATCCCCTAATTAAAAAAAAAAAAATCTTTTTTAAAACACCACATACTGAGAAAAATTTGTGAAGCAAGGGACCAATAAATTTGAATACACTCTAATTGTAAGTAGAAAACACAACGTAATTGTTAATAATCAGGTTAAACTAGGGTTTACAGAAATAGGGCCAATCCTGTAGCAGACCGAAAACGGGCTTCAGTGTGTTGCGCTCCTGGAGAACGTGGAATAGCATTGGGTAGCAGAGATGCTCAAACTCCGAAGGCACACGATATCAAGACAGAGATATGGAGAACTAGTGTTCTTGTCCAGTGAAAACGTTAGAAAACTTCCATCATATTTGAGAGAAATCCCAAATCCACTATCAATCTTACAGTTCTACTAGACCAAATTTAATATTGAAAATGATTTTTCTGCCTGTGGGTTTCTTCCATTTATCTATTTCTGTCAAATGTAAGCGCCTCAAATGTGTCTCTTAAGATTTTAAACACTTAAAGGTGTAAAGACATTTCTGCATCAAGTTCACAGTGAACTAATGAAAAGTCAAGAAAATTTAAATATTCTCCTGTAGCTTGGGTTTTAAAATACAGATAAAAATGCCAATTCTTTATTCAGAACAATGCCCAAAATGTAAGAAGTGACATAATTAAAACCATAGTCTATATTTAGGCATAATTATCACAAAATTGGCATTAGAAAATACAGAACTGGTTACAAAAAAAAAAAAACAAAAAAAAAAACTAACACACAATCTTCTATGCTAAAACTACTTCTTGATGAATAATTTATTCATGTTTCATATACCTTGGCCAGTTCCGAGAGATCAGTTTTCTTTAAATATCTGCCGGTAACAAGTTATGCCTACATCTACCGTGCTGCCTTACACAGACAGTTTGGGGAGAATGGGTTAAGCAAGTCATTCAACTGCTTAAGAGAAATCAAACAGCTCCATAGGCCATTCTCAATGGTAGACTTACAGGATACACAGATTCAAGAGAATTTCTATTGCTACTAAAGCTGGCAATACTCTGTTGCCTGCCATGTTGATGCTGGCTAAGGACCTGCTTTTGAAAGGACTACAGACAAGGCCATTCAATGTGACTAATAACCACCCACATTCTCCACTAATGGTGGAGGAAAGAAAACTGTGTTTAGATCTTGTAGGCCAAGTGTACGTAAAGTGTCACTGCTGTGAACAGAATGATGGTCCTCTCCAGAAGAGCCCTGGCACCACCCAAGCTGACGTCACCCAATTGCCTTCCAGGGTTATTATGGTACATCTCTACTTAAAAGGACCAGCTGACTGGGAAGGTATCCCAGTGGGGAGAGTGACTGCTTAGCACGCATGAGGCCCTCCCTGGTTTGGCCCCAGCAGCACACAAACAGGTGTGGTAGGACACACTTAATCCCAACACCCAAGAGGTAGAGGCGGGATGATGAGGAATTAAAGGTTCTCCTTGGCTCCATAAAGAGTTCAAGGCCAGTCTGAGCAAAAGACCTGGCATTCAGTCATGGCTACTTGCCAAGTGTTCTCTGGAGAATGAACAAAACTGGCCAACAAATACAACTGAAAGTGCGGCCCATCATAAAATACAAGATTTTGAGGAAAATCGGGTTTTCTAAAAGATACATGATAGGTTCCCATCTTAAGGGAATTTTCTGGAGATACTGGCAAGGATTCTTTGACTTTAAAAAAATATACTCTGCAAGATATATGTGTCTTGAAACTGTAACAGAGGTGTCCAGCTTTCCGAACAGTCGAGGGGAAAAACCATGAAAATCATGCATGAGTTAGCAATCTGTTCAAATAGCAGAATGAGAGAAATCAGTTGAAATTGTTCAGATTCCACATTGTAGCTGGCCTGTGAGAAGCTAGTATTTGATGTACTGTGCTACGGTTTCAGAGCGATGGTTACAGGCAAATGTGAAACGGTTTCCTCTCCTACACCTGAGTTAAGCTTGATTTTCCTATACACATCAACCAGAACAAATATTCACAGCGGACTGGAGCAGTAAAGTGAGAGGCCAACTCTTTGCTATTCCACCAGACATTAAAGAGGTTCCCAGGACTATGGGACTGTGAAGACAGTGTCACTGCTATTATAGTGTTTGTGGAAATGTCTTAAATAAGTGTGTTGTTGATATTAATATGTAGTAGGCTTACTACTATTATTTTTATATTTTATTTTTCTGTGATGCTGAGTAACCAACCTAGGGCCTTCTGCAAGCCAGTCAGACACTCCACTGCTGAGCTATATCCCTGGCCCTTTAATTAATATTGTAAAATATCTGTAATCTATAACATAACTAACATCAGTGAATATAATTTGTATAAATAACATCTCTTGGCTGTTTTCAATCATTCAAGTTTGCTCCAAACAGGAGTTTGAAATATATAATATGACCCTTGAGAAGACACAATCTAAGCCTATAAATACTTTGTTACTTTAGGCTTATTTATTGAATGACTTTATGGAACATGATCAGGCTTTGTCATTCCTTCAGGAAGGGTATTCATGTGCAACTTCTACTGGGACCATTTAATACTTTATCGTGTTCATATTTGTCCATGTGTGTTCTTTCCCTGTGTCACTCCCATCTCTCTTAATAGAAACATTGATAAATTCAAGGGTAGGGGATGCCACACATGGCACTCACAGAAGATGTGAATCTAATGAGTTCACTCTATTCTCATAATCAAGCCATTTCTTTGACCTTATCAGTTCATATATGTCTGTCAAGTCATACACACTGGCAGTATCTTTATGCTTATCCCCATCTCTACTTCTCTCCATATCCTAGCACTTCATTTGGTGCTTCAACAAGAGGTCAGTCTCCCAATAAATGCGGATAGGAAGCACAGTCAGAGCAATCAGATGCATCTTAATCACACTATGCACGTGTCCACTTCCAAACCTTTGGCCCTTCATTTCCTGGATAATGGAAGGCCTTCTTGACTCTAGCCTTTTCAAACATTAACTCTTAAGGCCAATTAGGTCATCATTCCCAGGAATAACCTTTGCTGCTGAGTCCTTCTGAATTGTATAGTCCAGATACTCAGCAAAAGTTACAGGGAGCATTCCACTCATCTTCTGCACTTGTTCTCCACATTGAACAAGTGATTTAAAATGAAACTTAGGCCATAGTTAGAGATAAATTAGAATGCAGTGGGTTGAGGCAAACACAACAGCTTTAATCTTTTGTTTGACATACGTGAACATTTACTATACTCTAGATACTTCCTTTCCAAATTAAAGTGCTATTGTTTTTGTACTTGGACCTTATAGATAACTGTCTGAGAATAGATGAGAGTTCCTCAAGTTTGTGCCCTTCAACTTGTAGGCTGGATCCATGACAGTGATAAAAGCATCCTTCTGTTGGGGTGTGCACTGATTCCTACTTTCTCAACAATAGGACTCCATGCTTGATAGAATCGACTCAGGGGAATTTAAGACTTGTTTTGACTTATATTGTGCAAAATACACCACATTGTGACAGGGAAGACATGGGGGGTATGCCACACTTTTGCTATAGTTAGCAAGCAGAGAGATCATCTGGATAAAAGTCAGCTAGGCTGTACCATAAAGCCTGCCACTTCACTGCACTCCAGTGACACACTTCCTCTGGTTAGGCCCCACTTCCTGAAGGTGCCACAACCTCCCCAAACAGGTTTGTCACCTTGGAAACAAGGGTTGAAACACATGTGTCCCTGAGAACTTTTGACATTTTCTGTAATGAATTCTGAGAAAGGCGGTCTGGACGTGGACTTAGAGCTCCACAGTCTAAGCCAATTCACACTCTAACATTCAGGGAGGCCTCATGGCTAGTCGTACCTCCTTTGATTTCAACTATGCATTAGTGTGAACCAATGTGATACCAGGGCTATCTAGTTGTGCCTTGGCCTTCCTGCACTCACAGTGCGAGGATATCATATAGCCCTTTAGTCTACCCAAAGTTAAAAGACTAAAACTTCTAGTTAAAAAGACTAGAGGATTCATTTTGTCTTCCCTTCCACATAGTTTTCCCCTTAAGACTGTTAATATGAGCATAAGAAATTATCAGAATAGCTACTGGCTATTCAAGGTTGATTTGACTCCACCCAGGTAGATTTGCATGGTTGGAAGGCAGCAGTCCCATTGCCAGGGAGACTGAAGAAGTAGCAGTTTTTACCTAGAAGATTGGACTTAGAACCAGAATGGTTTTTACCTATGGTCCGAAACAGCCAGGAGCAGCATGCCAAAATCCTGATCACATGTTAAAGGTAAGAAAAGAAACAAGAACCATCTACTGGGACCTGCTCCTTGGATCCCTCCCTAATCCTGAGACAAAACTGGGTCAACAGACCACTGTGTGGACAAGGTGCTGGAAGAGAGGAGGGATGAAAAGAAATTAAAGAGAGATTTCCAGAAGCCACATACATTGAACATCCAAAATAAACATGAAATTCACATCATCCATGGTTATATAAAAAATCATATTTATTTACTATCTGATTAGTATTTACAAGGCTAATACATATGGAAACAAAAAACAGGGAGAAGCAATTAGAATATAACGTATCACGTTATTTTTAATCCAACTTAATATTCAAGACAATGTTCATGTTTATTTTTAATATGCTAAGCATTGGCATGATATGAGCTTTTATTTCATTTCTATCATTAAAAGCTTATCAATGACAAATGTATTTGGGTTTTGATTTGTTTCTGACATTGATAAACGCTGAGTAAATGCAATATGAATTACTCACTAAGAAAGAAAAATCACCAGAAAATTATCTATAAAAAATGTAGTCAAATTACCCAACTCTAAATTATCTTCTAATTCAATTGCTTTCAACCTAGTCAAATTTTAAGAAAAATATGTTTTAATAAAGTAAATATATATGTTAAAAACCGTTAAAATAAACTTCAGGTATTAAGCTAGTTAACTGGTATAATCAAAACTCGTATCTACATGAAACATGTAACCCTCCGACCTAAACATTTGAAATAAAATCACAGTTTAAAAGTTATTCCCACAATGAAATTAGAGGTCAATTTTTTTTCTTTGAAAAATGCTTAAAGAGTTCAAATGGTCTGGTATTAAAAGTGAGTTTGCTGTTTTTAACTTACTCCTACATGCAGGGTGTTTACATACCGTGTTACCGGTTCAAAATGGCTTGAAAACAGATTTTTCTCCAGGTCTTTTAGACAGTCTCTATCACACAATACTATGATAAAAGACTAGTACCCAAGGCAGGGGCATGAGAATATTACTTGGTAATTTGAAATTTTTAAAGAAAGCAAGTACTCTAGATCATGTACTGTACAGTTTTGCTGGGCTGCATAGCAAGCCCTGAACATAAAATGGTTTTCAGGGTTTCAGAAAACCATCTTCTCCTCGGGGCTGTAATACTACTGTCAGGGTTTTTTGTTTTTTGGGTTTTTTTTCTTAGAAAGATAAATTTGATATCAATACGATGTGACACAACTGCATCAAACCTTAATTTCACTCACAGTGAGAAGTCACAGGATTAAATAACACTGTGCAGTCTTTTAGAAAAGTTTATTGCTTCCAGATGGATTCAAGTTTCCTTTCAGCCCTGATTACATCTAATATGCACGGGGTGCCAACACTGTAAAGGACAGAGTCAAAAATATCATTTGTATAGATAGGAAGGGCGGGTGGGAGACTCTGCTTTCTAAATAGGTTCTAGGACTCAAGTCTTGACTACTTTAGGGAAATAATAACAAACATCGAGGTTTCAAAATGCTATATTCTTTAACTGTCTTGGATAGTGGCTTTTCTATGAAAAAAAAGAGAAAAAGAAAAAAGAAAGCTACAAACCTACAGTAAAGTAGCCATAAAATGGCTCCTAGCTCAAGCTGCATGATCTCTCCCCCATGTAGGGTTGTGCCATGTGTCACACTGCATGGGGCTTGCTACCAAGATGCCCACCTGTGCCTGTGTGGCTAAAAAGGCTTTTATTTCAGTAGCAAGAACACTACTAAATATAGCCCAGTGCAGCCAGAAAGGAAGGCCTTCAGAATACTGACCTCATAAAGCCTGCAAGCCTACTTAGCACGGACATTTAGCATTTGGTTTCATTTTCTTTTGCAACGCAGTTATTGCTACCATGAGGTTTCCTTATAGTTCTCCAAAACAAAGTTTTACCCCATAATGTGAAATAAAAAATAAATCTGCATAAACAAACAAACAAACTGACAGAATCTACTGAATCCAGTCTCTGAGAGAAAGGCAAAGAGAGAGAACTCCTGTTTGAAAAGGGACTTCTGCACATAGCTCAGGAATCGATCTGGAAAATGCAGCAAAACTATAACAGGATCTCCACCTTTCTTTGTTAAGATACTTAGATTGTAACAAAAAGAAATACTATACAAGTACCAAGGTCAGCTGAGTATAAATGTCCAACCATTTATTATGTATCCTAAAACAAATTAGCAGCTCAAATCCAACCGTGGTCCTAAAGCTAGAAGGGAGGAATAAGAATGAAAATTTATAGAATTACTTAAAAATTTTCTGACTGGAGAAAGAAAAGTGATCCTTATTGAAACTGCTACTCGTGCCTAACTGTCTCCTGTGAACTGTCAACCAAAACAAGACACATATCTCTGCCATATATTATCTTCATTCTCTTTGGCAAGAAATAAGTTCCTCAATGTAAGGGACACAAATAAATATTAAAATGTCAAGTGAGGATTAAATTACCCTCATGACTTACAGATAGGAGTCAAATCAATAGCAGATCAATAAGAGGGTTCAGTTGGTTATATTGCAATGCCCTAGAAGACATTATGTATGGATCATTCGCTGACATAAGACCCATTAAGTTATTTCTGATATTCCTACTATTAATACGTGCTTGATTAAATACTATCAAACAAATAGTACTTGTTTTCAATAATGGTGAACTATTCTTAAACTGTTTGCACCATCTTCAACAAAAGACCATATTGAAGTGAAAAATTATTTGTGTGTGTGGCTATACATGTCCACTAGAGATGCAAATATTTGAACATGAACACAGATAGTTATGTATGTATTTTCTTGTGGGTGTGTGCACATTTATATCTCTGTGTGTACATGCTTGTGTGCATATATGTTTGTATGCTTATGTATGCTTGTGTGTGTGCATGCTTGTGTATACATGTGCTTTTCTGTGCTTACGTGTTTGTTTTTTGAGGGGGAAGCAAAGGACAACCTTGGGTGTCATTCTCAAGAGCTTTCCACCTTGTTTTGGTTGTCATTGAGAAAGTCTCTTCCTAGAACCTGGCCCTTGACAATTAGACTATTCTAGCAGGCCAGAGTCTATAGACTACTCCTGTCTCAACGTCCACATTGCATGAATCACAAAAATGTGACACTAGGCCCAGGATTTGTGTAGGTCCTGGGGATGAGACTCAGGTTCTCACACTTGTGCAGCATATGCTTTACAGACTGAGACATCTTCCCCCGGCTTAGAGCTTAGTGTTTTAAAACTGTCTTTAAATTATTGGTCTAGGAGGACATACAGTGGACCAAAAATTGAGATATACTTGAAATAAAGATGTTGGAGGTCCTCGAGACTACACAGGAAAAACTTCATACAGGCTGAGGTATTGCTCTCCTGCCTAGACTGACTAATGTCAATGTTTCACTCAAAAATACTAATATTTGAGTATAAGATGCTATCTAGGCCAGTTATGTCAGGTAACTTACATACACCATATTAACAAGTATCTAAATTTTAAGTTACAACTAGCTCTAAGAGTTTACACTTGCCTGAGCAGGTGTAAAAAATCCCTGTGTGAAAAGCAGGTTTAGTATTTATGAACAGTCAAGATGTGGCAGACACTAGTGAAAAAGGGCTAGGGAGATATGATGTGCAAACAGATAAATCAGAAGCTGGCATGTGACATGGAACAGGAGTATAGACGATACAGAGGCTTGGGATTTGATTCCCATAGAGAAGAATTATGCAATCTGATACACAATGTTAAAGTAACATATAGTGGCTTCATAGAGCCCACAAGATTAAGTTCTAGTATCTTGTAGAAGATAAGCCCATATTTGGCTTCGGTAGTAATACAAATGTTATGATGTCCTATGCAACTAAGAAGTGATTTAAATCCAGGGAAAATTATATGTGGTCCCTCTACAGTTGAATGGATAAATCTGTTGTAGTCCCAACATCCAGTCATAAACATAGAATCAATAATAAAATAAATTCTTCCTCAGAACATAGGGCCTTAACTTCTCCAATGACAGATGCACACCCCTCCCCAATTTTCTTCTAGAGAAGTAAATACAGTGCAGGATGATGCATTAGCTTGCTTATTTCCTTCTGCCATAAAACCAGAGAAGTTACAGTGTGCATGATAGTAAGTATGACAAATCTATTGCTGAGATGATAAGCAGAATCTGAAATGATATTTAAGGGTTTGTGAAATTAACTGTAATAGATCAATCAAAACATCCAACCCCACCCATAGGGCTGAAGAAGAGGAAATACCAGTCTATTAAGATTAATAAATATCTGGAAGACTAACTTCACTCCCCCATGACCATACCATTAGATGAGCCATCAATAAAATAAGTGTCTGCCTGTGGAGTAGGAGAAACTTGGACAAATTTTATGACCACAGATTCAGTTCTTATGAGAAAATCCCATCGTTTACCAGCTGGATAATGATTTCCTACACGTCCATAGAGTTCTGACACTTTTGAAAACTATTGCTGTTGTTAAAAAATACAAATGACCAAAGCAACCAGGGGAAGAGAGGGTTTACTTCAGCTTACATTTCCACATCACGGTCAGGGCAGGAACTTGGAGGCAGACTCTGAAGCAGAGGCCATGGAGGGGTGCTGCTTCCTTGCTTACTTTTCTTGACTTGGCTCAGCCTGCTTTCATATGCAACTCAGGACCCCTAGCCTGAGGTACCACCCACAATGGGCTGAGTCCTCCCTTATTGATTCACTAATCAAGAAAAAATCGCTCCACAGCCAATCCAGTGGGGGTTGAGGGGGGCATTTTCTCATTTGAGCTTCCCTCTTCTCTAATGGCTACAGCTTGTGATCAAGGTTGCAAAAACATTTAACCAGGACAGTCATTCCAATTCAATGATTTTAAAAGGTTTCTGTAACTTTCCCTTCACTGGGAAGTTCAACATCTATTCCAACCCAAGATGGAACGGCTAAATTTTGGGCAAACGCGGGTGAGGTAGGTGCAGCTCAAGTTTGCTCACAGCTACCTAGCTTCCTGCTCTTGACTTTCCTGTAGCTCCTGTGCTTTGTGAAAATACACACTGTGCTGAGGAGGAAGGCATCCTCACACTGCCGGGCTCAACCCCACACACAGCACTGCCCTGAGCATTGAGACACTGAATGAGGTGGCATGCGAACCCTGAACCCTGAAATGTGCCACTCTCTTTATTCAATGTCTTTGCTTCTCGGAAATGTGAAATCTGTGCCATAGCAACGGAGGAGGCTTGGTTGCTAAGCTTTTTAAAGCAGGTGATGGCCCATCTGTAAGATGATTATCAACAACAAAATACAGGCTGATTGTCTAAAATACACAAAATAAGACACATGACACGAGGCGCAATTATGTCAGAATAGCCTTGTGGTATAAATAATCTGTACTGGAGGCCTTGTTTATTTTTCAAAATAACTTGGTGGGGAAATATAAACAAGTCCACATTTAGATGATCTTGATGCCAAGTAGATAAACAGATCATGACTGTAAGCAAACCTAGTTACTTAAGCCTCTGACTGTAACCCCAGAAACATTGGTCAAGGTCTTTTCAACTTTGCAGCTTCCCACACTAGAAAAGGGTCATATAGTCACCCTCAACATGTTGTCTAGACAATTCCTCTGAGACACTGACTAAGTGGGTGTGTTGTATTAAACAGAAGAGGGCAAAGAGGGTGCTTTGAGTTGGAATTGGAGGCCAATGAAAGAGTGGTACAGACTCCAATGCTGATCAAGCGTCACAGAACTGCAGAGCCCAGGGTGTCCAACTCAATTCAAAGAGTTACCGAGTTACCGGAAGGTAGGAGCTCAGTTCAGCTGTTAAATGGGTACCTTTTGCAGTGGGTATCCTAGAGGAGAACACAGCCCAAAGGCAGCATCCCCCGTCAGCTGTGCCCCAAACTTTAGCACCAACCTGCCAAGACTTGGCACTCTGGAAACGCCCTTTAAGGGCTGCAGAAAGAACTCTCCCAACACGAAACTCAGCTGTGAGGACCTCTCCTCCGTCCTTCAGGGAATGAGTGGGTTACTGTTCACTTGGGTTAGTGTATTTCAGAACTCCATTGTTTCTCTGAAACACGCAGCCCGAGGTTACTGCTTACACAGGATCATTATAATCTAGCCTGAGTAGTAACTGCTGACACCAGCAAGGTAGCGCCCTTTGTTTGCCAAATTTTTGTTTTCCCAAGAACCAATCCTACTTCATAAAGATATGTTTCCAGGATACATGTAATTATGCTGCCTACAACATCTGTCGCTTTGTGTTTCCAGAGCCTCGCAGAGCCAAGATAAGGATGAGGTTCTAAGTCTGTGTTAACGGGTGTATGACTAAAGAAGTAAATGATTTAATACTCAGAGCATGTACCTAAGAGCAGGTTTGAGCAAAAGCCACAGTTATGTCTCACTACTTTCTGGTACAATTAAGTCATCTGAATCTCTCTTTACATTATCTCGGCGTTGTTTTTCAGTATCCTGACTTGTTCTCAATCACCTTTCCTATGATTTCACATAGGTATCCTAGGGAACCTTGAACTTTTTGTGTCTTTCAAAGCCAGCCACCTGATGTAAGAAATCACTTCTGGTCAAATATAGCTGGGGGAAAAAAATACTGTCAGCCTCAGTTCTAGGATTTCACCCTCAGGTGCACAATGGATTCAGGTAACAGCACAGCACTGCCTTTGCAAATGTAGGTCAGAAGTCTGACTGAGCTCAAATGTGGCTTTCCCAGACCTGAATGAAGTAGGATATCCACCTAGGTCACTTCTCCCCACGGCTATTGAATGGTTTAGGTGTGAGGCCAAGAATCTGGTAGCCCAATGCAGGTACCAACATTTAAAGTAATTATTTGCTGGTAAGACTTGCACCTAAGATTTAGACTTAAGGGAATATTGGTCTTTTGTTGGTTTTTTGTTGTTGTTGCTGCTGTTGTTGTTGTTGTTGTTGTTGGTGGTGGTGGTGGTGGTGGTGGTAGTGGTGGTGGTGGTGGTGGTGGTGGTAGTGATTTTTTTGGTACCTAAATGTGAAGTAAGCATGTAATAAATGTCAAGGGACCAGAGAGGAATCTGTGTCTGACATCAGCAATCATATTAGTAGCCATATTAGTTAACTTGGCTAAACATTGACAGGAACAAGTAAAGTCATGACAATGTTTGGAACACCCGGGCACGAAGGTATTTTTTTTTTGTCATGTTTCTTTAGTCTGTAAAAATAAAAATTTATATTGACCCCGTATTAAATCTCCTTTTACAAAATTATTTCAGTATGCCTTAGATGTCCTAACAATTCTTATTTCTTGGTAGTTGTTTTCTAAATATACTTTTAAAGAAAGTTGCCGATAGCCACTATATTCAAATCAAAAGATAAACTTTACTAACACAGTTAGGAGTAAAAACTCACTTGCACATTTGGAAAAGATTTAATTATAATTTTGTAGTAGATTCATCCATTATGGACTGTATGGGCCAGAATTCATACATCAATGCCCAACCAGCATCCAGTGGGACTGTGTTTGAAGAGCAAGCAATGAGGCCATTAGCTAACCTGAAATGACATCTCAAGGGAGAACTGATCTCCTTCTATTTAAGAAAACAAAATTCTCCCTCTCACTCTCACTCCCACTAGCACTTATCTTTTTTTTCTCTCCTGCTCCCCCTCTCTCTTTCTCCTCCTCTCTCTCTTCTCTCTCTCTCTCTCTCTCTCTCTCTCTCTCTCTCTCTCTCTCTCTCTCTCTCTCTCTGGAGTTACCAGGGTAAGACCAGGTAAACACTCAGAGAGACGACAGCTGCCCTGGAGCCCGAGAGAGGCACTTCAGGAACCAACCCTGGTAGAACCTTGGACTTTCAGTCCCGGAAGTATGAGAAGTCATTCTGTGGTTTAAAGCCACACTGTCTGTGCTCTTAAGGCAGCTCCAGACAAGTAGTGTCCCTCCTTCCTTATCTTGTCCCCTCATAACTTCTTATTCCATAACAGTTCCAAATTGTCTTCTGTGGGTGATCCATTGTTCTTTTTGTCATTATATGGAAATCTGACAGACACATAACTCATTCCTATCCCTTCTTTCAGTCTGGGATCAAATACCACCCCCCCAGTGTGAGTGCTGAAGAACAGTTAATGCCAAAGAGGAAACACTTTCAAAACAAGCCTACTTTATTGTTATTGATTTGAACATCTGAGTTATATTGAGAAACCACTGAATTATTTTAGGTAGCAATCATCAAGATAGCAAGGGCTGCAAAACAATCTGGTGACATGGATTAAGGTGACTAAGAACCTGTTTATGAAGGGACAGTATCATTTATGGCAAGACCCATGCTGCTTGCCAAATGGGTCAAGTTGAAATCTCTTGCTATTCCAGCCCCAGATTTCCATTGGTTTGTTCTGAGGTTGTTTTGATTGTTTGTTTTAAGTCTTCAACTAGAATGAGAGCTTGTGCCTCTCTGAGCTTCCAAAGAGCCCAAGACTGAAATTCACGAGATGGATCTGTAAAGGTGCTCCTTATCCCCAGAGTGATCTCCTAGGAAGTAAGAACCCTCAGCCCTGTCAGCTCACTCTTCTTCATCCACAAATGCCATCCTTTCCTGATTCAAGGGTTAAAGGAAATGCTCAAGGAAAGGTGCTGGATGGAGCAACTCTACCTCATACAAATTATGCCCTCAATTTTAGGCAGCTGCCCTTAGAGGCTCCGTGTTAATGATTTTAGAATCTCCTAAAAAGACTCAATGGTGTAAAGAGATAAAAGAAAGAAGACTGCGGTTGATTCTGCAAGTTTTCCCTAAAACCAACATGGTCAGATATTTACATTATGCATTTCCCTACAGTTTTCTCACCCTGACCACTTTCAAATTTTAATTATCTCTGACAGAGACATATGACATACAAAATGTAAAGTACCAAATGGGTAAAGAGATAAATATAGTGTTGTGATGAAAGGATTCGATGAAGCTGTTTGGATAATCTGTAATAATTTATTACAAAGAAGAAATGCATTGCCATGTAAGAAGTGTTTGCCCAGCTCCACTGCTCCACCAAGTTTTGTATCTTTGGCTTTTGAATTTAAATTTAAAATGATTCCTGACCTTAACGTATTCCTATATCATCATCCATAAACTTTTTTAAAAAACATTATTAAAATTCTGCTTAAAAGGACCCTTTAATTTGGAAATATTTATTATCCTATGGCACAACTAGATTTTCTTCTCATATATAGGGATCAGAGAGACAAAAGAAAGAAATCCAATTATTTAAAGCAGTAATCCCTTAACACTAGGATTTTGTTTTAATTATAAAGAGTGTGTCTTACTAAAAACAAAACAAAGCCTTGTCCTTTAAGGGAAGAAACCCGATGTTTCTCTAGTGAACGTGTACAGAAGATTTCCTACGCAATGCTTAAACAAATTAATTTTGCTATTCTTCTATCTCCCATGGTATAATTGACTTCTTAAAAGAGCATCAAATAAATAATTACAGGTCCACCTGCTCAGGGTGGCTACAAGACACAACACAATCTTAATGGAAATATGTTTCTTCCTATTAGCCCCATCCTTGTGAGTACTGACAGAATTTACCATGCTAAAAGCTAACCAAGGCATCAGAAATTCTCTTTGAAAACAGCTAAGCAATCTTATATATAGCAACTATTACTCCATATATACACAACACCTAAAAACCCCTTTTAAGAATGTGTCTCCAAGTCTTATTGCCCCTCAAATACCTTATGTAGGGATGTAGGGGAGATTGTACAGAGAAGTAGGGAGATGTGACAAAGTGAGCTGTCTACTCCTTGGGAAGAAGGGAGTCACTGGGAACACCCCCTATCCAGTTTTGCTTCAGTTGTACAGGGAGACAAACTAAACCACAATCTGTGGAAATGATATTCCCTTTGGACTCAGCCCACCAGCCCACTTAAGCAGTTGAGTATTGGGCACAGAAGGCTGAAGCAGATTCCTATTTCTCAAGGGACACTCCAGTCCCAGGCTCTCCTGTTTCAGGCCCAGATGAAAAGCTACTCCAGCACTCAGCTTCACTTGGGTCTTATCCTCAAAACCAACGATTGCAGGGATCCTAGTCCATGCCCCCCACCCCAGTAGAACTGAGTTTTGGATGAGAAGCCACACAGACGCCACAGCAGCCAAGGCTGAGCCATGAGAGACAGGCACAGAATGTGATGTCAGCCAAGTGGCAGCAAGGAGGGGAACAGAAGGTTATTCTAATGATGTAAGCCACCCAAGGGACACAGAGGGACTGAGGGAAGCCAGCACCACTGAATGAACATGGAGATGTTGGCTTTGCTGATACCCTGAGCAAGAAGGCCAATTGCTGGGACAGAGAAGCACAGTGAGGTCAACACCACACATCTTGTGAACAGGACCGTGCTTTCTATGTGTGTTTACTTTATCAGCTTAAGTTTAGTGGCAAGCATGGAAGTGACATATTTAACTGATAATACCCTTGGATAAAATCTAATTAATATTCCAGCAGAAAACAAGGGCACATTGATACTAAATTCAAAGGAAGTTTTGGGTTTTCATTTCATTGATATTCTGGATTCACTTAAGTGCCACCAAAAAAGATGTCAAACTACTTCCTTTGAATAAATATGTTTTATAAGTAGACAAAACAAGAGAATAGCAGAAAATAAAAGGAAAGGTCAGTGGGAATTGTTAGTTTCTGCTCTTTTCCAACAAGGAGGTGCCAAGAGAATCAAGAAAGGGCCCCTTGACTGTTTTAGTCAATGACCTCTGTTTTCTAAAATCTTCTCCAGTGCCTGTGAAGACGTATTTTGACAGTTTCTAGACTTTTCACTTCCACTTCTTTTGCCTGCCCTAGTATGACCATCACAGACACCAAGAAAGACTGGTATCCAACAAGATATGAGCTAACCAGAGCTTTGTCACGACTATACATTTGGGTCATTAAGTTTATAGAACCCTACTATGTAAAATAGAAAGCTATGTATGCTTGAAATTTAGAAACCTAAAGGATCCATTAGAAGGGCATCTTTTATTTTCAAATTTTAATCAACAAGAGAGGTGAAAAGCACAGTCACATAAAGGGGCTTTCTAAAATACCATGTGTAGGTAGAATCTACTTCTGTCCTAATTATGAGATAACAATGCCGGTTCATTTTCCTAATATCGATATTTAAAGCATAAAAGGAGCCTAACACAGTGGAATATTATAGATTTGCATTTAAAATGTGACTGGAAAACACAAAACCTAAAACGGAAACAGTAGATACCGCCACAAAGCTGGCAGATGTTACTTAGGGTCATCTGTATAAAAACATAAGCATATGCCAAAGAAATCTGACACTATCGTAGAATCAGTTGGTGACTAAAATAATAGCAGCTCCTTATGGCAATATGGTAATATCCGTATCGAATGCACAACACATTATGTTGCAACAGTGTATGCAGACAAAAGAGCATTGCTAGCAGCGGTGATGACCAAGGCTCTGACGAAGTCGGAAAACAGAATACAAGGTTATTTCCAGGCTGTGAAATTAGTAGCAAGTTGAGAATGATGCATGGTTTGGATTTTCAGAGGTAGCAGTTCATCAACCTTACTTTAACTTCTTGTAAGCACAGAACAGACCACACAGCAGTGTCTGTGTTTTTATAGGGACCTCCAATGTGGTTTTATTTATTGAAGAATTATGTCAGAGATAGGTGTTATTTTTTAAGATGTATGTATGTAGGTATGCATGTATGTATGTATGCATGTGAGTGTTCTATTTGCTTCTATGCTTGCATGGCAGAAGAGAGTATCAGATACTATTAGAGATGGTTGTGATTCCTTTTGGTTGCTGGAAATTAAACTCAGGACCTCTGGAAGAGAAGCCAGTGCTCTTAACTGCTGAGCCATCTCTCCAACACTGATACACCTATTCTTAAAGCTAAGTCTAGGATATAAACAAGAATCCCTTAATCGATGGTTTTTGTGCTGTTCCCCATATCTATTGGCTAAGCAATGTGTAACTGCTGACTCAATATCTAAACTTTAAGTACCAAACAGCCAAAGAAGTGTGGCATCTACTTCAGCAGGCTGAGATCTTCTGAGATATTACTTTGGGCATAGTTATATCCACAATAAAGCAATAGGTAATGTTACACAATGGATACTAGTTAAATGTTGTTGACTAAGGGACTTTAAACATTCAAATCCAAAAGGCACCCCATAGCTTTACTTTTTGGGATCCATGCTGTATGCTCCGGATTCCCAGAGCACAGGATTTCCCCAACACAACTAGATGCAAACATCCAATGTGCACCTAAGATTCTCACATACCAAGAAGAGCCCAGGAAAACAAATGTTGACCAGGAATACATTTGTTTTCCAAGATATTTCCAGTACCGGAAGACATTTGTTCCCGATGCAAAGAATTCACACAACCTGAGAAACAATAGCTATCTTTAGCTTAGATTCTAAAGATATTTTTCCCGAGATATGACCCATGTTAAATTTATCAAAAGTAAACAAGTTTCATGAAAAATTCAATCTTTATATTTTTATGAGAGTTTATGACTCTCATAAGTACTTAAATGAAAAATTTAAATATATGTGGGATACTAATGGGGCTATTAAAATATATCTAACAAGATTTTAAATGGTATTAACTATTTGCATAATGGAATATCACCAGAACATACTGCCTCTGCTTTATACTTTCAAAGAGTTAAAACATAGAATATGAGACCCCTGCACCTGACAACAGCTGTTCACTCCCATTCATGTTATTCTTCCTGTACAGATGGACACAATGGTTTGAGTAATATGTTTCTCACATCCATAAACTTAAACCTGAGCTAAATAAGCATTAATATTTGCCTTAAATCAAATTTATATGGAGATTTTAAGAAATAAATGGACTTTTTCTAATATTAAAATGCTATAAACTTATATATTACTCATATTAAAATTATATTTATAAACTGCTATTTCACACTTTTATTTTCATAATAACTGCTGGCCATGTTCAAAGATCATAACCTTATCACATTAACAATATTTTCTGAGTACAAAAAGCTCTAAGATATCATTTCTAGGCAGCATTCTTCATTCTAATAAGAAACAAGATACATTCAGGAGAGGCCCCGAGGCTTCTGAAAAAAACAAAACAAAAACGAAACTTAGGCTTGATAGGGTTCAACTTACAATCTTCAGGAGCAATTTCTCCTATTAGTGCCTTGTTCAAGCAATTTCCCTTCTGCTGGGCATTTACTAATCACTGACACATTTGACACGGGGTCTTTGGGAGGATCTGTAACAGACACAATGCTTTGTACTTAGCTCAGTTGAGATAGATGTTAGCAATACCCACAGTCCATCAATTACCTACTTTTAAAAATTGTCCCAGGGAGCTCTTAGAGACTGAGCCACCAACCAGGAGCATACACAGGTTGGTCTGAGGCCTGTCACAGGTCAAGTATATAACACTTCAGTGGGAGGTGTGCTTTCATCCTGAAAGACTTTAGGCCCCAGGGAAGGGGGAGGTTTTGGAGGCAAGGGGGAAGAGGGATGGGATGAGGAACTATGGGAAGGGGGACTGAGGAGGGGACTCTGACAGGAATGTAAATAAATAAAAAAATAAAAATTTAAAAATAAATGGTATCACCATTGCAACACCTTTTTCTTTAATCCTACATTCTCCAAGTTCTATATGTGATAATCTCCCACATGTCCACTCCCCCTGTCTACACACATGGCCTCCTAGTCTTCTGGTATACTGGCCGTTCTCCTCCTCCTGTAACCACTGATCTATCCTGCCTACATCCTTGATTGACTTTCTAAACCCAAACTCTATTTCCAAAGTAAATAAATACAATAAAAACAAATCCATAATTCCCACTAACACCCAGCTCCTATTTAATACGGAGGTTGATAGGACATGCTAGTCCTGTATTCAAGTCCTTTATCATCCCTAACTAGGTCACCTCTTTGTCTTCATAAGCATATGTGATTCTACCTGGACCTTGTGCTCATTCTGCAAATAAGCCAAAAACTTCCAGCACATTCTCAAAATATTCTCAAGATTGTTTTTCTTCATCTGTGTTGCTGACTCCCGGCCAGACTAAGAGCTTACTCTAAATTCACTCTCACCTGATTTCCCACTCTCCACCCCATACTCCTACCCATGGGACGAGATGGTTTTCCTTTAGCTGTTTGCCCATGATCATTCCCAATGTCCTGTAACACCTCATCCGCCCCAAATGTGAATCACCAAGTCATTATTCTGCTACTATGCCTTCCAAGAGATTGTATATACCTTGTAGAGCCCGTCAAACTCATTATACACTTAGCAACCCCAGCACATACAGAAAGCTTCCTAAATAAAATAAAAACAAATGATTTAAGGGAAGCACTAATTAAAAGTATGTAAAATACCATTTCTCATCTCTAACTCTGGTTCGGGGGTGTACCAGCACCCACCTGGGTGGTCTGCAACTGCCCGTCTCTCCAGCTCTTTGGGGCTCCTATACCTCTTGCCTCCACAAACCCCTTCACTCACAAGTATAAACATCCACCCAGACATTCATGTGTACACATAATTAAAATAACTAAAACTAAACAATTTGTTAAAAATTCATATTTCCTTCATTTATTCAAAAAATTACAAATGGATAGAGAAAGGCAACAAACTCTTGCGTCAACTTTCTTAAATGGCAAAAGAAGCCATATGATTTCCTCTGAAAGTTTTTAGGGCTGGAGGTAGGACCCCGAGTCTTCACTATTATTCTGTGGGATGTGGCACCAACAAGTCTGGGGAGTCCTAAAGAATTCTAGGTTCCCTGAAGAAGCAGCGTTGTAAGAAGTGCAGGCACCCGAGACTGCCAAACTTTGGATCCAAACAACTCCACTTACTAGTAAGGCTTGGGGCAAGATACTTAATGCTGCCAATTCCCTCTTAGACCACAAAGTCTTATTGCAAAGGTAAAACAATAAAAACCGCTTAACACAGATCCTAGTGGGATAAACACCAATCGACGTGCGTTCACTATTTGCAGCCAAGCACAGGGCATTGTGGTGTAGCAGCAGTAGGCTTGTGCACAATACTGTTTCTGACACAAAATCTTGGAGTACTCACAAGAATCCCATGACGCCAGCTGGTATGTTAGCTTAGACTTATCCTTGTGTTTACTGTAAGTGCATAGTGTTACACCATATTATACCAATCATGCAAATAAAATAAAATAAAAAACTGTAAAAGTATTTAGTCTGTGTATGTGTCTGTCTGTCTACCTGTCTGCCTACCTTTAGATCTAGTCATCTCCTACACAGAGAACCCCGAAAATCTTGTTCTCATGACAAAACTTTAGCATGAGGTTCAATTTCCTGCCACGCCCTCCCCTTCCTTTCTTTCCCTAACTTCAACTAGCACACCCTGGCTTTGGGAATTCCAAGATCATAGGAAGAATCATAGCTACTGAGAGTTCCTTTCCTTTGGTACCACACGAATGTATTTATGTACGCAGAGACATACCTCATTCCCTCGGGATGGAACACTATTATGAGCCCCACACTTCTACAACTGTGCCAGTGATTCGTCACAGTCTTTTGAGGGGACTGTGCTTACAACTGAGCGATGTTCTGCTGAGTCATCCATGTAATATGAAGTGTTACCATCTAGTCACAGAACATACAAGAAGCCGTAAGGAACATGGGATTGTGGTGGACAGTCGAACAGTGAGACCTCACAATTGCCAGGTATCTCAGGTCCTCTAAAACCCACTGTCAAACTGCAGTAGATGAGATGTGAACATTCCCCAGCCGAGGCAACCATAACTCCTTGTACCCAACAGTACTCTGCTGTCTGTACTGATCACCTTGGCTCTTTCAGTCTTTATCTTTGTCATCTGTGCATTTCTTCAGTCCTCTGAAGGGCCCCAAGCTATGGACAGTGCCATCTGCTTCACAATTCTAATCTACTGACCTTCGACACCCCTATCCCCCAGGTGCCTCTTACTGTATGTCCCTGAGGGGCCAGTGGAAAATTTGTCTCCTCTCCCAGGGAGCACTTGTGTTCCAGTTTCATTCACAAAGAGCCCACAAGAGTAGAAAGAAAGGAGAGGAACAAGCAAAAGAAGACAGGTTAAGTTTGAATGTGCTTGCCTTCAAATGGGCTCTTAATCTTTTGGAATAAAAGAATTCTAGTCTACAGAATTTCACAAGGTCAAAGGGGCCAGATGGGATCATGACCATTTCAAATCAGTAGCACATTGATAATTGTCAAATTTGTTCGAGCAATAAATACAGTGTGACTGTGGTGAACTATGCAGTGGTTTTTACACTTAATCACTAGCCAATTAACTCACAAATAATGAAGGCCGTCTTGTATACACAAAATAGAGTAAATGCCATTTCAGCATTTCCAGATCAGCATTGCTAATATTTTTTGTTTGTTTTTCCTTTGGATTTGAATCTGAACTTGAGATACACTGCCTTGGCCTCTAGAGTACCAACAAACACAGCCTAGAACTCAATTGCTTTTCTTGTTAATAGGCCACGCAAATTGTATGACTCCCTTCATTCTACACCGGGATAAACATTTTGAAAAGTATACTTTCCTGTGTTGAAAAATGCATTAGAACTAAATCCTGAAAAATAAGAAAACTTAACCTTTTCTTTTCCCTTTCCTTTTAGAAGTACTGGGTTGGGGATTGAATCAGGACCTCATAAGGATCCTCTCCCTGAGCTACATCCCTAGATCAAAAATGAACATTCTCACTCTTGAGTTGTTACAGCATTGTCTAATGAAGCTGTCACCAGCCTTTTGCGTGTATTAGACTTATATACATTGAAATTCAACCTTATTTCAGATTTTGTTCTTCTATCATACTAGCCATATCTCTATTGTTTAAAAACCTCTAGGCAGAACATGGAGCCTGAACTGGCCAGTTGCAAATGCAGTCCTATGAGAGAGGCATCACAGTATATTTATTTATGTTATGTCATGGTTTTCTTTGTTTTGTTATGATGAAGACCAATTTACCTAATAAAAAACAAATTCTTGGGAAATTTTCACATGATAAATAAAGCATTTTTAAAAGTTTATTACCAGGTAGAATACAGTTACTATGTAAAGTTGAAACTTTATATATGTCTCTTAAGAATCCCTTCAAGTTCGGCAGCTTTGGACCACACCACACAGAGACGCTTTCTTATTAGTGTGCAGAGTGACAACCCAAAGCACCACGTCTTACTAATTACTGTCTCCCTAACTCACATGAGGAATAGGTCATTTGAGGGGTTAGCCCCTCCTTCCATTATTCGTGACCACACGGCCCTCTGACAGATGTCTCAGTTTGGATGTAAGGCAGAGCTCTGGGTATCTGTTTCGCTTACATCTGTTCCCAAGCAGCTTAGGCAGATTAATACTTAGAATGGGCCCTGCCCAGCTAAATCCCCAACTCCCATTTAAAAAAAAATCATTTCTTTTTCTCATTTTCACATTATTCCATATTACCTTTCTTTTTGCTAAACTTCCAGTATGTAAATGTGTTTGTATCAACTTAAAGATGGAGAAAGTCATTTTGCCTTGTAACAAGAGACACTTTGAAAACTCTCCCTGAAGCCTGGCTTTCTTAGATTTTTCTGGTCACTGATCTAATTCTCTGAGCTCTGAGCTATGGTGAGAATTTTTTTTTTTAAAGAAAACAACTTTAAAATGTATCAGAGGTAGTAAATATGTGAAAACAAGAGTTGGAAATCATAATTAAAAATTAAAACCCTCACTTTATGTAAAAGTGTTTGAAGCATAATATTTTAATAAGATTACAGAGTCTGCTCAGATAAAACAAAGTTCAGACAGGATGAAATGTCACTTCTGCCTGTCATGGAAACTCTGCTAACAAGTAGACAAAGCCTGTGAAAAAGGTCCAACCCATTTCCCATCATGCCCTAGTACTGGAGAACTGAAGGATACCCCTGTTTCCCTCATTTCCTAATGAGAAATTCAATAGGTTTCAAAGTTCCTGCCAAAAAACAAAAAACTAAAAAACTCTTGTCCACATACACCAAAATGCTGAATCCCCTCACCATCCAAAGCTTACTCAGACTTTTTCTGTTGGACAAAATACGTCCCGGTTTCTGTTCTTTAGCGTATGTGCTGCCGAAGCGAGCATGGGTTTCTCTTCTTTAAAGCACAGCTGTACAGGTGATTGGATCTGATGTTCTTTAGAAATGTTGCTATAGTACAAATCCTTCATTTTGCAGCTGAATAAACTGATGCCCATCCAGGTTTGCTTACTTGTCTAGGTTATACACTTGCAGGTCCCAGAGTTAAGACCTGAGAGTCTTCCATGTCCGTGCCTGAAATATGCTCTGTATCACATATGCAAATAGACGTCAGGGATGTAGGGGCTCCAAGTTGTTGGTTTTTAGCAAATTATGAAGTTAATTTGGTGAATCATGATCACCATTCGTGTGAAACCAGAGTGGCCTTCACAGACCAATGGTGAGATTTTTCTCTTTGAAATTTCCATGTTAGAAGATCATATATCTGCTTATGTCCTACTCTTCTGTTCACCCACAGCCCTCACTTCAGAGAAATGAGAAAAAACAGAGGAGACATGTTGCCGTCATGAGAAGCACCGGGGGCTGTTGATACATGCCACAGAGATCCATCTCTAAATACATTTGTAAATAAAGTACAACCAAGCTTGACCTAGCCCAAACCCCCTGTCCCTTGTTTTCTCTCTCTTGCTTTTGTTCCGTGGGAAATAAATAACACCTGATCACACAAGACAGTAAAATATCTTCGTGATTAGGATATACAAAGTCTTGTGTCTTCTACCTTAATATAACAATCCAAATTAATCATCAACATCAACAAACACATGTTCCTAGAAGTATGCCATTGATTGAGACAGAAAACAATGCAATAGACAGCTATTTCCATTGAAAATATTGAACTCTGGAGACACCTGGGCTGACAAAAAAACCAGGATAATAGGCATAGTATAAAGCAGGTGGATTCCAAGAGTTCTGGATGTATGGACCAGATCTACACAAGACTAAGCCTATCTACATAATGGATCAAGGAGAGGCCCATAGGACCCTATTTCTCCACAAGGAGCTATTGGCTACTGATGGTTTCTGAAGGAGGAGAAGTAACCTTCAATTGTGTACCCACTGAGTATCCTACCAGGTTTCAGTGGATATATCTAAATTCATAATCACACAGGTGATCCTGGCAAAATTCCATGGACTCAAAAATTTATTGTATGAATTACATAGAGAAGAGGGTGTTGATAGGGAAGAGAAAAATTTAGAAGAGATCACAATAATTAGAATGCACCTTATACATATATGAAATTGTCAATTAAATTCAATAAAAGTTAAAAGAAACTGGCAAATGTCAGTTGTATCTGACCAAGACACTGAGCTTCCCTGTGAATCTTGGCACCTTGTACCCAGCTCATTTGGACTCAGAAATCTCATCGGACTCCATTCTAAGATCTTTAGGATATTGCTTTCTTCTATGTCACAGGCAGCTACCTTGAGTACTTACATCAGCATGAATAAACTCATGTAAGGTCCACAAGTAAGGCGGTCACAATTTTCAGTCCTAATCAGAAGATCATCAAGGACTATTGCAGCAATAAAAAATAAATCATTCTCTGAACTGGATAATGCCTTACGGTTCATATAGTTTATACGACAGTGCCAGACTTCTTGTCTTTATGGCCCTGAAGCTGAGCAAAACAGGAACTCCCTGTTAGACCCTCACAGCAAAGAAATGAGGCAACGCTAGCTCTTATGTTAGAAACTCAGAAACAATATAAAATTAAAGATGTACAAGGAGCTTGTCCTCTAATGAGAAAGGAAAACTGATTCATGTCTCTGTATGTGAGCCCCAAATGCAGAAAGAGAACGAGGGGAACAAATCTAAAATGAGTCTCTATTAATTTTAATGAGTGCCAACAGGGAAGTATTGATAAAAACAGAAGAGGAAGCCAGTTCTGGGCGGCAGGAGTCACATGGCAAGCCCCGTCTGTGGGCTTCTATCTCTGTCATCCTGTCTAGCACAAGGTGGTGAAATTTGAGGAAATAAGGACAAAGAGCCAGGCAGATGTAGATCATGGAGACCTCATGCCATGGGAGCTAATGTGTCTCTCAGCCCATTCCCTACGACTCAGTGGGTTTTCAAAGAAACAAATATGGTCCCATTAGGCAAAGTAGGAGCCAAGGAAACAGACTCACTCACTCTGACTAAGAAACGTTCATTTTAATGTATGTTATATTGGAAATCCCCTAAGAACATTTTTATAAAGAATTCCAGTTCTTAAAGTGGAGAAAGGAGGTGAGGACCCTCGTACAGAGGATGAGTCCATGCTTAGCAGAGATCATCATGAGACGAGGCACTAGGTAATACTGATGCTTGTGAGGCCAGCAATCAGTCACAAACATGCTCGTTCAGTAAATGTTCTCCTTGTGGCTGGTCCATGCTGGAGCTGAAAGTAAAGCAAACAGACATTCTGGCTGTCTTCCTTCCTCCATCCAGATCTGGACTCCGTCATTCTTTACTTCCTCTGTGCACTGAAGCCACTACCTATGCATGACAGCACTGCTCTCTTTCCCCTGCCTACAGATCATTGGCCTCAAATACAAGAGAGGGAGCTGAGGTAAGTGAATTCTAACCTCCTTCCTCAAAGGGTTGGTGGAAGAAATGAGTCAGGCTAAGGCAAAGGTCAAAGATCTGGCCTAATGTCTTCATCTCTAAATTCAGGTCTACTCCCTTGAAGCCTAAGCATAATACCACCATTTATTACTAATTACCATCTATTACTAATACCAATGGTTCTTTCTGGACTCACATCTTACCTGATCTTTGGAAATTCAGTGACCCCTCTTATCCATCACCATGTATCTGAAACTATGCATAGTTCTGACCCCAATATATGAGCACTAAATCATTAGCTGTTTATTGATCAAATATCAATGTAGCTACAAAGTGACTTTCAGGCAAGTAGTAATGCTGTGTGGAAATACTTGGCAGTTGCCTACACTCTGGAAAGCATATGCAGCCACAACAGATGAGACTCCTTGGGAACACCAAAAAGTACAAACACATAGAATGAAGCTCCATGGGAGACTGAAAATCTAGGTGCTAGTGGGATCAAGCCAATGGAATTGAATCATGTCACAGGAAGGAGAACTCCATGAAGGGAAAGACTGGCATTTTCTATTTAACTGAATACTGCTTCAAAGCTTTTCCTGGGCACCTTCAGCAGAGAGGAAGATAGTGGGCCTCCCAGAATTAAGAAAGAATTCAGAGATGAGTCATGGGAGGAAACGAGAGGCACCATTTTTCTGAAAGCACATCAGACAATTTGAGAACGAGAGAGGGAACAGTCGGAGATCCAGACCATGGACTGTCAGGAAGGGCAAGCCCTGGGCACTTCACCATGCTTAAGTAAAAGAGCTTGAGAGAAAGAAGACTAATATCTACAGGGGAGGAGACAGCATCCTTCCTGAGCTGGACATAGACTTAAGACATAGCAAACACCTGTGTGGCAGCCATAGCTGGGCATTCTGAAGCAGAATGAAAGCTAAAGTCATTAACACGGCAGAGGCATGGAAGGTGGGTGGTTTCAATAAGGATTCGACAGGCCATCATTAGTGAGAGGGCTTAGAATAGAGATCTGTGGAGAGATTTAAAATTAAAGAAGAAAAACATGGCAGAACTTTATATTTTCGACTGAATTAACCCTGCATTTCTCATCATCGGGTCTCTGGTACTTTTGGAATATTCTGGTATAATCCTGACTGATGCTCATCAGTTACAAACCCAGGCAACAGCCTTTCATTTTCTATTCTTCATTGAAGCCTTCAACCCAAACTGTCTTCCCAACTCCCATCATAAATTTGGTGAGATGAACTGTCTCCCCCAACTCACATCCTATTGGAACCTTGAAAAGAACCATATTGGAAAATTGTCTGCCTTCGTAATCTAGCAGGGAGATTACCACAGAATTAGGGTGGTTCTTGACTACAGTGACCACTGACCTTATAAGAAGGGGAGGGAACTCATGGAGACAATATGGATCCATGTGAAGATACAGAGTTATGTAACCACAAGCCAAGAAATACCAAGAGACACTAAGGCTAAAGACACAAGGGAGGATTGGGCCTTCGGAGGGTTAGGGAAACTGAGTTTAGGACCTCACACTTCCCAGGCAATCGCCATAAACTCTACCCTAGGTCCACAGATAACATCTTGGTTTCTAACAATACTGCAAACCCACAATAAAATACCATTATGCTCAATTTTCTCCTCCTTGCCCCTAAATTTTTGGGACTTAATAGCTAACTGATCCTCCTATCATGAACAGAACATGCTCTGTTGAGCACACTGAAATTCCAGTGGATCTTTAGATCACCGCACAACATACTGGTTACTTCACATGTGATGAATGCCTGACTGGTGGCAGTGTCAGTCTTTGGAGTTCTGTCTTTAGGTGTCAGGCAAGTATGCTAGTCTGTGTAGTCCTTGTGCCCTAAATACTGAAATTTACAAGGAAGTAACTACTCACAGGATTAATATCTTTCCTAACAAGACCTAGTACACTAAAGTGAAAACATCCCTTCATTTAAAGAAAAAAGACTAAAACTTATTGCTGGTGTATTTAAGCTTTCCACCTCAGCCTGTAGTTACCCTCATAAGCCTCATCTATATAGAGAAGGATGACACAACTGTCACTCCAAGTCAACCTTGAACCCAATAAGGGAACTGCAGTCACTCCAGTCAGAGTCACTTGCCCTGCCAACAAGATCACCAGTTAATCCCAGCTCCAGCAGTGATGGCCTCCATAAAACACATCAGTGTCTTCCCTCATTGTGCTCGAGATGGACACGTTAGGGAAGATCGTGGAGTATTTTTGTTTCTCAATGAAACTGCTAAGATATTTCAAGTTTTAAAATGCAATGCTCTGATAACAGCTCATATATACCACATAATAGTGTCCGGAGACCTTGTGACCTCAGCCCCACTCCAGGATGCCCAGCACCACCCTGGGAAGCTAGGCCACTGCCAAGTCATGGCTTCCTCTACTACATATCCCAGTGCCATGTTCTCCTAAGTGTGGTGGTTTGGTTGTGTCTCCCCTCTGCTCTGGAACTCACCTTTCTCATTCCTCATCATGCGTATCTACAATAATGCAACATCAGACCTTTGCTGGTACGGTCACCTAATGCCTACTCTTTACCCACTGGATTTATTAATGTGCTGCTTGGCCTGTTCTACAAATACAAGTGCCAGGTTCTGGTTTAAAGTACCAGGTTTTAATTGTGAAGAAAACTAATGTGTTCTGTATGAAGGGAAAGAAAACCAAAGGGTCTTAGGGCAAAATTAAACACTTACAAACTTCGGAGCAATCAAACTGTCACAAGAGCTTTTCAAATTCTATTACCAGGAGTGCTAATTAAACCGATTTTTCCTCCATCACCACTCACTGTAAAGCGGGATTTCTCTCCTCTAGTCACTATTTGTCTTTGTGCTGCAGCATTGACCTGCATTGACCTACATGGGGGTCTCACTGCAATCTCTAAATGCTGTCAGCTTGTAGCTTAAATTGGTTCCTTGGGCTAATCCAGATTCTAGTTACAAACATGTATATTCCCCAACTCAGGCTGATTTACAGTCGAAGAGAAAGATCCCACATCCCGGCACCTCGCTTGTAATATTAAAGAATCGGGAAAATACTTCACCTTGGGTTTTTAAGAGACATGAAAACATTTTACTTAAAGCCCAAAGGAGCTTTGCTTAAGTGAACAGCGCTGCACCTGTGGCTCCGGTGAAATTCATACTCCTCGCTAATGCTGGTCCCTGACTGGATGGTTTCATTTAGTTAGACGTTTGGACAAGAAACTTTCAAACAATGACTTTTCCATTCTATGACAAACTGTGGCCCAAGGAGGTTTTTTCCTCTGGAGGCCGAAGGAATCAGCTGTTTCTAATTTCACAAACTCGTAGCTAATTAAAAACACTCTGTGAACCATATTCCACTGTTCTCCAAGACAGGTCTAACCGAAGTCGACTTGTGGTATCGCATTTTCTTATCGAAACAAAACAAACAAGTAAAACACAAAACCGTAAGTCAATAGACTGTAAGGTTAAGTAATGCGCAAATCTGTGATGCGATATTCTATAGAAATTCATTAAACATCTAGTTTCAAAACTTGTTCCTGATGGAAAGTGGACTGCAACTTCCTGGTTTGCAATCACAACCTCTACAGGAGGCTGGGGGTGGAGGGTCAGAGGGGTGTCAGTGACAGGAGGGCGTGGCGGCTGCAGGGTGTGGGGGGCGTGGGAAGGTGGGGGCCGGGGGCCGCCACTCACCAGCCGGGAGCTCAGGCCGGATGCGTTGCCACCGCAGGGCCCGCTCGCCCAGCGCCACATCGCAGCTTTCCCTCCCGATCTCGAAGATGCCTCGAAGCAGAACCCGCTCGGGTTCAGCAGCTGCCTTTGGGAGCTCCGGACACCCGACGGGCGCCCCCTCCTCTAGAGCGCCCACCCGGCTCCCGAGTCTCCTCCGGAGCATGGTGAGGCGTCGCTGGGCTGGGCAGAATTAGGAACCCACCAAAAACCTTTGGTGGGGGAAGAAAGAGTGGCTACAGCCACCGCCTGGGCCTTGTCCCACGCTGCCAGGGCAACGACGCTAGCCTGAAGGAAGGCGGGGCGAGAGGGCGGAGCCGCGGGCGCTTTCTCTTTTCCCGAGGGCTAGTGTCCTCTCTGGACCATGCTGCTAGTATGAGCTCCCTGGCTGAGCTCCCTAGTCTGCCAGGCATCCCCAAAATTGGATTATGCATCACCTAGTCACGTGTTAAATAAAGTGCAGGTTCTTGTCAGATAGATCTAAAGAGTACCCAAAATTCTGAGTGGTGGCACACGCCTTTAGTTCCAGCACTCACGAGGCAGAGGCAGGTGAACTTGAGTTGCAGACCAGCCAGAGCTAAACAGTGAGTCCGACTCCAGTCAGGACTACATGTAAGACGCTGTCCAGAAATAGAAATTTAAAAACAACAACAACAACAAAAACAACAACAACAACAAGAAACAGTAAGAATTTACTTACTGGGTGACTGCAGAAGGGGCTGGCCAGGAGTCATAAAGGAGTTTCAGTGTGCAAGGCTCTCTCTACCTTCTAAGAGGTCTCCTCTGAGATTCCCCAAGGAGTTGCATTATCTCTATGACTGTGTGATTGCCCACGAGCAAGTGTAAACCCCTGATTTGCATACACAAACGTGCACCTTACAAAGTTATATTACTGTCCAGCCTATCCATAGTGTAGAATATCTATACAGAGACCTACCTTTCCCTGGATGCGTCCTCCTCAGCCTTAGCATTGCTGGATCTGCTGCTGCTGCCTAGAAACTGCAAAGAGCAGGGCTTATCCACCAAACACAACTGTTCAGCAGGAGGCCTCCAGAGTTCAGCTTTAACTTCCTGCTGGAAGGAGGGACAGCTCTCCACTGTGATTGTACAATAGAGTGAGTGACCTAGGAGGGTTGTTGCTGTTTAATCCAGTTGTCTTGGCCACGTTTCAAAATGATTAGTTTGCAATCTCCAGGGATGAGGTCCAGATTCCAGAAACATTTCCCTCTGAAAGCCCAGGATTTAGCCAAGGCTAAGACTTGAAATCAGAAAACAAGAGCCTAGTGTGGCTGGAGTCTAGACACTGAAGGGGGTTTTATGAGGTCCTTATAATGCTCTGAGGTGGGAGGAGGGGAGTCAAGCATGGAAGGATGATTTAAAACTGGGCTCTCCTGTACTATTGCCTAAGGACTCCATCCATCCCATAAGGCAGACAATTCATGCTCTGTGTGGCCACAGCCCTATGTCAGGAGGGCTAGCTGCAGGAGGATTTCTCTGGGTTCAACACTCACACTGTTGTAGACAATTCATTTCAAACATAAACCTCCAGTGGGTCAGGGAATCAGGGACTTCTCCTATTCAATGCACTGAAAGCAAATACTCAGCCTTCCCCAGCAATCAGGGAAATGCCTCTGGTTGGTCTGATTGCAGCCAGGTTGCCGTGTTTCTTGGAGCAGAAACCCATCCATCTCTAAGCCTCTCGCAGGCAGTCACTGGTAGGTAAGGGCTGTGCGGTTCCAGAAAGAGTTCACTTCTAGAGTTAACATCTCGGATTCACAGCTGTCAGGCAGACTCAAGCTCCTTAGCATTTTAAAAACTCCCTGCGAGCCAAGGCAAACAGTCCAAGGCAATGGCTACTTCTTAGGACCTTTACAAAGGGGCAGGTTGCCATTTGTCAAGCTTCAGTAAAGCCAGGAGTTGCAAACATTGGCTTCGTTTCGTCTTGTCATGAAGATGAAAACAATAAAGCCCATGGGTTCTAAAGGGTTCTGTGCCACCAAAGGATCTAACACACACATACACACACACACACACACACACACAGAGAGAGAGAGAGAGAGAGAGAGAGAGAGAGAGAGAGAGAGAGAACTTCCAATAGTATATCCCAATGGGCTACATCTCACCTCCATCTACCTGACCAGTAACCTCAGATAGATGTCTACCTTAGGATTTTTCACCACAAATTTATTCTTCTGGAAAGTTTTTAATCAATGTCATCAGAAGCTCACATGCCACCTTTTTGTCCTTGGTCTCATGCCTCCTGTCCAACTCACTACAAATCCCGAGTGTTCCACCTTCATAACTCAGTCCTGTCAGCCTGCCCTCATCTGTGCACCGCCGTACACCAAGACAAGAAACACATAAGTGGATGTGATGGGACAAACCTATAATCCCAGCACTCAGGCAGAGAAGCAAAGGAGGGAGGGTCAAGGGTCTTCCTCGGCCACAAGATGAGTTCAAGACCAGCTTGAGCTATGTAAGACTCTGTCTAAATGAAAATGAAAATGACGGTGTCAGCACAGCTCCTGGTTTTGGTTGGGGAAAACTCCTCCCTTGACCTTTCAGCTTCTCAAGCTTCTCTGTTTCCGGATTCTGCCCTTTCTTTCATCTTCCAAGTCTGTGGTTTCCTATGCTCTTTGCCTCTACTCACGAGTATCCTTCCTTTGTCTGACTTTGACCCTTCTCTCTCTCTCTTACAAGAAATGTGTGACTTCATGACTTCATGACTTCATGACTTCTCAATAATCCTTAGCTCAATTCGGCTAACAAAGTCAAGTTTGCTAAACGAAATCATGTGCTCACAGGTTCTGGGGACCGAGATGCACCTAGCTGTAGGCTGTTGCTAATACTCTTCTTTATTTTTCTTTAAAAAGAAGTAGCTGTTATATATACTTGCATATTTATTTCTTCATGTATGTCGTGGTCACTCACTGAATGCCATTAGTGTCAGGAGCACAGTATAAGAAGTACTCCAGAGACATCACCTTTTTGCTGTAGAAAATGAACTCTTTGATGGCTGAAAAATTAACGTGTTAACCATTGAGACCCCTACATTCAGCATAGCTCCTAGTATCTAGTAAATGCTCAATAAATAACCAAAATGGTTAGCGAACTCCCTCAACATTTGTAACAATGAGTCTAAAGTATCACAAATTCTATAATTCAAATGTTGAAACCCCTAATGATAAAAAATGATAAAATCTACAATCCCCCAAATCATAATCCTGAAGATTAGAATCCCAGATGGTAAAATCCTAAAAGTCTAACTCTGAAAACCCATGATTTCTATGGCAGGGGTGGTGCTTAAAAGGGACAGAAGGCCAAATTTTAAGAGTTTAGCAATGACAAAACCTTCACTTTTAAAATATGTTAGTGGTCTTCACGTGCATTCGTGAAGAAGCCAGCAATGTCACTGGCTAGTTCAAAACTGTACAGAGTAGAATGGGAAGGTCTGTGCAACAATTCACTTAAAAAATGCTCTGTGCAGAGTAGTGAGCACAGAGGAGCCCCTAGAAGACAAGGTGCTTGGCTTGCTTGAGGGGCATCAAGGAGAGAAGCATGAAAACCATGATCGACGTACCAGTTTGCTTTCTATTGTAATAAACATGGCTGTATCAGTTACTTGTCTATTGCTGTGGTAAAACACCGAGGCCAGGGCAGGTTCTAGAAGGGTTGATTTGGGGCTCATGGGTCCAGCAAGTTAGAGTCCATCATGGCAGATCAGAGTTAGAAGGCTTCAGGCAGCTGGAAAAGCACCCAAGAGCTCACCTCTGAGAGTAGCAGCGAGACTTCATTTGGAATGAGCTAGGGTCTTGAAGCCTGGTCACAGTGACATACTTCGTTCTGCAAGGTCACACCTGCTACTCTTCAGCAGATAGTCACTAACCATAGCAACATATTCAATCAGCCAAGACTTACCAGGAGAATCTCACTCAAACCATGACCATGTCCAAACCAGCCTGAGGAGGAAAGGGCTTATGTCCAACCACAGTTTAGAATCCATCACGAAGGGAAGTCAGGGTGGAAAACCTAGGCAGGAACCTGAAGGCAAGAGCTGAAGTCATGGAGGGGTGCTGCTCAGTGGCCTGCTCCCCAGGTTCACAGTCAGCTACTGTCCTTACACACCCCAGGACCTCCTGCCCAGAGATGGCTCTACTCACGGCTCTGGAACCTTTCACATCAATCAAGAAAATGCCCAGACTTGTCCACTGGCCAATCTGATGGAAGCAAGTCCTCCTCTGAGGTTCCCACTTTCCAGATGATTCCAACTTGTGCCAGGTTGGAATGCACACACACACACACACACACACACATACACACACACAGACCCATGGACACACACACACAGACATACACACACACACACAGACCCACAGACACACACACACACACATCACAGACACACATACACCACACACACACAGAGACACACACACACACCACACACACACACAGACACACACACACACACCCCACACACAGACACCACACACACACACACACCCCACACACACACACACAGACCCACACACATAGACACACAGACACACAGACCCACACAGACCCATAGACTCACACACAGACACACACACCCATATAGCCTCACAGACACCCCCACAGACACACAGACCCATACACACACACACACACACACACAGACCCATGGACACACACACACACACACACAGACCCACAGACCACACACACAGACCCATGGACACACACACACACCCACACACACACACACACACACACACACACACACACACACACACAAACACACACACACACTCACACAAATATGCACACACATGCCCTGCCACAGATAGTGGAGACTTAGTGGGTGGGCTGGAATGAGATCACATAGAGTTATGTAAGTCCTTCTTCAATAAACACTCTTTAAAAGTCATTATCCAAAGAATTATGTCAATATCGATTTAATAGAAAAAAATACCCTATGCTTTGTCAAACTCTTAAAGAAACAGATTTTGGGAGGTGGAGGGAATAGCATAGGCTTGAATGTTCAAAGGCTGGAGTTCAGAGCTCTTGCAGTTGGTCCCCACCAGAAGAGCTCCTTGTCACCTTCCCCATTGCAGTGTCTCTGCTGGCAGTGGAGTTCTGTCTCCATCTGACGCTTTGGGAAGTGGTCCAGACCTAGGCAGGCTGTTCCGGTGGCCGGGGCCCTGAAGTTACCTCACCTCCCCTGTGAGCCTGAGTGCTTTGTTTTCAGAACACATGTAGGAGCCTCCTGAAAACGCTCTTCCTAAGGTTTGTTTTTTATTTTTATTTTGTGTATAAATGTATGGGTGCAGCTGTAACTGGAGACTAGAAGAGAGTGTTAGGCCCTTGAGAGCAGGAGTTACTGCTGATTGAGAACTGCTGGGCATGATTGCTGGGAGCCAAACTCAAGACCTCTTCAAGAGCAGTGCACGTTTTTAACCTCTAAGCCATTGCTCCAGTCCCTGAAAACATTTTGTTAACATTAGAGGCCTTCCATGGTCTTCTAGTCAGAATTCTAAGACTTCCACAGCCAAATCTTTCTGGATATAAACCATGTGACTGTTGGATTAGCACTCTTTCTGTTCAATGTTCTGGAAATGAATATCCAATGTACAACCATAGCAAGAAAGCCATGTTCAGAATGCTTCAAGGCTTTTGAAATGAGATTTTTAATGCATTAGGATATTGTATATCTGAATCCAGCTTGGGTTGTAATCCCAGAAGAGAAAATACCAAATGTTATCATCCCGGTGAATAAAATCCTTAAAGTCTAAAAGAAAATAGCAAAACCCCCGAAGTGTAATTCCCAAAGAGTTTTGTAAGTGTTTGCATGTTAAACATGATATATAAAACATATAAGCATATAAAACTGTGTGCTAAAGGGGGCTTTATTTTATAAACAAAACCATGACAGAATTTCATAGGCACATAATAAAATAAATAATAATGACATCTATATATATTGCAAGCATAAATAATCTGTTACACTAAACACAGTTAGTTGAATGGGCATAATTATTGTGATCTGGCAAACTGTATTTATGGGGCAAAAGGTCAAAAAGTAAAATATACAAATGTGCATTACTATTGTAAGTGTTACAGTTCTGTTCCAAAGTAGTTGCTGACTAGAAGTATTATTAGAGGAAAAGAGAACTTCAGCAGATGGAGACTGGTTGAAACAAACAGGTCAACAGTGATGTGCACTGCCCCTGGCCCCTTTCTCACATAATAATAATAATAATAATAATAATAATAATAATAATAACAACAACAACAATAATAATAATAACAATACACAGTAAGTCATTATCATATGCACAGCTACCCCAATGACTGAAACCTCAAGTTTTTCACATGTGTAGATTGCAAAACAGAGAACCCAGCATTTATCAACAAGGTTTCAATATTTGTAGGTAGAAGCAAAGTAATTATTTACCAACTCAAATAAGTTGTGATAACATATTTTTGCATAGTAAAATTTGCAAACATATGTGTGTAAAAGAAACAAGAAAGCTCTAAGAATCCTCATATGATGCATACCTGTGGCATTGGAAATGATGCGAAGAATAAATGCAGGGCATAGAAAATTGTAGAAACAATGCTGACAATGGAAAACAGTATGAGAAGAATCTTCTTAAAGGGGGAAAGCCTTGAAATAGGCATTCAATGTTTGCAATAGTCATTGGGAAGATAGACAATGGCTATCAGCACATAGGCATCTTTTATTTAGAGTTCCCTGGCACTCACTGTTGCTTCGCTACAATGTGAAATTATGCATCTGGATAGATAGTTGCTTTTTCTTCCTCCTCCTCCTCCTCCTCCTCCTCCTCCTCCTCCTCCTCCTCCTCCTCCTCTTCCTTTTCTTCTTCTAGCATAGATGTCCTTAGAAAACACATTCAGTATTCATCCTCTATATGATGTTGCTTGTTTTTTTTTGTTGTTGTTGTTTTGTTTTGTTTTGTTTTGTTTTGTTTCCGGAGCTGAGAACCAAACCCAGGACCATGCGCTTACTAGGCAAGCACTCTACCCCTGAGCTAAATCCCCAACCCCGATGTTGCTTGTTTTAAAGTTCTTCTGTGGCTCAGCAGACACCAAACAGTACATGCAAACCACCCTGGGCTGGTGCATCTTTGTCTGGAATGGGAACGGATTTCGTGTCATTTTTTTTGAAAGGACAGATCTGTCTGGTTAATTAAATGTTAAAGTCCTACTCAGCGGTGATGTCTCCATTTCGCTTTCTGCTTTGCAAAATTGAAATTGATGTCTGCGAGATAAGTTTTCTGTGGACTTCGTATATGAGCAGTGCATCTGTATTACTCTCCCCCCCTTACAGTTCCCTCACAGATTCATGAGCTCTTCTGCAGTTCTTATTGCTACATGTGAACTTCAATCATGTGTATATGCTTTTCACTTGGGATTGTGGGAGTTCATCCCCAGAGGAAACTAAGTCTCCCCCTGTCACCTGCACTGACCACCTGTGACGTTACATTACGGGATGGAACCATGTAAATTGTTCCTGTCCAGCTTGGCATTTCAAGCCGTGTTGTCATCATGTGGATATTTAGATGACCGGATTGCTGAGATTTCATGGGTGCAGCATCCCATGACATGGGACACACTAGCTAGCACCAGGTATCTTGTTTCTCTGGCTCTTATAATATTTCTACCTCCTTTTCTTTTCCTAAGCATTAGTTGCAGGGGTTGAATTACAAATGTAACAGTTGGGCACCCACCCCAACCAACCTATTTTCTGCATTTCGTCTAGTCGTTTATCAGCCAATGGTTTCTATTGGTGGCAAAAAGAAACTTCTCACACAAGGAGTGAGAGCTACGCTTATCTGTGGGTATAAGGATACGAGTTTTAGGAAGCAGACATTGCACCGGCTTGGGAACCCGGCAGTAGCAGGTTCTTTTCTGGACTCTGTTACCTCTCCAGACACAGATAATTAGCTGAGTTTACAACAACAGGCATGAATTCCCTCCTCCTAAGCAGATTAAAGTACAATTAGACATCTGTTGGTCAATCCCCAAGATAAAAGTAGCACTAGTGTTCTGTTAGAGATGCCTGGCTGGTCTAGGTGTTCTTTCATTGGTTTTACGGCCAATCACTACCAATCACTTCTCTCTCCTGGAAGCTTGCATAACCCTTCTGACCTATTAGAGCTAGTACTCAAACAAGAGGCTTCCGGGTCTATTTCAGCTCAATGTCTTCAAACCTTGTGTCTGAAGTGTGTGGTGTCTTCAGCAATCCGTCCTGACTGGCAGCTAAGGGCATTGGCCATAGGCCAAATTTTAATTTTTGTCCTATACTCTTCTGTTAGATTTCTACCTTAGCTCTATTTTTCTTACTTAGAAATCAATCTCTTGTGCTTAAAATAATGCTTTTGGGGTGGAGGAAATGGTTCCGTGGGTACAAATATTTGCTGCATACAAAACCCTGATGACCAAGTTCAGATCTCCCAGAGCACATGTAACACAAGTCCATAATCCTAGCACCCTTGGGTGTGATCTGAGGCTGAAGCAGGAGAATTGTCCTGGAGCTTGTGGGACAGGTAGGCTTGATACGCAGTGCAGCAGCGGAATAAAGTGTGCAATGCCTCAGCAGGGTGGAAAGTATGAACTGACCTCTAAAGTTGTCCTCTGTTCTACACACCTACACACACAGACACACAGACACACACACACATACACACACACACACACTCTACACAATGTAGTTATAGTAATATTTTGCAGTAACAAATGTTCAATAATTGGGTTGACTGTGTTGATGAGTAAATTTAGTTTAAAATTGAAATTCCACTTTAATTTCTGATCTTATTCAATATACAGTGCCTCATGGATAAGAGAAACAGAAATATGTGTGGCAGAAGTCAGCATTTATTTCTGCACACCAACAGGCATTGGAAGTGAGGTCACCTTAGGTCGTGTCCACCTCTCCCTTATTCCTGATGCTCTATGGGCCCATTGTCAAGGCATCACAGAGAAGGCTTCCTTCTCACGCTGAGTGGAGATGTTGTCAGAATGTTCCTGCTACTGTGGCTCCTGCTGCCTAGAAGGTAGAGGGCCATCTGTCCCTACAACAATCACAGAGGAAAAACGAAAAAGAAAAATATGCTAAAAGCCCATCAAGTCAGAATATCCCATTTTCTGAATATGCCAGATTCCCAACCCCCCCACCCCCATTCCTCAGATTGGAACTTTTGAAAATGAATTGCTCAGCTACATTCTAGGACACATCTCACACACCATGATATCCAGCCTCTCAGTGGGCAGTAACACAGAGCAACAGAGAGAAGGAGGATGGATCCTCTTTCTCTTCTCCCAAGTGTTTTAAAAATCCTGTTAAGGTTGGTGCTGAAATGTATAGACTACAAGTAAAATCTCCAAATACATTTCCTCTGAGCAGAGAGTTGGAAGCATCTGACAGCGACCAGTAGAGACTCTGCACTGTGGAATCTTAAATTAGGCATAACAGGCACGCGATTAAAGCAGGCAGGGGTCCCACAATCCCACCCATCACAAACCTACCCTCGTTTGCTTCACTAAATGAAACAGAGAAAAATCAGTGTCCCTTCTACTGTTGAAAATAGCAACTTGCTTCCCAGCTATTCCCCATAGGCAACAGAATTTGCACTGAACTAGGTGGCTTTCAATCTTATTTCATTGTGTCTGACCAGTTTGGATCTCTGTCCTCTGTCAACAACTTATACAACTAGAAGTGCATAGCTTATGAGATTGTATTTCTCACATAAAAGTTAATATTTCTCAAATGGTCCGGAGTCAGAGTGTTGCTGTGTTTCCTGATCCTATGTGATGTCACTGGGAAAGAAATGGCTTTGCTGGCCCTGACAAAACAGTCAGGACCCTGTGGGTGGCTCCAAGATAGTTCCTGGTGTGCTGGAGTCAAATGTTCTCCACAAGAGTGTCCAAGAAGAGGAATGAAGAGAGAAAAGCAGGTTCTCTTTCTTCATCTCCCGTTTTCTCTGAGAAGAACATATCTTTCAAAATCTCACCCATCACATTTTCTCTCAAGTACCACAAATTAGCATCTGGCAATAGAGCTGGGCTCTGGGAGGTGGGGGAACATGTCTGCAGCTTTTCAGCTTTCAGAGACCTGCCAACCTACGGAAAGAAGGTCAGGTTATCTTAGATTGTTTTCTCATAAAGACCATGACCAAGAGCAGCTTGAGGGGGGAAAGGACATATTTGTCTTACATTTCCTGATCCCAGTTGGTCATTGGGGAAAGCCAAGACAGGAACTCAGAGCAAAAACCTGGAAGCAGGAAGCAAAGCAGAGAACACGGAGAAAGGATACTTACCAACTGGATCAGCTCGCTTTTCCTTTACCTCCAGGACCACCTGCCAAGAAGGGGGATAACCGCATCAATCGACAATTAAAAAATGCCACATAGACATGCCCACAGGCCGAACTAATGGAAGTAATTCCTTAATAGAGAGTCCATCTTCCAAGATACATCCGGGTTTGTCACATTGATAAAAACCCAACAGCACAGAGATAGGTGACAGCTGGTGAGGCAACCAACATCTGGGTAGTCCCTTCTAGGTCATATAGATTTTCTACCAGTGTATGACAGTCTCCAAGCACTTTAACTTAAAGCAATGACAATTTGTTATTTCTCGTGATTCTGGGAGTTGGCTGGACCCAGCTAGGTGGCTCTGCTCCATGGATTGTTAATTGAACACACTGGTATTTGGTTGGCTGCACATCCATGATGAACCCACAGGCCTGGCATTTGCAGAGGGGTTGCTGAATTTTGTGGAGACTGACCTCTGTCTCTCCCCATGTGGCTTTGCATCACTTAGTGACCTCTGTCTCTCCCCATGTGGCTTCCCGTCACTCACGAGTTCATCTTGAGCTTTTAAAAATGAGTCACGAAGTAGAATGTGAAGCCCATTGGTTTTCTAATTCTACACCTGCTGTAGAACTTCTGTTTTGTGAGTGGCAAATAAATGCATAAAAATGGTGGGACCTCTTAGAGTCCCACCCCTAGACAATGAGCTAGAGGAGACTGCTAAGAAATGAAGAATTAGCCTCTCCTCAGGATGAACCTCCTGATTGGTCATCAGCTAATACAAAACGGTCAACCCTGAATTGTATACACATAAATAACAACGTGGTCTCGGCTAATTATATTTATATATTTTACATAATATATATTCATATGTGTAGTGTGTGTGTGTGTGTGTGTGTGTGTGTGTGTGTGTGTAACAATAACAATCACTAGCTCATTGATGGAGCACATGCCCGGCATGCCTGAAGCCCTAGTTCAGCTGTTGGCATTAATTTTTCCCTTTACCGGAAATCCCAGGGAAGTCTTCTTGTATTACATTTTGCCCCCCAAAGTCTAACAACTTTAGCCATCAACAGGGAAAAGGATGAGAGTCGGGATGTGATTTGATTTTAAATATTTTCCTGTTCCCCTAAATGGGCTGCCTTGTCTGATCTCAGTGGAAGAGGATGTGCCCGGTTCTGCAATGACCTGAGGTGCCAGGGTGGGTTGGTGCCCACTGGGACCTCCTTCTTCTCAGGGAAGGGGAATGGGGAGAAGGGGGAAGGCTGTGTAAGGGGGGACTGGGAGGAGGTCAGTGGCTGCTTTTGGGATGTAAAGTGAATAAATGAACAAATTAGTGAAAAAACAAAACCAAAAAATCTCTGTGCCTCCTACACAAAGCAAAGTCTAGAACAACCGATAAATAGTACAGAATGAAACTCTGCCCCTAAAATCAAAACAAACAAAAAACAAAACCAAAAATCATGAATTCCAGGTGTATAGAATAGCCAAACTCGTCTAAGTGAATATCAAGAAAAAGAAGAGGAGAAAAAGGAGGAGGAGGAAGCAGAGGCAACAACAGAGACAGAAGCAGCAGCAGCAGCAGCAGCAGCAGCAGCAGCTCACTCATATTTAGAGCAATCAGGGCAACTATGTAACTCAATAAAGAGTCCTCCATAACTAAGTTGGTGTCTCAGCACCCAGGTTTCAAATTTAAAAGATGAAAACAGACTAAAGACCCCAGATAACCTAGAAACAGAGACAGAACTTTAAAAAGTGATAGCATCTAAATTAATTAGAACTACAAGCATTAAGAAAGTTACAATACTGTGTGTTAGATGAGTGTTTGTGAAACTATGTAAATGTGACATTTCTGCAGAGGCTTTATTTAGGAGAATCCATGCTGTCCTACAAATAAAAATTTTCCCATGAAGTTTAGACAATAGTTGATGTTTGATACTTTATATAAAGTCTGTCATATTTTAAAATCTGAATTTTAAGTCACCTTTCATTAAATATACCTATATTTTAAAGCTCAGTCATGCGGGGTTGGGGGTTTAGCTCAGTGGTAGAGCGCTTGCCTCGGAAGCTAAGGCCTGGGTTCGGTCCCAGCTCGAAAAAAGAACCAAAAAAAAAAAAAAAAAAAAAAAAGCTCAGTCATATGATTAAAACTCCCCACAACTTTTACATAATCCAGGTAATTACTGGATAGCTACTATTTGCCAGTCTGTTCAAGAAGCAAACTTGGTACTAACTAAAATATTCTGGTGGTGACACACGTGATCACTTAGAACATTTTCGATGTGATTTGAATTAACTTTTCCACAGCTAACATATCTTTAGCATCAATTCGAAGCAGACTTCACTGTGCATTTTAGCTTTATAAGGATACTCTAATAAAGTATCACGGTTGCAGCAGGTCATATCGTTTCTGATGGCAGCTGTGAAATAAGGTACTCCTCGGGCTGCTTCCTTCCTAGGGACTCTGAGTTTCTAGCAGTGGTCCAAGGTCCCCATAGTCCCTGCCTTCATACACGCATTGCTCAAATTCCTCTCTTTTCATCACCTCCTGTTATCTCTATATGCCATGTGTTTGTATATCCTGTCTTTTCACAACAACATTAGCGAATTGCTTGTGGGGCCCACCTCAGTCAGAGTGACTTCATCTCACGTTTCATCTAACATCCTAATTATCTGTGAGAAAATAATTAGGGTTTAAGATAACTAAGATCTCTTCGCACAAACAAATAAATAGATAAAAATATATATGAAGATAGACAAATAAAATGTAAACATCAATATATTGAGATTTGTTCTTTAGCTATATATTATAATGCTAAATATTGGCTCCCAAGGCCTGGCTGCCCCCCAAGGACGAGAAAGTCTGCACCAGACCCAAGTGATACCATGTGACCTTGCTCCCCAAGTTATCCCTGCTTGGTGAATAAAGATGACAACATAGCTGGGCAGAATTGAAGTAGGCGGGTCTTGGGCTTTCCAGAATTGGGGTCTCAGGAGAACCATGAGGAGGAGAGAGAAGGTGGAAAGAACGATGGCATGGGTTGGGCGAGTCATGAAAACATGGCTGGCCAATTGAAGTTAAGAGCAGCTCACATGGAACATGGCGAATTATACCTTGTGGTTATGGATTGGGAAATAGATTCTACCAGCATAGAGGGTGGATATCTGCCCAGCTCTGGTGTTGATTAAAGTTTGTTATAAATATAAGTGTTATATGCTTTTTATCCTGGAACTGAATGATCAAAGGTAGGGTAGAAGCCCCCAATTGAGATTAAATATATTCCACAACACAAATGTACTATCAGTTGATTAGGAAGTAAAGATCTCTTTGTTTAATCCTTTAGAGTTAAAGCACATTGAAATAGATGTCCTCTAAGCAAATATTCTTGTGTTAGCATTAAAAATGTGCATAGAAGCAACCTTATTTTATTAAGAAATTATTTGTGAAGAAATGTTATTAATTTTACTATTAAGAATTTATTATAGCTAAAATAAAAAAGAATTTATTATAAGTTATATGCATTTAATTTATTGTTATTTATCAGCATACATTTAGCCATGTGGAATACAGGCTATTTTGTTATTTTTAACAGGTAATGCTTTCCCCATTCTGTTTTGATCTCTCTGTTATCTTCTCTATTTATCTGTTGGGTGTGAACATTCTTAGTCATGTACTCAAAGCCTTCAACAGATTATAGTCCTATAATCCCCTTCTATGAGCAGACAAGCCCCATGATCAGTAAGGATGCCAGATAAAAGGAATTAACAGTTCCCTTAAGCAAGAGGAAACTGGTCCACTGACGTCACTGTAACCTTAATTGACATCACTGAGAGTGAACAGTACAGAAACAGCAGTCATGTGGTATGTTTATAAACTGAACATTTTAAAGTAGAAACTATAGCTTAGTGTAATTTTGCAGAGCCCTAAATATAGAATAAGAGGGATGCCCTGAACACTGATAAATAGGAGAGAAAAATGTAGCATGCATTCAAGAGAATTCTTTTTTTTTTCTCCATCTTTACTAACTTGAGTATTTCTTATTTACATTTCGAGTGTTATTCCCTTTCCCCGTTTCTGGGCCAACATCTCCCTAACCCTTCCACCTCCCCTTCTATATGGGTGTTCCCCTCCCCATCCTCTCCCCATTACCACCCTCCCCACAACAATCACGTTCACTGGGGGGTTCAGTCTTGGCAGGACCAAGGGCTTCCCCTTCTACTGGTGCTCTTACTAGGCTATTCATTGCTACCTATGAGGTTGGAGCCCAGGGTCAGTCCATGTATAGTCTTTGGGTAGTGGCTTAGTCCCTGGAAGCTCTGGTTGGTTGGCATTGTTGTTCATATGGGGTCTCAAGCCCCTTCAAGCTCTTTCAGTCCTTTCTAAAATTCCTTCAACGGGGTCCCGTTCTCAGCTCAGTGTTTTACTGCTGGCATTTGCCTATGTACTTGCTGTATTTTGACTGTGTCTCTCAGGAGAGATCTACATCCGGTCCCTGTCAGCCTGCACTTCTTTGCTTCATCCATCTTATCTAGTTTGGTGGCTGTATATGTATGGGCCACATGTGGGACAGGCTCTGAATGGGCGTTCCTTCAGCCTCTGTTCTAAACTTTCCTTCCCTATTCCCTCCCAAGGGTATTCTTGTTTCCCTTTTAAAGAAGGAGTGAAGCATTCGAATTTTGGTCAACCTTCTTGAGTTTCATGTGTTCTATGCATCTAGGGTAATTTGAGCATTTGGACTAATATCCACTTATAAGAGAATTCTTATTATGTGAAAGAAAAAGGTTGGTTTGAAGACAGCGTATGGTACTTTAACATTCCTTTTAACCAAGACCCAAGTTATATTCAACCCAATGATGTAAAAATAAATGAATCAATCCATCAGTAAATAAGAAAGAAAGGCAAATAAGACTGCTTACTCTCAACCGGGAGGGAAATTTGGTAACAGAAGAGAGGAGTTGCAATTATTATCTTTCAGACAATTGACGACCATGAGGATGAGACTCATTTCTGGTATACTCATCCTCAACAGATTAATTTATAGCACTGTGGTTCTGGCAAGAGGCCTCTGCATCAATCGTACAGTCTGGTCTCTTGGACAAGTAATATTTGCTAAGGCTGCCCTAGGTCTCTAAAGGATCAGAATAATAGCAGCAAGTGAAAAATCCAAGGTCCCTGTTCTTGAGAAGCCCACAGACTGTACAAGGAGATAGATAATTTAAAATAATCACAACGAACAAAGAGATAATACTAGATAAAAACTATGGCAAAAAAAAAGAGGTAAAATAATTGAGTGCTTTGGGTACTGTTGAAGGTGTTGGCTACATTGGATCAATGTCAAAAAAAGTTTGTTTGAGGAAACAAGATCCTAAAAGAAAATTTCAAACACAGGCGTTTCCTGCCACTTCCCATATGATGTAATATATGGGAAATATATCCCATGTAATATAAGACACAAGACAACTTTGATGAAGCCAGGTACAAATGAACAGAAAGTGTCGAGCACTGACCTGGTGTGAGAGACCATCTTCCCGCTGAGCTGTCCTTACTCATGAAGTCCACAGCAGCGTTAGCTGCAGCGATGACACCGATTTCTCATGTAGACCAGATGAACATACTTATTTTCCCTTTTCCATGTCATTTTAATTTGACGTAGACCGTAGGATTTTCCCAAACCTGGGGATCTGTAGAAATGTGGTTCCTGTTACTACTTTTTTAAATTGGGAGGCGAAAAGATTCCCTAAGTGTGTAGGTGGCCAACACAACACTTAATGTGTCTAAAGATTTAGTCCACCATTAACACAACATTCTGCATTTCAAGGTATTTTTAAATTACCAGTTTAATCAGACTTCCCCAGAGACCGTGCCTTGTCAATGCCACTAGCTTGGCTACGTTGTTAATTCCATCAGAGCCACTGAACCAAGTGTTAGTGTGTGTGTGGAGAGAGTGCATGAGTCGATTGCCAGCACAGAATTTTCCTGACATAGGAAGGCATATGATCTCAACTTCTGAGTGCACAACCATGCAGCTTTCTAGCTGAACGGTTCCTGAAAATGGTGTCCACTGGAACACAATGCCTGGCCAGTGATTCTGCCACCTTACAAATCACTGTTCATCCGACTCCAGAGCGCCTCTTACAATCATAGCATGGGTCCTCAGTCCTGGGCTTCCACAACATATCACATCGGCTCTTTTAGCTTTTGTTGGATACCTGAACAGACATTTTTATTTAGATTTTTTTTTAAAAAATAAGAGGCCATGGGTCTTTTTGTTTAAAGAGGTTTTTAGTGTAGTTTCAAAAAAAGCTTTGTTATTATCCGTTTTCCATTAGGACAAAACTGCTCTGCTTTTGAAACCTAGTTTTATTAATTGTTTAATAGATATTTTCACTTCAAATTTCTCATATAATTATAGAACTAAAACAGCTTGGCTCATACTGTTAGCTAATGATCCATATATCATTTTAGTAATTGCAGGATGTAGGCATCTTGCGGAAGATGCATCAGTTTTGCAAGAATTTATATAGATGTTCAAATGGTGAAAACAGTGACATTCTAAACAATAAGTTATGCTACTTATAATCTGAGTGCAATATTATTTTACTATAACGTATTATAAACCTAAAAGTCTGTATGCTATTCTGAATATGTGGTAATCCATTAATAGGTGCATGAAATTGTCTTTTTAATAGTTAAAAATAGATATAGATATTACATAACATTGATATTGATATAAATGAAATTTGTGTTTTATGGAGTAGCCCTATTCTGTAGGAATTATACACAAGTTAAAGTATTTAACCAAACTTCATCTCCAACAATGAAGTAATCTGCCAGCTTCTTCTAGGAGTAAGTTTTCCACGTGTTTTAACATTACAAAGCTGTATTTTTTTATGGTAGGAACTTCAATTGCTCATGAAGAATAAGAAAACAGAACTCAAATGCTATAACAAGCACCACACAGCCAAACCATATGAAATATTTTTCTTGATAAGGCCAAAGCTACCAGCATATCTTCTCTCTCTCTCTCTCTCTCTCTCTCTCTCTCTCTCTCTCTCTCTCTCTCTCTCTCTCTCTCTCTCTCTCCTTTCTTGACTAGTCTTCACCAAAGACTAGTCTTTTTTTAGCTTATATAAGGATGAAGCAAATATAAAGCCTCCAAAAGTATCTTTAAAACATGCTTAACAATTCATAAAAGAAATGACGGAGATAATTTAAAAGATTTCCTATGGTTTGAAAATGCCTTCCAAATATTCATTAAACATTTAAGTGAGTGAATGTGTAGAATATGTTTCTGACATTGGCGCTGGTTTCGTGGTATTTCTCTGATCAGATGGAAGCTCTATGCGTTATGCAGAGTGCACGCAGTTCATTCATGCATAAACAATATCATTTTCATAAATTAAAACCTCCCCTGCAGAAGGAACATCTGTGCCTGCCTTTGAATTAAAGATGGTGGCATGTGAGTTACTCCCTGACTGACTGAAAGAATCCCCCTGCTTTAGAGTGAAGTCTTAAACACACACACAAATGAAAAAGCAAAAAGAACGGAGCAGAGCCTTCATCCTTCACTTCTCCCTTTCACGAAACCCACAGTCTAGATTCCTTTGCTCTCTGTTTTAAATGTTGTGATTCTAGAAACGCCGTCCTCGAACCTTCTGCTCACTATAGCAACAGTTTTTAGTTCACATGGAGATGTCTAATTTTAATTACAGGTGGAACTGAGCGCTTACTAGATCAGATCAGATCAGATCAGATCAGACCTGAATGTTCACTTCATGGTTCCCTGGGCTGGGTGGCTGGAAGTATTCTGCTGTCAGTATTGTGTGTCCTAAAGTCAATGGTGAGAAAAATCCAAGATAGGAAGCAACAGCTTGGTTCCAAAAGAACTGCCCTGACTCATTTGGACAGAGATTGCTGCGTTTGGGACCAGCTTTAATGTATTTCTGTGTATGACAAAGGCTGGTAGAAAACATGATTTTAAATTACACTCATTTTTTTTTGAACGTTGAAATATCCCTTGCTGCTACTGTCACAGCTTGATGTGGCCTCGTTGGCAATGTTATCACTATGGCTAATTGTTCCTGTCTATTAGATTACTCACGTTTTTTTCTGGAGCAGCTTACTAAATGAGGTCAGCTTTCTGGAACCCTTAAATCACCAATGAGAAGGAGATTAAAGGAACATGCTTGCAAGGGAGGTAGGCATCCAATGTGGCATCCGAATCAGAGAAGGAACAATAGAGTTACTAATGACAGTAATCAAAGAACCACAGTAGAGCCAGAATAAAACTGCCAAACGCCATCCCACAAAAGTCAAGACTGTCAGTCATTTCTCATGGGAGAGGAAAAGCCAAACTATTCTTTAAGTGGACTTACCAATGGACAGAAGTTGGTGTGTGTGTGTGTGTGTGTGTGTGTGTGTGTGTGTGTGTGTGTAGGTGCATATGTATTGTGTTTATTAAACTGGGAAGCAATATACCTTCCTAATGTATAATGTATAATGTACAGGTAATGTATACTTGTGTACCAAAAGCTCACTGGCACTTTTGTGGAACAATTAGTAAAGATATCCTCAAGCACTTAATAGAACAACTACCAAATGCCACATCTTCTGGGAATCTTTCAGTTGATTAAATAATTTTCCTACAATATCACAGGACAATTTGGAGGGCTGCACTGTTTTGAAAGAAAGCTACTTAGTTCAGCAAATGTATAGGTAACAGAACAGTAGGAAAATGCTCGCTCTTCGTTTATGCTTTAAATATGTATAAACAAATTAAAGTCAGGTATTGGTTTGTCTTGCTAGTTAATACTTAGGCAAATCCACCTTCAGAATAAAAGAAACTTCTAACAGTCATTTCAAAAAAACAGAGACAAACATACAAGCAAAAGAGGAAAAAAACTACGTTCAAGGTGAAGACGTTTCACCTTGAGAAAACCAGAGTTGTTTGTCCAGCTCTGTATTCCAAATAATAAAACAGTAGCGAGGTCTTTTTTTTTTATATCTATGAAGCTGGTGACTCCCTAAGCAAGATGACAGACTAAGCATAAGACAAGCTCAACTCTTTATTTTATTACTAATACTTAACATTAGCTCAGCAAATACAGAAGTTAACCCTCCTTGGTACGATACGATTTTATTCTTTTAAAAAATCACTTTTGGAAGAAATGAACCCATTGTTTTGATTTTCAATACTATTTTTATTGCAACTGCATGAGAGTTTTCTAAATTGTGCATTACACCATAATACACAGGATTACGAACAAGATTACAGTACATGTCCATTCCAGTAGTACCAGCATCACATCGCAAACAGCACTTATTCTGGACTGCATTTTACATGCAATAGCTATTGTTCTAATTATGGATCCAATGGTTTGAATTTTATTTAAACTACTGTACTAATTGACTACACAGGTATAAACCCCAACATCAACAACCTGAATAAATTTAGGCTCAGATTTATTACATGAATAGATGACAAGCCACCATTTGTTTGACTATGTATACAATCATGCATTTATATTTTCTGGAAACATCAATAACGTCAGACACTCCGTAAAAATCATTGACTTCAAAGAAGTGAAAGACTAAAAAGAAAGAGTGCAAATTGTGGGTGATAGTCGAGCAGCTTTTGATTTAAAGGAGTGTGTGTTGGCATTTATTTATAGTATGTATTTACAAGCGTGTGCAAGGAATGAATCGATATGTTTTGATAAGGAATGCATTTCTTTTTTTCCTCTTGAGTGTTATGGGTCTGGTTTCTACTTTAAGGAGAGGGAAAGACTTTAAAGTGAGATGAATTGCTCAAATTGTGCAATTTGTTGTTTTTTTCTTTTCTATTTTTTTTTTACAATTAGAGAAGAAAGAAGTGCTAAGGCAACGCAATAACTTTCTAAGCACTTTTCTGCTGGTTTAAATTAGTTAAATTATTTTTGTATAAATTAGATATAATTCTACTTTTCTGATATGTATAAAAATTGATGAAGCTGCATGGTTTTAAAATAGGAAATCCACGTTATAAAAAGTCATTAAAAATTCTGTACAAAATCACAACAAAATAATTCGGCATGGGAAAGGTAACAAGTAGTAAAATGCTGGTTGAAAAATATATATTTATATATACTTTAATTGGCCCATTACTAGTTTAAAAATTGCATAGATCCTAATTATTGCTTGTGATTTTTTTTTATCCCGATCAGATAATTAATACGATCTGAATACAGCTACACGAAATTCGTGGTACACATTTTTTTTTTTTACTTTACTGTACTATTATTTTTAAAATAGAAGAGCTATAGAAAACAATAGATAAGGTGAACAGGAACTTTGATCCCCTGTTTCTTCCAAAGGCAGTAACGACAATAAATACATATATCCCTTGAAGCTTCGAGTATTTGCACTTTGCAGCAATGTTATCAAAAGGGCTGCCTTCTGTAAACAGGACAGTCACTGTGAGCACAGTGGATTCGTTTCCCGGGAATGGTGAAACTGACGTGCCTCTAATCGTGAAAGATGGCATTAAGCTGGGCACTCATGACTCGCTCATGATGCGAATGGCTATCGAAAGACATAATATTGTCTATGGGGATCTCACAGCGAGGAGCAGCGGCACCCGAGGAGAAGATTGATCCGTGGCTTTGGGGCCCTGCCAGGGTCGCTGCAGGGTAGTGCATGGTAAAGGCATAATTTTTTTCAAACTCGGTGGATGGTTCGTGTTTGAAAGAGAAGTTGCCATTGATGCTGAGCGGCGGGCTGAGGGGTCCGTCAAAGGAAGGGCTGGTGCAATCAGTTAGGGGGCTTTCAAAGAAGGGCTCCAGGGCTGCGCTGTAGGCGTGTGGCGGCGGCTTGACGTGGAAGACGTGGGAGCTGTCCATGGTGCCGTAGGGCGGGCTGGGCAGTCCAGGGGACTGGTAGGAGTAGGGATGCACCGGGAAGGAAGCGCTGGCGGTTGGCAGGTGTGGGGGCATGTCCGGATTCTGCTCAGGCAAGAAAGTCCGGGGGTTGAGCTGCAAGCAGCCAGCCACCAAATTGGTAGTGGGCTGGGACAAACCTTTGCAGAGTGTCTGTACGAAGGAGACGAGGTCTGGGCTTTTGCCTGAGCGCAGGATCTCTGACAGAGCCCAGATATAGTTCTTGGCCAAGCGCAGTGTCTCTATCTTGGACAGCTTCTGTGTCTTAGAGTAGCAGGGTACCACCTTTCTCAGGTTGTCCAGCGCCGCATTCAGCCCGTGCATGCGGTTCCGCTCGCGGGCGTTGGCCTTCATGCGTCTTAATTTAAAACGCTCTAGGCGCGCCTTGGTCATCTTTTTCTTTTTGGGGCCCCGTCTCTTGGGCTTTTGATCATCCTCCTCTTCCTCCTCCTCTTCCTCCTCTTCGAGATCCTCATCTTCATCCTCCTCCTCTCCCCCATTTCTCAGAGAGTCCTCCTCTGCATTCATGGCTTCAAGCTCATCCTCCTTCTTGTCTGCCTCGTGTTCCTCGTCCTGAGAACTGAGGCACTCGTCTGTCCAGCTTGGGGGACCTTGGGGCTGAGGCTCGCCCATCAGCCCGCTCTCGCTGTATGATTTGGTCATGTTTCCACTTCCTGTATTCAACAGGGAAAGAGGCAAGCAGAAAGAGGAAAGAAAGAAAATATCCACCAGCTATAGTTAAAAGCTGGATAAGTCTTCAGCTCCCTCTCCCTCATCCTACAGAAATGCACACAAATAGAAATACACAGGAGTTCCTTGCAAAATGGATGCCTCTAGGAAAAGTTAAACGCAGCGCTTCATGCTGGCGTGTCTGTGCCTCGCTGCTGCGTACTGGACATCACTGGGCCTGTCGTGAGTGGCTATGGGTGTCTTCCCAGTGATCAGCTTAACTGTGTGCTGGGCAAATGATTGTCTGGCCAGGTGCCCTCTGTAGAAATAAGTGCAGAGTGCACGTTTTTCTGAATGCGTCCCAAGTCACTCCCAACTCACAAAAAAAACCGATGTGTTTGGAAATGGAACGTTCTGAACTCATCTCTGTTCTGGCTTTCCACTACTTAGAGGTTTAAATAAATTGAAAAGCCATTACGTAATTTACTAACACTGACCCCGATTTTTAAGAAGATTATACGGAAGGGAGAGCCAGTGCACGGAGGAGGAAAAGTAGTTTCCACCGAATTATTTCCCCACCAGCGATACATTTGGCCACAGAAGTGGGCAGGAGTCTTCCGTCCCTCCCTTGCCTTTCTTTCCTTGTCTCACCCCCCCCACCCCCACCCCCGCTAAATTCCCACCTTGTACAAAAGCTCTGGCTCCCAGGCGAGGCTCTCCCACGCGCTGGGGATCAGGTGCAAAAGGCTCCTCTCTAATAAACAGCCCATTGAAAGGGCCGCCCGCTCTTTATTGGAGCTTTTCAAAGTTCGCCTCAAACCTCGCTTTAAAAGATGGAGTAATTACAATGGTCAGCGACTGGCAATGGTGAAGGTGCCGCTTCTAATAAGGACTGTAAAAAGCCTTTAGTAAAACAACTGAATGTCTGGCCCCAGCAGAGGCTACCGAGGACTTGGCTGCCTCTGGGGCAGTAACAGGTAGCAGGAAAATCTCCATCCTTTTCTCCCCCTCTTTCTACATTTCCGCTAAGCCATCTCAGAGTTCAGTCAGTTTTTCCGGACGCGAGTACCCCATCCTCCTGAAATAGTCTCATAAGACAGTGCGTCTAAATATCTGTACACCAAATAAAACTCTGGGCAGCAGGTGCTTTTTTCCTCTTTGCCTCTCTGGAATAAGTGAGAACTTGAAGTGGTTGTTTGCTTTGGGGACTTTCAAATAACCGCTTACAAATAATTACAGTTACTCCCCTCCCCAAACATTCTAAAAGCTTCTATACTATTAAAAATTAAATGTAATTAGAAAGCCTGCAGGGGGTACTTGAGTGCTGGGACTCATTATGTGCGAGTACTTGTGGGCAATTACAAGGAGGGACACCAGTCTCAAATATAGGGACAACCGACTCCACGAATGTGCGCATGCAAAGTACCAAGGTACAGCTCTTCAGTTATTGCTTTTATTCTCGGGAGAGTAAAAAATAGGAATCGTAATTACCTGTTGTTAAAAGGTTCTGAATAGTGACGATCTCATAACCCTGGAGCCTCGGGACACCTTGCCTTCTGCGTGGGCGAATTCCTCGTGTCCCGGTGGCGCGGGGCGCTAGGGTTATATAGCCGAGTTGCTGAGGCTGAGCGCGGGCGGGGCCGTGAGCTGAGCAACGAGCAGGTCCCTGCGCCCCGCAATAGCGCACGCGTCCAGGCTGAGCGACTCCCGCCCCCCACTCACCCCTCCCTAGAACTCCCCTCCCGCCCCTTTCCACCACCACTCCCCTCACCCCCACAGTACCTCCGCCCCTGCTCCTTCCTCCCCGGCATGCGCCATATGGTCTTCCCGGTCCAGCCAAGAGCCGGGAACCACGTGACCTGCCTATTTGTATGCCGCGGAGCGCTCCATTCCGGCCCCTTTGTGGCCAGAAGAAAGTGGCCCATCTGTCGCCAGTTAGAGACTCCGCGGACCTGTTTTTACCCGCAGGAGAGATTAACCCTTTGTGGCAGCAGAAGACAGAGGACATAGGGGAGGGGTTTGCGGGAGGCGAGCGGGAAAGGTAAAGGAAGATCACTGAGTCTATGTCCGAGCCTGAAACCTGCTTTAGCGCAGGCAAGGAGACAGAGGTGAACCAGTCACAGCCCGGATATTGAGGTGCGCTGAAGGGTCCTTCCCTTGACAATAGTCTCCAGTGCAGATTGACTGTCCTCTCAGAGAGACCCATCCCTTGGCTTCTACCCCTTGGCAGAAGCTTTGCTCATTGCCATGAAAGGGTGGCTGGCTTCTAATCCCCATCACCTCTCTAGGCAATCATATATTTCATATAAAAACGACCCCATCTGAAAATGCAGCCTTGACTAGTTGTCAACCTTTCTGACTAGAGCATCCTTTGCAGGTCAGAAATTTTATACCCTACACTTTCACTCTCCAAATGTCAACCTAACCTTCACCTGCTTCTACACCTCGAGACGTCACTAAGACAGTCTTCAAGTCTAATCCCTAGAACTTTGTGTCTAAAGCTAGTTTCTGCCAGCAAACCTTGATTTCATTGGTCTTCAGATGCTGCTGTAGTAATAAATGACCTCACCTAGCCCATTTAAGGAATACTTAAATTCCCCTCACCAGAAGATTAAATACCCCTCACCAGAAGTGGGAATTTCATCTCTGACAGGGATCACAGTCTTCCTTGAGCCCCTGATGCTCAGTCTCTGGCCGTGGAATCCTGGGTCAGAAGAGGCTCAAAGAGAAGCTGCAATAAGGTGTCATTTTTCTATCCGGAGGCTCTCTGTTTTAAGTCAAGCAAAGTCTATTGTGGAAGAGCCTAATCTATTCTTAAATAAGGAGTCTTTATCTTCTCCATCTGAATGAGGCATGTTTCAGAAGGATTCTCCTCCAACCCTGTGGCCCAAGAAAAGTACCTGAGGAGGAACAATTGGGCCCCTATCTCTTTCCAGCTCCTCTTCTAATTCTTTATCAAGTTCTTACCCTCTTCAACCCCTTTGCAATGAATACATCCTACTTGAATTGCTTATGTAAAGGCAGTTGCCCTTGAGTTTGCAAACAGTGTCAGGGTTGAGTGGCTGGAGTGGGGTACATCTGGGGAAGGGGAGGAGGGTTCTAAGGAGATCCTGCGCATGTGTAAGGTATTGCAAGTCACCTTCCAGATCCAGAAAGAATCTAAAAAGAAAAAGCAAGGCATTGTGGGAGTTCTTTGGTGGCTTAAAATATGGCACCAATTGCTCTGGGATTCTAGAGATGGAGTTTTGCCTTTTCTTTGTTCTGTCAGCATGCAGAGCAAACAAGGAGCACTGTCCTTGCTTTCACTCAGAGTACTGAGTTTAAATCCCTGGGGCCTCAGAAAAACCTCGAAGTTTTTAAGCACAGTAGAGGCAGCCTTTATTGGGACCGCCCTTCTAGGAAGAACTTGCATATCCTGGTTCAGTAATTGTAACTCGAATCCTGGCTCTCATCTCTATTTTAGGGGCGCTACAGGAGAGTAACTGGGGCGCGGTGGAAGTTATGGCTCAGGGGATCTGACAGACCAGAGGTTGTGAAAAGGAAAAGCTACACCTGCCTATTCGGGGACTTGAAGTAAGATCTCTCCTTCTGTGAGAGCTCATGCTTGCTTAATTCTAATGTGGCCCTGATTCCAAGTCTGAGTCACAAACACTCAGGCTTCTCCGGGGAAGGGGAAAGCAGTGATTGCCTAATAAGGATGGGAGTTAAGGACTTTTGCTTTGTAAAAGTAGGTGTGTGTGTTGGGGGAAGGAGCAACACCGCGAGGTCACCTGAATCGCACCCAGCTGGAAGGCGGAACGCTCAGAGAAGTCCGGTGCTGGGGCCCCTGACCCTGGCCCGCTGTACAGCCCTTAGGCGCTGGTAGCTCTGCTGGGACAGTGGGTATTTCCCAGTTCTCTCTGCTTGCCTAGCGGGTGAGCGCACTCCCCCAACTTTGGCCCCCTCGGGCGCCCTAGGCAGCCGGGCGGCACGCGAGCTGCACGCGTAGGCAACAAAAGCCGCTTTTCATGACTCAGTGCCCTCCAGCAATGCCCTAAATCTGCCACCCCGCCGGGCCCTAGTCCCCAGCGAGGCACTGGACCTGCGTCGGGGCCGTTACAGCCGCAGCCCGGGAGCCAGGGAAGCAGAGGCCTTGGGAGGGGTGGGGGAGGAGAGAGGACAGAGGAGTGTGGCCTGGCCATGGGGCAGGGGCGCATTCACAGAGCTAAGATAAAGAGCTGGGTCGTGGCCTGCAGCGTCCCGGGTGGTGACCTGTTTTTCTCAGAAACAGATGCTTACTTTCCATGAAAGGACCCAGTGTGTCTGTGTCTGCCCACCGACTCGAATGTCTCCCAAGTCTCTTCCTACAGAGCCTAGAGTCGACCTGGGCTCCCTCAGGAGCCTATCGGTACCCAGCATAGCCAGTACTCGGAGACCTTGGGGTGCGGTGGATCCCTAGATCCATCAGCTGAGAACTAAAACCCTCTCTTAGGCGTATTTAACTGTTACCCTTTAGAAGGTAAGAGGGAGCTGGTTCGGATAAGACTACCAACCAGGGTTGCTCTGGCTTTGCTCATCCGCCTCTCTGGAGGCAGTTGAACTGGTCCTGGCCAGAAGCTGGAATTGCCGCGACTAGACAGGCAGGCGACAGGAGAGAGCCAGGAGCAAAAGAGACGCTATTAAAATGCCTCGCTATCGCCCGGAGCGCAAAACCCGTTCTCCCCAAATCTCCTGGGCTTGCGGCATAATCTTAATTAAGATAATTGATTCATATTGCACCTGCGAGAACGAAAAAAAATTGATTCCAACCCCCAACTCCACAAATTGCTTAAAGCTATTGGATGGAGGACGCTGAGGCTGTGATTTGGGGAGTGATTTAGTGCAGGGCTTCCCCAGCTTGGCCTGCCCGAGCCCTTTTATTTATTATTTACGTTCTCTAGATCCCGCTGGGGCCTTAGTGGCTCCCCTCCTGGCGCCCACAGATCTCGAGAGAATGCACCTCCGCTTCCCTGTCAGAATTAAGGGGCTTCCTTTAAATCCGTTCAGCATTCAGAATCAACAACATAAAAATAAACGATGGCAGAGCACCTTGGCAGACGCGGCTCTCAGGCACATTTGTTGTCAGAAAGCCTGCGTGTGCAAATGTGTTAAAGCGCGATTGTGGTTGAGTGTTCAAGCGTGTGAATCTGAGTGTGAACGTACGATCACGTGTGGGACTATATGATCGTGGATCTATGATTATGTGCGTGGTTGTTGATGTGTATTCGACATCTGAGAGCATAAATGTATATATTGGTACCGTGTATGTTGGGGGTAGTGGCTATATGCCCAAGGGTTTCACTTCTTATGTAGTGAGGAACAGCTTGTGGCTTAAAGGGATCGCAAGCACCCTGTGTTTGCCAGACTTTGCCATAACAGGAGAGAGAGAGAGAGAGAGAGAGAGAGAGAGAGAGAGAGAGAGAGAGATCTATTGTAGCTAGGAGTGAAGGGCCAGCTAAGCGCACAGGATACCCTTAACAATGGCTGACACCTTAAGATGGGGAAATAGCCAAACAAGGTTCTAAAGGCAGAATAGAAGACTAGCCAGCTAGGCTTAGTAGAGCCCAGGCAGCTTGAGGGAAATAACTTCCTGAGAGAATCAGCACCGTGGACAACGCCTACCCTGACCCGACTCCTGAAACTGCTTTCAGATTTAAAACTCTTTTGCTGATGTTGTTGTTGTTGTCATCAGTCGCCGTCGCCATCGTTATTGCTGTTGTTTCTAATGTCTTTCTTTCTTTCTTTCTTTCTTTCTTTCTTTCTTTCTTTCTTTCTTTCTTTCTTTCTTTCTTTCTTTCTTTCTTTCTTTCCTTCCTTCCTTCCTTCCTTCCTTCCTTTCCTTCCTTTCCTTCCTTCCTTCCTTTCTTTCCTTCCTTCCTTCCTTCCTTCGGAGCTGGGGACCGAACCCAGGGCCTTGTGCTTGCTAGGCAAGCGCTCTACCACTGAGCTAAATCCCCAAACCCTCTAATGTCTTTCTTTTGCTAAATCACTAGTCACCTTTAGTCTGAGAGCCTCCCAGGACCTTAACAGAGTAAGTTTCCTGGAAACCTAGATATCCTGATGTGGACCTGGGAAAGATTAACCAAATTTCAACCAATATGTCTGAAACAAAGACTGAACAATTTAAAAAAGCCACTATTCTAGTATTTTCACCTATTTTCTACTGGGCTTCTACTTCCTCTAGAAGTGTTTTTAATTCTATTTTACCACGGATTTAAATACTTCTCTGTCACAATTATCCATCAGTTCTCCTGTTGTTTTATACCATAAGTGACTTCTGTTATGGGTGAAATAATCCTACAGAAGCAAAATTGTATTGTTTTCTCAGATTTGGTGCACCACAAAGATTTAAATACTGCACTGGGGACACATGACTAGTCTAGAATATGCTGGAAAACAGTCTATTAGAGATGTGAGTCGGGGAACGGCAAGTACCTTCAACCAAAACACAAGTGTTTTAGAAATGTGCGACATATTCGCTGTTAGATTAGGATTGATCAAAGAAACATGGAAATAAAAGAAGAGAAGCTCAATCTCTTCAGAAGCAGTTTGCACTCTAGTCAGGACATATACGTCCTGTTTTTATTTCCAAATATGATCAGCAAACAAACTCTTCATCGGGTGTTATTCAGGCTTCATTGTCATTGAAAGGCATAATTATTTTTGATTCAAGAATTCACCCCTAGAGTTTCACTTTCTTTAAATAAAGTCCCTTCTTTCTTTCTTTAAAAGATGCATTTCCACTTGAATTAAATATTGATAATTTGACCTTTTGTGTCTTTAACTCATCAAAGTGGGAAAATTCCAAATGTAGATCTTGGAGTTAGGCCCTGGTGGGTCTTTCCACTTGAATAGACACTGAGATTAAAGGAGTCCAACTTCCTCTTTCACTGCTCTCTCCTTGCGCTAATTGCTTATGCAAAAATGCAGATTTGTATTAATTAGTAACTCCACTGATTAGTTCTGTGGTATTTTCACATAATAAATCATGCTGCAGACATGAATTTTGGCACATCACCCAGTTGCGGCTCCGGCTGTAATACAGATTTCCTATTAAAATTAAATCTCTGACTCAATCTACCTTTCTGCTGCAGGTACCATGAGCAGCCACCTGCTGGGAGCACCTGCCATGGGAAGTTATTTTTACCCAGTGACAAGCCACTCTGAGGCCCCAACAGAACAATCTGATTACAAGGCTAGGCTCTAATAATAAACAAATAGTTATAGGCAGGCAGACACAACACAAATATGACTCCACTTTAGTCATTTGGCCCACAACCATGTCATAACAGAGGATCTAATTGTATTAGAAATCGCTTTTTAAAAATTAACATTCCAGGTTGTTGATAAACACCTCTACTTTGATCCTGTGACCTATTTGGTCCTTTTGTGAGATAGTCTGAGGTTCTAGGCTTCTCTCGTGACACAACTCACAGCTCTTGGTTTATCTTCTTCTTCAATAAGCAAGCCAGTGCTGAAAACTTAAAACATCAAAGCGCTGGGAAGACTATGAATGCCAAAATCTATCCCAGAGGGAATTGGCCACGATTACCTAATCTTAGCATGGAGTGAGGAGTTGTGAGGGCAGGTCCCCACAGCTGCCTCCTCTGCCTTGGTTGCTCTGAGCTTCTACTTACTTTCTTTCCTTCCCCTTGAAAGGTGTTTCATTTGAAGAGGCAGCTTATAACAGTGTTGCCAAGACTGTGGATGAGACCCACTATCTCCTGTGCACCCCACCTTCCCATGCCCTTGCTTTCTTTCCACTTCCCTCAAGATCTTTCAGGTGTCCCTCTCCTCTCCTCCCTCTCCTCTCCTCCTCTCCCTCTCCCTCTCCCTCTCCCTCTCCCTCTCCCCTCCCTCTCCCTCCCTCTCCCCTCCCCCTCCCCTCCCTCTCTCCCTCTCCCCTCTCCCCTCCCTCTCCCTCTCTCCCTCTCTCCCCCTCTTCTCTCTGCCCCTCCCCTCCTCCTTCCCTCTCCCTCTCCCTCTCTCATCTCCTCCCCTTGCTTTCTGCTCCCTGAAATCTACTGTCTATGCACACCATCTGCCAAAAAGAAGTCACAAATCCATTTAAGAGGTTGAGAGAGGGACAGGCAGAGTAATGTTTAATCTGATGCTCCTATCTTGAATCATGAAGTATAAAAATGAGTAAATATTTAATTTTGACCTTCAGACTTTAATAAGGACATTAGGGAACTACTCTCTGGATAGAGGTAGATTCAGTTCTCCGTTTCAGTATCACTATGCAGCTACAGCCTCTCGGTCTACTTTCAAGACATGGCCTTGGACTGTTAGCAATGTGGTTGGAGTGAAAGTGAGTAGCCTGTGAGGAGGTTCTCTCTTAATTATCTTTTCCGGACTCTCTTGGATGCTGTAGGGAGTAAAAGAGGAAATCCATGTGTCTGTGGTTTATAAATTATTTCCCTTAAAAAGTTGAGAGATGAGAAAATATTTTTGAGTCAGCTAATTCCAACATACCTTTTCCATCTCCTTTGAATTCACACCTGAATTCGTAGAGCTTTCTATGAACAAAACTGATAATTTTCAGTGGAAAAAAAATCATCCTAGATTTCCATGTTCTCTCTTAATGTTGGAGAATATTAACTACTCAAGGGCTGAGACTAGTGGCTTTGGTCAGAGCATTTGGTTTAGATTTTCAGTTTGTTTTGTGTTTTCTCCATCATACTCCTAGAGACACACCTCCTAAAAGAGGGCCACACCCAATCCTTCCTAAATAGTCCACCAACTGGAGACCAAGCATTCTAAAATATGAACCCATGGGGGGAGTGCATTCTCATGCAAACCAATATACTAGGAAATAAGCATCTTTTGCAAATCTGTACGAGTCCAGCCACTGGGTTGTGAGGTTGAATGTAGAGGGATGACAGAAGACTGTAGCAGCAGACAATAGAACAATAGACCTTTTTTTAAAAAAAGCTTTCTATGCAGTTCATTGAATTGGGTTCATTCACAAGTGAGTCTTTGCTGACCAGCTAGAAGGGTGTACAGGAAAGTAAAACAAGCTTCCCCAGGGTGTTAAAAACAGAAGATAAAGACACTTGGCCTAGATTAGCACAGGAAGGCCACCCAGGAAGAGAAGGTTCATGAAAGTGAGATGGGTGTGCCCTGGGATTTGTGCCTTGGGTGTGAAGGTGGGGTCTTCTAGTTAGTCCTTGGAAAACGTGAAAGGCCTTAAGTAAGGTCATCATCCTTAGTAGCAAGAGGAAGTTGAATAACAATGGAAAGAAGTGAGGAGACAAGCCTCAGAGCCTGCGTCCCCAGAAGACTTTTGATTGGGGGAATAGGGTATGACGGAGCTGTGGAAGATTCCTGTAAGTAGAAAGAACTGGGGTGCAGCATGCTGGTTACAGCATTGGTTGATTCGCTATTACAGTTTTCCTAGCAATAAATTGTGGAGTTTGACCCACGCTGCTGTACAGCAGGTCAATCAAGGCAGAGGACATAGCTTAGAACATTCAGGAAGATTACCCTAAAACTACAGCCAGTTTTGTACAGAGTGTCTAAATGGATTTAAAATGAATGAAATAGCAACGATTATTTTAATTTTGAATGAACACTATTTGTCTCTTCAGAAATTACATAGTAAATCAATAACTCATTCACGAGTTATTGCCACTTTGCAAGGTAGGAAACAAAAACAGCTACCGGCATCAGTCCAGGGTTTAAAATAGGTGACAGCTCTGGTGATTCGTATTTAACAGTTGAACAGAAACCCAGCTGAGGCCAGTTCAGTAACATGCTCCGTGTCTCCTACTTGGTGCAGATGTGAGATCCAAGCCTAGATCAGCTAGACCCCAAAGCAGGTCCTTTAGCTGCTATGCTGTGGTGGCACAGAATCGAATTATGTTTATAAAGCATTGTTCATCCTTGTTTCTAGAAGCTAACTTTAAACTTGATGGCTTCTGTCATTCTGAAAATAACAAAGACCTGGGATGTCAGCTGCTCTGACTTTCTGTTGAGAAGTCTGAAGAGTTGGTAACCAGTACCTTAGGCCATCATATCTCCCCAGGTTTTATGTATCGTCAACAAATTTAATTGATTAGATTAATCAGTTTGAAGAGACAATGCAGATGAATCATTCTATACCTCTTCATTAATCTTTCTCTTAGCTCAATCTTTAGGAATTTACTAAAATTTGTTCTCCTATACAAATTCAGATGATTTTCACCCCAATTGTATCTGGCTTACAACATTTTTCAATAAAATAGATGGCCAACAAAAAATTAACAAAAAAAAATTGGAGATGTTTTATTTCATGATGTCTTGTTTGAACACTTTTTAAACGTTACTTGTCTTTTATTATATATTATGGTTTCTGAGCTGTGTTTCTATGGGTTGTGTGTATATGTGGGTATTGTATGTGTGTATTTTTCATGCTTTTTCTTTCTAATTTTTCTCTGTTTGCTTTGTTTATTCTGTCTTCTTTCTCTTTATTGTCTTGTTTGTTTGTTTGAGGAGGGAGTTGAGTAGATGGGGTGATATGGGAGGAGACAAGGGGGGTGAAACTGTGTACTGTATATAATTATAGTCAGTAAAATGACAAAAATTAAAAATAGGAGATGTTATTTTTTTTAAGAAATATATCTTGCTTAATTATAATCCAACATTTGTTTCTAGGCATTTTCATCCCCTAAATACTGACAAAGGAAGGAGTTTTCAACTGAACTAGGGAGAAGATGGAGGGGAATGAAGTGTTTGGCACCTCTTTATCAGATATCATTAATTTATTGCTGATCTTCGATTCTAAACTGCAAAGTTTCCAGTCGTCAAGGAGACATGTATTTCAATCCAAGTACCAACAAACCACACGTATCAGACTCATATGTAAGTGCAAAATAAGAAAGCTCATACTTCCTTCCTTGGAGATACTCATGTTCAGTTTTATGGAAACCATGCAATAGTTGTCTACCAGGCTGAGTGATGTCTTGATAGGTAAAGTGCCTGCCAATGGAGCATGAGGATCTGAGTGCCACTCTTCCGTGTGTGCAGCTTTGGACGAGTTATTTCCTCATTCGTGTAATGAAAATAATAGCTTAGATCCACAGAATCCATATAAAAAGTCAGATGTAGCAGCACGCACTTGTAATCCCAGTGCTGGGGAGGTAGAGACAGGAAAATGCCTGGCCAGTCTAGCTTAGCCTATCCAATGAGTCCCAGGCCAAGAGAGTCCCTGTCTCAAAACAAAACCATTACCAACAACAACAACAACATAACCCAAGGTGTACCTTGCTTGGGGAACAACAGTCAAGATTGTCCTTTGGCCTCCACATACACTTACTATAGACATGAACACTCGCGCACATACAACAAAGTTATCTATCTCAGAAAGCCCATTGATTGTGGCCTTTTGATCACAATGTTGATTTAGTGTCAGTATTTCTTGTTGCACACATAGTCTTATCTTAGTGTACACATTATCACAGACCTTGCATCAGATATTAGTTATTATCCTGATACAGATGAGAAAATAACCTATACAAAGCTACACATCTAGAAAAGGGTAGAGCTTTTTAAAAAAATTGCTCTGTGTGTGTGTGTGTGTACGTATGGATGTACACACGTGTGCGTGTGTGGTGTACATCGGTGTGTATGTGGGCCCATACATTCCATACACTCATGTGGAGATCAACGTGCAACCTCAGATGTGTTGGTCCTCACCTTCCTTCTTATTTGAGGCAGAATCTATTGTTACGCTCTGCTTATACTAGGCTATCTAGTCTGTGACCTTCTGAGTATCCTCCTGTCCTGTCTCTATGCCTACAGGAGAGCTGGAGTTACAGATCATGTGCTTTGACATCTGACTTTAGCTATGTTGGTGATCCAAACTCAGGTTCTTACACTTGTGTGGCAATTTCTATACCCAATGAGCCATAAACCTGAGCCCAAGAGTAAAGGTTTTTACAAACCTTTCCATCTATTCAGTTGAATACCAATCTAACAAGAATGGGCAATACGCCGGGCATGCCAGTGTATATGTGAAACTGAAGCACCTTGGGTAGGGGCCTGAGGATCACAAGTTCAAGACCAACCTGGGACACATAATGAAATGCTTTCTCAAAAACTAATATGAGAGATAACATGCAGTTCGAGAAAGTTTGTGGCTGACCAATTTTCAGGATCTATACTTCTTGTAGCATTAGTCAGTCCTATGCTGTCAGCCTGCTGTACACAATCATACAAGGTACAAGCTGGTTTTTCTGCCTGTCATTGATGTTTCAGATTAATTACTCACATCACAATCTAATGCTGTCCTTGCTTGCTTTTCTATAATAAAAACTGGACAGTAACACAAAGCAATAAATGCAAAGCATTGCCTGGACTCTGTAGCAGGGGCAAACATTTTACAATCACAGCCCTAAAGTTTAACTTAACACTGAGTTGCATAGAGAGTCAGAGGACAGACTTATTTGGCTGGCACAAAGCTGAGCGCAAAGTCCTTAAGGCAGCCAATGAAGTGCTAGCTTTCAGTTTTCTTAGCTGCCTGACTCTAGAGACTCTCTTAGCAGCCTAGTTTATGATATGGTTTTGAATATCATACTTGAAACCTAGAGCTAGACTCTGCTTTTACATTTATTGACATTTCTGTGAAGTATCTATGCCCACCATGAAATCTATTTGTACTGGCTCTACATGGTGCCAATTATAGCATCTGCAATTCCTAATCCCCTCCTGCCTTTAAAATGGAGCAGAATTGTGACTACAACAGAATAGTCAGAACCCAAGGCCATGTGACCAGCTGACTGATGAACTAGGATGCAGTTTGGAGGTATTAAAGGGGGAGATGACAATAGTCCGTGACATCCAACAGTAGATTCCTTGATCAACTTATTGCCTGTGGTCACCTGGAATGTAGTGCCACACTGAATAGGTACTGCAGTAGACTATTTTAGAAATAGAAGGAATCTAAAGAGTGTTGGGTCTGTTCCTTTACCTTCTCTGGGTAACTTCAAGTGAAAAAAATGAGTAGTTCAAAGCACGGGGCTGGGAAGGCACATAGGAAAGATTTCTCTAAGGGAGGCTTGAATCATCTGCAGAGCTGAGTCGGTCTGTTCACAAACACAGATTGTTGAGTTGTTGTATTTTGCTGGTGCTCCAACCAGTCTCTGGACCAGTGGAATTGGTCACAATTGAGAGCTTATTGAAAACAAAATTCTTGAGCTTTATTCCAGAGTTCTGGAAATAGAGACACTCGAGTGAGTGACCATCTTTTCAGAAGTCATCCATATGACTGTGTTAGTTACTTTTCTGTTGCTGGCATAAAAGATCTGGATGAAAGGTAACCTAGAAACAAGAGAGGTGACTTTGGCTTTAGGTTCCAGAGGGATAATGATCCATTATGACAGGGAGGGATAGCAGCAAGTAGCAGGCTTCGAGGTGGGAGCAGGAAGCTAAGAGATCACAACTTCAATTAGAAACATGAAGCAGATACAGCAAACTGGAAATAAAGACAGGCTGTGGTGATGTGAAACAAAATGGCTTCCCTAGGGCCATAGGAAATGGCACAATTAGAAAGTATGGCCTTGTTGGCATAGGTGGGGCCTTGTTGAAGGAAGTGGTCTAGTGGTTGCAGTCAAAGATATTCAACCCATGCCCAGTGTGGCATTCACTTCTACTGTCTGTGGATCAAGATATAGAACTCTTAGCTCTTTCTCCAGTACCATGTCTGCCTACGTGCTGTCATACTTCCCACCATGATGATAATGTACTAAAAATATGAAACTGTAAGCCAGCCCCAATTAAACATTGTCTTTTATAAGTGTTGCCGTGGTCATGGTGTCCCTTCACAGCAATAGACTCTCTAACTTAAGACAGATGCTAAATACTTTGACAGCCCACCTGTAGTCACATAATTCCTCTAGGGAGACCACATCTCTTAAGCACTCTTAAATGGTGCCAATAACTAGGGATCAAGTGTTAAAACACATGGACTATGGGGAACACTTCTCCTCAAAGCATTACACTCAGTAAAGTATGAGGGAAAATGTGTAGTGTCCAATATCTCGCCACACTCACCTGCTAATGGATCATATTAGAGATCACAACCTGAGAAGTACAATGAAAACATTTGAGGATACTTAGATGGCTCCTACTTCTCAAAACATTAAAATGCTACTGCAAAACCTCCTTTCCCAACATCAGCAATTCCTTCTGCTGTATCTTGTAAGTATTAATGTGGGTATGTGTAAAGATTCCTCTAATGCATATAATTTGAAAGAGAATGGAAACTCTTTTCACACCTGCTCTGCATTTCTCATTACCACCAACCTATGACTATCATCAGTTCCAAGAAGAAAAAAGCTGGAATAATTGTGAATGCAAGAAAAAGCTAGCCCATAAGTTCAAGGGTCCATTTGTCTTTATTAGCCTCAATATGAGAGCAATTGTATGGGAATAGCTTTCCAAGAGGCTATTCTAGGGAGGATTAAACTGAATTTGTTAAAACAGTTATAATTATTAGTAATTTTACATTCGACAGGTTTCTGAAACCCCTGGGTATAGTTGTTTGTTCAGAGAGTTGGTTAAAGCATACAATTAATATTGAGCCACACCGAACATAGTACCCAAGCTTTCTGGATACAATGTAGGCAAAGAGCAATACAAAGTTTTAAGCAGAAAAAGTTAAAAATATCTAGTTATGAGATAACTTTTTACACGTTCTTCTCCATCCTCTGACGAGCAGACATACATTACCTTGACATTTTTAGTGCGATACAACAGGAAACATCTTATGAGAGTCAAAAGCAAGGTGATATTTTTTTCTTTACTATAACACACAGAAATATACTGATTATTGGAGCCACCTTAACTCAAGGAACCCAATAACAGTGTGTTAATCTTTGCTTAGATCTCTGCATTTTAGATGCAAATAACATGATGTGAATTATGGAACCTGTCACAAGCCATCATGGTCTCCCGATGGTTGCTCTGCAGCTCCTGCTCCCACGTGATCCAAGGCTTGATGTGAATGTCGAGGAAGCTGTATAAGAGGGTCCCAAATCTTTCTCTTACCCACCTCTAAAAGTACCTTTGAACATTCTCAAGGCCACTATGTAGTCAGAAGAGACAAAAAAAATCAACCTTTGGAACGATCACCCATCAACTGTGAACTAATTAACAAAACAGAGGGTGGGGACATATGTGGACTTTTAGACTGGGGGGTCCCAATTCTATAGGTTTACAAATCCATACTGTAATTGGGTTCCATATATCCTACGTGTAGAGACAATTAATATTCATGTCTTCTCTCTGACCCTAGTGAGGACTATGAAAGCTGTATTAGACCAGGGACTGAATGTCAAGTTTTTTGTCCTTATCAAAAAGTAAAACTACACTCTGGAGGAATGCAAAGATTAGTTAGACTCAAAGTATGAAATATGTGGAGATACTGCTATGGCTATTGGTCATTCCTTGGTAGCTCTGCCCTCTATCACAGAAAAACCATATCCAAATTTTAGCTCTAAAAACAGCCATTCAGAACACAGATTACATTATCTTGCCACATCTCAGCTGTGCCTGGCCATATAACAAAGTTTTGTGCCAATGATATAGGTGAGATCAATGAAAGCAATTTGTGGATCTTGTCAATAAAACAAATTGACGTGACCATCCTATTGCCTTTTCCACTTGTAATGTAGAAAAGACACCAATTATTATGTGGATACTGTGGCAACAAGAAAGAAGGAATTAGCCCACTGAAGACAAAACCAAGCATCATTCTTGTCGACTTACATAAGGCTTTTCAGTTGATGAGACACACATTTCTCTTATAATCTTGTTTACGTTCTATCTTTTTGGACTGCTTTCAAGCAGCTGGGTCTATCTGCTAACAGGCATGGGTAGCAATCCCTTTAAAATCCCATAGGAAACCTGTGCTTCTTTTTTGCTTTGTATATAAATGAAGGTTGACTGTTGGAGAATGTCAGTAGATTGCTGTAAGCTCAATCAAGAGGCAGATTTTTAAATGGAAATGCTAGTCCACATGATTTCTTTAGCTGAGTGAATCAGCAACACATCCCTGAACTCAGTTTTCAGTGACTGTTCTGATGTTTTTTCTTTATCTCAATATGAAAGAATATCCGATCAGTTTTCTGTGAACTGTTCTATTCCAGATGCACCAATTTTTCCACTATATAGGGTAGTTTAGCTTTAAACTTGAGTCACACCCCCACTCCATAGAACAGCTTGCTTATTCACTATATCAGTGACCTTGTATTAATAGACTCAGAATTTAAGTAGCAGCACCCTAGCTGTATCAAAACTGTCCATGATTGTCAGTGGGTAAGAAGCAAATCCCAGTACATTTAGATCCCTGACATTTCAGTTAAGGACTCATCTGGTAAGTTTGGTAAACAGATGTTCCTCCCAAAACAAAAGGCCACTTGTTTCACTTTGTGAAACCTAAAGATCAGAGTTACTGAGCAAGCACTCTTCACTCCAAACCTATCGCGTTGTGTTCTTTTAATGTAAGGCAAGAACCAGGTAGTTAAACTAATTGTTCCTATGAACCTTCACCTTACCTAGCCTTGGAATTTTGTTGCTGTTTGTTTGTTTGTTTGTTTAGTTGGGATTTGGTTTATTGGATTTTATGATGGTAATAGTTTGGAAAATGACCTGAACTATTAGAGATCTGACACTCATTATAATTTTAATGAATAGGTTCTTTTTTTGTATAAGGTAAGGAGGCTGTAATCAATTGATTTATATGATAAGAAAGGCACTGTTTGCACAGTAGGAGTATCAATAAGGTTAACAATTATGGAATAAGAAATGCAAAGACACAAGGAAGACATGACATTAGAATGAGAAAGGATAAAAGTAGAAGAAAATGAGAGGAAATAGTCATATGCAAATTTTTGAAGAAGAGATATGACTGAATCTTCACACACTGTTGGTGGGAACATAAACTAGTCAGGATGTTTCTGAAAATATTAGACTTACCGTGTGGCACAAGTCAACAAGAGATAGTTATATCTTTAATAATATTAAAAATATATGTCTGCACAAACTTTTCTATGCAACCATCCACATCATCATTATTTATCATTGCCCCCAAAGTAGAAAAAAAGGTCAAATATATATCATACAAAAATGCACATTTGCATACATTATACAAGCAATATTTAGTTTTAAAAGAGAAAAATATCATGAAACATGTTCCCACACAAATGGGCCATAAAGACATGTGGACTAAAATAAACCTGTCATAATTAAAGTCACAGAGACAGGATTTCCCACAACTATAATATGAAGGAGGAGGAGAAGGAGGAGAAGGAAGAGGAGAGGAGGGGGAGGAAGAAGAAAAGAAGAAAGAAGAACAAGAAAAGTAAGAAAAAGAAAAATGAGAACAAGAATGAGAAGAACAAGAATATGGAGGAGGAGGAAGAGGAGGAGAAGGAGGAGAAAAAAGAAAAAGGAGGAGAAAAGAAAGAAGAGGAGGAGGAGGAGGAAGAGGAGGAGGAGGAGGAGGGGGAGGAGGAGGAAGAAGAAGAAGAAGAGGAAGAAGAAGAAGAAGAAGAAGAAGAAGAAGAAGAAGAAGAAGAAGAAGAAGAAGAAGAAGAAGAAGAAGAAGAAGAAGAAGAAGAAAAGAAGAAAACTGGCGCCTTCACTCAATCCAATGTTTGTCAATGAGGTAGGTGTTGGATCAACTCAAAGCCTTGGATCTGGGCCTGAGCGGTAGCTGAGCTGATCAGCCCACCAGCTCTCCAAAATAGGCTCAGCTCTATTTTGATGGCGGGCTGTTACTCAGGGGAGGTGTAAAGCCTGTTCTCCTGAGTGCCACAGCAGGTGAAGTTCTGGGCCAGCTCTCACACACTCACACCCTCAGAGGCTGCCTACTGGCAACCCCTGCACCCAAGCTACGTGACTATTCCAGTGAAGTGCAGGGCCAGTCTTCCAAGTATTAGAGCTAGTGAGTGGCAGGGACCAGCTATCTGTCTTTCATGACCTGGGGATCAGCTCTCTCACTTTCCATAGGGGGTGAGGGGTAGGGAGCATCTTTTCCTTGCCCATGACACCAAATGGCAAACACGTGGCAGGGCCAGCTCTCCTATACTCATGTCCTCAGGGCTGACTCACTCACATACCCTGAAACAAGGGCCAACTCCATTGTGCTGCTTTATGAAATCTTAGTATTGTTCAATTTAAAAAACAAACAAACCCTTTGCCTTATAGGAAGGTTCTTGATTGTCTATTCCCCCTTTGATTGGTTATTTTTATTAACTATTATGCAGGATTCTCTTTTGCTTATTCCTTAGAAATGGTTTCTTCTCAAGGCACTGAACTGTGTCTCCTGGTTTCTTCTTACACAACCTCTGCACTAAGCAGAAAGGTAGTCACTGCTTTGGACAATTAGTTTACTACTGTTTAGGTGACAAACACCAGCTCCTGACAGCATCATTCAAACTTACGCATGTGGGATATAAAAGACAAGAAGTTGCATTAACCTCAGTGCTAACTTCTCAGTCCACCGATCACCACAAATTAACTTCCGTGAACACAAACGTGCACTATTTACTTTGCTCACTTCCAGGACATGATACTTGGGAAAGCAATTTGGGGGACAAGAAGTTTACCTTGGCTCACAATTGAAGGCTACAGTCCCTTGTATCAGGATTCACTGTGGCAGGGCCTGAGGAGGCAGCTGGTCACATTGCATCCACAGTCAAGAAGCAGAGCAAGGTGACCGCTGGTGCTCAATTTACTTCTCCCTTCCATTCCAGGACCCGCAGGCCATAGAATGATGCTGTCCATATTTAGTTTAGAAGTGTGTTCTTCTACTTAAATTCTACAAACTTCCACACAGATATGCCCAGAGATATATTTTCATAGTGATCCTAAATCCCATCAAGTTGACAACTTTTTAACCTTCACACTTAGTGACTAGTCGCGTTACTGTCTTCAAAGTTACTTAGTGAATGGTTGTTATACACCTATGATTCAGTTCATGTAATGAAACCCATGTGGAAGTTTACAAAAACCAGTGAGGGAAAATTAATCACCCATAATTGAAGGGCAGCAAAGAAATTAAAAGTATTGGAGACAAATGTGATATGCTTACAGACTGAAAAAAAGATAAGAGAAACTATGATCCTTATCTTCTTGAAGCTACAGAACAAAGGATAAGTCAGACAAGATAAAGTGATATTAGCATGACTTACTGAAGTAGTAGTTATACATGAAAACCAGCTGGACTAGAATTGAAGTCTTTATTCCTATTTGGGATGGAAGACTACAATACAATCAATGTTACTACTGTCAGATACTGAGCTTACATACTGAACTAAAACAGTAAAAGAGACAGAAGGCAGGGCATTTCAGTACCAGGCAAGGTCAAGTTCAGTGTTGCAGAAGTTGACATGATTCTAAGAATTAAAATGGAACATTAGTGAGATTACAGAAGAAACATCTGACCCAAAGAATATCAGCGCTCACTATCCATAAGAATAGGGATGCAGATAAAGAAGCTTCATAAAGGCAACAGTGCAAAGGAGCAAAATGGCGTTCCAAAAGGAACGACTCTCCAAATGAAAGGAGAGCACGGATGTGTGCTACAGCCTTGAAAGTGAGTGCAACAAAGTGATAGAAACTTGACCTTGATGTTAAGTTGAACGATGAGAAAATAGGGCAAAGCATATTCAACCTAATTTTGATGTATTTATTTTTTGAAAATAAAGCACTTTAATTTACTATATTTTAAATTTCAGTGTGCCCTTATTCACCCTTGCCACAGCAAAATGAACTCTGGAACTCTACTTTTTGAGATGGGGACTTTCGAAAACAACTCAGTCCTACCGTCCAAACCCTTTCAGCTGCACTAGCTCAGGCTGCTGCCCCCTGCTCATCCATTGCTACCACTCTGTGTCTATGATCTATTTCTTTTACAATCACATGGGCAGTCAGTGAAAATTTTCCACAGACTCGGAAGGAAACAAAGTGCTGGCAGACAAGCTGCAGCCTTCTTCAGATTATCCTTGGTGACCATCCACTCCGGCTGTTTTAGTTATGCTCGCTACAAGATCTGTCCCCAGAAATGAACCTTCATTGCAGGCTTCTTTCTAGAAGATTTCTTCTGAGCCTTAGTGAGCACATCATAATCTAAGAGTCTGAAGGAGAATCATTCACTCCCGAAAGTCCCAACCTCAGCCAAGCCTACGTTCTTTTATTCACCATCTCAATGAACTTCCCCGGTGTGTACCATTATTATTCAAACATAATTCTGGGAAATAGCTCCAATCTTAATTTCTCTTAGCTAAGAGCAAATTTTCATATACTCTGACTAATTATACTCTGGTGTCCCTTCAACCACCCTATTTTTCTCTGACACATTTTTCTTACTCCAATTCAGTCCTTAGGTTTGTCTCTGGCCTTCATCAGTAGGAAATCCTTTAGCTCATGCATAGCTATTGGGTTTTGTTTTAATTTCTATTAAGTTATAGTATTTGATAATATTCTCTCCCTGCTATGACTAAAACAATCCAAGAAGGAAAAATTATTTTATCCCATTTTCAGCACTTTATTCCGTGGTTAGAGAGGCCCATTGATAGCCCTGTGGCAGAAAAGAACCATAATGTCAGAAGGGCGTAGCGGCTTACCTTGAGAAAGCCAGGACAATAAAAGACAGAGAGAAAATGGTCAGGAACAAGCTATTTCCTTCAAGGCCTGGCCCCTGGTGATTAACTTCCTACTAGTAGACCCCAACTCCTAGTTCCTAGAACATTCCAATAATGTCATCAAATTATGACATGCCAGTGACTTAATCCATTCATGAAGTCAACACCTTCATGATTCAGTCTGCCCTCAGTAGTACCATGAGCTTAGACACTAGATACGCGAGCCTGGACATTTGCAATTAAATTCATAACAAAATTATAATAATCTACCATTTCTAAAGTTAGTAATAATAAATATATTTAGACTCAGTTATTACTATACCTGCCTCTGGGATTCTTTTTCATCTTGCAAAATTTCATGTCTGTATCTTTCAACTGTAATTTCTTATTCCACTTTCTCTATGTATTTTTCTTTTTTTAAAAATATTTATTTATTATATATAAGTACATTGTAACTGTACTTATAGAAGAGGGCATTGGATGCCATTACAGATGGTTATGAGCCACCATGTGGTTGCTGGGATTTGAACTCAGGACCTCTGGGAAGAGCAGTCAGTGCTCTTAACCACTGAGCCATCTCTCCAGCTCCCCTATGTAATTTATCTTGTATGTGTATGTGTGTATGCATGTGTGTGTGTGTATGCACATGAAACAAGTGTGTACCTGCTTGCATGTATGAGTGTAGGCACAAATAGAGGTCAGAGGGAAACCTTGCTGATGGTGTCATCCTCTACATTGAGTCAGGACATTGGCTTTCTGCACTATGCTTAGCTATGTGGGCTGAAGCTTCTGTAGATTCTCCTCTCTCCATACCCTATCTTGCTGTAGGGACTTAGTGTCTACAGATGCCCAGGACTGCACTGGCTAGGCAAGACTTTTAGGGATCTAAACTCAGGATCTCGTGTTTGCACAGCAAATGATTAACCTACTGAGCCCATTTTCTACTTCAACTTCTCCACAAGTGTGACTGCTCTAGGAACCCCAAATAAGTAGAACAACCCCTATTTGCTTTGTTGTAATTGTCTTCCTTCTCTTTGAATAATGTGCTTAAGATATATCTATGTTGAAGCATCTGTGCAATTTCCTTGTCTTTTAAAGAAGAATAACATTCTACTGCAGGTACATATTGTATTTTGTTTATGTGTTCATCTAATCTGTCATAGGTACTCTCCAAATTACAGCAACTATGCATAATGCTGCTACAAACATGGGTGTTATAAATATCTCTTCAATGTCCTGTTTTCAGTGGTGTGTGTATATGTGTGCAGTCCGTTGAGAAGTCGCTGTACTATTTTCTGCAATGGCTGCATCATTTTCCCTTTTGGCAGCAGAATAGTAAATGAGTTATTTCTCTACGTTCTCACCAATGCATGCCAGTTCCTGCTTTTTATTTAATTTCATTTTGTAATGTGTACACCCTAACAGTTGGGTCACGTTAGGCTTATATTTTTAACTTCTGTACTAGTTATTTTTCTGTTGCTGTGATAAAATGTCATTACCAAGGCAACTTACAAAAGAATACTTTTATTTGGGTTTATGTTTGCTGAGAGGTAAAACTCCATCCTAGGGGAAGTGGCGGGTAGGATGGTTTGTGTGGAAGCTGGAGCAACTACCTAAAAGCTCACATCTTTTTTATTTATTTTGTTTGTTTGTTTCCAGAGGCTTTTATTTTTTATTGTATATTTTTATTTACATTTCAAATGTTATTCCCTTCCCTGGTTTCCTGGCCAGAAGACTCCTATCCTATTCCTCCCTTCCCCTTCTTTTATGAGGGTGTTCCCCCTCACCAACCATCCCCCTTCCCTCCCTGACATTCCCCTACACTGGGGGGTCTAGCCTTGGCAGGACCAAGGACCTCTCCTCCCATTAGTGCACAACAAGGCCATCCTCTGCTACATATGCAGGTGGAGCCATGGGTCTGTCCATGTGTACTCTTTGGGTAGTGGCTTAGTTTCTGGAAGCTCTGGTTGGTTTGTATTGTTGTTATTATAGGTTGCAAGCCCCTTCAGCTCCATCAAAATTTTATGTAACTCCTCCATTGGGGACCCCATTCTCAGTTCAATGGTTTGCTGCTAGCATTCGCCTCTGTATTTGTCATGCTCTGGATGAACCTCTCAGAGACAGCTATATCAGGCTCCTGTCAGCATGCGCTTCTTGACTTCATTAATATTGTCTAGGTTTCGTGACTGTATATATATGGTCTGGATCCCCAGGTGGGGCAGTCTCTGAATGGTCATTCCTTCAGTCTCTGCTCCAAACTTTGTCTTCATATCTCCTCCTATAAATATTTTATTCCCCCTTTAAAGAAGGACTGAAGAAGCATCGGCACTTTGCTCGTCTTTCTTCCTGAGCTTCATGTAGCCTTGGGAAATTCAAACTTTTGGGCTAATATCCACTTATTAATGAGTGCATACCATATACTTTTTGTGACTTGATTACCTCATCCAGGATGACATTTTCTAGTTCCATCCATTTGCCTATGAATTTAATGAAGTCATTGTTTTGATAGCTGAGTAATATTCCATTGTGTATATAGACCACATTTTCTGTATCCATTCCTCTGTTGAAGGGCATCTGGGTTCTTTCCAGCTTCTGGCTATTATAAATAAGGCTGCTATGATCATAGTAGAGCATGTGTCCTTGTTATATGTTGGGGCATCTTTTGGGTATATGCCCAGTAGTGGTATAGCTGGGTCCTCAGGTAGTAGAATGTCCAATTTTCTGAGGAACCTCCAGACTGATGTCCAGAGTGATTGTACCAGCTTGCAATCCCACCAACAATTGAGGAGTGTTCCTTTGTCTTCACATCCTTACCAGCATGTGCTGTCACCTAAATTTTTTATCCTAGCCATTCTGACTGATGTGAGGTGAAATCTCAAGGTTGTTTTGATTTGCATTTCCCTGATGACTAAGGTTGTTGAACATTTCTTTAGGCATTCCTCAGCTGAGAATTCTTTGTTTAGCTCTGTATCCCATTTTTTAAATAGGGTTGTCTCCCTGCAGTCTAACTTCTTGAGTTCTTTGTATATATTGCATATTAGCCCTCTATCGGATGGAGGATTGGTAAAGATCTTTTCCCAATCTGTTGGTTGCTGTTTTGTCCTAATGACAGTGTCCTTTGCCTTACAAAAGCTTTGCAATTTTATGAGGTCCCATTTGTCAATTCTTGATCTTAGAGCATAAGCCATTGGTGTTCTGTTCAGGAAATTTTCCCCAGTGCCCATGTGTTTGAGGCTCTTCTCCACTTTTTCTTCTATTAGTTTGAGTGGATCTGGTTTTATGTGGAGATTCCTGATGCACTTGGACTTAAGCTTTATACAGGGTGATAGGAATGGATTGATTTGCATTCTTCTACATCCTGACCACCAGTTGAACCAGCACCATTTGTTGAAATTCTATCTTTTTTCCACTGGATGGTTTTAGTTCCTTTACCAAAGATCAAATGACCATTAGTGTCTGGGCTCATTTCTGGATCTTCAATTCTATTCCACTGATTTACTTGCCTGTCTCTGTCCCAATACCGTATAGTTTTTATGACTATTGCTCTGTAATACAGCTTGAGGTCAGGGCTGGTGATTCCCCCAGAAGTTCTTTTATTGTTGAGGATAGTTTTTGCTATCCTGAGTTTTTTGTTATTCCAGATGAACTTGCAAATTGTTCTTTCTAACTCTATGAAGAATTGAGTAGGAGTTTTGGTATGGATTGCATTGAATCTGTAGATTGCCTTTGTCAAAATGGCCATTTTTACTATATTAATCCTACCAATCCATGAGCATGGGAGATTTTTCCATCTTCTGAGATCTTCCTCAATTTCTTTCTTCAGAGACTTGAAGTTCTTGTCATACAGATCTTTCATATGCTTGGTTAGAGTCACACCAAGGTATTTTATGTTATTTGTGAAGGGTGTCATTTCCCTAATTTCTTTCTCAGTCTGTTTATCCTTTGAGTAGAGGAAGGCTACTGATTTCCTTGAGTTAATTTTATACCCAGCCACTTTGCTGAAGTTGTTTATCAGGCTTAGTAGTTCTCTGGTCAAACTTCGAGGTCACTTAAGTATACTATCACATCATCTGCAAATAGTGATGCTTTGACTTCTTCCTTTCCAAGACCTCCTTTTGTTGTCTGATTGCTCTGGCTAGAACTTCAAGAACTATATTGAATAAGTAGGGAGAGAGTGAGCAGCCTTGTCTAGTTCCTGATTTTAGTGAGATTGCTTCAAGTTTCTCTCCATTTACTTTAATGTTGGCTACTGGTTTCCTGATTATTACTTTTACTATGTTTAGGTATGGGCCTTGAATTCCTGGTCTTTCCAAGGCTTTTTAACATGAGGGGGTGTTGAATTTTATCAAATGCTTTACCAGCATCTAATGAGATGATCATGACTTTTTTGGTTCCTTTGAGTTTGTTTATATAGTGAGTTATGTTGATGGATTTCTATATATTGAATCATCCGTACATCCCTGGATGAAACCTACTTGATCATGATGGATATTAGTTTTGATGTGTTCTTGGATTCGATTTGTAAGGTTTCATTGAGTATTTTTGTGTCGATATTCATAAGGGAAACTGGTCTGATGTTCTCTTTCTTTGTTGGGTCTCTGTGTGGATCTTGAACCACAAGCTGGAAGCAGGGAAAATAAACTAGTCAGTGGAAGGCAAGAACTTTTTACTCTCAAAACCAAATTCCAGTAACAAAAGTCCTCCAGCAAGGAAGAATCCCTACAACAAATCCTAAATAGCACAAACAACTAGGAACATTTTCTATTTAAACCACCACATTTTATAAATGTGTATGCATGCATGCGTGTGTGTGTGTGTGTGTGTGTGTGTGTTCATGTCTATGTAGGTGTACTTGTGTGATTTGTTATAAATTCATGTGTGCCCATATGTAAGTGGAAGCTTGAGCCATCCTCCTGATGTTGAGACAATGCTTCTCACCAGGAAATGGGAAAAATGTGATCTACCGGAGAGATCAAATATATGCTAGAACTAACTGGTTAATAACGAAGAAAAATTTTATTTGAATAGATTGGGTAGAGTAGTTTCATAGCCCTAAACAGCTGTCAGAGAGATTAATGCAGTGAATGTATATATGTGCATGGTTAATACTGCATGGGTTACTCAGAGCAGTTTACAAATAAGGTAGGAAAAATAAGCAAGGCTGAAAATCAAGAATATCTCTTTGCAGATTCCCTCACATGGCTTACCTCCAGCATGTCCTCAAAGTACAGTGTCTTCACCTTTCATATTCCATAGTAATGGGCGCCTTTATCATACATCTCCTCCTGCCTAACTTACATGTGGTGCTTCAGCACTGAAATACAACACTGAAATTGAGACCTGAATTAACATCTTCTTTAGTAGTGGAGAAGTCAAACTTGCAAGTGCCATTTGAAGCAGGATTGTAGAGTTTTTAAGCTTTTAAGTTTTTAAGATGTGTTAGGTGCTTTTCCAACTGTAAATTAATGAAGTGTAATAGAAGTGGAAATCCAGTACACACTGGGCACAGCTATGAGTGGAAATCATGATCTGCATAGCCCCTTTGAGGGGATTCCAGTTCATATAATATTTTCACAGGTGACTTTAAAATTATTGAAATCAATTATACTTGTAATTAAATTGCCTTGTAGTATAGATGTTAGAAAATACCTCTTATATATGTGACTCATCTTCTATTCTGTTGGATAGCATTGACCCAGACTATATGCTCCATAAGGGTAGAATAGGGATCCAACTTACTCATTTTTGAAAAAAGAAAGTAGCATTCAGTAGATTTCATCCATTGACCTGTGCATAATTTAGGATTACATCTAGCATCTATATTAGTCATTCTTCCTTTCTTCCTTCCTCTCTCTTTCTCTCTGCCCCCAGACTTTGTAGATCAAGACGGCCTATACTTCATTAGATAGTCCAACATGTCTTCAAACTCCTGAAAATGGTCCTGTATTACCATGTGAATTTTGGATTACAGACATGACCTTCCAAGCCTGGGACAAACACTTTCTCTTTAACTCCTTAAATCAATATTTAGATTAAGTATTATTGTCTACTGCATGTATCTATTACCACAGAGTGATTAATTTAATATCTTGAAATCACAGAACTGACCTTGGGGTGTGGGATTGTAGGAGGGAATACAGTGCTTTATTTTCCCTAAAGAAATATTAATTCCTCTAGGGTCCAATGGGCCCCTCTTGTCATCAAGTCTTATGGGAGTAGTCCCACAATAACTAACAATAACTAGCCTATTCCTCTTTCCTTGCTCTCTCCTGTAGCTGGTATGTTCTTCTAGCTTGTTCTAAGAGAGCAGTCTGCTGGGAGGTTCTTCAGGGAAAGGAGTGGATACTGAGACAAGCCTCAAATGTTTCCTTCTGCTTCTGCGTCTGCATTCCTTGACTCTGGAACTGGCATAGTTCTGCTTCAGTGCCCTCAGAGAATTATACCTGAACTGTGAGAACATGGCTAGAAATATTTAGGTTACTGAATGAAAAGTCTGGCCATTTATTCTGAACCTATTTGTTACGTGAGGCATATCAATTTGAGCCAGTTGAGTTTCCTATTACTTGTTGCTAAATGCATGCCTTTCTGACAGTGGTTTAAGTGAGAGGAATCAAGCGTGCACTTTGCGTTCTTACTTAAGCGGTAAGAGAAATAATGGAGAGGGCCCTGAGATGGAGCAGGCTGAGAAGAAAATTCGTTAAGCTAAGAGATGTTGTTGTCAGGCTTAACGGGTATCAGTATATCCAGGAAACAAGACCAATCAATATTTTCTGTTCAAAATTTGAGAGAAAACTCTGGCTTAGAGGCACATATTTGAGCTCACTGACAAATTAATACAATATTTCTGGAGAGATAGAGATGTAATAAGAGGAGAAAATATTGCATTTAAGCCATGCAACTACAAACTTGTTTCAACTACAAATAAGACAACATTGCTCTTGGCTTCCCTGTAAAATGCCTTAGAGTTGGTAAATTATCTGAATGCCTGGCTTGAGTATCTGGTATGACGTCATTCAAATGTAGGCCAAAGTCACATAATAAAGAAAACCAGTGTCTGTATTCCAGTTTGGTTCCCATAAAAGACCATAAAATAAAGATTCAAATGGTCAATTGGGAAGTTATCTGAGGAAGTATATATAGGGGTGGAGAAATGTCACAGGAAAATAAAGTTAATCAAAGATGTACTGTTATGGGCTACTGAAGGTAACTCCTTGTCGGTATTTCCACAATTTAATTGATGTTCTCTGATAGAAAGGAAGTAGAAATGTCACGACCTCACACTCCAGAAAAGCAGAAGGAAGAAGCTTCAGCCTCCTTAAGACCACTCTCCATAGATTTCTCAGCATCTCTCAGGAGCTTTTTGTACTCCTGGAGAGAGTGTGGTGCTCTGCAGCGAGGTGCACGTGCAGGCAGTGGATATGCTTTCCGACGTATCTTAAATCGACAAGGTCTAAGGAGTTATGGGGTAGACACATCCATAGTGTGTATGGGGCTGTGTCAACAAGGCTGGGAAGGCCGGAGGATAAAAGTTAGGACATTCATAAAGAAATGAGCAAAGTGAAGGCAGAGAAGCACAGAATCCGAGGGCAGGCATTTTTAAACAAGACATTTCATGGTGGCTTTGAGCATTCCAGAAGTCTTGAGCCCTAGAAGGATGGAGTAGTCAAATGCGTTGACTCACACTGAACATGAGACACACTAAACTGGTATACTTTGTGACTTCCTGGCATTTGAAGAGCAACTCCTTCTTTTCCTATTAACTCTGAAATCCAAGCAACTAAAACTGTACCCCCAACCCCCTCTTAAGAAATAGTAGTCCTTGAGCCTGGAAATGAGAATGAGACAAAGGACCAGCATCTCTGTCCTCTGCTGATATACCTGGAATGTCTAATGTTCTAATGGAAGAAAGAGTTTCAGTCAAAATCCTCCTGAGAGCTTGAAGTTTTGTAAAAAGTACTCATAGTTTGCAAATCTTTCTCAATGGGTAGCTTACTGAAGGTCCAATCCCAATTGTGCCTGGCTTTCCTATGTCAGAAAATACTGTTGCACTCCCGAGGACTAACACTGTGGAGTGAAATACAGGAAGACGAAGGTAAGGGATACCTGTCCTGAGGGGTGAAAATGTCTGGTGTGTTCTTTTCGTTCTTGGTTTGTTAATGACATTTACTTCTGATAACCATGGTTCCATATTTGTTCCTTACAGTGCTAGATGTTCTCTGTGTAGGAATCAGAGGCTGAATTATGTTATTGGATGGATCACACACCCTAATGTGTTAGAATCCATCACATTCTTAAGAGCCAGCATCTAAGACTCTACAAATGTCAATTATTTCTGCTGACCTCTCAGAGGTTTCCTACAGATGAAAATGACCCTACATGTGACAGAAATGTTGGATGAGCCACAAATACTCCATTCTTAGGAGAACCCATTATGTTAAATCTGTCTGTAAAACATGAAGAACGTTAACTGGATGCCATGAAATAATTTCTCTAATTCCTGTTATAGCTCAACTGGTGGGAAACATGTCTGAGGTGCCACTCACTTTGGATTAGCAATGGCACTCCTTGCTCTGTCCAAAGTTTAGTGTATGCAGGATGGATGAGAAGTTCATTCCTAAGGAAAACCCAGGCTCTTAGAGAACAATGCCCTGGGTTGAACACACAACCTCCATTTAAAAGTAAATACAACAGAAAATAAGTGCATTCTCTCTGAATAACTTTTCCCAAACAGTGATGAGAACATAGCAAAATCATGTACAAGTTAAGTAACTGTGATAAACAGCTTCTTAAAAGTCGTGAGCCTAGTAAGAACACTAGAATATGCATTGTTTTGGCAGAAATAGCTGTAATTGAAAACAGGGTTGGGCCATATCTACCATAAATCTCCAAGTGTGTGACTTAAAGTCAAAGAATCAAAAAACAAAATAAGACAACTGTGAATTTAAAAATAACACCAGTGGGTCCTCAGTGAGAGGGGTCACCAGGTGGACAGAACTATTGCAAATGATTGGTGTCCGGACTTGGATCTGCAAACTGTCCTCTGACCTACACAACTGCACACAGCAGACGCACCACCATTCTTCTACATTACACACTTACTCGACAACAAAATGATAATTTAAAGAGAATACCACCAACGAGACAAAGAAGAGCTGCACTGAGGCTAACAGCCTGCTGACTCTGTGTTAGCACCGTCAAAGGTGTCCTCGAGGAAGCAAGAGTTTGTTTTGAAAGTATTTTGCAAGATAGCCCAGCAGTTTATCTTTTGTTTCCCAGAAACAAGAGATTCCATCAAAGCAAACCTATACAGGGGTTGGAGCTGTAAGTCATTGACTGGGTACCTGCCTAGAATGAGTGTTTCCCAGCAGTACATCAAGCTAGGCTTAGAGGTGTACTCCATAAGCTTTGCACTCAAAGTCATCCTTGGCTACATAGGGATAACATAGCCAACAGATGCTTCTGAAACTCTGTCTCAAAGCAAAGCGATCAATCAAACAAGGGCAAAAACAAATTCCCAAATAGTCACATCTTTAGTTACTTTCTTGATGGGAATGAAAAATTAAAATGTTTAAACAAGAAAAAAACAATAAGTATGGATGATGACAGACACTTTACAATTCATTAACAATACAACCCTTAGCTCAGAGCCCTTGAAGGGAGATAGGGATAAGAGGGCTCATCTCCACAGTGCCTCTCCTCTGCCTCTAATACCCAGACACAGTTTAGTTTCAGGATATTCCCTACAGCCCACCCACCACAGTCCGTCAGAGAGCAGCTCTGTCCCTGTCTACTCTTCTGTGTTCTATGTCTTCCTGTACTCCTCCCTAGGTAACATGTCTGCATTTCAGTAGGAGACTTCTAGAAACCACACATTTTAGTGAAGGAATCATCCAGAAGGTGTGTGATGATGGGAACATACCAGACCACAGCAAAGTATCTTGAAGAACGCTGTTTTTGTTTTTGTTTTTTTAAATTTTCCAAATATTCCATCCAGATTTGCATTAGTATTCTTAGACTATGGTTCCCAAGGCATGTGTTGCAAACTTCTATTCTTCTAACTGTTATATAGAAAGATTAATTTGCTTGATCTTTAATATGGAAAATAGTTTTCACAATACTGTCCTTTGGATGGTCAAGTTGGCTTTATCAGAGAAAACGAACGAACAAACAAACAAACAAACAAAAACCCAAAAGAACAAAAACCCCAGGGAATTATGTAGTAATGATCAGAGCCAGGAACTTTTACATTTCTAAATTATCAGGATAGCCTTCTGACATTTCATAAATGCTGGCAGAGGACATGAGACTCTTGTGTCAGAGAGAAAGAGCTTTATTATATATAGTACAACAGCCTTCACATACATCATGTCACCCTTGTCTACAAAGACCCACAAGGATATTCAGAGGACAACAAAGGGACACTGTACCAGAAGTTAAGAAACTCACTTTTGAATTTTGAACTGCATCTGCTTTCTGGCAAACCTGCTCCTGTCTCGGAAGGTCATGACTCACCACGACCTGTTGCAACATTGCTCATAGAAAATAAACCATAAGGAAAAGCTGTAGAGTCACTGAGTGTTATGATCTTGACATACCATCCAGAAGCACATAGGATGCTCACAGATGTCTTCAAGGAGAAGAAAAATCACAATTTCCTTTAATCCTTGAATTCCTATTCTACTTGAGCAGATGATAACATCCCGTGGAGCATATCTTGGGAACAGTTGACTGCTATTTTTCGACACTGTTTGACTCCACACTGTGTAGATGGGTTAGTCTTTCACTGTAGGTTCCATGGTGGGACTAAGAAAGAAAGTAGGGATACAATGGGGAATATTTCCACATGAGACCCCCCAGGAAGCAGACAGAGGTCCCCCCCCAGGATTTATTACTTTCTTCCAGTCAGTTTGTCCTTGGACCAAGTCTTTTATTCAGATCACTATCAATCACGGGGCACTCTTTTTATGCGTGGTGGTGCACATGTATGTGCAAAGACAGAAGACAACGTTGGGTGTCATTCTTCCCTTTATGTCTCTTGTTTTTATTTATTTATTTTATGTTTCCTAAACAGGATCTCTCACTGGTTTGAAACCTTCCAAGAACACTAGACCATTGCCCCTGCCTTCCTAGTCTGGGATGACAAGTGGGCACAGCCACTTACAGCTTCCTTGTATGAGTTCAGGATTATACTCTGGCCACTGTGCCTACCAAACAAGCACTTTATCAAATGAGATCTCTCTCCAACCCTGTGGGAGATTCTTTTAGAAATTGTTTTTCTATTTCCCACCTTAATTTCTTGCCCCCATACCTGCAGTCTTGCTGTCATCTCAGTGTGGTCAGCAGCTGGCTGGAGTCTTCCCTTTACTCTCTGGCTGAACTCCACTTCAGATGTGGGTGTCATAGGACTCCCACTGTCTTGCTTGTTTCCAAAATGTCTACATTGTGAATGTTTGCAGCCCTGACATCACCTACTTCCTGACCTCTGTTAGAGTAGCTTCCTAAGCTACTGCTTTAGCCTCCTTTTCTCCACCAAATTCCCATGGCTTCTTTTCCATTGGGAAACTGCGCCATTGTGCAAGGATAACATTCCATGAACTGGCCTTTGCAATCTTGTGCTTACCCTTCCTACCAAATACTACCTTTGCTGCCTTCCCTGTAGACTTTTATAGAGTGGGACACTTATCCTTTAACACTGAAGGCATTTTGAATGTTTCCACCACAGATAACTCATAATTATATGATATATTAGAGATGTAAGTATTATACAATAAATATAAGTATCAAAACATCATGTGATATTCAGTAGTGTCTACAAATGTAATCTTCTTGTGTATTAGCTAAAAAGAATACAATTTAGATATAAAACATATCGCTTCCACTTCACCTGATATATGCTAGTTCTTAATTTTTTCCTGCAAAGTGTTTTACACATCTGTATCGATAATGCGCTTAATAACAGTTGCAGTAAGATACTCCTGGGAGGAGTTTGATGTTTCCTTCCTCATCTTACACCTCTGAAAATGAAAGTTGAGCCAAACTTATATGATCAATCGTTAGTCACGAGTGAACACTGCATATTCTGGATCTGCGTCTTGTTTCCTTTGGTGTTGACAATGCAGGCTTCCAGCTTCACAGCCTAAGACTCCCATCTGCAGTCCTTTAACCTGATTCTCCTTTGTCATCCCTGCATTAGGACACTAGGCTCTGTCTTCCTGCACACCTGGTTTGGCTTGGGAGGGCTCACACTTCCACCCAAGTGAGAGAGCGAGATGTACCGAGAGGCAACCACGCTATACTTAGCAAAATGACTAGGGAATCCAAGTCTTTCTGAGTATCTCACCAAATACTGAAAGACCAAAGAGCTAGCATCTGGCCAAGGGATGAAGTTTTTCAACAGGACTTACTGCTCTGGCCTCAAATCAATTAATCTCTTGGTTTTCAGGAAATTCTATTTTTGGAAGCAAAAGAAATGCATAAGGGCTCAGGAATTTATGCTTTTGTATTTTCATGGGAGAACTATTTTTAGTTCTGATTTCTCTAAGCCTTCCTGCTCTCACACTCCCCCAAAGACAGATGAGTTCTAGAATTAGGGAATTAGTTAAGAAGAGAGAACACTTTCCAGGAGTATGTGAATTCTCTGAAGCTATTAGTTAGAATGATTTAGTGCTATTCCTGAAAAAATATAAAATAAAATAAACAATAGAAGTAGTCTATGATGTCAGTAGGCTGGAGGTAGAGTAAGTTTCACAGAGCTACTCTGTGCACTGGAGGGATAGTGCCCTGTTTTGATGAGCATGCATTCTAACAGAGGGGCTCAGTAGCAGTCAACAGAACGATGTTACACAACCCTAAGAACCGAGGAGGAAAATATAAGCAGGGAGCGTGGTAGGAAGTGGCACAGAGATCAGTGTGAGATGGTCAGAAAAAAGTCTACTGAGAACATGATAATGGCATAGAGAATTTGAAGCAGGTCAGGGTGGGGTCACTCAGATGGCTGGGGGAGGTGCTTTCTAAGGAGACTTAGCAAGACAAAGGCCTTTGGGCAGGACCGTGCCTGGCAAGTTCTTGCTGAAGCTAGAGGAAGCAATTAGAGGAATGAGCAGTGAGGTTACAGTGGGAGATGTGGGAAATGGCAGGCAGAATGTCAGAAACCTTAAGGTGATACAAGGTCACTGTAAAGAGATTGCAGCCCGACATGTTGGCCCACATCTGTAAGCTCAGCTTTTCAGAATCAGAGGAAGTTTGGGACCAATCTCGTCAGTGCCAGGCTAGCTTGAGCTGCAGATTAAGTTCCTGTCTTGAAAAGCAAAAACAAACAGACATAAGAAAAAGAATATTGCATGCCACTGAGAAGCCTGGGTGGGTAAAGGCATTTGCTCACGAGCCAAATAACTTAAGTTTGATCTCTAGAACCTGCAGGGTGGATGGAGAAAACAGATCCTCCCACAATGTCCCTGACCTGCTCAGAGTCCTCTGACGAATACACAAGCATAAGCACACACACAAATCAGTAGATGTGCTGGCTAGTCTTCTGTAGGCTGAGGTATTGGAACGGACAGAACCTCCAATAGGAAAATGCCTCCATAAGAGCCAGCTGTAAAGCATTTCCTTAATTACTGAAGGACAGGGGAGGGCCCAGCCCATGGTAAGTGGTGCTATCCCTAGGCTGGTGGTCCTGGGTTCTATAAGAAATCAGGCTGAGCAAGCCATGAGGAGCAAGCCAGTAAGCAGCACCCTTCCCTGGCCTCTGCATCAGCTCCTGCCTCCAGGTTCCTGCCCTGTTTGAGTAGGAATACTGTAGCTTCAACAGGGAAGTATAAGTCCAATAAACTGTCCTCCCCAACTTGTTGTTGGCCAATGTTGTTTTATTTTGGTGATAGAAACCCTAAGACGGTAAATAAATAAAATTGTGAAAAAATGTACAAGGACATTTTCTATAGCTATAGAGTTTATAATATATCAGATGAAAAAAATAACAAGTAATCATCTGGAATAATTTTAAAAGGAAAATACAGGGTCCTTTGAAATCACAGATTGGGGTTCCAATACACTCTAGGGGTCCTGCAGAGAGGAACAATGTTCGTGTTGACATGGAATCATATCATGAGTTGGGTAAATGGAGACTAGGTACTGTCTGTGTGGGACAGCAGTGAGCTGCAGCTCTTGCTAAACCAGTGTGACCCGGGAGCCCTGCTATGAACACTAGGGGTTGAAAAACAGGCTCATGTCTAAGGCAGAAAATAAGAGGACTAGTGTGGCAATTTGAAGCTTAGGAAACAGAGGGCAGCCAATTGCTAAAGGTGTTGTAGGTCACATGAGAATTCGAATCTACTGAGAGCACTAGAGAGCCAGGGATGACCAACAGGGAGATTAATGATCAGATCTATATTTTTGACTCTTGATGAAGAGTGGGGAGCCCTTGGAGAGAAGCGTGATGCTTAAGTGGAGCCGTTATCACCATCTGGTAGTGGGCTAGCCGGCAGGCAGCAGCTCTGGTAACTATGGTAATGGGGAGATATGGGCACACCTGAGATATTTAGGTTGACTGGATGTGGCATCATGGTGGGAGAGGTTAAAAGACCAAGGATTTCATTCAGGTTTCTGCCTCACTCCACTTGACCCATGGCCATGCCATCGACACTGAACACAGCAGGAATAACAAGGTCAGAGATGTCTTGGGACTCTTGGAGTCAGCCTGGCATTGATTTAACCCCAAGAGGTGTTTTCTGCATTTTCTTTTTCTGTACTATCCACCAAACGAAACAAAAAAACAGATATAATCCAATCATATGTCATTCCTTGGGTGAACTGGTTTAATCTTCGAATTTTAACCGAGGAATGCTATTCCTAGGTAACAGTCCCCACAGATCTGTGTTCCTGTTTGGAGTTCGGCGGTTGCCTTTTCTAAAACTGAGCGCGTGGCGCCATCTTCGGGACAGTTTGGCGAAGCTTCCTAAGCCAAGCTGAATGTGAGATCACAGCGAAGGACTTCCCAGCAACTCTGACTCCATCTTGTTCGGTAATTGAGCTGAGAGCAGTGTTTCTCCAAGTCCAGTTGTGCAAACAGAGCTCTTGTCTCCACAAAAAACTGAATCTTAACGCAAGAAACAGTGTGGAAAGTGGAAGCGGATTCCCCTTCAAAACCATTCTAGTGTGTGTCTACAATCTGAAAAACGGACTTCCTTGTGGAAAAAACTGCAAGGGGAAATTAAGGCAGCGTGGCTTCCGGCTTTCTGCTTCCGTGCTCAGCCTCTATGCAGCTCCTGGCTTCGTTTGCAGGAATTTTGCTCTGGTTTAAATAGTAACCAGGGAGAATCTAACACATGCAATAGAATGATTTTCAAGTGCTGGAATAGAAACCGTAGTAAAAAGTCATCTGTCCGATTTTACACTTGACATTTTGGTTCAGAAGATGTCATCTCATAAAGGTACACAAACTCCCCCTTAAGAATGAAAGGCTGTAAATAAGAAATCACTATTACACCGAGAGCTAACCACACAAGGAAACTAACCTATTGGGAACTTAATCTTTTGGCTGTGGTCTCACACACTGCCAATGAAGCCAGAGAGGTAAGTTCTAACCCCCCGATTTTCTCTTTAGAATTTATTGTCTGGATGAAATCCTCCCCCTGCTTCTTAAGTGGAAGGCATTCCTTGTGGCACAGTCCTGAAATTAAGCCTCAATCAAAGACGACCTACTAACCTCAGCAGACGGCTGAGTGGAAGGCAGCAGACAGTCTGGAATGATTCCCCAGTGTAGAATCCAGAATGTGTGTCTAGATGTTTAGGAGGGGAAACCTTCAAGAGGCCGGAACTCCAAAAGACCTGAACAACTAGAGGAACTACGATTGCCTCATCACAATCTGTTCTGGATCAAGCCAAGTGATGCGAAGCCACGGTCCCTTCAGAGGAAGCAAACCACACATGCTTAGAACACTAAGAAGGGACAGAAACTAGCAACATATCTCACACTGTTCGGAGCAGCCATTTTTTAATGCTTCCCGTTTACTCTTGATGAGAGTCAGCTCATGTTGAATGGTGATCAGAGAATGCTGTCATATGGAGGTCACACTGGTCCATGCGTGACCTTTCCCAGCACACACTGGGCATTTTGGGCTGACCGTACCTGCGCCTGTTCTTTCTGCCTCCCTCCCGACAGCATGCTGTAGCCTGCAGGTTCACAGGACACTGACCTTGTGTCCATGACTCAGCAGCTCCCGATCTTTGGACCTTTTATTATAGCTAGTCTTAGTCTTAGGAGCAAAGACCTTTTCATAAAGTCTTTCTTCATTGGGCTTTTCTTAGAATGCTCATATTTTATGAAGATCATTGCACTAGTCTTAATGTTTTACACGCTTTAGTGAAAATTGTGTATTTTAAGTGATTAGATGCCATCACTATTTTGCTTAAAATCCCATTTTGTAGTTTGGTAAAATTTAGTTAGGTAATTTTTTTCTAGGAGAATTCTGCTCCCTGAAGGCAAAGCAACTATACATCTATTTCTCAAGTGAGTTCACAGATAGCAAGCGCAATCACAAGCAATATAGAAGTATTCCCTGTATATGAAAGTGAATATTCAGATCTGAGCAGAACCCCAAGCCAGGCATATCCGATCTTGTTTACAATGTTGATTTTGCTAAGCTAAGCAGATTGTGGCGTCTCAACAATTACTTGCCATGCATAGGTCCTGGGAGGCAAGATCTAATAGTGAGTTTGGTGATTTGAAGCACCGAGGTGAAAGACAGTGGACATTCACGCTGAATATTTAGACCAATGGCAAAGTTCCACATCTCTGTCAGAAAGAAAAAAATGCACTGACCTTCAGAATGCTTCTCTAAGATTTAGGGACAAGTGTTCCTTACATCCTAAGAAGCCAGAAGAATCTGGCAGTTAAAAGTCCCGTCTAATGAGCCTCTGTTTTTGAGTGAGTAAAATGCCTATTCTTAGTCCATACGTAGGAAAAGTATTCATGAAGAAGCAGACTTAGATATTAGAGTGCTGCCACTTCAAGCAAACACTGCATCCAAGAGGTAGTTATGGGGGAATTTAAACATCAGTTCCTAACATTTCTGTCCTGATTGGAGTAAGAATGACCTCCCAGAAGCTTCTATGGGTTGGCCTTGTTAGGGAAGCTATGCCCCTGTTAGAATAAGTGTGTCACTGGGGATGACTGAGGTTTCAAAAGCCCAAACTAGACAGAGTCAGCCAGCCAGTCAGCCAGCCAGTCAGCCAGCCAGTCAGTCAGTCAGTCAGTCAGCCTGTCTGTCTGTCTTTTCCTTTAATTTCTTTCTGTCTCTGTCTCTCTCAGTTCTTCTCTCCTTTCCTCTTCCTTTATCCCTACCCCTCTCTCTCACACACATACACAATTCTCATTCTGTCTCTGTTTTTTTCCTTCCTTCCTCCCTCCCTCTCTCCTCCCATCCCTCTTCCCTCATCCCTCCCTGCCCTCACCTTCCTCTCTGCTTGTGGACAGGGTACATTTCTCAGCTGCTTCTCCAGCACCTCTGTGTGCTGCCATGTTCTCTGCCGCAATGCTAATGGACTAAGTCTCTGGTCATGACGTCACCCTGGGTCATGGTGTCTCTTCACAGCAATAAAACAGTAACTAAGACAACTCCCTACAGATTTTTTTCCTGAAATTATTTTTTTAAAGAAAGCTTCAATAAGTTAACATCCCTTAAAGTATATGAGAATTAATTAAATCATATACCTTAAGTCACCTGAAACCAAATTTGACATTTCTCTCTGGCAATGTAACTCAGGAACATTCCCAGGGACAAATGGAAGAAGTCAAGACCTATTTGGAGCTTAATGTAAAATGTCTCCAGGCAGGCAGGCAGGCAGTCACTGTCTTGGCCTCTGACTCACAGGCCCAGGGCAGATCAAGAGTAGGAAGCTCACACTCTGCTTTTGTATTGGTTAGGAAGTAGACTCTGGGTGGGGATGTCTCATCTGAGTTACCTTTTTATCTCTGTTGTGTGAGCTTCACAGATTACTTAGAGGTTTTGTTTTGAGTTCCTCATTTTTAAAAGTAGGGACAAAAGAATTCCAGTTACGTGGTTACTGGGCACGACTAAAGAATAATACAGAAGGATCAGCTCCATGCCTGGCATTGATAAGCACTCAATGCCTTCTTGCCTTATGATGACATTTTCTGAAATGTCGTTTCAAATTACATGTGAAATTATTGCTATCAAATAGGTAACTTTGCAGGGCGGGTCCCTATTGACAAATCAAAGAATATTGCCACCACTGGATCAAAATCTGGTGGATAAGTTGCATTGAAATGACAAAATGATCACCAGTGTTCTACAGTACCTCCTTGAAGTCTGTAGAGTAGAACATTTCATTGCTAACTGAGCAAGGATTCCTTCAACAAGAACAGAAAACAAAATGCAGCTAAGAGCTCTAGGCTAATGCCATGTAATTACATACCGCCCATCACTTCAGGTCTATCTTGTGAAACACACACACACACACACACACACACACACACACACACACACACACACAGGTTATAGAAAAATTAATTTAAAATCTTTAAAAGGCTGCGATTCAGCTGGCAGAGCGCTTGCCTTGCCTGTGTGTGAGTCCTTAGATTAAATTTCCAATACCAGCTTTTTAGAAGAGTGAAAAGGTTTCTTTTCCTATTATCAGTGGCTTCTAAAAGGAATGTAGCAGAATGCCTTCTGCATACCCTTCATACATTTTCATGCATGCCATAGAAAGGCAGATGCTTTCAGCCCCAGGTGAGCAGGTGGGGGGCATAATGAAGACAGTAAGGTCTAGATTTAGATTTTACAGTTCTTGTGTGACTTTAGCCAAGTTCCTCCGTTTCTCATCTGCACAGTGGAGATTCTAACAATACCCATGACCTTGGTTTGTGATAAGGTTTGTGATAAGGTCGAAAACGTTCACTGTGTAAAAGCACACAGCTCTTTGTGTATAATTAAATAATAAATGATGCCTTTAATGCTCGAGGGGTTTATTTTTAATAAGTTAAACATCTCTTCAAAGAGGCATAGAACTACTTATACCCAGAGACCGTGATTCAGAGTTAGGCCTTGTGTTTGGAAACAGCAGTAAGGAAGGAAGGGAGGTGGCCTCTGAGGTACTGTATGCATGTGGTACACAGACGTATCTACAGGGAAAACTCCTACATACATAAAATCCCTAAAAACCAAACAAAAAGTTGGCTGTTTAGATGGTGGTTCTAAATTTTATTTCCTGTACAGTTCAGAGTTCCACCATAAATACCAAGTGTATCCACTTGAATTAAAAACTGATAGTGTGATTAAAATTAAGGTTCTCTTGACCCTGTATTGTTCGTTGTTCTTGGTAATATTAAATAAATCGGTTTATTTTAAAAAGGGGAAGAAATGGAGGAGCAAGATTCTACTGTGTACCTGAAGAAGCACATTGAGTGAAAATCTCTGTGGCTCTTAAGGAAAGATAGTCATAGTTTGGTGGCCTCAATAGAGAGAAGGAAAAAGAACTCACCGATGTAAGGGAGGGGCTAATGAATAAACTTTCCTTTTTGGAAAAGAACCATGGCTGGTGGGCGGAAAACTCATGAAGTGGTTATGGATACCACAGATATCCGTTGAAACTGCGTCAGTTTCAGTGATGCTAGACTCTCCCAGATGCAAATGCTGACACACAAGTGACATCACACGGAGGACGTATTTCCTGGTCATGTTGTAGAGCAGGGCACTGGTTAAGCTTCTCTCTTCTCTCTGGTTTTTACTTACGGATCTTCCCAGCGGATCCCACAGGCCACCTTGAAAGCATGTCTACTCCAGACAGCCAGAAAGGGTGATGACCTGTGATGATGGAGGTAACAGTTTCCCACAGACCCCGGACCTGTGAGTGCTTACTATTTGTCAGAGGTTTTACCGGTCAGAAACTGATCTTACAGCTTTACCCACATCTATCTGTGTGCCCAAGAGAAAAGATACAGGTTTTGAAACACAACACAGCCTGTGCCTCAGGCGCTGTTATTCAAAACAACTATACTGTTATTTTAATATAAGCTAATACAAATTCATAAACCATCTAGGAACAAGAGAAAATGGAATCGCATCTGGAAATCTGGGGATAATTGAACTGCCTCTCTCTCATAACTACAGAATAAAGATGTGCGTATTAACTTTTAAGCAAATAAAAATCCATCTTCTTCGGCAAACCCTCCCCGTGATAGATTGGCTGTAATAATAACTAGCACTGAGCTCTTAATTTGCATGAAGAGGCATGCTGAAAGATTGATACATATTGCCCACTTTATTTAGGATATTAAGAAACTGAATGCATGCGGAGTGATATAAGCCCAGTACTGGGAGGCTGAAGAAAGAGGATCATAATGGGCTCAAGATAGAATGGGCTACAGAGTGAGAGCCTGTTTCAAATAACTAAACTCCTAAACTTCAAGAAAGGCCTGAGTTGCCTGGGGTCATAGAAACAGGAAGTGACAGAGCAAAAATTCAGACATGGGTTTGACTCCCAAAGGCATCAGAATCTCCAGGCTCCAGTGGTTTCTTTTCATGCTTGAGATTCTCTGCATGCTCATTTCAGGGTTTGAGTGTACTGCTGAAAAAAATCGGTGTGTGTGTGCTAATGCACAAGACAGTCTTTTATGTAACAAACTCCAGAACGTGAAGCTTAAGATAGGAATAACTGGTCATTCCTCCAAAGTCTATAGGCTGTCTGGATGGCATTCTCTTACGACCACGATGAGCTCCTGCCTCTGATGAAGTGGCTGGAAAGTTCCTGCACAAAGGCTGCACTCAGAGCCCCTCAGACCCCTCTCTGATTTTTTTCTTCCAGGATATCTTGTAACCCTTTTAAAAGAACAGGGTGGTCGTCTTCGATAAAGCAGAATCATCTTGTATTGTAGCAAGATAAATGTGGGACTAGAATTGGCTTAGCATCTCTTTTGATACATTCTATTGCCCAGTGTTGCTCAACCTGTGGGTCATGGCCCCTTTGGGGATGTTGAAAGACCTTTTCACAGGGGTCATGAAAGACCATCGGAAAACACAGATATTTACATTACACTTAGAAGTAGTAATAAAAGTAATTTTATGGTTGGGGTCATCACAACATGAGGAACTGTATTAAAGGGTCACAGCATTGGGAAGGTGAGAACCACTGTATTGGCTAAGAAAGTTATGATGGCATCCCAGAGTAAAGGATTTTAAAAAAGGAGACTTAGCTGGGCAGTGGTGGCACGCACCCTTAATCTCAGGGATTGGGAGGCTGAGGCAGGCTAATCTCTGAGTTCAAGGCCAGTAAGGTCTACAGAGTGGGTTCCATGACTGCCAAGGCTACACAGAGAAAGCTTTTCTCAACAAACAACAGACAAACAAACAAACAGAATGGAAACTTCTCAGTTTTGTGAAAGAAGTGGCAGAGAACATGTTGCCATTCATTGAGCCACCACACACCAGTCTTTTTGTGTGAGCGAGGCCATCATCCCTATTAAACTCCCACAGGTAGGGTCTGGGTCTCACAACCTTGGGGCCACGACTGGTTTTTAGGACCGTGGTTCTTAGGATTTGGCAATAGGAAAGCAATGTCTGTTAAGCTTTATTGGGAGGAAGGTAACCTGACATGCTCTTAACAAAACATCTGTACTCAGGGGATAGTAGGGTTCCCGTCATGAAATTTGGTAAACAACTCTTTACATTGCTTTGCAGAATGAATAAAGGAATGCCTTGAATGTCTTCACGGCCTCTCTGATCTGTGCATACTAACTTCGGAGGCTCACCATCCTGTCTGGAGCTGTGTTGTCCATTTGAGTCAGAAAACCAGGATATGTGATGCATTTGGAATATAGAGAAAACAACAGTTGAACATTTTATCACGAATTAATAGTCCAAACGGAAACTTTCTACTAGAATAAGATCTGTTTATACATACTTTTTGTTGTTGCTACTTCTAATTAAAAACTGAAATTAGTTGAGTATTAACATTAAAATGTGTCCTATCCTTCTTATTACTGGTTTTGAAGCACAGGTAGTTATATATGTTACCATAGGCATAAAATGTGGATTATACAGGATGATAACAGCCCTAAATTAGAAACTACATTATAAAGGACTTATAAGTATGCACACACGATCATATATATTATATGTAATATAATATATATTATAATATATAATATATATAAGACACAGAGTGAAAGAATGAAACAATATAAATATAAAACTGAATATAATCAGTAATTGGTGGTCTAAGACAGGATGGATCTCTGGGAAGTCAAACAGCCTTTTTAAAGCTTACCTGACTTCTTTTCATTCGGTATCTTGAACCTTGCGCTCACCCGTGTTCTGCTGGACCATAAGTAAGACTTTTCTCTTCTGCTGAGGTTCCTTTCTTTACCAACATCCTCACAAAGAGATAATGACAAAAATTTACGAGGGTGAGATACAGAAGCAAATGCCTAGGGCATGTTGTTGGGAAGATAAAGACTGTTCACTTGGGAGCTATCCGCTCCTTTATTACCTGCAAAAAAGATGGCGTGGTAATTGACATGTGGTTCTTGACAGATGTTGACAAGGGAAAACCATGTAACTAAAGCCCTCGGAGTTTTTGCAAAGAATGATTATGAAGCCTGTCTCCATGTTTCATAACCTCCAGGGTACAATCAAATAGCCCCTTACCCTACGTGCCAAGCAGGCATTCGTGCAGATGCTATTGGACTGCATCAGCACCTGGCTGAAGAATAGCATTCTCTCCTCTCACATAAAAGGTATGCATAATGGGGACCACTGAGTGTGGACTTGCTTTCATGTGCTCTATTGCTAATCTCCCCTGAAATGGATACCGTGCTATGGAGAAAGAAATCAGCATGTGAATTGTTTTGTTTTGTTTTTTTAACTTTCAGAGCTTGTAACCGGGCTTGCATTATGTAATTAAGCAATTTATTGTTTTGTTCCAAAATTGTATCTATATTTTACTTGGTAAAGTAGCGTGGTGCTAGAAATATTAACAAACATGCTATTAGGATAGCACTGCACAAGAATAAAAATTAGATTTAGAAAGGGAAATTTTCTCATTTTTTTTTGCCACGCATCCAGATGAAATGGAAAGACTGTCAGTTGCACAGATGTTCTGGATATCCAGATGCTATGTAGAGAGAAAGAAAAAAAAAAAAGAAACTTTATTCACCCCTCTCTCCAACTCTAAATTCATTTTGTAGACATAAAACTAATGTAAATTATAAGTATATATTTTAAAATAAAATCCAAGCAAAACATAGTAATACTAGTTTTACATTTCTCCTCAGAGTGTCTCTAGTAGAAGAATGACAACTTAGGACCTTGATAAACAAAAAGAATTCCTGATAAATAAAATATCACATTAATGTGATTTCCCTTCACCCTCTCTTTTGAGCCCCCAGATTCTGTATCTCACCAAGACTCCTCCAGGAGACTTCCATTTGTTTTCCCCTAATATTTTCAAGTTTCCTTCCTTTCCCAACATTCATTCTAGAAGTAGCTTTGTGGGTCATTTATTACCTTAGCGTAGGTGCATATCAGAGTGAAAGCAGAAATTTTTATTCTGGTTTCCAAAGCAAAACTCTGGTAACTATATCTGAAATAAAAGCTGGTACGTTTTCTTGAACCCATAGATTTGTGAACTAAAGCCTAGACTGCCGCTGACCAGTGCGAGAGTAGATTATGATGTCATGATTGTATCCTTTAGGTCAGGCGGGCACAACTTTGTTTAAAGAATCATGAAGTTCCACATCTCTTCCTTTTTACCTGTCATGGACCCTCTCCAATGGAAACCAGACTGATGGAGCAGGCCTTGTTTAAAACACTGGCTTCCTCATGACAAAGAGAGGGCACAGGTAACAGTGAATTATACAATAGCTTTTAAATTTCTACTCAGAGCCACCCATGTCATTTGCACTCAACAGTAACCGGATGAAGTGATTTATACAGTCAAGCCTGCTATCTCTGTGTTCAAGGACAAACCCGACAAGTGTGAGGAGCCCCTCAGGGAGAGGCCTGGAAGGGAGGGGCAGAAAATACTTTCACCTTAATAATTGTTTGTTACAATTACATTTAAACTATGTTTACTGTTTAATCATTCCCGTTACTGGTTTGGATATGCCAAAAATAATTACTTGCTTATGACATTTTCCATTTTCAAGACTTCTAACCACTAATTCAGACCTTGGGACCAAAAATAGAAGCGTGGAGCCTCAGTGTTCCCAGATAGCTGTGGAGATGAGAGTGGGATCAGATTAGGATCGAGGTACAAAACATAGAGGAAACTGGTCTGTCTCTCTTAGGTGAAATTGGGGAAAACTTGTGAAGGAAAAGTTTATATGAATTGTTTGAATGGGAAAGATAAGCAATAAATAATGACAAGTAATATTTAGGTGCCCCCTAACAGTTTATAGTTGGTATTTTTTTAATATTCAGTCTATTCACTGTTGGGAGATATCACTTCCATTTGGACATAATGATATTGATGCTTGGCTTAAATGACTTGTCCATGTTTTCTGGAAGTGTGAGAACCAGGATTCGAGCAATCTGTTTTACTTACATATATTGTTTCAGATGCTGAAAGACAAGGGAGAAAGAAGCATGCAGACAGTAGCTCCCATGTGAGAGGATAGGCTAGAGGTACAGCCTGGGCACAATGCGAGACTCTTTGTGGAGTTCTACATGTGAAAAATGAACTGAAAAGATATAGATAGATAGATAGATAGATAGATAGATAGATAGATAGATAGATAGATAGATATATATATCTATATATCTATGTATGTATGTATGTATGTATGTATGTATGTATGTATGTATTCTGGAAGAGGCAAGTATGTCTAACCTTACAGAGCTCATATCTGTGGAAAGCACAAAACTGCTTCATTGAGTGAAAATTGTATGGCCTCACCTTGCTTTCACTCCAGGTATACAGATTTGTTTTGTTTTGCTTTTACCAGATCAACTGAGAAGCATCGAATCATGTACAAATTATGGATATAATGCATACATTATGTGATGGTTTATATATTCTTGGCCCTGGCACTATTAGGAGGTGTGACCTTGTTGGAGTTTGAAGTAAGTGTAACCTTGTTGGACTAGGTGTTTCACTGTGGCCTTGGGCTTTAATATACTCCTCCTAGCTGCCTGGAAGCCAGTCTTCTCTTAGCTGTCTTTGGAACAAGAGGTGGAATTCACAGATCCTCCAGCCCCATGCCTGTCTGGATGCTGCTATGCTCTTACCTTGAAGATAATGGACGGAACCTCTGAACCTGTAAGCCAGCCCCAATAAAATGTTGTCCTTTATAAGAGTTGTCTTTGTCATTGTGTCTGAAGGGTAGTACCTTACACTTGCCAAGGATGCTTGTTGAGTTTCAGTTATGCCTTTAAGAGGCTATTCCAGTACTCCTGAAGATGGGTATTTCTGCATCATGTGCATGTAAGTTCATGGTCACGAGTCTAGTCCAGGTACTGTGGTGTATGAAAAGATCATGGCTGTTGTTGCCATGGATCCAGTTCTAGGCATCTTTTCCTAAAGAGTTCTAACCCTAGTTGGATGCAAGATGTTCTAGGATTCACTAGATTCATTAGTCCCTCAGTAGCAGAGCTGAGACTGAAGGGGGAATAGGAAAAACCTATACATGAAATAGATATTATCTAGTGATGATGAACCGTTGGCCTTTCTGTGATAAAAGTGGTCCACGATATCCAATTCACCAGGGCAGTTTGGTCTCATTAAGAAGCAGAGCAATGCCAGGATCTCAGTGATATAATTTGGAGGCAAACGTAATTATATTTGCCATATAAATGTTCTCCTTGCTGACGGGGACATACAGAGCCTCATTCATTGTCATTAAGTACATGTTTTATAATACTAATTCTTCAGTGGTCAGTGACAAAGAATAGCTAACATCAACCAGGCAGGCTATGCTGTGGACACGATTGCTTAATACCAATATAAAGACAGATGCTTTCTAATAGTCATTTATATGCAGTGTGAGAAATTCCATATTTTATTACTTCTAAAAGCCACACTTGCCTCTTGTTAAACGTCCTAGTATTCTAGTACATTAGTTACCAAGAACCTAACAAATGGTCATTGTACTAGGAATCCCTGTATATTCTTATCTTGAGCTACTTCTTGTACATCTAAAAGATAATCAGATTCATCACTCTTAGTTCTGCCTCGTCTTTCTTTCACTGCCTCTCAAAGCTATACTTTGATGTGTCTCTAATGTGGTCACTTTCTGTGTTAATTTTTTTGTTGGAGGACAGATGTGTTTGTGGAGGTGTGGGTCATGGCTGGCACTTGGTTCAGTGTTTCCGGGGTTGTGGTAAGGTGGAACATCATAGAAATGGGAGGATATAGAAGAGAGGTGTGTTTACTTCATGCAGAGGTCAGTGAATCTCTTACCATGAAGGAAAGACAGTAGAGAATATCAGTCATGAGAAGGGTCTGGGCAAGATAGAGCCCTTCTCTTTGTTAGGGTTTCCACTGCTGTGAACAGACACCATGACTATGGCAACTCTTATAAAGGACAACATTTAATCAGAGCTGGCTTACAGGTTCAGAGATTCAGTCCATTATCATCACGGCAGGAAGCATGGCAGCATCCAGGCAGACATGGTGCTGGAGAAGGACCAAGAGTGTTACATCTTGATCCAAAGACAGTTAGGAAAAGACTGGCATCCTCAGGCGGCTAGGAAGAAGCTCTCTCTACCAACCCCATTTCCTCTAATAAGGCTACGCCTACTAATAGTGCAACTCCTTGGGCCACACATATTAAAATTACTACAGTCCTCAAAGACTCCTATGTCTAGGTTCCATTTTGCACATCCTGTCACCTCTTCCAATCTACTTAAAATTGTAATCCACCAATGGACTAAGCCATTCACTATGACAAAATCATCATGATCTATTTCCATGTCTCTGGAATTGAACTCACAAATATACTCAAGGGTATATTTTAGTAATTTCTTTGGCTCACAATCAAATTAACTTAGAAAACCAAAGTAAACTATAGCAATGTTCATTTTAATGGACCAACGCCTTATTCTAGTCTGAGCTACAAGGCTCCAGTCATTCAAGGTCTAGTTATATTTTAATTCTTAAATATGAGCACCTTTGGAAAAAAAATTCCAAAATGGAATTCCTTATTCTATAGCTTATAAATTTTACATTTCCATTTTTATATCTTTCTTTTATATTTATTAGATGCCTCAACTACTAGAATTCCATATTTTAATTAAAGGGCAGGCAAAGCAAGCTCCTTTCCCAAGATAGAAAGCGTGACAGGATCCAGGAATATATTATTTCAATGCACATTGCTTTTATTCTGATTTTAAATGTGCACAAGCCCAATTCTTGCTGTCTCTCTCTCTTTTCCATTATCTAGTTCCCCACTGTACTAACACTCTGAAAGCCATATTGCACATAAGGGGGACATCCTGATCCTGCTTTTTATTACACAACAGAATACAACTGGGTGACCAACAATTTCTGTGATACAGAAAGACTAAGAATTAAAGATGCCAAAGAAGGAAAAATAGGGTTATATTCATTTTCCTGAAAGCCTGCCACCTGTGATGGCCTGTAGGTGTGAAACTGGAGGTAGAAATTACAAGGGACCAAATTCGGATTCAATTTTAACACCAGTTCATAACAAAGCTGTGCGAATGCAAAGCCATGTAAAGGTGCTGTTGATTAGAGGGCAAAACCCTGGCTGGCAGCAAAATGCCACTTGAGGAAGGTTCCAGATGTTTTAACACTAGGGAGGGAGAAGGAGAACCTGCACCGAAACCATCTTAAGAAATCACAGGGCCACAGTGGTGCACCTTTAATCCCAGCACTCGGGAGGCAAAGGCAAACAACCTTGAGTTTGAGGCCAGCCTGGTCTACAGAGCAAGCTCCAGGACAGACAGGGCTACACAGAGAAACCCCATCTCCAATGCTCCCTTAAAAAGGAAAGGAAGAGAGAGGAAGGAAGGAAGGAAGGAAGGAAGGAAGGAAGGAAGGAAGGAAGGGGAAGGGAAGGGAAGGGAAGAAAGGGGAGGGAGGGAGGGAGGGAGGGACGGAGGGAGGGAGGAAGAAAAGAGAGGGAACAAGACAAGACAGAAAGCACAGCATGGAGAAAAGAGCACAGGTTTAAAACAACTGTAAAGCCAAGTTATTTTGTGAAATTATATAATTTTTCTTCTGAATAACTGGGAGTAACAGTAATGCCATCTTGCAAGACTGTATAAAGACCAAATATATAGTTAAAATATGTGTCTAATAGAATGGCCAGAGCATAGCTGTGGTTAATGAAATTTCTTATTATATCTGATTTTACACAGTTAAGCTTTATGAAGCTGCCAACATTTGACCTTTTTAAGCAATAAAAATGGCAATTTCACATGACTTAATCTGGTATTATTAATGAAACTGGGTGTAATTGAGTCTGAATATCTAGCACGTCTAATATTCAGACTAGGGCATAGGCATTTACAAATCCCTTGCTTTCGAAGGATAACCAGTTATTTTAGGTTTCGCATGATGAAGCAGAAGTGAGAATTCTCCCTTTGGGTGTTTGAAGCTCTAACTGACTAAGATTGACTTCTGAGCAATGGTTTGGGTATTGGATGTGGGTTGCTGGCTTAGGTAGAGTTCCAAAACTCATATGGCAAAGATGCCTATCTCACAAACTGGAAGGAGCAAGAAGCAGGCATGTGTAGATACAGAAGTGAGTATATAAGCATCTCTCAGCTCCCGGTCATTTGCTCTCACAATTAAAGCAGCTTACCCCCCACCCAAGAATGGAGCCTATCATGTAGATAGAATGTAGATAGATGCTGCGTTCATACACTTGATTTTTGCAGAGACTGGGAATACAATAAGGATGATGGATATTTTTTTACGTACTAGGAAAATCATCATAGATTGAAACATAGAACTGGTTAGGATTGGAGCCTTGGGATATACAATGTACCATGGACTAGAACTGCAATTTTCTGTATCTTCAGCTACTACTGAAGTCATGTGGGTTCATTTGAGGCATACACACAGGTGTATTTTAAGGCAATCTATTGCTTAACATGAGAAAGTGTTTGGGACTTTAATTATAACTTGTTGGGGGGGAAACCATCTATTTACCTGTCTGTTGATCAAATTTTCTAAATTACAGCAGAGGGAAAATATGGATACCAACTGTACTTAAAAAGGAATAACAATAATTTACTTATGCAAGAAAATTATAGAGTAAACATAGTATGTTATAGTGGATAGTACTTTGGTAAACCAGGTGCATAACAGTGATATGATTACTCTGGAACATATATTTCTGACCATTCACAGTAAACAAACAAAACTATCCTAGCACTTTGATTCCTAGAAAACACTACATAAGTTGATATTAGCAAGATATTTCTTTACCTATGAAAGCTATTAACAATGACTAGTCATTTATGGCTTAAAGGACAATGTAAATTGTGATCTGTAACAGAAGCCTAGCTATCACTGTTGATTTGATGATATACCTGAAATGAAAAATGAGTAGTAGGTATGTTTTCACATGACAAATTCTTCAACCAAAGCCTAATAACCACGAAGTATTTCCATGCCATCTGAGAAATTTAAGCCAGAAACTTCAGTCATTTTGTCTTTGATTTCCCTGCAGGTCAGTACAAATTTACAGTAGAAATTCTACGTACCAACATGAAGGTCACAGCAGAGACCCAGGAGAAAGAAAACTTCAGTACAGCTGTTGGCATAGGGACAGGCAGAAGTCACACATCAACTGTGAGCGTCAAGGTCCAAGTCACCAGGCAGAAACTGTGAGAGGGACACACGTATTTCCCAAGTCAGGACCTGAAGCCAAATAGAAATAAATTGTCACAGTACCCACAGGGAAGTACCAGGAACACAAAGCCTTTGTTTCCTGCCCTTTAACATAAAGACAACAGAAGCATATAGGAGACCAGGCCTTTCCAATGTGACCTGACCAGGAGTCAGTGCACACTGACTGGGACAATAAACTCCAGTTCCCTAGAAGTCATGTCATGAAATGGGGACAGCAAAGAGTCAGTGGACACAGCCTAGGTGATATTTTCTGTGTGTTTTCCTTACTTCAGTATAGGGGAGAAGCAATAACTTAAATTGTTCTATATGGTAAACATCAACAGCAGACTTTATGTTGGAAGTCATATCTCTTGACCAACTTCTAGTTAGTAACATACAGGACAGAGATGCTGTTCTCTGTGTAATAAACCAGACTGTGGCTCTGTTTGACCCCTGGCACAGTACAATGGAGAGGTGCATCAAATGGAAGGGGAAGAGAGGTTTAATTGAACAGTTCACAGTTTTGGAATATACTCATTCCCACATTCTAGAAGAACACATTTGCTTTTCTCGGCCCTGTCTTGATAGATGTCCACTCCTCCTGTCGCACAGGCAGAGTGTGGATCACTGCACTGGGAGGCTGGAGGCACCAATTCTTCTCTTTAGCTCCTGAGTACAAGTTTCCAGCTCCATTCCGGGGTTTCCACTTATCACCAAATAGAGCTCCCAACATTTCCTGGTGGCGATTGTACTCATCTGCCAGTTTTCTCCAACAGGAAGCTTTCTTCTGATAGTATCTAAATGTTCCCCTACCTAAGTCCATCCCACAGTTCACTCCCATGGTTGTCGCTGAGAGACTGCAGCGCGGTATCGGCGCCTTTGTCTGCCTCCTATTTTTAGACCTCGTTTGTTAAGACCTTAAAGTCAATGGCTTAAATTTAACTCCGCTTGGGTTTCTCCCATTAGTCACTCAGTGTGTCATTCCCTTAGTCATTTCTGTTGCTTGGTTGGTTTTCAGTTTCGTGATGCTTGGCCTTGAGAATGAAAACAGTATTTCGGGGACAGCTCATAAGGGTGGAGTCCGTTACCGTCGTCTACAGATGAAATGGCCCTGCCTATGGCTTAGATGTCCATTTAGAAAGGAGTCTTAAGTTTTCATTCTTTCTCAAGCCATGTTCCTTCTATCTTACATAACTAGTTCCGAGCTCCTAGTCACGTGAGGTCCCATGATGCCTCGTCACTCGCAAACTTCAGCACTATGCCTGGAACAGTTAGAACTCTGGATACACTTGATAAACAAATGCGAAAGGTAATAGTTTAAACATTACTAGTGAAGTTATTTGTAAATTATTAGTATAGAATTATAAAATGCTTTAATTTTCTACTACATAAAAATCTCTTGGTATAAATTATAGGCAGATAATAAAGTGATACTGGATGGATAAGTAGATAAATAGATTGATTGATTGATTGATTGATTAACTGATTTAGATTTGCCAACATATGATCTTGCCTCATAGGATTTGACTTAGAAATGAGTGTGAGAAATCTGATACCTGTTCCTACTTTACTCTTTTGCAAAGACGCTGTCATATGATGCCATGGGTACCACACTGTGCTCTCCCACTCACCTCTGTAAGGATAGCTGCTGTTTAAATGACCTTATCCTTGCATCTGTTTCAAGTTCTCAATGTCTGGGAACTCTCAGGGAGCCCACCAGGTTAGTTCTAAGGAGTCAGTCACACGCAAGTGCTATAATCCAAGAGAGTGGGAAGTTACCCTCTTGTACTTATGAGACTCATTATAGGTCAATAACCAGCACCCATGGGAGATTTTTGCTGTGGTTGCACAGCACTTTCATTTCTGTATTTGCGATGATGTTATGTATTTGGGATTTACAGGGAATTGTGAAGTTGGTCACTTGGTGGCGCTGTAGATAACAGCTTGATTTTCTTTTGTATTTTTTTTTTTCCACCGCCTTCTTAGCTTTTGTTTTTAAATGGCAGTTGCGTGAAATATGCTCTCCGTCTTTAAACCTGCTGCAGGAGAAATGATTTAATGGCTCTTGACTTCTGGATTAATTTTGAGCATTAGAAACATTGTAAAACAGATTCTTGCTAATAATGATCATTATCGTGATGGCTTGGGGCATAATCATTTACCAACATTAGCCAAGTGATTAAAATCCACCATGAGTTTAATTTGAAAAGATTTAGTTCCTTTGCAATAAATGGCTAATGATATTAGCCTCATCTGTGTGGGGCCGAAATTTATCATTCTAGGACTTTGAGCTCTCACTACTAGATTTCTGTCTACTCGTGCTAGCATGTGCCATCCATGACTATTATTTACCAAGTATGTGGCATTTCCTATATCAGTGCCGAATGGGGCCATATGGTGTACAACATACAGGCAGTCATCGCGTCTTTATAACCTGCTATTTCATAATTTATTATTTCATAAAGCAGGCGACCTTAATGGATGTTAACATTGTTAGTCATGGTCAGTCAGACCTGAAGGGAAAGGGAGGCATTTTGGCTTTATGACTCTTTCCTTTCCTTTCCTATTATGTTATCAAGTCTAGATATATTTAGAATTATCAGGTTATAGTTCACATAGCATTATCATTAACTTTGCAATAATGCCCTTTAAATGCATGTGATCTTAGAAATGATTTCTAAAAACTTCTCATCTAATTAAAAAAATCGTTTTAAATTTTTATCCACAGAGAAACTGCCTTTCAAGTTTAAATTTGCCTCCTTCCTATTGTCTCATCGATGAATCGTGAAAACTGTTGAGGTAAACAGTGCTCGACCAAGAAGATAGTCCACCAATCCACCGATCTTTCTTCTAAAGCTCCCTAAGAAAGTTAAAAAGGGACTAACATAGAAAACTTTGAAACCCTGGAAGGAAAGAAAGTAAAGGTATCATTAATAGACACTGTTTCATTTCCAGAAATTTCCTCTCAAAAGAAACAAGAAGTAAGCACTACCCACTGAGTAGAGGTTTGCCCGCCTCAGGTTCACTGGTGTGATCTGCACACTTCATGGTTCCATAATCTGTTTCTTCCTCAAAACAAGCCAGTGTTATTATTGCTGCTTTGCAAAGAGCTAAGAGACTCCTGGTGTTGAAGAGGCTTCAGGTTGTTCGGAGTCTGGGAAGAGCCCTCTCAATCAATTGACACATGCCAGTATGAAAAATAAATGTATATTCTCTAGTCAGCTTCTTCTAACGGCTTTACAAGATCAATTTTCCAAAATATTAGGGTAGAATAGGACAGTATGTTTGCATAGGCAAAAGATAAAAAGAAATTCTAAGAAAGCCAGATAAATTTAAAATGTATGTAAAATTTACAGTGATAATTTAAGTGAAAATGTTGGTTAGTTTCTAAACATCAGTAAGGCCACTGAGTTGAGCTACCCCATTCTTCCTCCCTTTCTCCCTTCCCTTACTCATTTAAAACTATGCACAGTAGGCTCTCCACACAAGAGAGAATCTTCTGGTGTCTCATACTATTGCCGTTTCTACACCAACACCAATGTATATCAACTCTAGCACTGGCTTTTCATTGACAGGAAAGTCTGCACAAGCGTAGAATATTGGAATAGAAACATCTGTATGAGTAAGGAAACAGAGATTCAGAAAAATAAAATTCCTTATTATAACCTCACAGCCAGGCAGTACAAACAGAAAGTGAATCCAACTTGTTGGGAGTTCACACTATTTTATGATTTTGCTCCTCAAAGACCTTGGAAAATCTTTGGCGTACAACCAGAGTAATACTCTCAATTCCCCAAGCTCGTCCACAGTAAGTACACACTATGGTAGAAGACACAACAGGTTAGAATAGTGATGTACATTTATATTAATATCCACTGAGGTCTGAATGACCCAACTACACTGTTACACAGCTTAAGGCAGGAGCATTGTATGCCCTGGATGTCACACTGTTTCAATAATGACTTTACTGAGTTAATTGTTGGAAAATATTGCTCTTTTCAAGCAAAGGCAGGAAAGAAGATGTATCTTTCTATGGTGACTATGAGTTTATCCTGTGGCTACAGGTTTGTAGTTTTGAATACATACAGTTTATGCTTTTGGTTATTATTGTTGCCATTCGAAAGCTCCTGGCTGTAGTTATTTAGTATCATCAACTCAGTGAAAGTTTTCAAGTTTCTATTCCAAACTTTGTAAAACATGTTTTTATTATTAAAGTGCTGTAACAATTATTTTAGTGTCTTAAATATTTGAAGATAGGAACATAATTTATGATAATTACATTAAATAATTCCAGCATTTGCGAGATTTGAGGCAGGTGGATGGAGACCTTGAGGTCAGCCCGGGTTCCATAGTGAAATGCTCTCTTTAATTAGAAGGTCTTAATGTGAAATCCAGAACCTATAGACAATAGAGTGAATGAGGACACAGCAGACAGTACTGAGTGCCTGGTCCACTAAAGCTTGAGTAGAATGAATGGTCTAACTACTTATCTGCTTAATTTCCTGCTAAGCCAGACATGATCACATCAATTTCCTTTATGAGCAAATGTTACACATTACAACATTGAGGGGGAGAGAAGTAATTTTGAACTCTAAACAACAGGACCATGATTTGATTGAGTCAACACAACTAGAAGGAACAACTCCTACCCTAGTTGGAAAGTTTAGTTGTAAGGAATGAGTGCAGCATTTGCCACACTGTGGAAGAGGCCTCGCTGATTGCAAAAGAAAGGAAACTAAACCACTTTTTAAATTAATCACACTTTGAAACTTGTCATTATTGTTTGTATGCATTTGTTATGAGAGAGGGAATTTCTACTACCCAAGAAGAGAATGTGAACTTTGATTTTTTTTAAGTGTTCACACACAAAAGGGTTGGTTGGCTCTCAGCCACAAATAAATGTAAAAGTTGTCCCTATGGCACAAGAACTCCCATAGCCAGGGGAAACAATGAGATTAACTGCTGAGATCCTTCGTTCATTTGCTTGCAACAGTCCGTTGCCTTCCCTGATTGCTTCTCTGCATCTCTAGAGAAATTACAGTTCAGATTTGCCTGGATCTGAACTGCACATAAGTGGTTTCACATGCTGTTCTCTGTGATTGGCACCCCTCCTCCCCATGGCATCTCTAGGTTCCTCTGCATGGACTCGTGCCCTGTGAGTCATCTCTGCGCCGAGACATTGGTATATCTGGTGAGATTTACGCATCTACTGCATGACTGATGCACATCGGCGTCTTTCCAGCACGTCACTGGTGTGGGCAAAGCTCCTCTAACCTTGTACATGTCTCCAGATGCACATTCGCTGCAGCCATTCCAGAATCTCTACCTAAGAACGAATCGCTGTGGCCGAGGGCGGTTGTTCCATAGCCACTTTACAATCACCCGGCTGCAGGCAGCGGGTGAGAGCGTGACTGCTCAACCCTGCCAGCACTTCCTATTTCCCAACCTTTAAAAGTCTTGCCAAAACTGAAGAACAAAAATGGTATTTAATTGTGGCTTAAATTGCATGTTTTTGATCTCCAGTGAGGCTGCTTAACTCCCCCACCACCACCACACACACACAGAGACACACACTTTCCTGTTGGTTACTTGTCTTTTTTTCTTGATTTAAAGATTTTCCATAGATGTGCTAGGTTCTAACCCTCTGTTCCACAGTTGCAGCTTTTGCCAGTGTGCTACTGTTTCTCCCTCTTTTGTGGCATATGTTGTGAATGAGCACATTTTTGGCTTTGATTTTCATTTTCCCTTGTGGTACTCAGGATCCAATCCAGGCTGACATGAGAGCCAGTTGGGACTCTACTACTGGGCTTCTTTCTCAGCTCCCATGAGACCCTTACCATTTTGTTGTATCCACCACTCCTTCGTGATGTGTGTTATTTCTTTCTTGTCTTAAGAAAGCTTTCTTTATCTGAAGGACTAAAGATTATCTTTATCTTAAGATTACATTTTCATCTTTAAGGCTTTAATCAACTTGGAGTTGATTTCTTGGTATGATGCAAAGAAGAAATTGGGTTTTTGTTTTTGTTTTTTTAAGTTTATTAGGATAATAATCTCTTTTCTACAAGAAATCTTTTTTAAAAAAATTATCAGGATGATAATCTCTTTTCTACAATGCATCTTCTTGATAGTCTAAGAACAACTATAGGGAGATATATTAGAATAAATCTTTCATTGATAGGCAGATTGAAGAGAGGGGGGACTCCTCTAAAGGAAACAGTGTCTTTGCTGAATAATTCACCCTCTCCCTATTATTTTGTAATGGCAGGTTGATCACATATGGGACAGTCTTGTTCATATTGCTTCTGAATATTGTACACTGTGGCAGCATTTACTTGTTAAAATTGAATATATGCTGTATACCAGGTAGCATCTCACACCCTGACAAGACAGCAGTGAACAAGAAGTCTTTGTGTGTGTGCAGTTTACATTGTAGACAGATACGTGCTCTAAAGGATTGTTAAGTTGCTATAAAGGAAGTAAGGTAGTGAGAGGGAACAGGTACAGTGATGGGAGTGAGGTAGCAGACATTGCTGCCTTAGGGCATGGCTCCTCACTGGTACATTTTATCTCACAGGAGACACAAAGGAACTGAACTCACAGAGTATAGGCTCCATGAGTGGTCATTTTTTTTCCCTTCCATCAGCCTGGTGTTCATCCCTGTGTGAACACTGTGGTCCAAACGTCTATGACTTTGCATAATCAATCCAACATACAGACTGAGTCTTTCGCCCTCTTCAATTGACATTTCATGCCCAATTCTTTTCTCTCTCAAACTTCAGAATCCACTTACCGAGTTCCACATCAAATCCAAGCAAACGACAGAAGCTTGAGCTATGGTTTTTGCAATGGATTCACGGTTCAGCATGAGGATAACTGACAGCTTTATATCACCAAGGCTTCCTGATCCAAGGATGAGTGTACGGCCCATCTTTCCATGTGTCTAACCCGTCTTTAATGACCCCCAATCCTGCCTTCAGCTCCAGCCTTATTTGTCTTGCCACTCCCTGGTGCCAGCATACTCCTGCTATCCTTAATGACTCTCATGTCTCAAAGTCACCATGCCTTTTGTGCTCCTCCACCTTTGTACAGACTGTTCTGCTCTCCCGGGAACACCCTCTGTCCTCTCCCTCCTTCCCGTGACTAACTCAGACAGACTGTTTCACACTGGGTTAAGCCTTCTCTTCAGAGAAACTTTATTAAGACAGTATCCCCCTCTTTTTGTCCCGATGACCCCCAACCCAGTCATTGTTCTATTCTGGTGGAATAGTTTATATATTTATATGCTAACAATAGCTAGAAATTTTGGGAGAGGGACTATATTCTGTATCAGGGTACTGTGACATCCAGCTGATTCTCATCAGACAAGTGAGTGTTGACATCTGTGAGTTTTTATGCAGCCTGGGGATCACCATGATGACAGTCACTGCCAGAGTCCAGAAGTGCCCTGGACCCTGAGATACTGGTGTTTGTGAATGTTTCCTCCCTTAGAGGTGGTTTCATATACACCTTCAAAACTTGACCACTCTTTGGAACATTGGCTTCCAATGTCTATTCAAATTACTAAAGACCATGCCAGCTTCTGCCTAGAAGTTGAAGGGCTGAAATGAGAAGTGCTTACATCCAAAGATGAAGGCGCTTCTGGAACTCTTTTGTCTGAGACCAGAACCATTTTCAGACAGGATACTTCAGATAGTAGCCTGCTCCGGCATTCCGGAAACCTTCCCAGGCTGCTTCCACTATTGGAGACTTTGGTGCTGATGAAGAGACGATATCCTGAGTTTAAAACGGGTGCCTAAGAGAATAAATATGAACTAATAGCCTTCTTCTGTGGGGTCACGTGATAAGATCTGAAGCGTCATTCACTGGCACTTCTGACTAATGAACGAGCAAAGTCCTTTCTCTAAAAGGTACACGAGCAACCTCAGTCACTTGTCTTTGCCATGTGCTGGTGGAGTGTGCAGCTTCTCCGTCTCTTAGTGGCCAGAGGGGGTCTCAGTGTTCCTTGGTCTCATCAGGGCGGACATGCTTTTTTTCCACTAAAAGGGTGCAACTTGAACCATTCTTCTCTGCTCACTGAGAGTGTAACTGGGTAGAGCTGTTGCCGGTATCATCAGTAGTCACGGCCTTACCATATTCACTTCTGTGGTTAACATCTCAGATTATCAAAGGGAGCACTGTAAGAACTGACAGAGTCAAGATCCACTCAACGAAGGTGCTTCTGGAACTGTTCAATTCTGAGAGTTTGTAGTGTAGGTGGATTGGACAGTCTCAGAGACAGGACTTTGTAACCCATAAAGGTTAAACCCAGTTCGGAGAAACACTCTACTTGAGAAGGAGTTGGATGCAAAAACAAAGATAAATGAACACATTCTCTTTAGCCATGTGTTACAGCAGATAAAAATGATCTGAGAACCGATTGTTCTTAAGAACCAGGAAAGAAACCAAACTGGTAAGATCTAGTTCTTCTAATGCTTCAATGTGTTCTAGTTCTCCTTAAGGTAGCACTAGCGCTCAGTCTGCAGACTTAAAACATAAAAAACAAACAAACAAACAGCAAGAAGTGACTCGAATCGAACCCCAGGGTGCCTAGGTAGGAGGCAGGATCCCAGCAAAGCCAGTACAATCCTTGGGCTGAACTAAAAGAACACAGATGGGGTGCTAGCTCCTATTTCCATCGCTGTAAAACCACTGTCCGTCTCATCAGATATAAGATGAAGCCACGCGCCTCATTGGTATGCTGCGTGTGTTGTAAGGGGCATGGCATGCCTCGCTGTTTTTATTGAGGAAACCTGGCATAAGCTCCCTTGTCCCATGTGTTTGCAAAACAAATGTTCAAATTCAGAATTACGCCCTAATGCCCTGGTTCTCAATCATTAATGCAGTTCCTCATCCTATGGTGACCCCCAACCATAAAATAATTTTGTTGCGCCTTCATAACTGTACTTTTGCTACTGTTATAAACTATAATGTAATATCTGTTATGTAGTATATCTGATAGGTGACCCCCAAAGGGGTCTTGACCCTCAGGTTGACAACCACTGGTCTAATGAGACTTTAAGAACTCATAGCTATTCTTCAAAACAACTATCTTTGTCTCTCTACTCGTACTCAGATATATTAATCGTACACACATGCTACAGGCTTGCTTAGACAGTGATTCAAGTGCTAGTTTTGCCTGATGTCTCTGAAGCCTTAGCCTGTTCCTGGGGTGGGTTTACACTTCTGCTTAGTGCCTCCACAAAGGAACTTTGTGGCAGCAGGAATAGGGAGTAGCCATACAGAGTCTGCTATCTTAGCAGATACAGGACTCATCTGCTGACCCTGACCTGGATTATGTTTCATTGAAGGGGTGTCTTTTCTGAGAGTGAGGGACTCTTTACCTGGGTACACATTATAAATGCTTTCCCCATTTTGGTATATTTTATAATTCTCTTGGAGTCTGTATGCACACACACACACACACACACACACACACACACACACACACACACCTTTACAAACGTGCTAAAGAAAGAAAGCACATTTAACTGTTCCACTCTAAAGAGAGCATGCTGTTTTGATGAGCATTTTGTTTCTTTCAAGTAAACATTGTTATGACTTTATCCTAGAGATTTGGAGAAAAGCCACTAAATCAATCCACTAAACCCTGCAGTTCTTTACTGTGTCTGTTTTTTGATTTGGGCTTTCACTGTTTGATGGATAGTTAGTTCTGTCTACCTACAAATCTACCCCCATCCCCAACTCCCCAGCATCCCAAAACCATAGCAGATTCATTCTGAAGAAAGAAAATGAAAATCTAATGTGCTATTTGTGCTATTTGTAACTTTAAAAATGCAGGTCAACTGTGAGGCTGGAAGAGAGAAATTACAACTGATACATTTCTGAAGTATAAATAAAAAATGTCATTTAAAGTAGCAGCCAAGTCTAGTCCTAATTATATATTTCTATATTCACAGTAACATATTTGTCTGGTTTAACTGGGAATAGGGAAGGAAATAGAAGGGACGTTATGCCTTATTTAACTTCCTGGATGCATACCTATGTATTTTCCTTTAAGTCTATGTATAAGAAGCACTGATTTAAAAGCTATGGTTAAAAGAGTCAAAGGGAGTGGGTGAGCCTCAATCCTCCTCTGGCATGGACTATTTGAATGTATGTGCACATAAGACAGAGCATGGGCCAGAGGTCACACACAACAATACAGTTACATGTAGCTATGTCAGTTGTGACACTGATGTTCCTTCCAATTCCTCCCAGACTGGATGGCTAGGGCTTGTTTCACGAGATGCAGAGTCGCTTGAAATCTCCCCTCTCCTGCAGAATCAAGACTTTCCTTGAGGGAATGTAGCTAAGTAGCACATTCATCTTGACTTTCCAAGGGAGAGGGTGAGCCCTGTGGCATTCTAATACATTGGGACATGCTGAATCCCTTCTGCAGAGTTAACAGTGGTAAGAGCTTAGATCACACACCTCAGTGTTTCTTCTCTACCCTTCTGCTGGTCCAATTGAAGGAATATTTTCCTTATCTAAAACTTGAGGCTCTCCTTGTGCAAATGTCCACACAGATGTATTAAATGAAAATAAAAGCCTGTCTGCATGCCTAGAGCTGATAGGAGAGGTAACTTGTAACTTGACCCTGGGAACAGCATGAAAGTTGGTCATAGAAAGGTAATTTAATATGATCCACCGGTTATAGCCTATCCAAGTCCTTCTTAAGAATTTTCATTTCCAGGCAGTGAAGCCCTGCAGGGGAACTTGTTGCATAACTTTACAATGCTATGCCTCCTTTGGTTTTATTACCATACCCACTTGAAAAACCAAGGGGACTCATTAACGTTTGAGTCCTAGGCTAGAATGAATAAGTCTGTTTTGGTTGTATTGTTGTTCTTTGCTATTTCGGGGATGCTCATTTCTTTGCTTTTAAGTTCATAGTTTTGGCTTAGTGCCCCCTACTGCCTAATCTTGGCACCCTGCAGGTCATCTCTACATCCAGCGCCAATTCCAAAGGCATCATCACTGACAGCCAGTGTGACCTGCTCAAGCAGTGCACATTACACAGCATGCATGGGACTGAGAATAATAATAATAATAGTAATAATAATAGTAATAATAATAATAATAATAATAATAATAATAATAATAATAAAAAAAACCAAAGGGACCATTGCTTAGATGGAGGTGTTGATGGTTCAGTTAGGAAGGAAACGGGAAGTAAAGACACAGAAGGAGAGGTTGTGAAAGCTAGCTGTGAGTAGAGCTTTGAACACATGGAAGGAGAGCTTGCAGGAGGGTGTGCGAAGCTCAGAATAACAGAGACAGGACTTCTGCATGGCAGGAATCACAGGGGCTGCCCATCCTGACTGTGTGTGTGTGTGTGTGTGTGTGTGTGTGTGTGTGTGTGTGTGTCCATATATCCTTCGTTTATAGGGGATGGGCTCACAAGGGGATTCCCCGCATACTCCAGGGCTAGGTGTCATCTCCTGAATTCGTATTAAAATGCTTAAAGTCCACTAAGCCCTGTGACCCTGGGGATGTTACTTTTCTCTTCAAAGAAGAAGAGAAAATTATTTAATCTACAGAGTGAATTTCTGAGTAGAACTTACACTGCCACAGACCCTCAGGCCACAGAACAGGACAACAAAGTATGAGGAGATCGCATGACACTTCCAACTAAAAAGTGTGGGAACTAAAGCTTTGTGTTTTAAAATGTCAACTCAGTAAGGAGAAGATATTTGATTCATGTCTGTCTAATTCCTATAATTGTAATAGGCATGGACTTGGAGTCAACAAACATTTGACAATTTTGTAATCAAATCTGCCATCGGTTAATTATTTGAAAAAGGTTTGAACAATTTTTAAGTACTCAGTGATCAAGTCTGTTGACACACTAACATCCTAATATTAAATTATGCCAGTTTTCAGACCCACTGAAAAATTTACATAAATTTCTTTTCTTAGTTGGTTTTCCTATATTGAGAAAACTGGGACTAAGGATTATTTTTAAGAATATTTCTATTCGTATTTACGCTATATTTCTTGAGTAGAATGCTAGCTATCCACTGGGTCATATCTAGCAAGGACCTTTGCATACAAAAGGTAATTGAGTTCTATCCACACAGGGGCAGTTCATCGGCCCATCATTCCACCCTTTTGTTACTTCTAAAATTCCTTCAATGCCATCCCTCACTATAAGGCTGCTGGTTTTTTACTCTGTCTCACAGAACCTGACTGGGCAGAAAAGCTCCCCTTAGTAGAGGGGAGACTCAAGGCTGAATCATTCCAAAGGGTAGAGAGAACGATGGTGCGGACCACAATTAAACAAGCAAAAAGAGTCTGAGCCCCAGTTAGAAGTGTCTGCTACGTTCTCATTCTCACATCAGAGCCTGTGCACAGCGTGTACGCACTACAAAAATCTTCCAAGCATTTGCAACCCACAATGTTGATGTACTTACTCTTTGCAAAGGAAATTTTAAAATGTTCAAATGCCTCGCTTTTAGTGAAAGAGCTACAGTGGTGCATCACTATAGCGATGCTGAATTTTTGGAATCTAAATAGTCCCAGAGTAGCCCTATTGCCAGATAGAACTAATAGTAGCACAAATAATAAATGGTAAGCACCGATAAAATCTTACTGTAAAATAGGAATGTGAGTTTTGATCTTGTTACCGTTTTTGAAAATGTTCACTAACTCACTCTATCTTATGATGTCTCATTGTGTTCCTGGCTTTATTTTTGTTTGTGTTCATCAACCACTGTTTCCATGACATTATCCTAGGTGCTCTGTGCAGACCACCTGTCCTGAGCTTTTATTCTGGTCCCATAAGCTAGGAAACATTTCTGTCTGTACTTTATAGACACAAGAAGCCCACATTCCTATCCACTGTGACTTTTCTGTGGCAGGACACTGGCTTAGCCACTTTATGAAATCTCTCTGGCCAACAGAAAAGTGGCATCCATAATCTGAGTATTCCTGTGTCGTGCGGTCAATAGATGGACGACACAGGAGAAACATACGGAGCTAATGCACTAAGTGTGATGTTCTTATGTCATGGACATAGCCACCTCACAAAAGTCAAAATCATCTTGGTTAAAGAGTTATACATTGAATCCAATGGGGTTCCACATTCTCAAGAGAGCAAACACAGCTAAGAAAAGAAGTTCCTTATTAAGAACACTGGATTTGGTGTCTGCAGATGGGATGGATCCCCAAGTGGGGCAGTCTCTGGATGGCCTTTCCTTCAGTCTCTCTTCCATTTATTACCCCTGTCTTTCCTTTGGACAGGAACAATTCTGGGTTAAAAATTTTGAGATGGGTGGGAGTAGGTGGAGGAGCACCCTCATAGTGGGAAAGGGGAGAAGGGATGAGATGGGCGGGTTGTGAAGGGGAAACCAGGAAGGGGGCTATGTTTGAAACACAGGATCTAGACACAGAAAATCTTTACAAAGATTTGACAGATCACCTATCTGTGTTCACTCTGCTCATCTCTAATTGTGGTTCCAATAAAATCATTCATACATTCGTTAAGTTGGTTATTCAGGCAGTATATAGAGAACCAGTAATTGCTTGTTGTGAACCAAATCTTTGGTAGGACTTTACACATCCAGGCTTGGTAGCTTACTCCATCTTGACTCTTAAAGCTTAGTGGGCGGCTATGGGGAGGAGTAACCAGTTATTACTCACTGTTAATTGGGTGGTAAGGGTGGTAGTGAAAGTTTCCATAGCTCTCTGTGACAGCATTTGGAAAAGGAACTGGCTCAGAAAGGAAGGCATGAAGAGAGTGCTTTTGGGGGCTGAGCAAGAAAGGACAGAGTCCCGAATAAGTTGTCTGGAAAAACAAAAGCAGGAAGGAGAGGTTGGAAGAAAGAGAAAAGAGCATTTCAGAAGTGGTTAATACCTGGGCACTAGGGAGAAAAAGATCTGGCATCTACAGATCTTCAAAGAACTCAAGGGGTTAGGGATTTAGCTGGGGGGTAGAGCGCTTGCCTAAAAAACCCAAGGCCCTGGGTTCAGTCCCCAGCTCCGAAAAAAAAAAAAAAAAAAAAAAGAACTCAAAATGACTGGAGTTTTGTAAGTTTCTAGCTGAGAGTGTTCACAGGGTGTGTGTGTGTGTGTGTGTGTGTGTGTGTGTGTGTGTGTGTGTGTATGAGGAAAGCAGAGAGAACTGTGTCTGCAGAGTATGAATATATCAATTCCACAGCAATGGGGAAACCTCTAAAGGGTTACATAGGAAATAAGTATTTTAAAAGGGCACTCTGAAAGTTGGAGAATAATCTACAGGAAGCAGATCTAGAGGCCTGTAGGTTAGAGCTAAGCCAAAAAATGTCAGTGGGTAACAGAATCCTTTCATGACGTACTGAAACACGAAGGCATCGGCCACAGCAAGGTTTCCAAACAAGAAGGTTTGGAGCATGGCTGGAGAAAATGTCTTCTAGTAGATCGTCCTGATGCTACCTGCCCAGGAAACAGGCAGGCCATCACTGTTTGAGGCAGTGTTGATGGCAACTGTAAAATTCTACAATTCTTCCCCAGGTACTTACAAGTTTTGCTTTAAAGGCACCTGTCCTGTCTTGAATATATGTTTTATGCAACCGACTCGTTCTAGCCAGGAGCCTTTCCTTAACATAATAGATGCCAGTTGATAAATTGAGTTAATTATTGTTATTTGTTTCAATTACGTTTCTTATCTGTTTCTATTTTGTTCTTAATGAAAGCCTGTATGAATTGTTTTTGTAAGGCTCTGAAAGTCAAGAAGTGAGACATGTTGCTGCAATTAGGCTAAAATCCAATGGAATGTATCGTTGAAACGAAAGGCTTGCCTTTCTGAAGAAACAAATTGTGCTGATCCCTTTAGTGGGCAAAAACCTAAAGAAAAGTTTGACTTTGATGACACCCAAACTTATTTGTATAAATTTTTATCTCTGCAGTTTTCTTGTGATGTATTTTATTTGATACACCAGAGAAAATTCTCCAAATTTGCAACAGGATAAAAGGCTGGCATGCTACTCCTTTTCACTAAATCCTTTGTCTAAACTGGAACACAATAGAGCAATTGAAGGCTGTCATATTTGGGCTCAGATTTGAGAACTAAAACCTTGCTGGGGGAGGGGAATTCTCTTCTGTTTTCTGTAGATTAAAAACTCACTACTCCTATTTTGAGACCAGAACAACAAAAACATGGAAATATAAGTTACCCACAAATCCAGCAATTGAAATGCCCTTCTTATCCCATGTGTAAAAATGAGTACCCTAGCAAAGAGAAACTATGCCTTGTTAGAAAATGGGTGTTCCACTAACTTAGGAGCAAAGTTGCATATCAATAAGTATCATTGTAATTGAAACAGAAAAGTTTTGTGTTAACTTTTTCATCAAGATGACAGTGAGCTGGAGGAACCATCAGGCAGTTAGTATCTCAAGGGTAGACTCCTTACAAGGCTGAATTACGTCAGCATCACTGAATCTGTTAGTTTTGGGGCATGTAAGAATGATCTTTTGTCAAAATAAAGTTAATCTGTAATGACTTCTGAGACCATCTCGTGCTAACCTGCTTCTGGTAACTAGCCAGATTCTCTCCCTCGGTGGCATACCTGTAATACATCAGCAGTTCCTTTATCTCAGTATCAACTGACTTTCAAGATGCCTAGCCTCATTATGCTTGTCCAGAGTGTCCCAGTGGTGGTTACTAACGTCATAGTTCCTTTGAAAAGGCAAGGATGTGTCCGCGCTTCTGAACACTGCGGGCCACACGCGACTTCTGAGAAGGTTAACTGCAGCCGGGAGCGGCAGCAAAGGCCCTAATGAAGCAGATTCCACTGACTCCCGGCATTCTCTCCGGGCGGGGTGACTCCGTCTCTGAACTGGAGATGGGTTTCAGCAGGACGGGATTGCAGCATCCCTGAGCAGCGGGCCACAATTATAATTGCAGGTGTGGTAGGCAAAGACAGCAGGAGAGGGTGAGCTCATAAGGAACAAAGATTCGCTCTGCTGGATCATCTATCTCCACCGGAGAACAAAGAGCAGACGCATAAATAAGCGAGTTACCATGTAAACAAATTGAGCAACCACCAACACACAACAGAGTGCGTGTTCCTCGGCCAATATATACACGCCTCTGTTACAGGAAGCCCTTGCCCTTTCCCTGGTAGAGGTGAGAGCCGCCTTTCTGTTCCCTCCCAACCTTCAGTGGGTGGGCAGGGGCTGATTGTGGAAGAGCAATGAAGCTACTCCTCCAGTCTCTCACCATCTCCCCTTTACTCCAGTCTGTTTCACAATTAGCACAAGAGGACAACAAAGCAGTGACCTTGAACGAGAACGTTCAGGCCTCTGCAGCTGCCTCAGCCAGAAAGAGGACAGCAAGCCATTCTTGTTCCTTTTAGGGCCTGATGCTAAAATGGTCGGGCGTTGCTTTGTTTTTCTTTAGACAGTTCTCTTAAAGGCCAGCAGCGGATTCCCTTAGTTCTTAAGCTAATTGGCTGGAGCAACACGCTTTTACTTCTTGACTTTCAGATTGTCACAAAAGCAATTTGCAGGGCTAGGGGCCAGTGTTCTACTGGAAAAGCAAATCAAAAGAGTGCTGCAATTATGCAAATGATTAAGAAAAAAACATCACTGCAACCTGATCCCTTATTTGCCTACCTTTAGGCTGGGCAATTATCCCCCTATCTCTGTTTGCTGCTGTGCCCTCAACAGTTGGTTTTCTTTAGCTGGGTGAAGGACAATGTTGAGGTTCCCCAGGGATGGTGTTCTGACACTCGCAGAGGAAGATCCCGAAGTGGATTAGAGGCGTTTGCAGGCGGGCAAGCTTTCCATCTAGTATTTGTGAGCTAAGTAGAGAGCTAGAAAGGAAACTTTCAAGAGTGACAGGGATGTTCTTTGCTCGGTCCTTGACTCTTTTTATTGTTGTGCCTTAAGCAAAGTCTTAAAGCAAAATGACTTCCTCCATAGCCAGAATTTGCCACAGATATAGTGCTAAGAACACAAGGGTGACAGCTGCCGAGAGGGCACGGCCTTCGTTAGAGTTGTGGAAAGGTTTACTTACAACAGGGCTCTTTCTTAGGATTCTGTGTGGGAGTACCGAAAACAGGCATAATAGACACACAATTATCTTATTCCTAGTGTTTCATTCCTTTACCACTTCGCACATATTGGATTGGTTATTGGGAACTTTGAGGTCAGAGGAGAAAGTTCAGTCCTTACCAAATGTGCCTTGATCAGAGGAGATGACAGGAAGCTGTGCCTTGACTTCCTGAGGAAAAGAATGGCTGTGTTATCCCTTTTAGGGAGGGCACAAAGGCAAAAGAGAGGGGCAAGATCCTTGACAGTTACTACAGAGTAGAGTCACTGGCAGGCTAGCCCCTTTATGTAGTGACCTCTGCTGTTTTCCAGCAAACACCAAGTAACTTTCCTGTTACAGTCTGCTTGGAACTACCCAGAAAAAGAACTAAGGCCTGCTCTTGGGCAGTTACAAAACTGGGGCTGGAACTCACAGGGCTACAGGCCTGGACCGCCAAAACCACATGGACATCACGTCCCCTTGGAATGTCAAGGCTCTGGGGAGTAGGAGATCTCCAAGTCTCCTTATGGACAGACATAGGTCTCTTTGAGACATATATGTGCATTAGGCAGACAAAAGTAGATGGGGACTGTAGATCTGGTGACAGAATCCGCCACCAGAAGATTTCTAACATAGAATAGTTGATGGCTTAGGATGATGGATTGCATGCCCAGTGGTTGTGTCATCTGTTAATTCTAAATTAAGATTGTCTGGTGTGTTACATTTGAGGAGACTCAAGCGGACCGAAAGGGAAAGAATTTAGCCGGGTTGAATTCGGCCAGGCTTTGGAACGGGAAGAGAGCAGTTTGGCATCAGCTGGCCAAGGGGACTGAGAGAGCGATCTTGGAGCTCTAGAGAAGCAGAGCCAGTGTTTGTGGGAGAGGCACAAGAGAAACACGTGGTCTCAGCCTCAGGCTATGTACCGGGCTGGGAACACACCAAGAACATCCGTGCCTAGCCAACATTAGCGTAGATTTTTTATAATAATTACACGTTACAGATGGCGATGTGTGTGTGTGTGTGTGTGTGTGTGTGTGTGTGTGTGTGTGTGTGTGTTTCCTAGTAGTTACCTAGTGGCTCCAAGTGGCACAAACAAGATGCCTTATAAAAGCACCCATAAGCATGCACACTTCTTGCCCATCCTGGGGCAGTTAGGAAAAAGTGGATGATGGCTTTGGGAAAATGAATGGCAGTGAGATGGTGGGGTAGGGAAGGGTAGTGAAGGTGAGAAGAGAGGATAGTATGGTAGGATGTGAAGATTGTGAAGCTAGGATTCACAGTGCAGGGGGAATCTGATGCAGAGACACCCATGCTAAAGACCTGGTAACCTTTGGGATTCATGAGGAGTGATGCATCTTGTCCTACGGCAATCAGGGTTTGACCTAGCAGAGTAATTCTAGAATCAGGCATACATGGGCACAAAGAATTCAGCAACATATCTTAGAAGGTTTCATGATATAGTTTAATAATAGAGCACTTGGCTAGCATATTAGAGGCCATGGATTCAGCAATCGGTGCCAAGGGTTGGGATGGGGTTAGTTCTAGAAGAAAAAAGGTCTGGGTAAGATACAGTGCACATTAATTGAAAATGATCAACAATCCACAGGAAGTGTTTCTGATGGTGTTTTAATGAGATTGCCCAGGGGAAGGTGTTACAAAGGGAAGTGTACAGTAGAGCTGCCCTTAATATAACCAGGAGAGTCGATGGAGGTAATTCTATATGCCCCCATAAACCATGTTTCTTTCCAAATGCTTCATTGACCATGCACAGTAAAAGCCTTGGGTATGCATGTCAGTTGTCTTGCAGGTATGTGTGCTTTCATAGGTGTGGGTTTCGAGAGACAAAAGCACCGGCCCCTCATGTCAATGATCACTGGATTAACAGTGCGAGACAAGTCAGTTTCAGGGTTGATGCAAGAGTTAATTTGCAACTGTCATTAAGCCTCTCCCATTTCTGAGATTCCTGGAGGCAAAGACTTACTCTGAACCTTTTCTAGGGGCTTCTTTCCTATTTTAACTTTTCCTTTGTCCGGCTGTATTTCTTTTTCAGTGGTCTCAGTGCCCTACAAACTTTCAGCCGAGGTGGAGAGACATTGCCAGCTAAGTACTTGCAAACAACTTCATCTTTTCCATCAGCAACATCTGCCACAACATAATGAATGGGAAACAAAATGGCCTTCTTCACTGCCTTCATTTTCTGCTCATGTTCTATGTGCCAAGCACTCAGTCTTTTCAGATAGCTAGTGACTCTGCCGATAGGTTCCATTACTGCCATCCTATTTCAGGCTAAAGCTTCTGGAGACGTGAAGAGGAGGCATTAGTGCAAATCTGAAGGTAGAAGGGAGGTCGGAAGCTGGCTAGACCCATATATTTGAGTGTGACAAAAAAGGAAAAAAAATTCCTTTCTAAAGGATAAAACAGGGTGCTGATTAAGTTAGCTTCCGGGTTAAACTCAACTCCATCTCCTCCCTACAGTGAAAGGGACATGTTTGGGATCTGCACCTTAAGCCACAGTGGGCTTTATTCTTCCAGTTACACCTTTATGACCATTAGACCCGAGGTGACTGAAAGAATAGTATCTTGTACTACTTATATGCTTATGCTGTTTGAGACTGGGTCCTGGATGGTAAGAAGCCTGCAGAGAAATCCACAGACACTGGTCTATTGGGAAGGTGCTTGTGCTGCCTTTAGTATTCTGCTGACACTGAATTGAACTTCTGATGCTGTCAAGAAGCTAGATCATTCAGAGACAGGCAAAGCCGTTTAGCAATGGACCATTGGCTTCCTGTTTGCAAAGACAGAGAAGGAGACCTTCTCAACTGGCTATCTGAGTCCTAGCAGAGGGAGAAGATACAAATACCTCTATTTAGGGGCTGAGACAATCAAGGAACTAGGTTCCACAAATCGGCAAAACACAGAACGTCATTTTGTATCCTGCAACTCTTTCTTCTAGGCATCAGCATAAATATATCTCTTTATGCTCCCCAAGCTACTAGGTTGCCTTTCAGACATAGTGACATTTTTGTGCTTGGACTCTAAGCCTCTCAGTCTTAAATGAACAATTGCGGGATTGTCGCAGGCTTCCTGCTTCTTCACGGCTTACTCGAGCTTCCTCCTATGAAAAAGTGCTTTACACAAATACCAAAGAACTGGAGTGCTGAGGAGAGCCACGAAGGACTTTCTATTTCTGCATTCGTATTTTCAATGTGGAAAAAATATCAAACTATTTTTTGAATAATAAAGGAGTTCTTTTAAAACAAACAAACAAAAAGACCCTTCCTTCAATGCTGTGATTGTCCTTTAAGAACAGGCCTCTGTGGGTGATGACAAGAAGCCTTTAGGATATACCTAACGAGGCCTTTAAGCTTTCATTGTTACCCAGTTCCACAAGAGCTGTCATGTTTTATTGGCTCTTCTGGTTAGTCATTGTATGGTTTGGCAGCGTAGTAGAATTTCACATTTTTGCAAACAATAGTATGAACAAAGATTGGGTTTTTCTTTCTGCTGTGTATTATTTTATTTGCTCTGAGTGTCCAGAAGTCCTCCCCTATAGCCAACCAATTACATAGTCTGTTTTGTATGAGCCCTATGCTTTTAATCAGGGGTGTTACATTCATGACACGGACTCAGAGACTTTCCAGGTAGAACAGTATAGAGGAACATATAGTGGTGGTGTGGGGGTAAACGCTGGGTTCGTGGCAGGGAAGAGAAGATGCGGGAGTATACATTCTAAAGGAGACAGATAACTGATGAGAGTGATTTGACAGTGGGAAATCTATAATGTATTGTAGCTTTCCGTGTGTCCACCTGTGTATATGTGATACAATGTAGCTAGCTCTGTGTGTGTGTGTGTGTGTGTGCGCGTGTGTGTGTGTGTGAGTGTGTGTGTGTGTGTGTGTGTGTGTGTGTGTGTGCCCACTTGTGTACACATGATGCACAGTTGATTAATTCTTTAGCATACTGGCTGTAAGCAATATGACACTGGTGCTTACAATGTGTCCAGCATAGCATAGTCCATTAGTAAATATTAACAATCTTAATTTAGGCTTTTTAAAATATGATGTTTTCCTTTACTCAAAGAAATTTTTTCAGTCCTTCAAAAGAGAATCTCTTAGAAAAAAAATTTTTTCCCTCTACTTTTTTTTTCTAATTTTTGCAAACACAGTTCAAGCTGAGTTTTACCCTGGGTGATGTCTTAAGTTAGCATCTGACTCAATGAAACACCAGTACCAATGTCCAGTTATTCCAGTCTATCTATGATTAGATGCTAGGACCAGAAAAATGTGCCATGATTTCTCAAAACTTACTTCAACAAGAATAGCATATTTTTTATACTTAAGATCAGATTTTAAATTCAAACTAAGTTGTGCATTTGTGGTGTGTGACAGGCGTGTGTGTGTGTGTGTGTGTGTGTGTGTCTGTGTGTCTGTATGTGTGTATCTGTGTGTTCAACATGTGGGTGCTTTGGGGGGGCCAGAGGGTACTTTCCTCAATCATTTCTTGACTTTATTTATATTTTAAGATAAGGCCTTTCAATGAACCTAGAAAAAGTCTGGTCAGTGAGGTCCCAGAATCCATCTGCCTGTGTCCATCTCTAAAATACCAGATTTATGGGCTCATACTGCTACATAGGTTGTACATGTTGCTGGGGATCAAAATTCAAGTTCTCATTCTTGTGCAAGCATGTAGGCACTGAACCACACCCAGCACAAGTGTTGTGAAGTTTGGACACAAGTCTTTTATTTTGATGCATTTCTAGTTTTCTAAATAATAGAGTAGTGTGTTCCAATGAAGCCAGTGCCTCTGCTTCTTGTTTGGCCAATGAAAAACCATAGTTTCTGGTGTGTGTTTGTGTGTATTTAGTCTGTTCTTTATAGTCAGTTACTACTTGTTGATTACCGAGACTTTGAGCAAAAATAAACAAGGAGGATACATTGCATTTGTAGCTCAGTGGTAGGGAACTGGATGAGCATGTGGAGAGCCACAAGCTTGATAGGCTGCAAAATACACACACACACACACACACAGAGGCATGCACAGGCACACACATGCACAGAAATACTCACACGCCCATATGGCTTACTGTGACACTAGCATTTATTTTCTCTAGTGCTAAACACACATGTTAAACATCTCTGTAGGAATGAGTTTTAGAAGTGTTTCCCAATGCCTGATATTTCAGATCCTATTTAAGACCTCCGCTGCCATCATCTGTTAAAGAGTTACCAGAGCAGAGACCCAGGGAATACAGCGTCCATTTCAACTTGGCCACAGTCCCTAGGGTCTCAGAGCCTGCTTCCTAACAGGCTAGCTTGAAAGTCTTTCCTTGGTTGTCCCAAAGATCCAGAATAATCAGAACTTTCTGATCTATGGCTACGTCACAACTCCCTTGCGTTCATCAGTTTCAAGCTGTATCAGCAATGCTCCACAGTAGCTGGGCACGCTCCCGTAGAGAAGTCTTCAGGAGCCTGGACGTGAGGTGAAATTATGTACCAGAGCTGGGTAGACGTTAGGACAGGTGAGTATTGAGGTTAGCTTGGTGTCTTTGTGCTAACAGACACACAATTACAGCTCTTTGTCTAGTCTAAATTAATCTCTAGCCATCTGTCTTGGATACATAATCTTATTCTTTTTAAAAAGAATATATGTTATATATGTCTTGAGTAAGGTGGCTTATCAAAATATAACAGATGTCTTTAATATGTAAGTATTTCTTAGATATGAAACTATTTATATCTACGTGTATATGTACTTTGAGACTCGGGACCCAAAAGCAAGATGGCTTCAGTGCTGCTTCTTCCTTTGCGTAGGCACGGCATTTGCAGTAACCATCACCCACGGATGAGCAGCAGAGATGCTGCTTCGCTTGCTTGCTAGGGTGTGTGGGCATGGCAAGCATGATAGTCATCAGGAGGCATCTGGGGCCTGAAACTGGGCAAAGCTGCCCGACCAGCCACAGGCAGCACCATCCACCTAGGGGTGTTGTCAGACACTCTTGATTTCACCACCTCTGGGTGTTCACCGAGGAGGGACGCCACCCAGAGGGATGAGAACAACCAAAGGTAGGAGGCTGGCCAGTAATCACTAGGTGTCACCTTGTGCTGGGACTGGCAATAATCTGCTTTTGTGTTGTTATTTACGGACAAGGATGGGAAGCAATGACCCCTGAACTGGACCGTGCTGGGTCTGGAGGACATTTGACTTTTTTTTTTTAAGTTCTGCTGCTTAGCATGTGAGATTACAGTTTGGATGTATTTCAAGAACACACAGCCAACTTGGCACTGACATTCAGAGTCTTATGGGCCAACGTGGACCTCTTTCAGAAAGTGATTAGCATTATACAGTCTGAAATGTTCAGGCCTTGTCTCCCCCACTTCTTTTCCCTTCGCCATTACGTTGCTTGTGTGTTCATAGCTTCTTGGTGCCAAGAGAAATGCTGGCTTGTAAGTCAGGAAAAGCACAACCAGTCCAAACTGAAGGTTGCTATTCACACAGAAGAAGGATTTAATATGGACAGAAGGTTTTCAAGTGAATGTCAATAAAGTGTTAGTTTTATTAATCTGTAATATACTTGATATTATTTATCAAGGAACACATCCTACTATGTTCCTCTCATTATGAATGTGTCCACGTCAATCCCTCCCACAAGGAGCCATGACTAAGCATCCCCTTTCTATCTGATTTCCTTGAAGTATGGTCTGGATTAACAGTTCTGTAAGGAAGAGTCGCTCTTCTTATTTCCTCCAGTGTCCTCCTGACTTTCTCTTCCCTCATGCTGGTGCCTTAATTTCCTCCAAGCCATTGGCCTTATCAATTGAAATTCAGTGAAATTCAATTTCCGGTTTTTTTCTTTCTGGGCCTCTGCTGTGTTCTGTGCTGTGGTTACTATTACTTTTCTGGAACTCTTTCTTCGCAGTATCGACCAAGCGCCATGCCTCTGACTCCTCCTGCACCATGACCATGTTTTGCATGAAACCTTTTCCACCTCCAATGTGAAGGTAACACATTGCCCCTACAGATATGCCCTCCACCCACCGTTCTCCTGATTCTGGAGGTTTCTGACAGGGATAGGCTGAATGGTTCTATACTTTTAAAATGTATGTGTTGAATGAAATCTGATCCTGAATGGGGAGCTATTAGTGTGTGAGGTCTTTGGGCGGAGCTCTCCTGATTGTACTTAGCCTTACTGCTTTCAGTAATGGAAGACAGACAGAGGGTCTATGATGGCCCTCCACCAGAGTCCAAACCGACTGTTTAACATTCCATTTTCCAGCTACCGTGAGTTGCTAATGTTTATAAGCTGCTCTGGCATGGCGCTTTTAATTCTGAAAGTCCAAGGGGATTAAGACAAGGTTTCTTTCAATTGACACAAGAATTCTTACAAATGAATCCTCTCTCTCTCTCTCTCTCTCTCTGCATATATATATATATATATATATATACATATATGTATATATATACACTTATTTATCTTATATATAACTCACTATCATCTTACTAGTCTCAACTTTTAGGTTTTAGATTTCCAACTTCACTTTGTTTCTTATTATTCATAGTCACAGCTCAGTGGCTGTGTTGAATTTTCATCTTGTTCTTTTTATTGACTCTTCCTGTTCATCAGACTTTCAATTGACTGCATTATAAATCCAGAAGTTCACTTTAGATTCCTTAGTTTCATTTATCTTGATTGTCTTGATTTTCTTGTCAACACTTTTTCTTGTCAACACTTCTTGTTCTTCTTCTTCTTCTTCTTCTTCTTCTTCTTCTTCTTCTTCTTCTTCTTCTTCTTCTTCTTCTTCTTCTTCTTCTTCTCCTCTCTCTCTCTCTCTGTTTTTCATTAATAATTTATTCACTTGTCATCTTGATCACAGCCCCCCTCCCTACTCCCACCCCCCCACAGCCCCTCCTCAGCCACTCTTCCTGGTGGAGCTCTGACACCCTATCCTCCCACCCAAGCACATCAGGTCACTGCAGGATCCACGGGCAGGCAACAGAGTCAGGGACCATCCCTGTAGTTGGGGAACGCACATGAAGACCAAGCTGCACATCTGCTACATGCGTGTAGAGAGCCTAGGTCCACCCATGCTCTTTAGTTGGTGGCTCAGTCTCATCTCTTGCTGGGATGGATGTAGTGCTTCTCAGCCATCCTTCATCCCCATAGCCTTTTCTTTCAGATCCTCCTTCCAGAATGTCATCTGAAAGATCCAACTGAAGTACAAGTGTGGCCCAACTGCTCCCCTGCACAAGCCTCTTGTGCTTTTGCCTCCTACTCTAGCCGGTAGCATTTAAGATCCTCAGTAGGAAAGGGATCCTCTACGAATTGCATCACATTGTGTGTGCCCCTACACTGTACTGTTCTAAGTTTCTCCCAAAGTTGCTTGTTGTTCCTCGTACCCATAAGCCTTTTCTCTTTTTTTTTTTTTTCAGTGAGATTGTCTATTCTTAGGTTGGCTTTTCTTTTCTACTTATCAGTAACTACTCATTCTTTAAGGCTCAGGGCTAGTGTTTATGTGCCAGGAATTTGACTTCGAAACCTCTAAAGTACTTTTCCTCTTTGCGAGTGATTCTGTAATGCCACAGCCACAAATGGTATAGTGGTGCACAAAAAAAATTATAAAATTTGAACTCCTGTGTTTTCATCACCTAAGTACACTTGAAGATCAGACCGTTTTGTATTAGTGAATACCACGTGACTTTCATAAAATCTCACAGAAGATACTCAGCAATGTGGTTGACTGTACAATACAGTGTTGACCGAAGGTTGATGTGTACAAAAGTCATTTAGGTTCCAGTATTTGATGTATCCTTGCTAGATCTTTCTGTCCCTTATAAATTCTGCCCTGGTGCTACTACACTTGCATTTTCTTAGCAAGAACTAAAGACATTAACAAGCCTTGATACATTCATGATATTAATTCTTGCAAATGTTTGCTCCTCAATCTTAGGTAGCTAGGCCTTTTCAAGAACCCATATTTTTATTTCTTATGAAAAAAAGAAAAGAAAAAAGACTTGTGTGTCCTCTGCTGTCACTCTGGAAACCCCTGTGAAAAAGAAAAGTAATTTCAATGCACACCTCTACCTCGCTGATGTGCCAAGTTCCTTCAGGGATGACGAACTGCCAAGCACCAAAGCACTGTAACTTGTCGGCCTCAGTGAATGAGAGGAAGAGGTGGTGTGGAAAGAACATCCTGTTTTGCAGGACTTCAGTAACTCAATTGTTGTCATCTCATATGATTTTTTTTCTCATTCGTGCATCTGTTTAATCTTAACCTGCCCTCAGTACTCCCTGGTTGACTGAGATCACTGAGACCCAGCTGGTGCAAGGACACTGGAGCATGAAAAAATAGCAAACTACCCATCGGTAGGCCTAAGTGTTAGCACACAAAATCAGCCTAGGACTCCGGGACACCATCTTCTCCTTCCTGAAGGCCTTAAGAGTTAAGTTGCTAATCCTGACTTTGCTCTAGTGTTTTCTATCTGGATTGTGGTATTTCTGGAAGCATTTACATTTTGGAAGGGTACTTACAGACCTGGGGAGCTTCAACCAGTACAGCGGCAAGTTTTCTTCAACAGCCATACTTGGGGTCTACAGATGGAGGGTGTCATTAGCTACTTAAGTGCCTTGTGACTATCACGTATGTATGAGTTACTTTATGTATGTTCCCTACTTAATCTGCCTGAAAGCATTCTGAAAGACGACATTTCTCATATGTGGACATAAGCAACTCGTTTGAGGCTATACAGCTGGCCAATATTCTAAATGCAGATAAAAAATGTGTTTATTTTTCATTTCAGGTTAATTCCTCATCCTTTTTGGACAAAATGTAAGCTTTTAAAGTTGACTCTTTTCATCAATTTTATCTTAAATTTTATTACTTTATATATTGAAAACCTTGAATCTGTAGTTTCAAATTCATGAGCAGAGACATTACTATCAGATTCTCAAATGTAAGAATTTGACAACGGGTATGAGTAATTAATTGTTAATATTCGCTGTTTATTTTAAGATTCAAGTAGAGATAAGTTTTATCCACAAGAGAAGATGAAAAAAAATATGTTTCTTGCCTGGGTTACAGAACCTGTTTGAGTTGGTTAGCCCTGTGCTTGTGACAACAGCTTAGCAAGCTGAGAATGCTTATCTTTATGACTCTTCAGTTGAAATTGATTGTGATCTAAGAAATGAAAAGATTGGCATAGGGCTGTCTTTGAATTGCTTGGATACTCATGAAACATGATTTTATCAAATATACGAGGAAAATGGCTTCCAGAAGACCTTACTCTCAAGACTATTTGAAGATTTTGTCCAGGGCTAAAAAATGTTCTAATAAGGGAAAAGCCGACTTATCTTGTTTGAGAGAATATTTTGTGTTTTAGTCACTTTATTTTAATCAAAACTTCAATGTAAACTTTTTTTTAAAGTTTTACCATTTTTTCTCAGGTTTGCTTTGAACACATAATTCTTTTCTAAAACATTAGACTGTTTTACTGAACTTTGCTAAATATTATCAGCCCTCAAACACTGTTAGAGGAGATGTTTTGACAATGAACTTACATCTTCCTTTAAATTAAAACAAAGCTTAAACAAAGGTTACTCTTTTATGTCATAGATCATAAATTCCAAGAAGTATGTCAAAGTTGCCTTTTCCACAGAGAAGCAGCTATCATATCAGAATATGCTAGATGCATTGTATAAGGAGGTAGGATGCTAGCGTGGGACCAGTACCAAGCTGTATCATTTCAATGCAGCTTCTGAGTCTGTCTGAACCTCGCCATGCTGTGTGAAAACACAAAGGAGGCAGTGAAGCCCAGCTGAGTTTCAAACCCATAAAACTGGCTCTCGGCAGTGTGAGTCACTCAGAGATAAAGGCGTCCAGTGATTTATTTGACTCCATTTGGTGCCAGCCTGGAAAAGATTTGGGAAATTAGCAGTGTCCTCACTTTTTGATGATGTGGTTAAAGAAAGGCTAATTCATGAAAAAGGAGAAACCCTTTTCATTTGACGTTGGACCTCTTCCTAGTTCAAACTCAAATGGCATTCCCAGTAATAAAGCAGCGAGCTAACAGGCTAGAGAGATACTATGTATCGTTAAGAACAGGCAACCATTTTGAGCATAGTAACTGCAGAGTGAACCTGTAAATGATCTCATTTCCCAGACTATCCCTTCTTGGCTAAAAAAGGAAAACAAAATCTAAAACATCGATAACATCCCAAGCAGCTGTGCTGTGCAGTGAACTTGACAGTTTTCATTTGTTACTCAGTGAATGATGTCTTGGCCTGGCTAGAATGTGTGATTCAGAAAATTGCATAAATTCTCTGTGGAATATTAAGGTGACAGAGTATGCTTATAACCAGAAAGTACATTTTCTACCATCGTTTCTCTTTGAAGATTTTGAGAGCTTGAATATAATCAAAATATGACGATGATGATGATGACGACGACGACGATGATGATGATAATAACCAGGTCATGCTAGCATGTACAAACTACCATGGTACAAAATGGTGATTGCATCCTTAGGGAAGGGTTAAGGGTCAAGGGAGATGAAATGGAGGTTTAGCCCTTCCTGTCACAATGAAGTGGAGACCTTCACAGAAATGGAAGGAAAGAAGCAGAGAAGAGATTTCTAATGCTGAAACCTTAGGAAGTAGCAGAACACTATCAGTCTGATCCTCCATCTGGGTGCTTGAATTTGTTACCTTATATCTCAGGTAGCCACTACTAGTTCTTCTCTGGTGAGCTCCTCATCCAGAAAGCACAAACCTATGATAGCTATTCTTGCCCTCCTGAAACTTAAATGTTTCCTAATCTCCTTTAGAGCAGCCCTTTGATTGGTCTTTTGGTCGTCACCCTTTCCAACCTAAGTAGCACTTAAAAACTTACCCTAACATCTTCTGAGCAAGAGCTGAGCTCCAGGGAGGACTACTCTAGATGTGATTTTGGTTTTCCCCGCTCCCCATCTTCCCCTGCCTCTCCTGACACATGGATTGCTGAGCTCATTTTACAACCTGGTTTCTGGTGGTGTGCACATATTGCTCTTGGTTTAATAATAAACCTTGTTGTTGTTGCTCTTAGCATAATTTATAAATTACTTCCCAGAAACGCCCTTACTAAATGTCTGTGACCTTATTGTCAAGAACGGCTTGACAAGCAGAAGCTGCTGCCTAGGGGCTGGAATGTTCTACTTCCTGTTCTCTTTCTCTCCAAGTTGGAGCATTCTATCCAAACAAAAACTGAACTTGATGCACATGGGACCCAGAGTTTGCTTGAAAGGAAACTCTCCAAAGAGCTTTACATGTTAACGTCATGGTTCCATTTCATCTAAGACTACTAAGACTACGAAGAAGGGCCTTTTCAAGAATAAACCAAAATAAACAAATGGATGCTTCAAACTATGGACTAAGAAAAACAAGCAAACAGCAGCCTCGTATAACAACATATTAATTGCTACCAAGCTCTTACAAGAGAGCAGAATCTGAAAGCACTAAATTAGTGTGCTGAGTAAACTTCTCTCCCACCCTCTACCGTGCTCTATAGATTCTAAATCCTAGGAGGGTAGTTCAGGTGAAAGAAATCAGTGTCTGGACCAGAGCCAAGAGTATTTATGGCAGGAGGGGTAAAGAATGAAAATTTTCAGTAAATATATGGAATTAGAAAATATCATCCTGAGTGAGGTAACCCAGTCACAAAAGAACACACGTGGTATGTGCTCACTGAAAAGTGGATATTAGCCTTAAAAGCTCGAAAAACCCAAGATACAAGTCATAGACCACATGAAGCTCAAGAAGAAGGAAGACCAAAGCGTGGATGCTTCAGTCCTTTTTAGAAGGGGGAACAAAATACTAGAGGGAAGAAATACAAAGTGTGGAGCAGAGACTGAAGGGAAGGCCACCCAGAAACTGCCCTACCTGGGGATCCATCCCATATACAGACACCAAACCCAGAGACTATTGTGGATGCCAAGAAGTGCTTGATGACAGTAGCCTGATACAGCTATCTCCTGAGAGGCTCTGCCAGAGCCTTATTGACACAGAGGTAGATACACATTGGATTGAGTGAGGGGTCCCTGATGGAGGAGTTACAGAATGGATTGAAGGAGCTGAAGGGGTTTGCAATCCATTGGAAGAACAACAATATCGACCAACCAGACCCCTCCCCCCCCAGAGCTCCCAGGGACTAAACCACCAACCAAAGAATACACATGAAGGGACCCATGGCTCCAGCTGCATATGTAGCAGAGGATGGCCTTGTCTGACTTCAGTGGGAGGAGAGGCCCTTGGTCCTGGGAAGGCTTGATGCCCCAGTGTAGGGAAATGCTAGGGCAGGGAGGGAGGAGTGGGTGGGGGGGAGCACCCTCATAGAAGCAGGGGGAGGGGAAATAGGATAGGGATATATGGGATAGGAGGGGAAACCAAGAAAGAGGATAACATTTGAAATGTAAATAATTAAAAAAACCAAAAAAAAAAAAAAGTCCAATCACCAGGAGAAAAAAAAAAGAATCCTGTAGAGAATTACAACATACACTAAAACCTCATGCACTTAATGATGTTTCCCTTGTAGCCATGGCTCCAGGTTTTCTATCAATAATTTACTAAGGTATGACAAGAGCCCTACCAGAAGCGACACAAAGCCAGACATTGAACTGAAGATTTGTTCACTTTCCTTTAGAGAGGCAATTAACAAGAAGGCAGATATGAGTGCAGACAGGAAATCACAAGCCAGTCACTGAAACAGCTTTCTCTGGAACAACAGAGAGAGAGAGAGAGAGAGAGAGAGAGAGAGAGAGAGAGAGAGAGAGAGAGAGGAGGACCCTTTAGTTTTCCAAGTGGGGGGGTTGAGAAGAGGAAGGAGGTGGAAGCATTAATGAGAGAACTGAGTACTTGGCATGTGACTATGTGGAGGCCGGTGAGAGGGGAGAGGGCCCGGAGTGCCCCAGTGTCATTCCTTAAGGCTCTTGCCGGGCAGAAAACTCACACGACGGGTACTGCCTTTCTCCTAGGCAAAGCCATGGCAGGAGTTTATCCAAGCTCTGTGGTGACATCAGAACATTAGGTCATTCCTCTGATCCAGTCTAGTCCAGACATCGGGATGGTGACTCTACAGCATGTCTCTCCTGGGGAGATCACTAGACCCCAGAATTCTCAGGGCTGTTTCGCCTCAAAGTAGTGTCCAGCAGAACAAGTCCAGGACAGGCCAAATTTGCACTGGTTAATTGCATCTGGGGAGGTAGCCAAGATTTACAAGAGCTACAACTCACAAGGCCTGGCCTGCTCTGCTGTGGAGGCCCACTAAAATATCCCCACATACCTTCTAGGATGGATGAGGGATTACTTCCCACTTCACATGCTTGATAATTGTTCTCAGGCAGGAGAAGGCTGTTAACTAAGTCTTTGCTGGGGCCTGCCTTCAACTTAGACAGCTTACGTGTAACTCTCCAAGGTTAGCTTCTCAAGTCAGCAGCACTACTCTGTGCTGTCAGGTAATATGACCCAGACTTACCATCAGTAAGTCAGGGGATAGCTCCTTCCTCCAGACTCTAGCATTTCTGTAGATTTTAGGAAACCCTGGGATACACAATGAGGAAGGAACTGGAGTGTTACGCAAGGGATAGAGAGCATCTTCTTAATGGGGCTTGAGCCGCTGTGTGTTAAGAATCATTTGCTGTACAATGGAGTGGTAAACTGTGGGATCCTCAGCATGCTAAACACTTAGAGAGAAAGAACTGAAAATTCTGGTCACACCAAAGAGAAAGGATCACCTTGTTGCCCACCAAGTTTCATAAGGGAGGAACTTCGTCTTTTGTGCAAAATAAAATTTTAATTTGGATTCTGATCATTTGGAATTTGACTCAAAGAGGGGCTAAAATATATTTTTCATGAACTATCATAATAAAAACATAGTTGTCCATATCTATTTAAGGGGAAATAGATGTCTCTCATGTATACTAGGAGTATACAGCTTTGTCAGAACAATGCTGTTCTTCTCATACGTTTGAATTGAGGCTCACAGCTTCCATCTGAAAAGTGCTGTTATAATAATTATAGTGACTGCAACTATAAATTTATAGTACTATCTGACTTGAGAGAATTATATCCATTTTATTATCTTTATTTATCCTTATGATCCTTACAGGAAGCTAGAATACAATTCTCTTTTAAGGTGTGGAAAGTGAGCCTCAGAGAAATTCAGTGGCCACTAAAAGGCTATAGTTCTTTAGTGACCATGTAGAATACCGAACACGGAGCTTCGTGACTGCAGACCATGTGACTGCAAACCATGTGACGTTTTAAAGTTCTTAAATAATTCATCAGACATAGAGAGCAGCAGGCATGAAGGACGATCTGTAGACTAAACAGCCTGATACAGAGGTAGATGGGGTGAGATGGTTGGGGGTGTGGAGGAAGCCTTACACCATTGAGGTGTTCTGACAGTTTACTCTCTAAGAGAACCAGGTGATAGTGGAATCGGTGAAGAAAATGATCAAAGTTGGTCTTAGAAAAACTCCACACGGATGTTTCCTGAAAGATTTGCCTGAGGAATACAATCAGGAAGCTACTGAGCATGCTCAAATGGGCAAATCCAGTAACTTAGAGGAAGACGGGCCATGGCAGTGAATTGAGAAGTAGATGGTTTTTTGAGGTAGAATAAGAGGATTTGATTGGATATATGGGGTTAAGGAGACTGGGGTGTCAAGAATGACCACAGACAAAACTTCTGGCAGGGCCGGCAGACTCTGTGAGACCCTAATCTTGCCTTCACTGTTCACCTGGATGCTGCCTTAGTAAACTGTAAATAAAGGCCATGTCTGTAAGTGCAGAGGAAAGACTGAGAAACGACGTTCTGCTAGGAACAACCTGCCCACGCCATAGGCTGGGGGCAGCCAGCTGGAAATTATCCTTTAAAATTAACCATAGTGATACTTGGAGGGAAGTAGGTATAATGCTATCCACTGGGTATTTATCATTTTCTTTTTTGTTTGTTTATCCTTTTATCTTATTGACCTTGAATTTCATACAGCATACTTGGAACATATTACCCCTCCCCATTTACGACCCTCCCAGCCCTCCATCTCTTCCCATCTAACTGAGAGATCACTTCCTTTTTCTGTATGTCTGCATTTTTTCCTATTCTCTCATACATTTCATCCAGACTAAAGTTTCTGCTCTCTTCACTCTTCCCAGTTCACCCCTCACTTCGGCTCTCCCCCAGATCCACTCACCCTCTATTTCCCTTCAGGAAATAGCAGGGCTCCCGGGGCTGTCAGCTGAATTTGGCATTACAATAAGACCAAGCACAAACCCTCATATCAAAGCTGGATGAGGCAACCAGGTAGGAGAAAAGAGTTTCCAAGAGCAGAGAAAGGAAAAGTGTCAGAGACACCCCCACTAACATTGTTGCATTACATTGGATCATTACAAAAAGACCAAGCTTACATCCACAGCATATATGCAGAGGACGTAAAGCAGATCCAGGAAAGACTCTGTGGTTGCTGCTTCAGTCTCTGTGAGCCCCTGTGACCTCCGCTTAGTTAATTCTGTGGGCTGTGTTCTCTTGGTGCCCTCGACCACAATGGCACCTATGATTCTTCCTCCCCCTCTTGCACATGGTTCCCCAAGCTCTGAGGAGAAGGACCCAATAAAGGTCTCCAACTTGGCCTCTCTCTCTAGTGTTTGTCTGTGGGTCTCTGCACCTGTTCACTTCAGCTACCAGAAGAAGCCTCTCTGATGACGACAGGACTAGACCCCAGCCTGGAATTCTGACAGCCTGAGTTCTATTTTCATTTTCATAATGTAAAGATGAGGTTCATCTACACAATGGAGTGCTACTCAGCTATTAAAAAATGACTTCATGAAATTCATAGGCAAAGTGGATAAGTGGATATTAGCCCAAAAGCTCAGATTACCCAGATATGATCCACAGACCACATGAAGCTCAAGAAGAAGGACAACCAAAGTGTGGGTGCTTCAGTCCTTCTTAAAAGGGGGAACAAAAATATTCATAGGAGGAGATATGGAGACAAAGTTTGGAGCAGAGACTGTCCCACCTGGGGATCCAGCCCAGATACAAATAGCCACCAAACTCAGACAATATTGCTGATGGCAAAAAGTGCATGCTGACAGGAGCCTGATATAGCTGTCTCCTGAGAGGCTCTGCCAGAGCATGACAAATACAGAGGTGGATGCTCACAACCAACCATTGAACTGAGAGCGGAGTTCCTGTTGGGAGGAGTTAGAGAAAGGATTGAAGGAGCTAAAAGGGTTTGCAACACCATAAGAACCATAATACTAACCAACCAGAGCTTCAGGGGACTGAAGCACTACCCAAAGAGTACACATGGACAGACCCATGGCTCCAGCTGCATATTTAGCAGAGGATGGCCTTGTTGGGCACCAATGGGAGGAGAAGCCTTTGGACCTGCCAAGGCTGGAACCCCCTGTATAGGAGAATGTCAGGGCGAGGAGGCAGGAAGGGGTGGGTAGGTGGGAGAGCACCCTCATAGAAGGAGGGGGGATGGGATAGGGGGTTTATGGACAGGAAACCAGGAAAGGGGATAACATTTGAAATATAATTAAAAAATGTTTTTAAAAGGGTGTTTTAAAAGACCAAACAATGAATAATTAACTTTAAATGTTTTAAAAGTTGGGAAAAATTCTGTGGAATCATGGAAATGTTCTCTGCTCTAGTCAGTGGAAATAAAGGATAAATGGATATTCTCCCACCTTTACTTTTTAGTTATGAAATATGTTCCTTTTTTTTCCATTTTAGTAAGTGTAGTTCCCCAAAGATTCAGGGCCACTTAGACTTTCAAAATATGACCTTCCCTGGAAAAGAAGAAGAGTCTTGTGGGTGTCATTAGATAAGAACCTTGGGATGCAATCACTGTGGATTCAGTGTGGACTCCAAATCCAAAGTCCAAGTCTTGTACAAGAAGAGCAGTGAGTAGAGACACTGAGGAAGGCTGTGGGAAGATAGACTCATACACTCATAAGCCAAAAAATACCTGGGGTCACCACCTGGGACTGGGCAAAGTAAGGAAGGGTTCCTTTCTGCTTATTTCAGAGGGAACATGGCCTGGCTGACACCTTGGATTCAAAAATCCAGCCTCCAGAACTATGAGAGAATGTTATTTTAAGCCATGAAGGTTGTGGTCATTTGTAATGGAAGCCCTAGGTAATTCACACACCCACAAACCAAGTGTTGAACAAACGACTTGTTATTGTCTGTGTAAGGATTGAACTGTAACTTCTGGTTTCTGGCAAGAGCAGTAAGAAACATGAATGTTTTTCTTCTGTAGACAACAGTGGGAAATAGAAGACTTGGGGAAAACTAAGTTCAGACGTAGGTATGTTAAGGTTCAGTGCCTGTGCTGTGTCTAAATGGAGGTGGTGACATACTAACTAGGTAATTGTTCCAGGCTTGCAGAATCCGGGCTTAGGCTGCACAGGAATGCTGGGAGGAGTCTGCATCAGCAGTATCTGGACCATAGGGTGGCTGAGGTTGCCTAGAGAGTGTTGTGAAAGAGGGATCACTTCCAGCAGTTTCCTGGGGAATTCCATCACTTGCACATGGGGTAGGGGAGGAAGGGCTGAATGAAGAGATTAGGAAGGAATCTAGAGAGAAATAGAGAATGCAGATGACGCTGGCACAGCAGTCGTAGGGAGGCTACTTGCGAAAGTAAGCAGTGATGCCCTCGATGGATGTCAAACAGCGAGTAAAGCGAGTCTGGCTTGTCCCTTAGCTTTGGCAATATACAGAATTCCACAGGAAACTGCTGGAATGGCCAGTGGGGAACCTTGCCAAGAATAGTGCAGACTGAGGGGGAGTCAGGTTGGGATGTGGTTAAGAAGTGCATTTATACATAGGAAATGCTAACACGTTTGTTTACTAAAGGGAATTTGACTGGCGGAGAGTAGGCTGAAAGTGATGGTGGGTGCATGCCTGTGTGAAGATCTAAAGGGCAGAGATGTGTTGAAATGTTACTGAAAGCGATAGTCGGGAAGAACTGTTTAGAGGGGGATGGGGGGGGTTCAGACCCGATAAAAGCAGAAAGGAGATAAAACCACAAAGTCCTGTCCACAGATCCACGGAGAGACAGATTACAAGGGTTTTTTTTTTTTTTTTTAAATGGTTTTGAGGATTTCCTAATAAGTTCAGGCAAAGGTTGGAATGAGTCTTATGCTGTCCTGGGTGCTATCTTGCAATGGTCAGAAAAGTAATTTGAGTATGTGTTAGGTGCTAGGATTCACCGTACATAAAGCATTAGGCAGAGGAATACAACCAGACGGGCTGAGTGGGCACCACTGGCGGCAGAAGTAAACGTCAGTCCTTCCCGACTGTCAGTCCTTCCTGACTTGGGACGGGGCACACAGGAAGCTGAACGTGGCAGCTGCCCCTTGCCTTGCCTTTGAGATTTCTGGCTCTCGGCAGAAAGAACTGTAGCATCACGCTCAAGCGACACCGAGTAACAAACCACACAGTCCTTCCAAAATATATGTGGCCCTTTAAATATGCCTTCTTCCTTTAAACAAGCTGATTTTCATCTTAATCCTTGTAGTCTCTTAGTAAATTCTTTTTGCGGCATTTACTCCCAGAAATGGCAGCAAAGACATTCCCCAGCTTCGCTCATTTTCTTTGACATTATGATGGCTTGAGGACGATGTCGGTTGTCGTACAAACAGCAGAACAGCTGAAAGGACACTGACTTTGCTTCCCGTTCTCATATTTAGCTCCAGTACACGTGAGGCTCTTACTCGGAACCAAGTTCTTTTGACCAGGGCCTTCCCTTCTGGCATATAGGATATGGGATTTGTATCTTAGAAATGAAATAAATTTTACTGCATTCTTATTCTGTGAGTTACAGAAGATATTATAAGTCATTTCATTAATTTATTCATAGGGTGCTTATATAGATAATACTGTAATGATTGAGAAAATGGTTTTCTTAAGACCTATGCACTGCTAATTTCAAAATATTTTACATTTCTTCACTCTTCTGATAAAATATCATTCAGTGATGTTTTTAAAGGTGATACTTTTATGCACGTTTAATTGTGATCTTATAAATCAAAGGTTTTCACTTGTCATTTCTACAACGTTAGATTTCTTCGCTGAAACAGGGGTGTTAAAGTAGTGATGCACATTATAATATATCCTAAATGCTTCAAGATTGGTAAATTGTGTCCCTAAAAACTTCCACAGAGACAAACCTTCAAAATTGTAAGATTCTAGAAACCAAGGATATATCCTGTACAACCGGAACTTAGCAATTCACTCAACGTCTCTTAGCATCTGTGTCTGCCACTTTAAAGGACTGACATTTGCTAGATGTTCCTTCTAATGCTGAAGTTCTCCAAGTGACTGCATGCCCAAACTCAGAGGATAATAACTGTAAAAACAATTTATTTCTTCCAGAAAATAGCCACTGCACTAAATGGCTGTATCATAAAAGCCCAAGAGGAGCACGAACACAGGAAAGGACAGGGCGTGACTTAGTGCAGGTCCTTGCCCATTATGGGCCTTAAGCAGTTTGTGTTCCACTTCCTGCCAGCTTCTTTGCCCTAACATGGCCCTCCTTTGTTGGAACTGTGATAGAAAATGGCTGTGACGATGAATAAGAGCTCCTGAGACCAGATTCTGACAACGCTCGAGAGACATTTATCGTGGCCTTTGTTGTTAATGGAAGATTATTATGAAGGCCTAAGTGTCTAGTTCAGTGGGGGTGTTCCATGGGTTCGACCTCTTTTGGGGGACTTTTAAATTTTAAGAAAAGCTGTCCAAGCACGCGTAGTTGAAGCTCGGGAGTATTAAGACTGACAGTGCAATATGAGCAAAAGTCTTACCAGATCTGCTCCAAACCCTTGTCGGTCTCCCCAGAGATGGCGATTTTACTGTATTTTTGACAGCTAAGAACCCGGTCATCAGGATGTTCGCCAGCTGGTAACCTTAACGATACTTTAGATGGAGTGGCAATGTGGGATAAAGGAAGTCAGGTACAGCGTTGGAGACTGCCTGTGGGATGCAGATTTAAAAGCATATATTTAAAAGCTAGTGTTTGTTTGCTGTGACAGGAGCCTGTGTAAACGCACCCAGCTATGCATGTTCTCTGGGATCTGTGGTCTATAACCAAAATCTTTCAGCCACTATTGATTCTACTGCTGCTCATATTTAGACAGCGGCATTTCAGAAAAGTGCACTCTCTTGGCATTTACGTTCTTGGATCCTGACAAGGACTCCTGTTCTGAACCAACCTTGAGTTCCTGAAGTGGGAATTCTATTTTCCTTGTTCGAACATGCAGAGTGCCCAGAACTCAGGGATTTCCAGCCCATAAGTGAGTGCTTCAGACTTCTCTGGGCTTCACCTAGAAACTAGAATACGAAACTAGAGCATGCCCAGATGCAAACCCCGTGGGAACAAGGCCCAGAGCTGTTTGCCCTCTCCCCACCCCACCTCTCTCTCCCTATCCCTCCCTCCCTCCCCTCCCCCTGTGTGTGTGTGTGGTGTGTGTGTGTGTGTGTGTGTGTGTGTGTGTGTGTGTGTGTGTGTCTGTGTGTGGTCTAGGATAGTCACCTTTGGTGAGGAAGCTCCCTTCTTGTATGGGACAAAGTCAACCTGGGAAGAAAAGGAAGTGGGTTGTGGGCAGGAGGTGGTGGCAAAAAATTCTAAATTTGAACTTGACTTTAGGACATTGTGGAGAGAAGTTTGGCAATGCAATGAAATGGAGCACGTCCCAAACAACTGGACAGCTGGCTTGCCGCTCTGAACATGAGACGCAATTCTCCTTTGCCGTGTCCTGCCATGTCTGTGCATGTCGGGCAGGTTTCTCGGATGTGAGGTGATTACCGCTGGCACACAATCAACAGTGCTAGGGAAGGCTTTGTGCTTTTTAATTCTCATAACTTCTGTGACTGTTGTATGATTTTGATGGTCTCCTTCAAAAGGCCCTGTAGGTAGAATAGAACCTTCCTGCAGAAGAATCACCCGTCACCGTGGTGACCACCTCTAGATCCTTAGACCCAGCTAAACTAGTGATCCTGCCTTACCCCAAATAGATCCTTAGACCCAGCTAAACTAGTGATCCTGCCTTACCCCAAATAGCTTCACGTACAGTGCAGAGTCCCTCAGTGTCACAGTCGTGAGTGTTTAGTTACCTCTAGGCTCTAGTCTAGCACCAACTTCTCATTGTGTTCTGATCCCTTTGTTTTAAATGAAAGTATATATTACTGAGGCTTGTGTTGGGAGGTGCTTCCTTTAGATGAGATGCCAACCTGTGCAGACAACACCATCAGTACAACGACATAGGTCATTGCAGAGGTTCACTCTATTCTAAAGGCCCTTACTAGGATTTAGTAACAAGCACACACTTGGTTGCTAACAGTTCATTTAGAGGACAACCCTGGTCACAACCACACTGGCAGTGTCAGACGGACAGGGTCTGAAGCTGACTTGTCCTTGCCAAGGGAGCACACCCTCAGCTCTCAAGAATCCCCCAAAGAGCTTCTAGAGTTCTAACAGAAAAAAGAAAAGGAAAAAATATTTGAAAAAAAAAATGTGTCCTACCAGTAATCCAATCAGGACGGAAGAAGAGAAGTCTCTGAATCTCCAAGGCTGAATCTTGCTAATATTCCTAATTAAATATCATTCCATGATTTGTCACAAGCAGCAGCACTTGATTTCAGCTTCCAGCCTAAAAGTAATGTCTGCCATGAATATATCTGCGAGGCTTAGAAGGTCCACAGAAGTCACCTGTACACCTGCCACCTGTTCCTGTGTGACATCACCCACTCCTCTAAGTTACCGCAGTGAGGTCAATACTGTGCCTAACTAAATAAGTTTATCACATGACTCTTTGTTGCAAAGTGAATTATGTCTGCCTCACTTCTATGGTAGACTCTGGGGAGACTGGAGGGCATAGAGGATGCTGTGTAAAACAGCAACGGGAGGGCGCACAGGCATCCTAACCCCAGGCACCGTAGTCCGAGGTGCTCAGCACTGCTGTTACAAAGATGGGTTTCAGGGTTGGGGATTTAGCTCAGTGGTAGAGTGCTTGCCTAGCAAGCACAAGGCCCTGGGTTCGGTCCCCAGCTCCGAAAAACAAAAACAAAAACAAAAACAAAAATGGGTTTCTAGGAGGCAGGATGCAAACCACGGAGTAATAATTTAAGGTTCAGTGGCTCTGTGACTTTACCCTTTATGTAGCTGCTCTGGTAAATAAGTTTGGGTTCGATTACAAAATTGTATTTGTAGTAATGTCATGATAGTAGAAGTGAAACTGGAGAACAAGGGAAATGAATGGAAGGGAGATAAATAAGGAGAGAAATGGGGATGGAGTGGGGATAAGCCCAATAAGTACTGGACCCTTGGATGGAAATGGTCTCTTGTAACCTTGTGCATTTTTTCTTTTTAAGAAAAGGGAGGGGACGGAGAGACGGCTTAGAAGTTAAGAACCCTTGCTGTTCATGCAGAGAGCCTGGGTTCAGCTCCTAGAACCCACATGGGACATCTGTAAACCACTTACAGCTCCAGGAACAGGGGATCCAACATGCTTTCTCGCCTCTGTAGGTACTACTGTGTGTGTGTGGGGCTCATACAGACGCACAGATACTCATACGTAAACACAGATACAGAGTCAATGTTTTTAAAATGTCATGCAAGTGCAGGTCTGTGGGACGGGGTTGAAAAATCAGACTCCATTCTTTTGGCTCACAGAAGGATTTCCAGCTTCCTTGCTTTGCTGTGTTTGCGCATGCGCTCGGCATCCTGCAAGGGCCGTGCTGCTGCTCAACAATGACTTCTCTTGTCTTAGTCCAGTTTCTCTGTTAATTACTTCACAAGACCCTGGAGAAAGAATGCTAGGATCTAAAGTTCCAATTGTTTTGTTTTGTTAGCGGGCACACCACATATAAGAAATAGTTCTAAGAAATAAATGTCCCAGCTCTAGAACCGGCTGACCTGTGTGCAAACTCTAAAGGATCATTTAACATTCAAACTTCTGTCATATGTCAAACTAGAATAAAATAGTACTTATACCATAGGTCTTTAGGAAACAATTAATTCAATGCACTTTATATAGCAAGGGCTAAATCACTTAACATTGGTAATGACTTCAGAACTAGAACTAGATGCCAAAGGGATCACACAGATTGTAAATTATAACATCTGATGAAAAGCCTATAATCTTCCAAAATGAAATATACTATTAATGTTATTTACCAGGAGGCATGAAGAAATCTTCTCAGCCAAAATCTCATTTATTCAAAATACACCTGAGAGATGAGAAGTACAAAGGGACCCATGTAATAAACTGGTCCCGCAAAATATACAAATGTCTGTGAGGGCAATGGACATGAGCCAGATCAGGCCTAAGTGCCAATAGTAGGTGTTTGTTGTGTTACTCTATAGAGGTAATCCTGGGTCTACTCATCAATCAGTACTGTTATTCTTTTTCAGGGAGAAACAAAACATTTCTGACATGGTCCTGTTAGAGAGGCTGCATTCTGGAAGCTGCTGCAGTCGGCAAGCAGAGCACAGGGAGAGAGATGCCCACACACCAGGGCCACATGCACAGCATTCACTCCCAGCCACAAACCCACGCCCACACTCAGTGGAGAACACAGAAGGAAATCCAAGTCCTTCCTGGTAGGTCAGCTTTGTGTTAACACTTAGCAGGAGGAGAATGAGACAGAGAATGTCCTTGGAGATTGCAGTGGGGCATGGACAGAAGAGTGTGACACAAGTTAATACATGTAACATGTTTCCTAACATATCTGCTAGTGTAGCAAATCTTCATGGCAATTTATAATTTGCTGTTATTTTTCAAGAAAAAAAAAGCACGAATTACACACACACACACACACACAATTTTATATATTAGTGCTTTTTCACACTAATAGCACTTGGGACGTTGAACAATATGTATACAGAACAATCTAGAAACTTGGAAATAGAGGGTCACCAAGCCTCTAGGTTTAGGTTTTTATTTGCTCAAGAGAAGAGATTCTTTATTGTGTAACACAGGCTAGTGGGAGACATGAATCGTGGGAGACCATTTATAGCTGATCTTATGCTCCAGTCTGTAGCCATTTGTACTTGCAAAGGTATTGCTCAGTTCTAAACTTGTCTTCATAAGCTCCGACATAAGATCTTCCCAGATGCAATGATAACTGGGAGATTCTGAATGTGCTCCAGCCCTGCTCTAGCTCTGGGCTCACCCAGAGTAGGAGGATCGTGTAAACACGCCCTCTCACAGCACGCTGACTTAGATATTGGCTGGGGCATGATCTACACAAGCAGTTACACATTCCATTCGAAAATAAGACCTCGGCCGCACTTCGCCACAGCTTCTTTGTTCTTCTTTTTCACGATTCAATAAATACTCGCTGAATTCTAAATATGGACCTTGTCTTGCACATGTTTGTTTGCCAGCTGGAGTCAGGTAAACTTTATACTCACGTAGTAGAAAACAGGGACAAGACAGTGAACTTTGTAGAAGTCTTGGGATTGAGACAGAGCTTCCAGGGACTCTTATGGAAGAGTTGGGGAAAGGGTTGAGGATTCTGAAGAGGATAAGCACTGCACAGGAAGACCAACAGAGTCACTAAACTGGACCTTTGGAGGCTCTCAGAGACTAAACCACCAACCAAAGAACACAGATTGACTGGAACTAGTGCCCCCAGCCCTGCACATAGATAGCAGATGTGCAGTTCAGTCTTCATGTTTGTCCCCCAACAACTGGAGCAGGGGATGTCCCTAAAGCTGTTGCCTGTGTGTGGAATCTGTTCCCTTAACTGGGCTACCTTGTGTGGACTCAGTGGGAGAGGATACGCCTAGCCCTGCAAATATTTGATGTACTGAAATCAAGGATACCAGGGGTTCTCCATCCTCTCAGAGGAGAACAGAAGGGGGATGAGGGTAAGACTGTGGGGTGACCAAGGGGAACTAGTGATTGGGATGAAATGTGAATGAATGAATGAATGAATGGATGGATGAATGAATGAATGAATGAAGAAAAAAGACATGAGCTTCAATTTGTATGAACTGAAAAATTGAAACTTCTAAGGGCATTATAGATAGCTCTAGTTTGTGTTTTGGAGAATGTTGTTCACAGGACTGTAAATTATCCTGTTCTCTTGTCAACCCTCATCTGTCTTACTCATTATTTTGAAAGCACATCATATACATTCACTGTTCATATGGTGATTTCGAACTTTTCATTAAAGCGAATGACTCACAAGGCAATCCGTGTGTCTCCAACACAATGGAAACCTGTGCAAGTGGTTGCTGCGTGTCACAAACTCCGCCTGCTCTGTGTATTTTTTTCTAATTAGTCACACATCCTGTAATAGTTAAGGATGTCTGTGATGAGAAATATGAATTATGCTAGAACTGCTTTTAGCCTGACCTATGGTGAACTTAAAAGAGTAAAATACTTCCTAGAGAGAAAATTGCTCAGTGCATAAAATAGGCGTACTCCTTTCTCTCCAGGCAACAGGATACATTTAGCAGCAAGGAAAAGGGAATATACGGATTATATCCTGAGTGAAGCTTTCTCCTGGTTTGTTGTTTTTAAGACCCAGTTATTTTGCCTATAAGACTTGTCTGGAAGGAAAGGCCATCTAGAGACCACCCCACCTTGAGATCCATCCCATCTGCAGATACCAAACCCCGAAACCTTTGCTGATATCAAGAAGTGCTCCCAGACAGGAGCCTAGTATGGCTGTCCTCTGAGAGGCTCAGCCAGCATCCAAGACAGATGCAGATATTTACAGCCAACCATTGGACTGAGCCCAGGGAACCCAATGGAAAAGTTAGGAGAAGGACTCAGAGCTCCCAGGGACTAAACCACCAATCAAAGAATACACATGGATGGGTCCATGGTTCTGGTTACATATGTAGCAGAGAATGGTCTTATCTGGCATCAGTAAGAGGGGAGGACCTTGGTCCTGTGGAAGCTTGATGCCCCAGCAGAGGGGGATGCTAGAGTGGTAAGGTGGGGGTGGGTGTAGGTCAATGGGTAGATGTGGGAGCACCTTCTTAGAAGCAAAGGAGAGGGGGGGTGGGATGGGAGGTTTGTGGAGGGGAGACTGGGAAGGAGGACAACATTTGAAATGTAGATAAATAAAATAACTAATTAATAAAAATGAAAAAAGAAAAAAGAAAAAGGAAAAGGCAGTAGACCAGAAGCAGGAACTATTCAAAACCATATGATATCTTCCTGGTAGAAGGATGGAAAGGATTTAACTTCGACTACAGTTAGTATTCCAAAATGATCTTTTAGGACAAACTAGTAAGCCACAGTGTCTTATATTTAATTTTCTCTAATAAACTTTAGTTAGATCTAAAATTAAAAAAAAAAAAAACCACTATTTTCCAAGTTCGACTTAATATGAAAAATTAACATAGGAGAGCAATTTTCATAATAATGAAACCAATAGGAATTATATGTGCTTAAGCAGTGATTTAGAAAGGATATTAACAACTAGATAAAGAAAATTTATTATGGTCAGTGGCAAGATAGTCAAAGTAAAGAATACTATGCCTACAAGCTCCTGGTTATCTGAGACTGTGGAAGAGAAGAAGGGCCTAATGAAAATGGTCACTGAATGCAGGCACCAACAGTTACTCTATTCAGAACAGGAGGAAACTGAGCCATGGGTGTTAAGGTGACTTACCCAAAGGCAAAAACCATGTTATAACCAAGGCACCCACTGGCTTCTCCTGCATGGAGGAGCCACTTTGGCTATTAGTCTTCTTACTTAGATGAACAGATATGAAGTTTCTAATAGTATTTATGATCACATATAGATTAGCCATCAAAGACTCACTAAATGCTCATAATCATCCACTTAATATATTTTATTTTGCCAATAATCTCAAAATTGGTATGTATGAGAAACATTGTCTACGGAATATAAAACCAAAAATGTCAGCATTTTCCTTGAGAAGAATATCCAATTTTGAATTGGAAAGTGACAAAATACAAAAATAAATTTTAACAATAAATTATATTATTTTATAAAATGTGTTGGAATACCAAAGACAATATCCAGATAGTAAACACATCCATGAATAGGAATCTGTTATTATTTTCAATAGGAAATTAAGAATCAATTCAATGAGATTGTCCTGCAAACATGTTAGATTAGGATGAGTAATGTTTTGTAAATGGATGATCCTAGTTGCTGGAGAGCATAGAAAAATGATATCACATTGATTGCTGCTGAAAATGTGAGCTCTTTGTCATTGGGCAAGATCAGCCAGTGGATTCTAAGATTATTCATAGTCTTCCTACACTACCCAGCTACAATGCTTCGAGGTCCTTACTCATCTGGTTGGTAAATGTAAGAATACCCAAAAGCTGCAACAAAGGTCAAACATCTTATTTGCAATTACTCCAAAGTAGTGAGAACAACAATGTTCATCAATATGGATGAATTTTTTTTTTGAAAATGCACTGCATTTATTTATACGTTTTGTGTGTGAGCTTTAGGGGACAACTTACAGGAGCTGGAGATGGAACTCAGGTAATCATTCTTGGGGGTATGCGCCTTTACCTTCTAAGTCATCTCTTTGGTCCCATAAATGCATTAAAAAAAAAAAAAAGAACAAAACTATGGCATATCCCTAGAAATACACCTACTAGCAATGAACATACCTGGTTAACTTTTAAATGTCCGTGTCAAGGAAGTCAGTCTGGAAAGCTGTGTACTGTTCAATCTCTATATGACACACAGGGAAAGGTCGAGCTTCAGGGAGAGTCAAATAATGAGTAATTGCCAAAGGTTTGTGGGAAGAAAGCGAAAACAGAACAAATGAAGAGCGGGAGGGCAAGTTCTGAGTGGTGATGGTGTGGTACTGTATGTACTAGAATTGCCAAAATGCATATAAAAATCCATAAAGATTTATAGACAAAGTGATAAACTGTAATGTAGGAAAACTCATCTAGAGGATGGGAAACCCCAGGACGAATGTACAATGCAAGCAAAGACTGCAACTGTTAGAAATGTGTGAATCACTCTCGCTAAAGGTGGTGAGGAGAAGGTTACTTGGCAGAGCACTTCTGAAAAGGACTAGGGTCTGGAACCCTGAAAAGAAGGGAAAGAAATCAGACATAAGCAGAGGAGTCCAGTTGATAAAGCTGTTTCCCACAGGGGTAGAAGTTTTCATGCAATGTATACCGATGGTGAAATGGATGATGGGTAATAGAAGCCATGCTTCTTCCTGATGAAACTAGAGGCTACAGGTAAGTAGAGAACGAGGCTAGAATATCCTACCCTGGGTTAGTGTGGAAGAATGAGCTAAATGCACCTCAGTGAAGATAGAGACGTCAGCATCTATAGACATGTGGACACTCCCCACGGTCATCTGAGAGCACCTAGGAGCCACGGAAATGAAGTGGAGAAGACAGGCCAGCCCCTGAGCTGAGTTCTCAGCACTCCCTGCTGATAGGAATAACGAATTCTCGGAGAGATGTGTGATTCCTGTAGTGTAGCAAGACATGTGTCAGATCAGAGCATCACGAGGTACCATAAAGGAAGGATGTACGCATAAGAACAAATCACAGTCATGCAGTTAGGTCAAAAGGATACAGGAGCCAACTGAACAAAAGAGAACTAAAAGAAATCAAGGAGTCAAACCAAACCAAAGTCACTGGGTCATAATGCCATGAGTCCATCCTGGTAAAAATAAATGATCAAATACATTAACAAATGGGGGAGAGGGAATGGTTTCTTGCAGAAATATTCTAAATATTTTAGAAGACATAAAACACCCTTGAATAGAGGATGTACAGAAGTCCTTACTAAGAGAATACGGTGGGAAGGACAGAAACTCGTTTCTTCCCAGCAGAGGCAGGTAACCGTGTCAACAAGGTGTTCAAGACGGAAATCAACAGAGATATCCACAACTAACTTCACTGACAGCCTATCCTCCTGACGGATGTATAGAAGGGACTATTAATATCTATTTTTTTCTCCCCCAAACATAACCCTAATCTAACCATAGGAAAAACAAACTAATGCAATACAGAAGCCATCTTACCATTATGTCTCAAAATGTGCTGGGGACATGGCACAGAAAGTCTCATTGACTTTCTGTCCTTCTTGGTTTCACTCATACATATTCTATATCTCAGTCTTAAATATACTGTTCCTCAAAACTTTGAGCTAACCTACTCCCATCTCCCTTTCCCAACACCTTACCACACTACTAAGCACATTTCAGTGGCCTAAGAAGCAAGCTGCAGTGTGGGGGCAAGAGACCCTTGGTTTCACAGGTCAGAAGCAAAGAGGCACTCTAAGCTGCTCTTTTCAGACTTCAGCCCTTCTGTAGGAGGGAACGGGATGTTTTTGAGTAAGGGATCTGAGTCCATCTAAAACAATGGTTCTAGGGGTTGGGGATTTAGCTCAGTGGTAGAGAGCTTGCCTAGGAAGCGCAAGGCCCTGGGTTCGGTCCCCAGCTCCGAAAAAAAGAACCAAAAAAAAAAAAATGGTTCTTAAACCTGTGGTCTGTGAGCTTTTTGGGAGACCCATATGTCCAAAAATATTTACCTTGCAATCTATAGCAGTAGCAAAATTTCAGTAATGGAGTAGCAATGGAAATAATTATGTGGTTGGGGGGTCACCACAACATGAGAGACTATATGTTAAAAGGTCGCAGTATTAGGAAGGTAGAGAACCTTCTAAACTGGTCTAAATATCAAATTGATGTCTCAACTAATTCAGACAGGAGAAGTACAATAGAAGGCGGATTTGTGATAGCCAGGTATTAATGAAAGGCTGGGCACACTTCCATGGGTCAAGAAACCAGCACTTATTTCTCCTGTGGCAATCTCCTCCACATCGATGTGGGTCTGAATACAATGGGGGTTAGAGACCAGGGCCATGGAGCTGCCACACATGGGAAGTGTGCATGGCCTTTCTTCTGCGTCATGCTTCTTTTGTATGATGCCTTTGTGTTATACCACAGAGCCACGGCATTTAAAAGAATAGTGAAAAGCTTGTAAAACTGTTGTATTATGAGGGCTCTGGAAGCAAAGCTCCACAATCCTGGTGTCTTAGAACCCCAGAGATCTGTTGTCTCGGTTGTACAGGCTGTCCATCTGAAATAACGGTGCTGCCTGGACCATGGTCCCTCTGAGCTCTCTAAGGAAGACTCTGTCCTTGTACTGTCTCTAAATGCCACCTCGTTCCCCAGTTTATAGCACTGTCACTCTGATGTCCACATGCTGTGCCTCAGTGTCAGGCCCTTTTTAATAAAACATGAGTTGTATTGGACCAGGGACTCACCCTCTCCAGAAGAAACCCTGTATTACAATTTACATCGACAATACCCCTGGGTCCAAATAAGGTTACGTTCGGAGAGACAGCAGGCTTACCATTCCAGGGCATGAAATTTTGAAGGACAACATTCAACCCATAGCAAACTATATACAAAGACTTGGCCATTGCTGTGGAAAGAGCTGTTCTACTGGTTGATGGCCCCTGTTGAGACTTCCTTCTCTGAACTATGAAATAATCAAACCAGTGTTCTGGACCAGAGCATGTTGAAATCAAAACAGTGGCATAGATCTGGAGTGGATTGATTGTAAATAGTTCCCAAAGGTTAATTGTCTTTCTAGAAATAACTCGCTTTGCTTACTGAAATGCTCATCTTCTTCCTTCAAAGAACCTTCTAACTCTTTCAGTGCACATCTAAGACACTCCCTAAAAAAATCCTAATTTCCCTTCAGTCTTGTGACAGACCTTGAGGAAGGGACGCTTGGAAAACATCCAGCAAAGAGAAATTTTATTGTAAGTAAATGTACTTGAAGAGTATTATGTTTTGACACAGCTTCTCGCTGTGTAACCTTAGCTGTCGTGAGACTCCAAGATACATCTGCCTTTGCTTGCAAAGTGCTGGGATCAAAGGCATTTGCCACCACCCCAAGCCGAATTGTCTTTTTAAAAACACAATTCTTCATAGCTCTTAAAACTTGGTCACATGCAATTCAAGTTGTTTAATATAAAAAGTTGAAGATTAATTCCAGTGGTTATTCATTCAGGTACTGAAAATTGACCCTAGGTCATTATATATATATTTCTATATTAATGTTATTTTGAAAAGAGGTTTCTTCATATGAATATTATTCACTGTGGAACTGAATATACAGTTGGTCAAAAGTTCTGAAGAAAATGTCCAACTGTCACAAAGGAAGTTGAGTCATGCATTATGCTTTTTAAGATGGGTTCATTAATATTTTGGTTTCTGTGTGTCCCAAATTGAGTTTACATGTACTATGCATAAATTGCCAGAATTGGCCAGAAAAGGGTATCAGATCCTATGGAACTGAAGTTGCTGGTGGTTGTGAGTCACTGATACGGATGCTGAGAATAGGACCTGGGTCTTCTCCAAGTGCAGAAAGTGTTTTTAACCACTGAGTCATCTCTCCATCCCCCCAGTGAGGTTCAGCTTTTAAACGAAACATCAAACTGAGAGTCCTATAATCTACATCACTGACAGTGTGGGGACTATACTCTCCAGAGCACACAGCAGATGGGGTGAGAAGTCTTTCCCTTAAACAGTTGACAGAATTAAGGTTTTCTGACAAGGTATTCTGGCAGAACAAAAAAGACCCTAGCTAGCAAGTACCCTTGTTAATCTTTAAAGTATTGTCTGCTTCAATGGTGTGATGTTTCTCTGAATAAATAAACCATTTGATCAGATCACTTCTGTTTTCTAACTTCATGTATTTCCAAACCTGACTTCAGGACTTTGCATAACTTACCCCCTTCCCCCAACCCCCCTCCCCAGGAGTCTGTATAGATGTGTTATCGATACGTAGACACTTATTTTGGCAAATCTCTTTCATTGTTTTATAAGACATCATTTGGTATCCAAGTTTTTTCCTTTTACTAAAATATACAAAAACATTCTCAATAACGGTTGTAACCCTGGAGGTTTTAAATACCAGGAGGCTATATGAAATGAGAATTTCTGACAATGGTACCTGGATTTCCCTTTCTTCTCAATTCTGAACAGCTGAGAGGCTGAGGGCTAGCCTGGGAGACTAATAGAAATAAGTTCTGGAGTCAAGCACAGGGAGGTGAGTCTATCCCTGCTGCTCAAAGCTCGTGGGGACCCACTCCAGTCTTGGTCCAAAGGTGATTGGCATCTACCTGTTGAGAAACAATGGCTTGGATTTGGCAGGGAAATTTGCCCAGGGTATTCCTTTTACATCTTAAAATGGTGTAAATGGGTCTTGAAGTTTACCCAGTGTGTGTCACAGTCTCTGAGAAGTTGCATTGGTAGCACTGGGGAGTTGCCAAGTTCACTCTGCCCAAAGAAGGCTTCAACTGAAGGCTACCAAGTAACATCTTTTTTGATAAGTAAATTAATCCCCTGTCGCTATTTGTCTCTAGGAGCCCAGCATCTCTGAAATAACTAAAATGTCAGTATTGGGAAATAAACATGTGTATGTTACTGTCTCCCATCACTAAAGGGATTAGAATGCACATCTATTTGGAGGGTTTTGGTCCCCATGCCATTTGTTGCTTATATATTATGTACTAATAAAGAAACATGATGTAGAAAAAGAATGTCTCAAGAAGGTGGAGATTATTAGAGATCTTCCTGCTTAGTGTTTTGTCTGCATTGATAGCTGCCGAGGTTAGCCTTGTGCTCGTGTGATTGTGGTTAGGCTTCATGACAGCATTCCACGGTACTGAAGACTGAAGCTCACTGTTAGCATGGGACTGCAGGTCCAAAGCAAAGCTCTTAGCATCTGTGCTATATTGGCCTCCAGGATCTCCCTCTCCCTTCTAGTATAAGACTGGAATAGAGATCAGTGAATAGTGATTAGAGTGGGTGCTCCTTCTGTTTGCCTACAATAAGTTATTGTTTGCTTAAGTCCTGGACTGTGGCTGGTCAATGTCATGGTTTCTGGCTGCGTGATTGCCTAACATCGCTCAGCCTAGGCAGGAGAGACTAATTTCTGACAAATCCAGGTGTGAAAGGAGCTCCTAGGCTCGTTCCAGGTCAAGAGTCTCCTGGGATTTGCAATGTCAAACATTTGGTCATTCTTCTGTACTCTCTACTGTGAAACTCTTAGGTCCCAGGCAGGTTGATCTGGGGTAAGATAAGCTGCCTCATTAGGCACCTGACCATAGGCTCAAGGTTTGTAGGCTTAAGTTCTTGCCTGAAGGATCAACAACAGATTCCTGTTCTTGAAGTCTAGGGGTAGTAATAAGCTTGTTTGAATTCAGGTAGCCGGTTCTGACCTGAAGCTGCCAGTAAGAACAACACACACCTATGGTTTTGGGGCTGACGGATGTTTGATATAGGGTGTATGATATAGGATGTACGATATAATGCTGATCTCCACTACATCACGAGAGAGAGACGTGAAACATAAGACATTGAGGACATCTGAGTCTCCACGTTTTTCTAGATATTAAGTCTCATTAACAATGATTTTTTGAAGAGACAGAATATGTGAAGAATAAACTATAATTTCATTGTATAATATGCACTCATATTACAGTTATGTTCTAAACACCTAGTCTTTTGTCTTCCGGTCTTCTTTCTATGTATGTTTGTATAGAATATTGTTTGTACCTTTTAAGTAAACTGTTTAATGAGTCATGAATTTCATAATAAAATAACGAACACAAAACCATTGTGATAGTAATTTGGCACCAACATTTCCACTTATTGAGAGACTATTAATGTGGTCAGCTTAGTCAGGCATGGTTTGTTTCTTTGATCTCTCTGAGGAAGTGAATATTTTGCATATATATATATATATATATATATATAAAATCATTATCATCATCACTGATTTACCGAGTAATTCAGATATAATAGAGAAAGTTCTAATTACCCTTCACTTATTAGCTTAATTAATGCAGTAAACAGCACCATTTACTACCATATGTTACTAAGGAAGAAACTGAAATGATTTTCTTCACTGTCACTGTTATGCACACAAAGTAGAAAGAACCCAAAGCCTTTGTGTGTCTCCACTGTCTAAGCAGGTCACTCTACACCACAGTGATTTTATTCCCTTAGATTTTTCATTTCAAGTTATCATGAGTCAATATGAGTATATTTGGGTGTGATCTTTCTCATTAATTTTATCAGTTTATTTACAAATCTTGTCACATTTGAAATAATTTTTGGAAGAATTAAAAGAAGTACGATTCAAATTGGATTAGACCAGTGGTTCCCAAAACCAGTATATATCAGAATTGCCAAAACCCATCTTGAAGCCCGACTTGCTCAACCCTACCCTGTCTCTGATGTTCTGGAAAGTTCTAGAATTTCCACTCTAAGAGTTTTCCAGGCAAGGCTTGGGTTATGTCTCTAGGACTAAACCTTGAGAAAACTTGACGTTCTTCAAAGTTAAGACTCATTCATCCTCAGGTTGGCTGAATTCATTTTCCATGCTCCATTTCTTTGCATTTTCGTTAGTCACTATCCCCTCAGAGCATCTTCTAGTGCCACAGGCCCTGGTCTCACTCATTGGATTTATATGCAAAACGGAAACAGCCAAGACAACGGAATCTGACTCTTCCATTAATTTTCATAAGGACAAAAAGTACTTACCAAACTTCCAAAACCTGTCCCTTGGGTTTGCATTAATACTAAATCATTTCTTCATTCTAAGCAAATTCTTATTCCTTGTTGTATGTATGTGTATGCCTATGTATAGGCACATGGAGGTCAGTTCTCTGTGGGAATCGCTTTTCTTCCATTACATGGGTTCCAGGGATGAACCCAAGTTTTCAGATTGGGCAGCAGGAACCCTTAACTACGGAGCCATCTTGCTGCCCTGGAAGTGCACACTTTTAAACAGTGCTAGTGACACCAAACACGACATTTTTTTCTCCTAAATAAATCATGTAACTGCCCAGAACCATTCTCTTTTTCAGTGGACACTGAACTTAGGGCCTTGTGCACACTGGACAAATGTTCTACCACTCACTTACATCCCAATCCAATCTAAAAATCTCAATTTAGTTAAAACAGTTATCACTAATGTAGAGGGTAACTTAGATTAGTAGGAACTATACTTTACAAATATTATCTCATTTTATAGACTTGCCAGCCAAACTTAATTAGGTCACATTATTATTTGTGTTATATATAAATAAGAATTATGTAGTATTTATGCTTACATATTATAAATCAGTATGTGATATCTAATGTAAGTGACTATAGCAGTACATTTTCTTGATACCTATACTATGTGCCTTAGAATAACATATAATACTAATTTGCTTTAGAAATTATCTTTGTGAAGTATATATACAAAATAATAACTAATGCTAGGAAGCCATTTTGACATTATGCTTGTGATCATATATAGTTTGCTTCATTGAACCTATACTTAAGTGCTTACTATGTATAAGATTTATGTATCATACACCAAATCATTCCTGTAATGTATGTTTATGAGTTTACTTTAAGCACATGTATATATGTCTACTCACACACAAACACACATACACACAAGCACACATGCACTCAAAAAGGAAGTGACAATAATCTCCATAAGGCTCTTGATACAATGTTTAGCTCATAAGACCACAATAATATTAACTTTTATTAATGTCTGCTTAATACAATGTAGCAGATATTTACTGAGGAACCATTAATAATGAAACATTATTCAAGGAAATATATTTATTTATATAAACAGGCATTATTAAAGAGCATATATTAATCAGTAGATCCTCTAATATCAGCTATTCTCAATATACTCATTACAGAGGTAATTTCTCAAGCTAATTAGTCATGTAACTTATGTCTTGATAGCAGTAAAGGGAGCCAGTGATGCCAAAATCAACAGTCCATTTTACAGGCTTCCAGGTTCTCTGTAACAAAGGCTGAGTAAGCCATGACTCATAATCTGGAAATTTCTATTTGAAGGCTTTATTATCTCCCTTCATTATCTAGGGTGTGGGAAAGGCTGGTAGCAGTGGGCAGCCGGCAGGGGAGGAGTTCCGTTCAGTTTCCAGAACTCACAAAGTGAGTGAGAAGTGCATGGCTCAGGTCCTCCTGAAGCAGAACTGCTTTTTTCTTACTCAGAGAGTAAAAAAACAGACTCGGGACTGTAGAAGCAATGAGGTGAACCTTAGCAATCTTCCCCGGTGTCTAGCTGGGTTAGCCAGGCTTTACAACCCTGGGTAAACTTACATTTTTTGTCTTGCAAGCAGCCTCCAGAGTGCTCGCTTACTCTGGTCTCTGTTTTATTTATTTGTGGTGGGGGCGGGGGTGTGGATGAGGCTCCATTTTGAAGCAGAAATGCTGTAATTGAAAGAGAATGGTTTTCCAGTGGCCCACAAAGCTTAAATTGTTACTGCTATGTACTCGTGTAATCCTGTGGCCTTGGGCAATGTCTTAACAGTTCTGAAACTGTTTCTTGTGTTTTAAACAGTGACATTATCTACTTAGTGGCTCTTTTGGGGACAATGAATTATGTTGAAAATAGAAAAAAAGAAAAAGGTAAAGAAAACATTTCAGTGCCTGGCACAGGTAGATTCTCTCTTATAAAAAAAATTTAAAGAATTGAAACAAACAAAAACAAATAAGCAAAATCACTAGAAAGGAGGTTGGGAGATAGTAGTTCATTGTACAAAGTGTCTGCCATGCAGTCATGAGGAACTGAGTTCAAATCCCAGCACCTATGTAAGTGACAGGCTGATGTGGTGGCCTGCCTAACCTCAGAACTTGAGAGGCAAGGTCAGGGGATCCTCAGAAAAACTGGTTAGCTAGACTGTGAAATAAGTGAGCACTGGGTTCAAACAAGAGACGCTACCTCTGTAAATAAATAGATAATGGTTGAGGGAGACACCCATCAATCTCTGCTCCCTACATACAGGCATACATATGTATTCACATGTACACACACTCACAGGTACATACATATATGCACCCACAAGCATATAAACACACATATACCCATGCGGAGAAAAACTATTAGTGAGTTTATGCTGTGCTAAATATGACTTGTACTCCAATGCCCATGGAATCTACATGACAGAGACTTTTCAGAGAGCAAAGACGCCCCATGAACAGTGAGGACAGCAGGTGAGACGAGGACTATGTGAGCATATATGAAGGCATGCACTCTGATTACAGCCATGCTTCTCTTGCTGCTGCGTCTGAATTACTTTTGAAACCATGATTGCACGATCACTTAGACTTCCTATTGGTGTTAGCATGGGAAGCTCAAGGATCCTCTGCTTCATGTTATCTGTGGATAATATATACACGATATAGATTATGGGACATGGAAGCGTAGAAAAGAGTACGGGACCTGCCTTTCTTCTTCCGTCATCCACATTATCTGCCCCATGAACTGAAGGAAACCTAAACTTCTTGTCTGCACAGGGGCAACAGGCACACAGGGTTTAGAACCCAGACAAACACTATCTACTCCAGACATCACAGATGGGTCCTCAGAGTTAGTGGGTTACAGGAAGGAAGGACTTCATATGGGCCTGCTTCAGAGTCTGCCATTCCAGTCCATGGTTTAGCGTTTCCTCCTTTTTGACAGTTATTTAACTCAAAATATATTTTCAAGATACATTTGATGTCATTCAAGAGAATTGAAAATTCTGAGGTAAAGGAGAATGCTTCTGTTTCCTGATTCGTTTCCCTATTTTATATGGAAAAATATTACCTGGAAGTAATATGGGTATAAAACAGAGACAAGGACAAACAAGTATCAGCTTTGAAAACATTTTATGTTTTATAAAATGTTTATACATGGAAGAAAATATAAAATAGATACATGAAAAAATCTGACTCTCCCTGTCTTTTCTTATTTTTAATTTTATTAATGCTGATTCTTAACTGAATCTTTGCTGCTAACCTTGGCTTTTCTAAGAAACCCAAAGCAGGCTCTTCTAAAATTTATGTGAAATGTTTTAAAAACATTTTTTGAGATTATAATATAATTACATCATTTTCCTTTTTCTCTTTCCTTCCTCCGAATCCTTCAATGTAACCCTCATCTTGCTTTTCAAAATTCATGGCCTCTTTTTCTTTAATTGAAATATATATATGTATATGTATATGTATATGTATATGTATATGTATATGTATATGTATATGTATATGTATGTGCATGTGCATATATATATATGTATATATATGGTGTGTTTGTAAACATGTATATATTTCTAACTACATAAAACCAACCTGCTCAGTCTGTATAATGTTACTGGTATGAATGTCTTTTTACTTTTACCATCTGGTAATGAACAATGTGCTCTTCTCTGAGGAAGGCTACTTCTCCAGCTCCCTGCATCCTTTGTTGCCTGTATTGTTGCCTGTAGTTCTTTGTGTAGGGCTGTGGCCTTCTGGATTTTTCTCCCTTCCACATTAGCACGCCTACGGTGTCATTTTTGTTCTGCTCATGTTTGGTGAGACTCCATAGGTGCAGCTTCTTACATTAGTAGGAGACATAATCTCACAGCAAACTTCCTGTTCCTCTGGTTCCCACAATCTTTCCACCCCCTTCTCTGCAGTGATCCCAGAGCCTTAGATACAGGAGTTACGTTGTTGATGGTAATCAGCAGTTTCTAATTAGACTTAAGACCCACTCGACAAGAGGGAACCATAGCCAACTACCCAGGGCTAATGAAGTCATTGAAGGACAACCTACGACTGCCACCTTACTAAACCAGCAGAATCCCGAGCTACATTTTAAATGCTTGTCCTATTATCCACACATACGTGTAATCCTAACCCCGCATCAAGGAAACTTCCCTTTGCCTCAGATGGAAACCATTGCAGAAAACCAAAACCCAATCAAAATGCAGAGTTGTGGAGCCCCTTCCCGTGCAATAGATAGGTAGACAACAGAGCCCCTGTGTCTGAAAGCAGGTTATATAATCCTGTTCAAGAATTTGTCTATCCCTGCTCTCTGCATGTTAAGAAATATCTAGAAGAATCTAATCTTTGACCTTCAATTCAAAGGCTGAGTGTTGCTTAACTAGTACCTGGCAAGTCTCAAGCACACACACATACACACACACACACACACACACACACACACACACACACACACACACACACACTAGGGCAGATCCTTTGTTTGTCTGTGCTTTTATACCACAGGGATTTGCTGTGCTTCTAGTAAGTGTCCTTGTTTGGGGCTAGATGCTGGGGGTTTCCCCAGGCTTAAAATCCAGTGAAGAAGGCAGCCGTGATATAAATAAGGGTTACAGAACACAGGACTAATGGCAGAGGATACCTCAGGGACTTTGGTACAGTCATCTAGGAGCCAGGGAGCATTATCTAAAAAAAATATAGTTTAAACTGAGCAAGATGAATGATGTTGGTTATTTTAGAATGGAAATGAGGTCCTAAGCAGGACAGACAATGTCAGGGATGGGAGGAAAGAGATTCGCGTGAAGATCTAAAAATAGACTAGCATGACTAAAATAAAAACAAGCAGTCAGCATGAGGCTGGCAGGGAGAGCAGGGCCAACTCAGGAAGGCTTTGAGTCCTAGTAGGAGTCCAGACAAATTATTTTGAAGCTAGAAAACCAACCCATGAGAGATTTTCTGCATAGATTCTGGCATGACAGGGATCCCATTCCATTAGAACTTAGCTGATAGAAGGAGACCAATGAAATAATTTGAGAGCCAAACTCAGAATAAATGGAAATTCCTACAAAGATGGTGTCAGTGGTAACAGATGAATTGACATATTCCAGGACATGGATTCCTGGGTATATAAATGGTAGAACCCCTAACTGAAACAGAGACTATGGAAAAAAAATGACCTTAAAGGATGGTGGTGGCTCACTACCATTCCTACAGAAATTGAATTGAAATGGCCTTGATATAGTCAGGTAGATATTTCAAAGAGAGAGTTGGCTGTCTGAGCCAAAAGCTAGGAATGGCTTCGTGAAACATGTTTACAAATATGAAGCCGTCAGTGTGTCTATGCTTTAAGCCCTACAGGGTAGATGATGACGACACACCCTAATAGAGATGAGGCAAAATGAAAGGGGAAGCATCACAGAGAGGCTCCTAAGGATTGTCACCAAGTAGAAGGGGAGGAGGGCTGCTCTCCTGTCTCTCCATAGTCAAGGTTTCAAAAATTCTGCAAAGCAGGCAGCAGGTGAGCACATTCTAACTGGTGATATGATATAATGGAGGTAAGATGTGTGGGGTTAGAGTATCGGTGACAATCTACCAACACTGTTAAAGCTAGATTCCAGCCCAAGAAAGGCATCTATTGAGGTACTTGGATGCAAAGAGCAGTCAGCCAGATTGTCTCTTCTGGTTTCCCAGGCGTGTCCGCCTCTCTGAAGGTTTAGCTCTCCCTCCCACGGGATTTGGGTGCAGAGAACTGTTTATCCGGTCGGTCCCTTCAGGTGCGGTGTCTCAGACGCAGTGGATCTGCTGCTCCTGGGCCCTCCTCTCACGGGTACCCAGGGGCCGTGACAGTTCCTCCTGGGCCAGGGATGTGGGCAGAGGTGGGCAGGCGTTGGTGGTCTCCTCCGCTCTGCTGCCTCAGGAGTGCCCGCCCGACCAGGCGGCGAGAACTCCCCTTTGGGGGGCCTGGGAGCAGAGAGCTGCTGAAGGCAGGGATCCTCCGCTGGTCCGCTGGTCCGGGACTCTCAGCCAGATTGTCTCACAGATGCTTTCTGGCTGTTCCTTTGCCCTTTTCTCCCTTCTTTGGTGATGGTGTATCCAGGATGCTCTGCCCTGGTTACATGCCAGGCTGAGCAATTGGAAGATGGCTCTTACAATATACTTTTCTCACTCACAATAGAGAAAAACAGAAAATGTATAGTCATAATAGAAAATGGAATCTGCTTACCCTAGCCATAAGCTATAATTAGAAAGGCCAGAAATACCATAAGAGAATTTCAAGTCTCGCTTTTCTCAAATATCTCAAAATTTTTAAGGAATAAATTGAAGGTCCTGAAACAACTTTCAGACATGCACAGCAATTAAATAGATGTCGTTTTTACTGTGCTTTTCCAGCCTGAATCATAGAGTCAGTCAGAGTATACTAAATCTGATAATGTCTCAAAGACAGAGGCAGCTTCTAATTCAAGTTCTTTCTTCCGGGGACATTTTACTCTCTTTAGAGGAGAAACATGAGATGCTAAGATGATTCACATGATGTTATATATTTAAATAATATTTATACTCAGAGGAAAACTCAATTGGGCTTGCTGATTATTGTAGGAAGCCAAGGCACAAGAAATTTTATGCAGAAGGTTGACATAATCAGAGGTGTATTTTGAGAATTAGCTCAATAGTCACAGGGATTCCTACAGAAATGCTGTAGTCAATGAATAAATTTAGGAAGAAGTGCCAGGTCATGCTGATTCCTAAGTACATAGATAATAGGATTTCTGAATGATATATAGAATATCCATGAGAATATATACATAACACGATGGTAAGCTCATACTGCTATGTGCTCACACACACGTTAGGGACAAAATGTTAAGAAGTTTGAGTAACTAAAATCCACTTCAACTTTTTTGTTAAAGACACAGAATCCATTTATAAGTTGTATATGTCACATAATCTCTGAGTTCGAAGAATCCTTAGTGCTGATTGGTGGCTTTCTAAATACTTCCCTAAGGCATTTTTGATGAGTCATACTTCTGCTTCAGTATTTTGCACCATCACGATAATGGAAACAATGACTACTAACCCAATACTTGTATTGTAGCTGGTTCAGTCAGCCCTGTATGTGCCTTCTGTTATAGAGCCCTCACAGCACTCACCCACGAAGTAGAAGGAGTAGCGTGTGGCCTTTGTTTTCCTGATGAGAACATGAGGCAAATATGTGGTCAGTTCTAACAGTTCAAGTAAATAAATGTCTGAAATTGCGGGCCTCGACGTGCTGCTGCCAACCTTTAGTGGGTTTGCCACTGAGTGACTGTAGTAAAAAGCAATGTTGAAATTAAGAAAGTGGACCCCTTTTAACCAACCGATAAAGCAAAATCGCTCACCATGCTCCAACAGCACAAACGTCAAATCTGCCCCATCCCCTTCAACAAGTTACTCAGCAGCAGCCGGGGTCCAGTAATGCACTCTACAGTATGGTTCTCACTCCTCCATTGCCATCACCAAGCGCTGCTTACAGGATCTCACAGCACCGCCTCAGCCTGCCTTCAGTGCTGAAGAGGCCTAGGTCAATGTGCATGCAGCAGGACTGATTTTGACCTATAGTGTTTCTAAAGCAGTTTAAACTCTTCTCCACTGTAGTCAACTCACTTTACGAGTTCTCTCTCTGGTTTACCTGGGTCACTGGCTCTTTGAAAACACCAAGGCCTTTCCTCCTATGTCTTTCCAGAGTCTTCCCAGAGTTTGGTTTTCATCTTTAAGTCTGTCAAATGTAGAAGCATCACTTAAAAATAATATTTTCCTTGTAGTTTTATGGCCCTGGTTCATGATCAGTTCTTACTCTAATAGCAAAGGAAAATAGCCAGAATATACCACTCATTGAGTGACCAAAATGCAGGGCTAAATCGAAGCACAAATTCATCTGGGAGTCTTAAGTTTAATAATTTTCTAATTTTTTAATTGTGTTGACTTTTATCTTATATTTTTGAGAATTTCAGACACAAATACACTGTGCGTACATCCTTATTTTTAACCTACCAAGTACAAGTGATGCTACCCATATACTTTAGGATGTGTGGACTTTCACTGTACAACCCACAAGAAGCTGAACTCTTTATATATATAATATACACATATATATTCTCAAATATCATATATATTATGTTATATATTATATGATATATGATATATGATATTATATATTGATATATATATATATATATATATATATTATATTATATTTATATATATTATATGATATATATGATATATATATTATGTCATATGTATATATGTGGTATTTTCTTTACTTACATTTCAAATATTATCCCCTTTCCCGATATCTCCTCCTCTGGAATCCCCCTATCTCCTCCCCCTCCCCCTGCCTCTATGAGAGTGTTCCCTCACCCACCCACCCACTCTCTCCCATCTCCCGGCCTTGGCATTCCTGTACATGGGAGCATTGAGTCTTCAACTCTTAAAGAAAAGCTGATCCTCCTTTTCCCAGAAGCCATCAATTGCCAATAGCTCCTTAGATAGGGGTAGGACTTTGTACCCATCTTTGCTCTCTAGGCTGGTATTTTTATTACCTGGATTTTTACAGATCTTGTGAATTCTGTCTTAGCTGCTGTGAATTCATACACATACCTTCCCTGGGTCCAGAAAACCATATATATATATATATATATATATATATATATATATATATATATATATAATCATCCATTATATTTGACTCTAACAACATTTTTGACCCCTCTTTAAAATGTTCCATGAGCCCTGGGAGGAGAATATGTGATATAAATGCCCTCTTTAGGGCTAATTATTCTTATTCTCTGCATATTGACCAGTTGCAAGTCTATATGTTAATTGCTATCTGCTGCAAAAAGGGGCTTGCTTCACTGATGAAGGCTGGCAGGTGCACTAATCTGTGGGTGTACAAAGCTGTCAGTTTAAGAGTATATTTTTAGACTAATAGTTTTCCACCCTCCTCTAGAACCTATGACCTCACGCACTTAGGTTCTTTCTTACCCACATCTCGATGCCAAGTCTTGTTTTCAACTTGTGGAGCAGACCTTAAATCCAATTAGAAAGTGGTTGTTTACTCCCATGACATCTGTACCATTATTGTACCAATGGGCATATCTTGTGTGGATGGCCATTGTAGTTAGCAGGATTCATAGCTGGATAAAATTGATGTTATTTTTCTCCATTACCATGCATAGCATAGTCAAGAGCTGTGATAGATGCTGATTTGCTATTATCTTTTGTCATTATCAGTTTGGATAAACAGAGGCATTGTCCTGTGTTAAGGATGCTGAAGCATCATAAAGATGAGTAGTTGCTATTATAAAAAGCTACTTACCAATTTGAACTTTGAAAACAAGGAAAGAACCAGGATTCAGTCAGAAAATGTCAGGGGTGAGAGAACTCAACAAAGAAGCACAAGAGGACAGAGAGGTCAAAAATTTGGAAATAGTTGTGTATTTGCAAGACCTTCTTTGTCTCCCTCTACCCAATGGCTCTCAACCTTTAATACTATTCTTTATGTTGCAGTGACACTCAGCCATAAATTTATTTTTATTACTACTTCATAACTGTAATTTTGCTAACCTTATGAATCATAAGGTAAATATCTGTGTTCTCTGATGGTCTTAGGTGACCCAAAGGGGTTGTAACCTGCAAATTGAGCAGCTTGATCTATAGGACAAGCATTTAGATGATGCCACATAGATTTTGCCTTTAAGGTACTTTCGATATAGCTAGAAAAATGAAGCCTACAAAAACCTATGTAGAAATTGAATTATTATGTTATGTGGTATAGACAAGACTGTTAATCACTCAAAAAAGGAAGAAAAATCATCTCAGTAGTCCCAGTAGAATTCTCTGGGAACTACAAGGGAAAATGTAAGAAAAAAGAGGAAAGCGACCAAAGATAGAAACTTGAATGTCTAAACAGAATTTTCCACTGAGAAGGGATGAAAGGAAATGGTTACAGTAAAATTAGTCAAAAACGTTCATAGTACAATATGGTTTTAAGATGGAGATGTCTAAAAAGAATATTTGGATTCCATGTGTAGCCGTGGTTCATAGAAAGCATGTTTATTTTATTTCTGTATTTATAAAATCAAATTAATGGAAATTGGTTGCTACCCACCCCAGCTCATGATGTACTTGGCTCCATTGTATGATAGCTGGCATTACCTACAAGCAGGTCATGTGCCAATTGTTGTACAGTGGCTGAAGTAATAGAACTCCATAAACTCTTCACTTACTCTGTAGATGACATCATCACTTGAGGAAACACCAATGACAGAAGAGTATCATTAGTGTGTTGTTGTACAAATGAACTGGAGGGACGTGTATTGAAATAGTGTGACTCACGTTGATTCTCCTTAGAATTCATACATCTTTTCAAAGTGTCTAAATGAATACTGGGGAAAAGGCTAGAAAGCTTTCTCTGAGAGGTGACATTTTTGAATCCTGACAAGATACTGCTTTCAAGGCTTGCTCTATTCTTGGAAATGTTTCCCAGATAATTGCTACTGGTATCGATTTTATAAGACCAGAGTTTTCAAACTGAAATAAACTAATTGACTAGAAGGAATATTTCAAAAGGAATATATATTAGACCCAAGGATTTTAGAAATTTGAAACCTAATACTTCAAACAGCCTTATTTTTCTTGAAGACAGAGTATTGCTAATACTGGACACTATCATAGGGAAGAAGCTGTCAGTAATCCTTTCTCTCCTTTCTCTCTCTCTCTCTCTCTCTCTCTCTCTCTCTCTCTCTCTCTCATGTCTATGTGCATCCGTGTTTGATGCCATATAGTGAGCAGTAAAAGAACTAGAATAAGATACTCAGGCTTGACATTGTTTTGCAGTCTAATGGAGAATTTTGGATAACCTTTGTATTCAGAGCACTAAGGAGTCACTGATCTAGCAAAGTCTATAACAAAAGTAGGCTTGGCATGGAGACACCTTTGTAGTTAGTTAAATGGTATATGATACTATTGTTTGTATTTGTTATCTGGATTTATAACCAGGAAAAATGGATGCTAAAAGAGATTTATTCTATGGTGAGACTTTTGACGTTCCTAATATCAGTGGGATTTTGGGAGGATAAATAGCCTTTTACCACTCCTGAACTGGATGTGTATGTTCATGTTCTGGTTTCTTCAGAATTCACCATTGTATCCACCATTATCTATTAGAATAACTTTGAAGAAAATACTGTACAAAGACACAGATGTCATTAACCTATCAGTTTTGTGAATATCTATGAATGCTTACAGTTTTTTATACATAAACCTACTTCGGTTGTACTTTCCCCCTCTTATTTACTTAAAAAGAGTTTTATGTGTTGTAAACATAATTAAAAAGAGTAAAGTAACAAATGACAATACAAGAATATCTGAATCATCAGTGGGAAGAACATCAGTGTGTATTTTTGCAGACATTAAGGAGACGATGTGCTAGACAGTTCCTGGAACATAACAAGAGTTTTGATATATTGCTTCTCATTGATTGATATGCCCAGGAAATGGTTGCCCTTCCCAAGAGCGAACATAGGATGTGAAAAGTCAACAGAGTCTGAAAGGGCAGCTTGTATTACAACACTGAAAATTCCCTCAGCACCCTTCCTCCTCCCAGCTTACTTGATAAAGCCTACAACACAATGAGGCATCTGGGGGTAAGAATACAAAAGCAGCTGAGCAGGAAAACACAGAAAAGAAAGACAGGATCTTAATGAGGAATCATAGAAGAGCTTAGAGTAGAAGGAAAATAGTATCTATTATATATATATGATACATACTACATATCATATAAATATATAGTATATATTATATAAAATATATTATATAAAATATATTATATATTATATAATAGTACATGTTAATATTATTTTTTCTTTGGCATTAATATATACATTATATATATACTAATATACATATACATACACATGCACACACACATATACATATAGGCAAAAGTGGAATTTGGGGCTTTTGACCCAAACTTTACAGGCCACTGGGCTCTCCTGCACATGTTCTATGTTCCCTGCTCATGCTAAGATTGATGGTCCGGGAGTTTCACATTACCACCCACTTTGGGGCAGATGAGACTCGGAGGAGGCAAAAGTGCCTGTCTCCTGACACAGTCCTGACACAGTGGAGCTCTGCACTCCAATCATTTGCTTTCTTACAATTACAAACTCTCAGTAAAGCTCAATCCATTGAGTTCATACAGATTTTCTTTGCAACCAGACTGGGATGCCAGCCTCAGAATTTAGAGACAATCTGCAATGTTGAGTAACGGCCTCTGTGTGTCTGCTTCCTATAAAAATTATTCTCCACTCATGTCCTATTGTTAAGGTGAAATGAAACCAGGGCATGAGATTTGTTTCTCAGTTCATAGATTTGTTTTATGCTTAGTCTGGAAGGGACCTCAGAAAAGAAAGCTGTGTATATCTGCAAAAGTACGTGCCCCCTGGACTACAGTTCCCCAGGCTTTGTGCATATACGTGTTTTCAGGAGGCTTGTGAAAAGTACAGGACATGGGAAAAGAACAAAGTCAAATGAACTGACAGTAGGAAGGCTGTGGGCTCTCTTGAATATTGTGAGAACACCTCAACTCTTCTTCTGTTTCCTGCTCTGAAACAAAATGGCTAAGGCTGCATTTCTTCCTTGTAACATAATAACTTGTGCTTCATATGTACTTAGGAAGGACTTGAAGATAAAAGGCATATGTGTATCTTCTAGTCTTAGATAACCCATCAATAAATATCTGTTGAGTGAATCACGTCTGTTGATTTTGTCAGTTTCCTGCAAAGATAAATCTTTGGTCACATGTTGTTAATGTTATAAAAGTCAGCAGATAATAAAAGGGAGCCTCGTCCATGGTGTGCAGGAAGTATGGCTTCCATTGCCTCAGAAATACTTTAAAGCGAAGTTTGAACAACTGCTAAAAACTCCACCTGTGTATCTGGCTTTCGCCCAAGTGTCTGTGCATCTTCTCCTAATTAGAACCTACGATCAGTTACAAAATATGTGCTCCTCAACAACTGAGGCCCAGTTACATCCTCTGTAGGACAGAGAAGGCCTGGCCTGTTTCACAGCCTTCACCTGCAGCTGTCGTTTAATACTGGGTATAGCAGCGCTTTCTCTAGAACAGTGCCCCTTGTGATGCTCTCGTTTTGACAAACACTGATTTGTGAAGGGGAAGCATCCCAGAAGGCAAATTGGAGTGTTTAAATTTTCATGCCCAAAGTGTTCCAAGGGTCATAACAAAAGATAATAAAGTCAGTAAATAATTACGGATTGCAGTTTTCAAACTCTGAAACCAGTAAGTGCTTTAGACAAAACGAAAACAAAAACAAACAAAATCACCACCACCACCACCACCACCGCCGCCGCCACTACAACAGAAACTCTCAGGAGGACACACTCTATTGGTGAGCATCACAAAGCTTTCTAGAAAATTTCAACACACTCTAAACCATCCGCATAGGCAAGATCCCTTCCCACACTGATAAAAACACTTGCCGATGACATTCCAGTTCGTGAGGCAGACTTAAATAGTGTGGGAACTTATTATTGTCTGGAAAACAAAGCCAGTGAAAAACTTGCCAGTTTGGCCCTTTTAAAGAAATTCAAATCTAAATTTATCTCCAAGTCAATAATTTTTAGTAGTAGTTATTAAACCAGAACTGAACTATGTTGTGGGCAAACCTTAAAAAATAGAAACTGCCATCCAAACTACAGAGAAATCGCAAGAAAAAAAAATCTAGTTGTGGTCAAATTAAGACAAGATTTCAGGACACAGATCCCCTTGTGCCACTGGGGGTGGTCACATTTGCAGGTTTTCTCTGGGATGTGGAGAGTTTGGAACCTTTCTCTCGCTCATTGTTATCTCTGCTCTTGCTTTTACTCCACAGTCACACGTAGGAATAATGTGATCTCATCATGGCTCAGTTATTAGTTTCCCTCAGCTCAGTGACGGAAGTGTTTACTCTTGCTGACAGTTCATGGGTACGGTCCACTGTCTTTAGGAAGCGATGAAGGCAAGTTCTTGTCGCAGTCAGAGATCAATATTTTATCTTCAGAGAGAGATCAATGCTGCTGGTCACCTCAGCTCTTCTTACTCAGTCCAGCATTAGTGTGGATCACCCCATTTAACATGGCCAAAAGCTGAATCCTATGTGAATCAAGGTGGAGTTAGGAGGAAGTTAGTAGCAGGGGGAAACCTGTTGCTAGGAAACAAGAGTAGGAGATTGGCTTGGATCTGAGGAACACCTTGGGTGTGGGTATTTCAAAGCCACAGAATCCAAGTCAGTGGCAAGAGCAGAGGAGATCTATACTGGTACAGACACTTACACGATGGCTGGCCTTGGTCTCAGAATTACTGCTTCTGTCTGATAAAATTTTATAATTTTAAACATATTTCCTTAAAGGAGGTAATTACTAGACTCCCCCTCCTGTGTGTGTGTGTGTGTGTGTGTGTGTGTGTGTGTCCTGGTGAATACACATGTATGCATGTTTATGTGTGTGCATGTATGTCTATGCATGTATGTGCATATCTTGGTGATTGCACATGCATGTATGTATATGTGTATGTGTGTGCACACACATGTTAACTGACAAAGTGAGAGCACTTATCTCTGTGAACGAACAAGAAAGCAGAGATGGATTTTTCCCTGGGAGTTAAGTTCTCTCCCCTTACAACTACTTCATACAGTCAATCTGAGTTTACCCTGCTATGTCATATAGTCTGTGATTTTAGTACAGGTAATTGTAAAGGAAATTCGGGTGTCAATAACATATTCCAAAATAGGATTTTATAAATACTTATAATAGCAATATCTATCACTTGAATCCTTGCTAAGTCATATATTCTGATAGGTTCTGACCTGGCATTATCATGTTGTACTCACAAAGAGAGAGACAATGCAGTCAGTATGGAGACTCTGACCGTTAACTCATGCTGAAAGCCATACCACTAGTAACAGGCAGAGCGAGGGGCTGCGTCCAGCAGTCAAGAAACATTCTTAATCCTGAACTGTCTTAATATTTTGAGCTATTTACTCATTTTAGAATAGGAAGTGATAAGCCCCTTCTAAAGGCTATGCAAACCCGAACTGTGACATACCATTTCCAGGGATGTATGTGGACATAAACACTGCCAAACTCAGGCCCTGATATGAGCCCCATATGTACCTTGCAAACACAGAAAGGCAGGAAATTCTATAACGTCGCGTAGAAGAACAGAACTATGAAAATTACAGTAAAAACATTTCTCACCACAGAAATAAACACATGAGAGGAAAATGCTGAGACACTGAATTTTTGGGAACAGTTACATGTTCTGAGACAAAAACACCACAGGGAGTTTACTGAAGCAGGACTTTAAATGTGGCACCTAACTTTAAACACTAGCAAAGCTAAATCACGTTTGTCTTCTCACCCATCCTTCACCACATCCCTTCATTCGGTACACATTTGTCCTCCTAGGTGTTTAAAAGCTCATAAACACTGATTGTGTACCCATCATGTACAAGGAACCATGCTGGGTATTTGTGATGTGCTGCCGTAGGAGGAAGAGCAGGAGGAGAGGGAAGACCCCGAATAAAAGGGGACACTGAAGTCACTGTCGGCGGCTCATAGTCTAACAGTAGGTGGCAAATGGAAACATACCTGAAAGGTAAAATATATAATGTATCATAAATTAAAATAAATGCTATTTAAATAAAAACAGAGAAGAACTGGTGCTGCAGGTTGTATTTCAAAATAGGTCAGAATCACTTTTTTTTTCTCTATGTTAAAAATGTCCTGGGGGATTAGGTTTAATTTTGAACAACATCTAGTAAAGTGTCTTAATGTAAAGTTAGCACTAAAATCTTCAGCTTAATTTGTCAAGGGTATTATTGCTAATCCTTTGAGAAGGGAAGCTGACCTATCAGAGTCAGGAGAGCACTAAGGGGCGGAGTCAGCACGGAACACATACGCCCAGATACCAGCACAAAGGAGATTTTATTATCCTGGAGGGGACAAGCAGGGTGTGTGTGTGTGTGTGTGTGTGTGTGTGTGTGTGTGTGTGTGTGTGTGTGTGTGTGTGCGTAGGGGTGCTGCCTCTGGATAGGGCAAAGTAAGCAGCAGTGAGAGAGAGATTCCAAGCTTCCAGCACACGGACCTGTGGAGAGTAAGCCATCTATCTTTAAACCACCTCACTCTTCCTATGTAATTAGATATTTCTTCTGGCATTTGCACATCTGGGAACTGTATCATTCCTAGCACTAGAGACTAGGGTCTGAAAAGTAAAATTCTTACTGGCCAAAACCATCAGCTTCCAGTTGGTTTGTCTGTTCCTAGGCCTTTGCTGTGTAATCCCAGCCACTTTGTATCCATGAAGCATATCTAACTGTCAGGATCACTTGTCTCCTTCACTCTTCCTTATTTTGTAACCTTGGTCCTAGATAGCTAAGAAAAGAATCCCAAAGCAAGTGAATTTCAAGAGAGTATGATTTTTTTCTATAATGAAATTTGAGAAGTGAAGAGGAAATGTTTTCATTTTATTCAGTAGCTCTGGATGCTTCCAAATCAAAGGTAGTTTTTACTTAGATCACCACAGATGATTGCTTTGTGACTATATTTCATACACTAAAAGTAAATTACTAGACATAGCTGGGCCCTGGGGCTCCATTTGTTATGGGTTTTGGCTTAGAGGTAAAGACTAGAAATCACTCTGTTACCCTACTGGCCAATAAATTTACTAACTTGGAAAACGATTAACTATTACCATTGATGCCCCAGTTCTGGCTGTGCCTCCAGTTAACTCACTGTTTGTCCAATGTAAATACCTGCCATCCCTTACTCTCCGCTTTCTGAATCCGTTCTTTCTAAGGAGAATTCAGACTTCCCATGAATACTAGAGCTTCCCTAATGATGCTTCCCTGTACACTGTTCTTATACACTCACCTTTGACTAAACCTCACTTTCCAAACTGCTCAATAACACCTCATCCTGTGGATCACTGCAAAGTTTCTAGTATCAGCACATTTCCAGAGCATGTTCCCCCTTCCTGTTAGTACAGGGTGGGCAAGTGGATGTACGAGTCCCAGCAGCACTCCACGACATCAGTGCAGTCAGAGTTTCATTCCTCACGTGACATCAGTAAGCCCGAGGTCGAGAGGATCTCCTAAGGCCAAGCCCTGTTCGCTCTCTGTTGATTTCTTTATATCCCTGCCTAAGAAACCTGTATCTTAAACTGTGCCCTGCAAACTGACAACCTTTGTTCTTCATACTGGGCTTCCTGCGACTCTGAAATTTATGGTTGACAGTGTAGCAGCTTCTGGTTTCCGTTATGTACCTGGTAAGTGACTTGACAAATGTCCAGCATCAAATGGACTCTGAATCCACATGAAAAGCACAAGTCTTCAACAAACAAAATAATACTTCAGTGTCCCTAGAGGTAAACATCTAAAACAAACAGCCCTCGCATGAAATAATGGGGCATCCTGCTTTTAGTTAAAATGTTCCAGATAGCTTTTGCTTGAACAGTGTGTCCCTCTGTAAAAACAGCAAAGCCGATATCAATGATTTCTACCATAGGCACCCTGATGAGTTAGGTGTGGAAAATATTTCTTTAAAGCTCTTTCATTGCTAGTATTTTAAATAGATGCTCCTTGGGTAACATCCTGAGGCCAGTTGAAAGTTTTATGGGTCTATGAAGAAATCACCTTAAATCACTCTGGTATCTTAATAACGGTTTTATGGTCACACCCTTACCTTGTTATTTGCTGTGACGTCGTCTTGCTTTTGGACTGTGCTCTATGTTGATTTTTACTCCAGTACCCTACTTTGGAGAGTTTCCTCCTAAAGAGGGACTGGAGATAAGAAGCAATCTTATTTTGAAGCCCAGCAAACCCGGACTCATTTTTTATTTGTTCTCTCTCTGATGAAATTGGGCAATTTTGTCTTTAGCTTCTATTTGCCTTCACTCTATGATGATGTGCAGCTAAAAGCAACTGTCATTTCCAACACTCACACTGGAAGAATCAGGAGTCAGATCAACTGTTTGTTAGGTAATTTATACTTCCTATGGATGAAAAAGTCCTCAACCTTTCAAACATTACATATCCAACATCTCCTACGTCTCAGACTTTAATAATATTTGAAACTGCTTACGTCTTTGAGTGGTAGTCTCTGTGAGGCTTTCTGGTCCTGGTAAAACCTTAATTCCGGGCAACAAAATTCTGTTAGTATTTAACAAATCCATCTAAAATCTACTCACATAAAACAATATTTACTTTTCTTTGCTCATAATCTTGTTTGATTGTAATTGTTGGGATGACTCAGAGAAGTAGAACTTACAGGAACCCTCGGTTGTAGACACTGTTAGTCAGTGCTTCAGCCACACGAGAGTGTGCTAAACTCTGTCCACAACTCTCTCATGGCTAACACTCTAGTAACTCGTCTCATTGTCAGGCTAGGGTTGTCTGTCAGTGATCTCTGATCTCTATGAGTAGATCAGTTCCTCAGGTCACTGTAACTTCTGGTAGATGTACTTCTACATGACAACTCAGGACTTAATCGTGGAGGGTCAGTCCTCTTGAACAAGATGGGAGTTGTTATCACCTTTTCTAACATAGTTAAAAGTAGTTTAACATTTTTCTTACATTGTCAATGCAGTTACAAACCCACCCTTATGACAGTGGCAGAACTGTAGCAGATTGTCATAGATACTTGCTGAAGTAGTGAATTTGCATAGGAAATAAAGGAATTACATGGACCATGCTAGGACTATGAAGCACTGAGTGAGATTTCTACCTCTGAGATCTAGAACACCAAGCACTGTGTTTGTCTAAAGGCAACAGGCCAACCCAGGTGTTCTCTTGATACTTTTACAAGACTGTGCTGGGAGGGTGGGGAGATAGTCTTCCATTGTTAGATACTTTGTTTATATTAAAGAAACAGATTCCTAAACTATAAAATATACGGAGTTATGGTAACCTGGAAGAAGCCTTATAATAAGCAAGTCATCTTAAAGCATCAGAGATGAGACTATAGGGACCAACATCAGCCACCAATACTGGGTGTCTCTCTTTGTTCTGTGTTGAGTATAAACATTTGCTTTCACTTTCTGACGTGAAGAAGAACTGTGGGAATATTTTACTCTGGAACCAACTTCCTAGACTTCAGGCTAGGACACATTTCAATAAGTGTACTTTAAAATTATCATTCAGAGTCATAAGCTGGACAAATGCTTGTAAAGAGAGACTTTATTATTGTTCTTTAATGCTCCTACCCAACCGGTTACCATATTTCTAAGTGGAAACATCTACTGAGAAGCGTCTGGCTTCATGTTTGAACTTCTGAAACAAAAAAATCTCTGTGTGCATGCACAGTGAAGCCAAAAAGTCCATCTGCCAGCAAGAATTTCATCCTTTAAATTCCTTGTTATGGCAGCAAACACAACACAATGAGATTTGTTTAGAATGTCACTCTACCATCTCGGGCTAAAAGGATTAGGTCTAAATTGAACATCATTACAAAAAGCCATGCATGAAAATGTTTGCTTTTTGTCCTTAAGCACTGTGTGCTGTTTAAATACCCCCTCCATTACTTGGACTAATGAAATTCATTCAAAGAGTCATAAGCAGGGGCTTTATCATGGGGTTTAATTGATGTGACCAATATTTATTTCACACAGCATGGAGTTCACAAAGAATTGTTTGGTGGACAAGTCAGGGACTGAGGAAAGGTGGTTGAAAACAAGGATTTCAGAGTTAGTTAAAAATCTGGCTTAAATCTCTCTGGTAAAGCTCTGACCTTTGTGAATTTACTTTATCGCTCTCTGGCACCTTTTCCACCCTTGTGACAAAGCATAGAAAATATTGGCCCCACACAGTTGTTTCAAGGGTTATTTAACCCATCAGTTTACCCATCAGTTCACAATATAGAGTAGAGTCACAGCTTAAGTTAGATGTGAGTGAACACATTTTGTCAATAGGCTGTGTGTGTTGTGCGAGTGAAAGGGGAGGGGACGTTGAGGAACATACACAGTGATCAGAAGTGCATGAAGATGCTCGTCATTTTGCGAAGGCTGTGTCTCCGGCAGACAGGTTACAGAAGCACTTCCCCAAGGCTGTGCTTGCAGGCATGCTATCATGTCTGGTTTCGTTACATGGCTTCTGTGCATCAAAGCCAGGTTCTCAGATCACACAGCAAGCACTTTGGTGTCTAAGTTACGCTCCCGGGCTCCCTCTAACACTTTTCTGCGTCTGTCATTTGAACAAAGCTTCGTGTCTACTAGGTACAGAAGTTGGTATTTCTATCTTAGTGTGGAGAAACAGTTCAAAATGACACAAAAACACAGGGAACTTCACAGGGAATCAAGAGTTGAAGGAAGATGAAAGGGAAGAGTCTGTGGCAAGCTCGATTTTTCCTCTTTTGCAAACAGAATGGTGACCCCCCCATTGTTTTTAAATTTTATATTAGGCATTTGTACAAAAGATATATGATTGCCAAACCTGCTTCAGAGCAATACTCTCACCATTATTAAATAGAACAATTATCTCTCTTCCTAAAGGCTACTTTCTACGATGGTTTTTTTCAAAGAACAAGAACAGTGCAGTTCAGTCGTTTCTGTGTTCTTTTAAAGGCTCCCACAAAGATTGATTTTTATTTCATCTCCGTCATACTTAAAAACAATTCTTCTAACACCATGCACATTACCATTTAAAATATTACTTGTGAAATCAAATCTGTGTACCTTGATAAATCGTTTCCTGTTTTTCATTCCCCAAGGCTAATGTGGCACAATTATTAGCTTTCAATGAGGTTAAACCATAACTCCCGGTGCTCACCTTTGTGAGGACTGGAAAACAATCTACCTGCGAGCTTGCAGCAGCACCCAGGCTTCCTTTACTTTGACTTTCCCCTAGAAGGACAAACAGGAATTTTTTAAAAGCCCAATAGCTCTGTGCTTACTAGTGCGGAGTAGTTCCTTTTATGGATACCTATACATTTTAACCCGATGACACTTTGTTGCCATTGTTTTTTCTTTGGTCTGGGATTTCCCAAGGCCTCATATACCTTAGGCAAGTGCTCTCCCACTGAGCTATGCCCTTCCTGCCATGCTCTGTATTTCTAATTCTGTGCAGCCACAGAATGCCGAGCAGCATGCTAGAAAGGAAGGATATGGCATTAAATACGAAAGAACAACATCCTTCCATCTCGACCTCACAGTCGTAGTGGGGGAAAACAGAAGGAGGAGCAGCCTCACTATAGAGGGCATTAGTGAATGACAAAGAGGAGGAAAGCAAACAGTATCTGTGGAGGTGAGCAGGAGGTGACTTCGGGGGCCCAATTCCCAAAGGTTTTGAGAAGGTAGTTATTAAAAGTTATGGAGAGTGGAGGAAATAGAAGCCATTGTGCTTGAGGAACAATCAACAGGCCAAATGAGGTCAGCGAGTAGAGCCTGGGAGGAATGGGAACTGCTAAGAGCGGGGTGACCTGGTTGTCTACTGCAAGGACTCGGGCTCTAATGGCTCACTTGAAAGGGCATTTCACGTACAGGACCAGGATCCCGCAGTGACGTATAAATCTGTCTATCTCTCAAGAAGTTATTCTCTCCTCTTCCCTATTCTAGTCTCAGGATCAAGAAAGCCAAGGTGTGCTTTCCCATTTATCCTAATGGATACCTTCCTCTCCTTACAATCCTATCAATGTTCTCTCTTAGACAAGCCAAGGCTCCTAGTTACCTACATTTTCCTGAATTTCTGGTTCTCAACAATGGCTGTACCCTAGGATATCAGTTCTATGGGGATCCTGAAATACAGACTCATTGGTTTGACTGAGGATCATTAATGTTTTTAGAATTGGACTTCAAGAGTCCACGTTTCAAAAGTTTCCCCAGTTGGTTCATTTTCCTGAACTTTGAAAATTAGAATTGTAGATTGTAGAATAGCATACTTCTAATGGAAGCACTAAGCTGTTTCATAACTTCAGGGTTTTTTTTTTTCTCTCCTAAAACAAGTTGAAAATATTTGGTTTTGTCACTCTATAATCTCTGACTGAGGACAATGCTTATAAAATATTTTACTGTGTGGAGTATTTGATCATTAAACCATCTGCAGGAGTCAAATTAAAGCCTCCATCAATTTAAAGGTCATCCATCTGAATACCTCAGTTATGAATTATGACAGGGTTATCTGCGGAAAAATCTATATTTTATATAATATTATTGATTTTAACCGTCTATATGCTAATATCTCCATGCACACTTATTTTGCTACACCTTAATTGAATTACAAGTAAAGGTGTCCAGACATTGCAATAATATCCTATTTATCATGTTATTTTTTTTCCTGCTGTTCAGTTAGGCTTTATAGAGGACTCAGTTTCCCAATAGTTCAAGTTCGGGTCCTCTGGCAGATACCAAGTTACCAGTTGGATTTGCTGCAGGGCATTTGTTACAACTTACAGTCTTCAGCATCTTTGCACCCATCTTGTCCTTTTGGCTTTATTTACCTTTTCAGATTTCACTGCTTAATTTCTCCTGCCATAATGTTCCACTTTAAGATACTGGGGCAACTCAACACCATCCAAAATAACAAGCAAGAGACTCTTGTTCCGTGCCAATGAGCACAGAGCTGAATCCCTTCTGACCAAATTGGCTTTAGCTAACCCGCTTCTAATGACTCTGAATTATTTCCAGCAGGGACAGGGAGTGAGATTTTGACTGAGACAACTACTTCATGGATGGGCTAGAAGCTCAGAGTTAAGGTTAAACCCACCTTCTAAGGTGGAGGGGATTAGAGCATAAGGATCGTAAATTTGTAAAAAGAAAAAAATGGGATTACAGTAAACACACAAAAATATGCAATTCCTCTTAAGTATGAGGCTTTGCAGCAACTGTTTAAATACATTCAAAGCAGAGGCAAATGACCCCATGCTTTAAGAATATAGGAAATAAATATGTGGCCTTTGTAATCAATGCATCGTGAGTATTCACCAAGTTCAGGAATACTAATAACAGCACTGAGTTAATTATATACCTTTGAACACTTACCACCTGCTGGATATTATTTTAAGAAGTTTTCCACGTGTAGCCTTAGTCAACCCTGACAACACTCCTAGGATGTAAATATTATTACCTTCACTTGGCAGATAAGAGAACCGGGCACAAAATGTTTAACAAATCTGCCTGAGGTCACAGAGCCGGTGAAGAGTCGGTATTAAGACTGAAGCAACACTTGTAAAATTATCCCAGCAAGATCTACCCGTGGAGAGTGTACCCAGCTGTCTAGAGTCTGAGTTGGAGGTGCCAGTCGGTCTACCCAAGCACATCATCTTCAACAGCTTACAACACTGCCTTAAGTTCCGGCCAACAAAGACCATGCTTTGTGCTAAGAGCCTGCCCCAGTCTACATTTGCAAAGGTGTACCTAAGAGCTGCCTATCAAGAATAGGAAGACAAGGTTGATAACTTTGAGAGAAATCCACATTAAAGGCCGAGAATATCGAAGAGAGACGATGAAGGTAAAAACATACTTTCACTGAATCCTGGCAAAAGGGAAGGGAAACGAAGAAAAAAAATCACCCAGCTTGACATTGCTTGGATTATTATCCATATTGTCTGCTCATTTTAAAGACAATTTAACTAGGTAATTAAATCATTTTCATGGCAACTAGGATAGATTCAGTGATTTAAAAAAAAACCCAGCTGTGACTAGTTTATATCTTTCCCATATGTTTTTAAAGTCGAAGTCCTCCACATGGACCCCTATTATACGTGAAATTTCTGATACATGTGTAAGACTAGGAGTCTTCTTAAGAAGAACATTCCCACTCTCAGGATTCTCACAGGTACTGGTGAATGCTCCAGATGTGTCAGGTTACTGTAAGACTGATCTCACACAGCTGTGCTCACCACCTACCAGCTGAATTAGTGACTGTTGGAGCCACGCCATCTTCAACAGCTAAGAAAGAGAACACAGCACACGATAGTTTGGCCAGTGTATCCTAGTGAACATCAAGATGCCATTCATGCTGGTGTTCTTTAAAACAAAAAACTAAAACAAAAAACCCCAAAAAACGAAAACAAAAAAACCAAAGTGAAAATAATCAAGAGCAGGATAACACCACAGATCTCTGGCTTGCAAGACCTGCTCATTGCCGCTTTCATTGTTCAGATAACACATAAAATTCAGAATCAGGGCTTTGAAGAATACGGATTGACAAAGTAAGTTGGGTAAGCCCATAGATGATCTTCGGAAAGAGGTGACTGGCATGGGGAGTCTTCTAATTAAAACCGCTTTCCAAGTAAACAGACTGCTTGGATTTGAGCTATTACCAGGCTCTCTTCAGTTCTTAAAACATTTTCCTCACTCTGTGTGTAACAACAAATGTGGGCCAATTGCTGCGAGTTAATTGAATAGGATTGTTTTCTAGTTGCCAAGAAACGGTGCTTTCTTACATTATGCAGACCATTATGTGTACAGATCAAGCTTCCTGATTTTTCTTTTAGAGTGGGAGAATATGGGCTGCTCTGATCCAGTTGGGAGAGTAGCCCAGATCAGGGAGGCTTATGAGGGTGTTGTTCCATTTCAATTCTCCAGGTAAGATCTGGGTTTCTTCTTCGTCTAATTTCTTTCTTCGTCTAATATCTCTTAATCTACCTAAATGCTTTTATATTCAACAAATGAGCAGTTCTAAAGTAATAAGCTTCCTTAAGGGAAATACTTGTAAAATAGTGATAAATTGATTTTTTTCATATACTTGAAGATTCTGATTTATTTTTTAAAGTCTAAAGCTTGATTCCTCTTGGTTTCAGAGTAGAAAATGCATTCAATGTAAGAGGTTGTGAGTATGGATGGTACTGAACGTTAATATTATTGCTATGAAAAAAAGTATCATCATCTCTACCCATAGTAAAAATTTCAAATCTTGCTTGATTAATTCTAACTGTCAAATTAGCTTTATAATTTATGACCTTCAAAAAGACATGTTGGTCTTACACAAAAACGTAACTGGTTACATAATCTCTCTCTCTCTCTCTCTCTCTCTCTCTCTCTCTCTCTCTCTCTCTCATACATGCAAAACAGTTTTCCAATTTCTCTCTGTGTGAGCTATTTAGTTTTCTGTTTACTCTGGTATAGGGGTTCTCAGGCAAGTAGGCAAGCATTCTGTAGTAACATTTACTAGCCCTCTGTGTGCCTCTGTTGGCTGCTTGATTGCTTGGTTGCTATCATTTTGAGAGAATACTGGCTTCGCGCTCTACATCGTTCACTGCCTCGGCAGCCTTAATGCCAGCATGACAGACTTTTTTTTTTTTTTTTTTTTTTGCATTTTGATATTTTCTTGATGATTTTGCTTCACAATTAAGATAAAATACAGACTTCATACACTTAGTAGGTGCTTACTAATTACAGACAAACTCAATGTCCCACCTTTATCCTCAGAAAACAAGACAACATTCCTAGTTAGTACCTCATAGGACCCAAGAGCTCATTGTGGTGATGGATAGTATGGCTTAGGTAAAATCACTTCTACTGTTGAGGAGTTCCCGCTGGACCCCATTCTCTCACCAATTTACACTTAAAGGTCTCAGTACACATAGCCTGTGCTTTGAGAACAGACACTGCTGACTCAGAAGAACTTAGTTAAATGCTGTCACTGATCTCTGTATCATTTTTTTTTTTCTTCTCCCTTGCATATGGCTAGATTTCCTCAGGAGTGTATTTCCTTTAAAAGGAAGATCACCGAAAGGGATTAAGAATTGGGTAAGTTTCCATTCATTCAGGGTTCGAAGCTACCTAAGTATAACCACGACATGTGAAATGTGAGCACGTCTTTGTTAACGCTGGAAAGAAATTATTTTAGCATGCCTTTACCTGACAAGGTTATCAGAACTTTCCACAAGGGAACCAAAACTTTCATAAGAAAATTGTGGCATTAAATAATGTTAATGAAATAACTATTAATTTAGTTTTAACTCGTGACACTACTCTCCTTTCTTAAATTCCTAAATGTTCTTTTAATTAGCCAAAGCTGTCACAGTATCATCAGCTTTTGTCACGCTGTATTTTTGACGTATGCAGTAATAACGTTGAAGCAAGCCGCAGAAACTGATGCAGGGCTTACAGCTGTCTATGCTTAGCGTGACTGACTCTGTTTTGGTATTGGTGGGGCCGTATTTTATCCTTGAAGATGTAATTAAGACATCCCGTCTTGGTGTACAAACTCCCTCTTCGTATTTTTATAAAAACTGCTCTTTTCCCAGAAGCCACACTTTGACTTTACTGGGGTGGTGGTTAAAACAGCTGTGCTGGCCAACCTTTGCTTGCGGTCATTAGAGAGAAGTGATGAATGAGTGTGTGGGGTGGGTGATGTTCAGCAAGCATCAACTGGAACTTGAATCAAGCCAACCTCCATGGTATCCTAGTGGGACACGGTCCATACCTCGCATATGACTGCTTCTTAAGAAGGCAGAATAATTGTAGTGTTTTAAATATAATTATACAGGGACTAAATAATACTTCTATAAAAGACATGTCATTTCTGTGTGGGGTTCTGGTCTCTTGTTGTTAAGTATCGGCGAGTCATTCATACTGATTGAACTCAGGATTCCACTATAAGCGTTCCACATTTTTCAAATGTCCTCGTCAATTTATGACTCCATTTCTTTATTGAGATGTTCTTTGAAAATTAGATTATCTGCTCTATGAGACTCTCTAAAGCAGTGCTTCGAAGACTCATGAAGACATTCCTAGACCTTTAATTAATTTCCCCACATTTTTCAATATAAAAGCTACCTAGCTTTAGAAATTCAGAGTAATAAAATGCCTCCTTATTCTCGGCCTCCCAAAAGTGTTCGCATCATAGCGGAAGATTGTTTGTCTAAATGGAGAATATGTATGCAACTTGTAATAAATCAGATTGCCGCTTGCCTTATACGTCATCTGTCCTTCCCTTCTTCTGCTTTCACAAGACAGGATGAACACTGCTTTCTTTTCCCCTCAATTTCCTTCGTAAACTGAGACTCAACCCTTGTCTAAGGTGCAACGATGTGATTGTGAGCTGTTCTTGTATCCTCTTCCTTCGAAAGCCTCGGGGTCGCCTCACTCTCTTCACTTCTGTTGGGTGGTTCTTAGTTTGGGAAGACCTCAGATGTTTTTCAGTTGTTACAACGTGAAGCAGGGAAATCCTGGCTAGCATGTGGGGGGCGGAAAAGCTGCCAAACACCTACAGCAGAGGTATGGCCACCTCCAACCCCTATCTCTGCTCGCATACACGAAGTGTCTAATTCCTAATGCCCATAATAAGAGATCCTGCCCAGCATGCCCCACACATCATATTGTAGCTCAATGAATGCTAAGAAGTCAGAATTTTGTTTTGAAAACATCTCGAAATTTCTCATGGCTTCATTTCTTTTTTTTCCTTTTTTCTTTTTAAAATATTGGCCCACAAAATCACCTGTATTTTCACATTGAGCTCTCTGGATCCTGTCTGTTTAACAATAATGATCTGACTGGATTGTCCAGTTTTCCCTTCCTTGCTCATTACCGACACCAAAGTGACAATGGTCACATTATCTTCACGCTCCTGTCATGTCCATATTACTAAGGGCTGCTTTGTGTGATTGACTGCTGGATTATTTCCCTCATTGCTTCTACTTGTGGATAAAGAAAGATTCATTGGGGCAGAACAATGATCATCTGTTTAATCACTGTGCTCCTGGATGTCAGTGTGCACACTCTTTCTTTAATAATCACTTAGTCACTGGACACTTAGTGAGCAGTTCTCATTTTTCAGAGAGCACTTGTGTTGGAAATTACAGAATGAAGTAGATAAAATCCCATTTTAATGGCGATTAGGTTGGAGTACAAATCAGAGTAAAAAAAACAAAACAAAACAAACCAAGCCAAACAAATCAAAAAAACCCCAATAAAAACCACCACCACCAACAACAACGTAAAACCCTGCCCAGTCTCCTCCAAACATTTACATTGCTCTGTTATATATGAAAAACTAAACATCATTAGCATCATTAAGCTAGAGCCTTACAGTTAACTTAAAAGTTTCTTCATGTCATTTTTTTTCACAAAAATTAAAAAAAAAAATAAAGAAACAAACCAAGACACATATCTGTTCCCCAGAGGCCAACAGAACCTCACCTTCTGCAGATGCCACTGCACTTTTGGCTACAACTTACTTGGTGTATATGAAAGAGAAGACTGACTTTGAAGTAAATGCTGAATGAAGTGAAATGAAATATTTGATGAACTCAGATGGTGTTATTGAGACCAGTCAACTTCGGCTGTAAGGGAGAAAAGTGCCATCAAATAAAGATGGAAACCTGTGAAGGAGGCCGGTCATTGGGATTTGTTCCTATACCATGCCAGAAAGAAAGGGAAACCACATGCGTGCAAGCACACAGAGACAAAGAAACACAGACACACACACACACACACACACACACACACACACACACACACACACAGAGAGAGAGACAGAGAGAGAGAGACAGAGAGACAGAGACAGAGACAGAGACAGAGACAGACAGAGACAGAGACAGAGACAGAGACAGAGAGACAGAGACAGAGACAGAGACAGAGACAGAGAGACAGAGACAGAGAGAAGAAGTTGATCCTGGGCCCAGCTTTTAAAACTGATTTATTCTTCAAGAAGACGTGTGGAGGAATATTGGGGATTTTACCCAAGGCTGCCCATATGCTAAGCAAATATTCTACCATGGAGCAATATCCCCAGCCCCTAGATGTATATTTTTGTAATGCTTTTTAACAGCAAATAAATCTAAGTCTACATCCTAGGCTACCAATTTATGTCAGCCATTTATCATGTAGAATTGTCTCAGAAACAGAATCTTCTTTTTGCATTTTGTTGATTCATATAAAATTTACCAATCTTGGACAAAGGTGACAATCTTACATGTTTCTACATGATTTTTATATTTTTTGGCCATTGCCTTTTGTAGGTGATTTTCTTAGTGCAATATTAAACCCGAGGCACACGCTAGTGAGGGAGGGCATTATATAAGCATTTCTAGGACAGATGATGTCGGCACTCAAGATACTCTGGGTTCTTCCAGGATTTTCTTCCTCTTAAAGGAATTATGACAGGCTGGGTCTGAAATATAAGGAGTAATATTATTTCATTATTTGATTTCTCTGTAACAAGTACTAAACAATATGTATTAACATGTTCAATCTCTATAGTAATCTTTTGGGTAAACATTTTTACCCAACCCCCAGTTGCAGGGACCTAGATTAATGGAGACTGACTAACTTGCCCACATTCAGAGCAGCCATAGCCAAGACCTTGACCTTGACCCTGGAGGATAGATTTCCCTACAATCTACTACTACCACTAAGATTGTTTTAAAATTTTTTTTTTACTTAATGATCACTAGAAAACCAGTTATAAGCTTTAATGCTACAGTTTCTCCCATTTTCACTAATGTACAGAGAACATTCATAAAAATAAGAATTTTCTATAGTTATATTTATATAATTTCTTTGGAATTCTGTTATACTAATAAGCTGCAATTTGGGTAAGATTATAATCTATTTCTAAATAAAAAAGCAGAGAAAGTGAGAACCTGTTTTATAATAAAATGCACTTTTGATAAATTCAATGGCTATAGAAATGGGTGTAGCTTTACCCAATGTGAGATGTTTTTCCCTTACATTTTAACATATCAGTAGAAGAGTTCATATTCTCTGCATACACTAAAAAGTAAACACTGGGAAAAGGAAGAAACTATAAAATAAAACCAAAAGAAACGCTGAGATCAGAATGCTGAAACTAGACTTTTCCCTTTACAGGTGTTTCTCAGTCTCTAAGAAAGAAACCAATAATCTCATGTGTGACGTAGAGAAATAATCTATACATTAACACATCCTGAGGCGCTAATCACACACAGAGATGCCAGGCAGAGGAAAGACAACATGAATTACGGTTGCTCTCAACAGAAACACAAGTGCTCTCCTCTTGCCATTTTATTTCATTTCTTCTTCCTTCCTTCCTTCCTTCCTTCCTTCCTTCCTTCCTTCCTTCCATTACTCCTGCTTTTAACAGATCTGAGTCAAACCCATCCTACCACCCCTTTTATGTAGACCATGATTTAACAAATATATTTGCATTTTTAAGTTGGGAAGAGGTGAAAAGAACATATTAAATCTTGTGGACAACTCCAGATTATAAATAAATGTGAAGCATAGTATTCGTGATATATGGGGATTATATATGATTTAAATTTTAGTGTCTATAAATAAGGTTTAATTCAAACACAGTCATGTTCCTTCACTGACAAATCAGCTCACTGTCTTTCTCCAGCAAAGGGCTATTTGGTTAGCCGCATCAGTAGCTTTATGTCTGGTGATTTACAGGAAAGGTTTATTGACTCCTATCCTAGTGTAAGAGTGCTTTTATTCAGATGCCAATGTTACAACTTCATCCTTGTATGTGTTAGGCAAGTTATAGATCATGTCTGAGCTTTAGTTTCTACATTTAAAATGATCAATGATACTACACAGCTAGTTTTATGTCTACTTGACAGAAGCCATAGTCATTTGAAAGGAGGAAATCTTTATTGCGAAAATGCCTCCATAAGATCTGGCTGTAGAGAATTTTCTTAATTAGTGATTAATCGGGGGAAGGCCCAGTCTATTGTGGATAGTGCCATCTCTTGACTGGTGGTCCTGGGTTCTATAGGGAAGCAGGCTAAACAAGTCATGAGGAGCAAGCCAGTAAGCAGCACCCCTCCATGGCCTCTGCATCAGCTCCTGCCTCCAGGTTCCTGCCGAGCTTGAACTCCTGTCCTAGCCTAAGAAAACCTTTTCCTCCCTAAGTTGTTTTTGGCTAGGGGCTTCATCACAGCAATAGTAACCCTAACTAAGACAGGCACAGCAAAGATAACTGTCAAATATTCTATAAAAGTTACTGGTATTATTAAATTTCTCAGTTTTAATACTTCTCTGGGTATTTCACTATACATAACTTAAAAAAAGAACAAAAAAACCCTGGAAGCTGGAAATTTCAAATAGGTTACAAGTTGCTTTACCTTGTCATATGAAATCTGGGTAGAAGCTACCAGCATTCCTGCTTTGTATTTATTTTGTAAAATGTAACAGCTCGCATTTATATCTCACTCAGGCCGTATGGTTCACTTCAAATGGAAAAGTGTTTAAGCTTCTAAATGTGCAAATGCTAAGCTGCAAAGTAGGGGTATACTTTCTCTGGGACAGTGAACGTCTGCTGAGATAACCTCTCCAATGGAGCAGTCGCTCCTGCTGGCGTGCTCTTTCCTCCTTCCTTCCTTCCTTCCTTCCTTCCTTCCTTCCTTCCTTCTTTCTTTCTTTCTTTCTTTCTTTCTTTCTTTCTTTCTTTCTTTCTTTCTTTCTCCCTTTCAATTTATACAAAATAATTGTTTAACTTCCACTATTGTCATCTTCCAAACCAAGAACTTGTTTCTCTTGGGGTCAAGGGTTTCTAGAATAGCATCATAGCCCTAGCTTTTATTTATCCTTTTGTATTTTCGAGGATGGGTAAGTGGAGTTTTGAATAATGCTGGAAAGACCGCAGAGTTTACGCTGGGATTTCAAGAATCCCTAAGTCAACGGCAGAACTTTTCCAGTCTAAGGGTTGGAGTGGTAAGTTTTACCCACCGAAAGTCAGATTTCAGATGAGACTGGCTTTTAAGGAGGACCTCAGTTCACCTGTGCTTTGTACCCAAAGGCAGATGAGTCCGGAGAAAAGAAGATCTCAAACCTTAACAATAAAATAAAATACTCCCAAAGCTGGTGTTCAATAGCCGCCTGGAGATAATGAGCGCCTAAGTAGAGCTGATAAGCTGGACTCAACCTCTACCAGTCTCGTTCCCTTTCTAGCTTTTAGGCATCTTTTTCCCCAGGGAAAGGGAAGGCAAGACACTCGGAGCACTTAGTTTTATAATGCATAAAGAAGTCAGTGGAGAAGAGCTATCAGAAGTCTCTGGGTAAACCAGTTTGAATTAAAGATGATGCTTTTGTCTCTGTGCTTTCAAGAAGAGCCTCGGGACCTTGGGGATTACATTAAGAGCAATGAGTCACCTCTGAAAGGGGGAAGAAAGGGTGTCAAATTTCATGCTTATTCATAAGCCAAGGAATTGTTCCCTGCCTTTCAGTGGAGACAGAGGATCATGAGGAAGGCCTGGGAATCAAGGATTTACATGTTGAAAGGCCCAATTTGCTAGAAAAGATTGATGGAATGGAGTCCTTCACATATGAGTCATTCCTGGTTCTTTTCTTTATTTAATTTTTATTATGAAGCAGTTGAACATATAAAGAAAAAGTGCTAGGACCAATCAAATCTACTTTGCCACTTGCTATGTATTTTGGCAGTCCATTAAAATCATCAGCATTCTTTGGCACAGAGCCTGTGATGTTTGTGGAATGGAGGGGCACGTTCCTTTTCATGAACTGTTAGAATCTTTTGGATGACAGTCAAGCACTTCTGTAATTTCCTTCACCATTTTTAGCTCCTTTTGGCGTTACTTATTTCGAGTATGTCTCTGGAATGTCAGGAAGAGTGCAGATAGTATTCTAAATGCTGTATTTAATGCTAAGCTAAGTTTGTTTTAGACAATTCAGGAAGCAGGAGCTGGAGTTGGGATACAGAAAGCTTTTTCTTTCTTATCTCTGCATGAAATGTAAAATCTTAATAAAGTACTAAATGGAGCTTTTGATCAGGAGCCTACTTGTGAAAGTAGACTAAAAGGAATTTTATCTTTGTTCATAGGCAATAGCAGATTTATTGGGATGGGAACGATGATCAGCCTAATTTAAGGGAAACCAGAAGAAGCTGGACTTCGAAATGACCAAATGGCCTAAATTGAGTGGAAATGTTTTATTCTGGAATATTAGCATTTCAGTTCCCTTCTTTTATAGTTTTAAATAATATTTGTGAGGTTTCAGAAGGAAACTTTTGTTAATTTCCACTTTGAATCCTCTGGACTGTGAGATGCCATCAGTGCTGTCTGCCTTAGGTTCCACATGTGTGTGTGAAGTCTGTTGTGCTGATGCCAATGGCATAGGAGATAAAGACCCAGCAAGGACAGGCCTCAAGTGGTCAGGACATACAGGGTAAAGTCATTCACAGTCAATGGTTCCTTAGGGTTCCAAGAAATTGCTTATACCTGCAATTACAGCATGGCGTTGGCTACTCTGACAATGAGTGTGTCTTGCTTGCCCTTCTCGTCCCGAATCACTGCAGAATCTAACAAAGGATGAATTCTTTCCTAAGAAGCTTATGACTAACTCAGGTTCCTACAAGTATTCCAGGAACTTTTTCTGGTTACCAAGGTTGTAAGTGTGATTTTGATTTTGGCTCAAAGACTTAAAAACTAAGCCCTATAGGTTGCCCTACTTGTTCTGTGAGCCAATGGCCAATATTCCTTTCCTCCCCTCCCCTGTCCTCATTGTGTTCCAAGACAACTGATCCAAGTAGTTTTTGCTGGCTCACCTGAATTAATCTTTTCCTGAGCTAATGTTAGGCTAACAATGGTTATTATACAGAAAAAAAAAATCTTCCTGTTCCATGTTCTCAAACTCCTTGTCTACTAACTTTTAGCCTCATGATCTTAAGCAATTCATTTCAATACCTTGGCTATCAGCTTTTTGTGTGCAAGAAAATGACCGTGTCTAGGTGACTACAAGAGTTGCTTTTGGTTCCAGTACTTCATAGCCCAATCTGCTGCAGAGAACACTGAAGCAATTCTATGACCTTTAGTGTGAAGAAAGGGCAGTAGGAGGGAGACATGTCAGGAATTTTATTTTTTCATTTCTCCCACTCTCAGAAGTGCAGCAAACAGCTAAAGTCCGTGACCCGAAATTGTATCAGTTATGCCAATTATTTTGGTTAGGCTTCGTGTAAGTTTATATATTTGAAACTGAAAGGAAAACTGAGTTGCGATTTCTTACTTCACCTACTTTTTTCATTTTTACGGGATGAACTGTGTTTTGTTTTAGAGTGGAAAAGAGAAATAGCATCTCCATGCATTGGTTTCTGAAGGTATAGCAATTGGCCTTATGTCAGCTGTTAACGGTAGCACCCCCTTCCATTCAGCAAAATGAAGTTGTGTGTTTTCTCATAATTTTCTGTAGCTGATATGCTTAAACCTTAGACAGCCTCTTGTGGATGCCCTTCAAAAAGTTCCAAGTGGGTTGGGGATTTAGCTCAGTGGTAGATTGCTTGCCTAGCAAGCGCAAGGCCCTGGGTTCGGTCCCAGCTCCAGGAAAAAAAAGAAAAGAAAAGAAAAGAAAAAGTTCCAAGTGTTCACATTTCAGCAATAAAATATTGTTAAAGATTCACTTTCAGGAGTTTCATCCATGCACATAGTAATGGAAAGTACTCTGCTACAGTCTGACTTCTTTTCAATGGCCTAAGAGTCCGAGTGAATTGTTCTAGTAAGTGTCTTTGGGACAGTTCTCTAGCTTTCCTGAAATGAAAAGGTATCAAAGAAATCTGAGAAAACTGGCCGGAGAGACCTGATGATTGTAAAATCACAAGTCTGACTTTAACAAACGAAGCAGCAGACTGGATAGTGAAGAGAGCTGGTTGTTTCACTTCCTGAATTTTGGTGTCTAACAACAGAAATACTTTGTCTCCTTCCTACTTTGTATGGCTACTACAAAACTTTCCTTCCGCCCCTAAGCTTAATCAGTAAACGTAACTTACTAGTTCAGTGTGGCCTTGCACTTTGGAGCCAGAGGCAGGAAGATTAGAAGTTTGAGACAAGCCCGGGCTATAGAGACAGTTCAAGGTATATAGTAAGGCTCCATTTTGTAAAATCAACAAACTATGGTCTGAAAAGCCTAACCCTGTGAACGCAAGTTCCACTACAGACTTAGTCTGCTGGGAAGCACCTTCCTGCACAGCCTTTTGGTTGGCTGATCCAGACTAGAGAGCTAATTAGTCCACTCAGGGAGATAAAGCAATGCAATTTTGCTTTGGGTTTGTGTGATAATTGAAGAGCTAGGGGCTCAGGAAACAGTGTGATAACTCCCCAGGTTTGTGGAAATCAGAATGAAGAACAGAACTGCATAAAATAATAATTCATGAAGATAATTTTCAAGAACATCATTTACTTTTCTAAACCACCTTGATTCAACCCAGGCCCCCACAGGAGAAGATTTCAAACAATTGCACAAAATTTTAAAAAGACATTTTAATATATTACTCTTCAAAAGTGACTTTCATAGGCTGAGTACTTGTTGAGAATAGAAAAGCAATCGTTTTGCACTGGAATCAAAGAAACGGACTTTCTACCCCAGCACAACCTACCACCTAGCTCAAAACAGAACAACAGACATCCCTGCTCACTAAAAATCATGACCATCTGAGCGTTTCTGTTCAGGACTTAGCTTCCATGACTCCTCAGCTCATCCTTCTGCTTTCTGCGCTTTTCCCTGCCCGTCCAGCACTGGGAACACTTGCTTCATTCATATCCAACTGAGACAATGCATTCTTCTTTATTAGCAGGCAATGTGTAATGACCTGGTTTTGCTTGGTTGGGTTTTATTTTGTTATTGTTGTTGTTTATGTTTGTGTTATTTTCTTAAGTACATATTTAACTCTTCCCCCAAACAGAAAGAATGAACATTGCCTTACAGTGACATTTTTTCAGAAGAGTTCAGTATTTTTCAAAAGGAAAAGCATTTTACCACGTGCTTTTTAGCCGTCTGCCCTCAATCTCACAGGCACATAAGATTTGTAGCTCACCTTATGTTTTGACAGTTCTGTAAACCAGGAGCACATTCACTACTGAATAGTTCTTTTTTTTTTTTCGAGCTGGGGACCCCAACCCAGGGCCTTCTTGCCTAGACAAGCGCTCTACCCCTGAGCTAAATCCCCAACCCCTGAATAGTTCTTGAAAGAGCGCGAAGATTCGTTGTCACGTCCCCCTATTCCTTCCTTAGTACCATAAAGCCTCAGGCCCTGCTGATTCTGCTCTTAAACTTCCATCCGCAGCTACCCTAGTGCAAACCACTATTGTTTTGCCAATAGAAAGACTTTGAAAACTCCCCAACCCATTGTTGGGAGAAAGAAAATCTACCAAGTATTCCCAGTGGTTTGGAGACTGCAGCCTGCAAGTCAGTTGACAATAGATCAGTATGGTGAAGATATATGCTCCCAAGTGTGGGCGAGCATTCAATGCTGACTCCCTGAGCAGCCAAGGGGTAAGGGTTTATATAACAGAAGGAATTTGGGGACTCAAACGAAGAAGGTTCTAATGAGGTTTGTTTGTACAATTTCTTGGAATGTCCCCAGTCAAAGCCCGTTGCCTCCCTGACAGGAGACTTCCTGGCAATTTGTGGCAGCTGACTCTCATAGAGCTCTGTTTCTGCCAGATAAGGGAAGTTAAGATAAGCCTTCGGTGCCCGTTGTAGCTGTTTTCGCTTTGAAATCTTTATACCGTTTTGCATGGCTGTTCGCCTCGAGATTCTCTCCCCAGATCGAGTCTCATTCTTCGTAAATCTGTCTCCCATCACAACCAGGGAGGTAACTCCAAAGCAACTGATCTCGGCACTGCCCCTTCTTAAAGGCACTTCAGTGGCTTCTCTCTGCCAAGGATTATGACTTATAATCCTAGATTTACTGCTTGCATACTAAAGCATAAAGAACAAGAGGGTAAAACTGTATAACTACCTGTAGCCTGGGTGGCTAATGTTGATTCTCATGGAGGAGAAGGGGGCCGGGGTGAGCAAGGCAGGTAAATTATGACCGCCAAAAGGTAGGCAGCCTGTGGGACCATTTCACATTTTTGTCTGTTTCTCAGGTTTTACTTCTACGAATCACTGCATCGGACGGCATGCCAAGTACCAAATCTTTTTCTCCTCCCTTAAATTTTAATTAACATTTCATTCCTTCAGGGCCTCAGTGAAATGCCTGGCTAAGTTCATAAGCTTATTCATATGAAGGTTAAGAAGTTAATGTACTGTGTGTGCATTTCCACGTACGGTGTGCCTATTTTGGCTAAGGCCCTCCATGACTGATTCTACAGGATAGCCCAGGAAATGAAATGACTTTCAGACTCCAAAGTGGACGAGGGAGTGAGAGTGCAAGCAGTGAGCTATTGCACTGCTTCTGAATCGAAACGGTCTCAGAGGGAAGAAGCATTCTGTCGCCTTTGTACAACGGGGACCCCTCAGGAGGCTTCACGCTCTCCTCTGTAACTCTATTATGTGGAACGGAAGAAGTATTTTTGGCACCCAACTGTGATTTATTTTTTTTAAAGGCCATATAAAATATTATTTACATGTCAAAGAGTATATCAACTTAAAGTATACATTGCAGCATGGCTTTTAAAACTAAACTGACGCTGCTTTACAATTGTATACTATCTAATTTCCTGCTCTACAGATTCCCCTGTTCTATGTTCTTCAGATGAATGGAATTATGACGCTTACTTTCCATAGTGGTTTCAAAGTCGCTGGCCCCTCACTCTTCTGCTTCTGCCTTCCATCACTAAGATCACAGGTGAGTGCTGCCACACCCATCTTTTTTATGTGTGTTCTGGGGATCAAAACCTAGATCTTCATGCTTTAACAGCAAGAGCTTCATCAACTGTGTCCTCCCCCTCCCCGCCCCCATCCCCCACTGCTCCCTTGAACTTTTGCGCATTTACAGGAGTGTAATTTCTGATGATACCACTTTGGTCCAACTGAACACACTTTTCCTCAAATGTATATCTTTCCCCCCCATCCCAGACCATAATCTGCAGAGCATATCATGGTTCAGAATTTGTACCAGGGATTTAGTGGTTTGAATAATTAAGGATAATCAGATTTCTGATAACTGGGTTTATATTTTGACATAAGGAATGTAGTAAACATTGCCACTGGGATGATTTAATTTCAGAGAGCTCTATGCTAAGGAATCCAGATGGCTCATGAGCGTGTACTTTGAGCATCATCAGTTATGACACATTGGGTGTGTGCACTGCGGTCAGCTCCTCCTTAATGCCATATACGGCTCCGGCAATTTCATGACTCACTATGGTTAACGTCAGAAAATCAGATGCTGTTGCCCATGTTCTATGATCCTACTGAATGCTAACATTTAAGAATGTCTGCTTGCTCTGGAGATACAGGCCGTTTTATACTTTGATTTTTGTAAAGAGTCTTATTTTTCTGAAGCAGTTTCTGGAACTATACCCAGTCTCTCTCATGTTTGCAGTCTCTCATTCACACTGCTTTAGTAGTTGTCTAGTGATGTATGAAAGCAAGATGATATAGTACCCTCCATATTTAGAATTAGGATATTCCAGAATGCCTCCCATCTTCATGGTTGTCAGGTATTCCCGAGGTTCACAGACATTTGCTCGCTGTACTGGAGTAAATGAGGCAGGTATCCGTTAGCTTAACCATTTCCAAGTGGGATGGATGGCGAAGAAATGTGTAATTAAGGCATGTACATAGTAAGACAATTTAAACAACTTGAGGCTGAGACTGGAGGATCACGTGTTTGAGGGAGACCTGGTCCTCATAGCGAGAGCCTGTCTATAAAGCAAAGACCATTAAGGTACCATGATGGTTATGGGATGCGTGGCTTTCATCACACATATCCATTCTGTTCACTAATGAGGGTAAATAGCTCTTCCTGCCTTGGACTTGCACTAAGATGATTTTCTTAGCCTGTTGTAGCTGTGCACATCAGAGACCGATGCAGGAGGGTTACAAGTTTGAGGCCAGTCTGTGCAACATAGCAAAACTCTCTCTGAATTAAAATAAAAACAGGCTAAAGGTATTGTTTGGTGCTAGTGTGCTCGCTGGGAATGCGCGAGGCCCTGGGGTTAACCCCTAGCGCCACAGAAAACAAAGCACCCACTATTTTCTGTTGCTTAATATTTATTATGCCATATTTTCCCACATAGCATTGTAAGTGTGTCCCTTGGTTGCCTGTAGCTAATTCTCAAATAAATAGGCATGGAAGTATTATGACTGTGCCTGTAAATGTTTCACATAAATATTGTAATGATCCCAGGAGGGGTTCAACCTTATTTCTCTTTAGGTGTTTTTCATTTCATGTGTTTAAAAAAATTAACATAAGTTTTGTGTGGATTAAGAAAAAGAAAAGATGATTGGGAAGAAAAGTGAAGATGTGTTATTCCTATATGAGGTTTTTTTTTTTCCTTTAGTTTTATCTACCCTGGAATGAGGTATAGAATTTACTTGAAGACAAACCCAGAAAGCATTGTTTTGAGTGCTAATGGCCCTTTCCTTTAAATGTTGCTGAAATACTAGTGTCAAAAGGGAGTTACCAGCTTAAGCTGTGCCAAGTAGGGAAGGTGAGGCTGCATGGGAATGAGGTTTTGATTAATCAGGTTGTATAATATTATGCTGAGACATGTTGGGAATGCAATTCAAAATAACTTAACGTGGGCTCCATATGAAATCACAGGCTAGTGTACATTGTAAAAATCTGAGATCTTCTGCTATCCTCTTGTGTGTTTATAAAGAAATAATGTGACAGAAAATGAGATCTCTCTGTGGTATATATAGCTTTTCATCTAATATTTATGAGCCCTGAAGGAGCGCAAATCGAGGCCCACGTATAACATATGGAATTATTGGTAATCATGATAAATACCTTTAAAAGAAATACTTTCTCTTCTTTGTACTTCTACCTCAAAAACGTAGCTCAGAAAATCTTCTAACTCAAGAATTTTTGGTACCTTTGCAGCTCTGTGTTTAAAAGATAGGGCTGCTAGGAGAGGCTTCTCCTAGGCCTATAATCCTCCCCACTTCCACCCTGCCATGCAAGAAATCTCAAAGTGACCATTCCTGTTCACATGTCCAGTATCCACAGAGACTTCCTGCAGCTGCTGCCAGGTAGGCATCCCTCCGGGTCTGTAGGTTTTCAGACACAGTGTTTCACACTGAACAATCTATACTTCAGACTGATCAGAGAAAGAAGCTGAGGCAGGTTGGGGAAGGTTTTGACAGGGGTCCCTGAGACTCCGGGCAAACACAGAAAGCAAAGAAGAACACACAAGGAGTCTGACTCACTATTCTCCTGAGCACAGCACAGATTCTTTAGTTTGGTCCAATAAAACAGAAGAAAGATTTGCGCAAGCATAAAAACTAAAAACACATTTGCCTGAGTTTAGATTATATTGGGTGGGTGTTTGCATGTTCAAGTATACACACATACACACACATGCCTGGACTAAACTATGCCAAATTCATATATATATATATATGGTTATCATTACAACATTTAGATAATCGTGAATATCGAAACAATTGGAACAAAATAACTCAATAGTGTCAAACCATGAGACAATAACCCTCGGAGAGCCCTGGAAAGCTGTTTTCCTCATACATGCATTGAAAGAACAGGTCCATCTCACACCACCTTGCGCTGCCCAGTGCAGATGAGACCCACTATCCTTTGCTGAGCAGAGGCCAGTGAGGGGCCAGCTTGGAGATGTCCACTTCAGCTGAGTGTCTTCTCTCTTGTTGGTTGCCTCGCTTCTGCAGGCTGTGAATGTTCTTGGTCTTCTTGGCATGCATTTTGGAAGAGATTTCCTTAGGCTTCATAACACTTCAATCAGGTAAGCCACAGCAATGAGAACTGTTGTTGTTGTTGTTGTTGTTGTTGTTGTTGTTGTTGTTGTCGTTGTTTTGAGACAAAGGTTACACTGTGCAGCCCTGGCTGGGCTGGAGCACAGTATAGAGAACAAGTTAGCTTCCACATCATGGTGATCCTCCAGCTCACGGTGATCTAAATTACAAATGTGAAGCACAATGTCTCACTGATGCTTAATTTTTAGTCATTTGACCAAAATCCATGAAGGTTGCAAATTGTATTTACTTTTGTAGCCAAGTGATGCTGGAAAAAAGTTAGAAAAATTGAAACATGAATAAGAAGCACTTTTTTTATTTGTGAGCATAAAAGTTTTTGAGACAATATTTCAGCTAGTGTCTGTACTTTGGGCGTCGAGAACTCAAACCCTGGATTATAAGTAGTAGGAAAATGTATTAAGCATATAAAAGACAGTATAGTAATTGCTAGTAAAATGTTCAAGCAGATATTGCATTTACAGCCACAATTAATACTGGGCTCAGTACCTTAAGAAACTTTTAGATAATGGATTTAATCTGTTGTGATATGATTGGTCAGAATTTATGAGATGTATTTTACTATTTTCACTGCTTAATATCCTTGATTATGACCATTCGGACTACTTTTGGGTTTATTAGCCCAGCAGGTTTTCAAATATTTTACCACTCTGAAGAAGACCGTGAGTCTGTCTCTAGGTAACAGTTTATGAAATAGAATCACCATCTATCTATGTTAGTGTTCCCATCACCTTGGAAGATTTTTTTACCCATCATGATATTTTCAGTGATTATTTGGGAATTTCACATAAGGCACACTTCCCAGTCACCCCAGGTCTCCCCCAACCACATTGTTGTGTGACCTTCTCTCAGAGGTTGGTAAGATTTTCATAGCTTACACATTTGTATCTCACTAGCTTAGCCAGGGTGTCAAGACTCTCTGTGAGCTTTTGTTTTGTTTTGTTTTGTTTTGTTTTGTTGAAGCTAAGTGCTAGTTTGTTAAAGAGGTCCCTAAGCTGTGCTCTAAACTGGCAAAGTCCTGGGCTCTTGATGGGTGTTCCTGGTTCCTCTGCCTCAGTAACAGGTAGAACTTCTTTTTGGTAGCATTCTGTGATCAAGGGCCTGCAGCACTGGAGAAGGCAAATGATGTCATTGATTTCCTGTTATCTTTGTCCTGGAGGTTCCTTTTCACCTCAGCCTTCCTAGACCCTGGGCTCTGGTTATGCAGAACAACGGCCCTTGACAGCTACCACTTGCCTTGCCTGACTTCCCTGGTCTCCTACCTAAATATCTACTCTAGCCTTCACAGCCCTGTCTCTGCCTCAGTGAGATTCTCCAAGTTATCTGCCAGAGCCTACCTCCCTAGTAGATACATATGTGTGTGGCTTTCCCCAGGGACCTCCTTATCAGTTAAAGAAGGAAAGGCTGAGAACCTTAGACATTCTTTCACAAACTAACAAATAAATTAGCCTCAGTGTAACTTGTGTTATCTATTATTACATGTCATGTTCTCGTTGTGGGATTCCTTCTGTTTTGTCCTGGCTTAGTAGACTTTCAGACTATACATCAGAACTAGTAACTACTTCCTTTTATCACCAGCCATCCACACTGAAAACAGACATCTATGTGTATGTGATAGGTCATTTGTTGTTGTTTAATTATGGTGTCCATAAATGTTTGTTTGTGATGAAATTTTTGAAATAGGGTTATAAATAATAGTTCAGTTGCAAATATTAATCGAAACAGACAGATATTGTCAATACATAGCATTAGCCAAGAGCATTATCTCATAGAATGATATAGTAGCCATTGTAGTTTAGAAATAACAATTCTAAAAAATTGTCTATTACCACTAATAAGTAGAATACGTCTTTTCATTGCCAAGGATGGGTAGAGAAGGAGGGGGAGGCAGTGTTAGCTTAGCCTTGTCTGGCTAGAGTTTGTGGTAATGTTTCACTGTAACATTTTCCTAAACTGCTTCACTGTGAATTTGTGTGTTTATTACGTGAATCTTATTATTCACAGCACTATTTCAAAACACTCATGGGAAAGACGGTCATTGTGTTTTCTGGTTTCTGACCTGAGAAACTGAACAACAGGTAGATACGATCTGGGAAGTTGTTCAGGTGAACTAATTTGCTTAACAACTGATATTACATAGCTGATTAAAATTGTTCTTGGGAAGTTCTGCTCACAGAACTGAGCAGTTCTGGAATGTTAACTTGAGAGTGTCTCAAACAAAGGCATATCCAGGCAATGGCTAGGTTGGATAGGAAAATGTATGAACGTTTAGAGTATGTTGAGGCTCAAACTGCTGTTACCTGGGAGTGTTCTGACTTTACTGGAAGACAGACGGCACTGGCGCAGGAACGAGCGCTCTACTTTTCTTCTGGCTGTCGCTTTGCCCATAACTAGTCTGGTGAGCTCGAGCAGGTTCTTTGACCTCCTTTAGGCTTAGATTCTTTTTTCTTTGTAAATAAGGGGTTGGGCTCTGATTTCTAAGGTCAATTAGAACTATGAAACCATGTGACTTCTCTTAGGGTTTCTTTCAAAATCCACATTACATATTTATTTATGTCTTGGCCTATCTTAAAGGTATTACTGGACCCTATCCAATCACAGCTCAGGCAAACAATGCAGCCACAGAGAGGAGGCTACTTGCGTCATATTATTTTATTTTTTTTCACATTCAAACAATACCTGGCAAATAAATAAAGGTTTCTGAAATTGCGATTGGCACGGTGAGGCACGATCCGCCGCACTGAACGCTTGAGCAAAGCGCATACATATTCAGTGCTCAGAATGGAGCGGGAGCAGATTACATTTGCCCGCGGTTGTGAGAAGCTGGTGTTAGCAGCTGTGGATGTGGCACAAATGGTCGAAGCTCCACACCCTCCCCTGCTCTTCGGCTTTCCCATCGTGTGCTCACAGCTCAGCACTTTCCCTCGCTTTCCCTTAGATCTTTTCCACCTGTACTCTCCCACTCGGGTGGCGTTCTTTTTTCCTCCAGATTATAAATGCATAACAGATTTATTTACTTTTTGTGTGTCTGTGTTGAAATAGAGCACAGATTATAATGCGACTCTTTCAGGTAGAACAGACTGTCTAAAAGATGATTTTTAACTATTTTATTTTTTCAGAGAACTTCGATGGGGGCTCGCTAAGACTCACTAGCCTTGCCGAAAGCATATTCGACTTTGTTTTAGTTAAGCCCAAGGCAAATAAATACTGTATTTATTTATGTCCTCGGGCCCCTCGGGGGATATTCTAATATGACATGTCTGGAACAAAGAATGTGTGTCAATTCTTGCTAGAAATTTAGAAAGCATTCTCAATTTTTTAGAGGACTATATTAAATAGTATATTTTAGGAATATAATGACTAAATTTTGTGATTAAGAAGTTTCTTAAGGCAAACAGAATGTAAGAATAAGATTTGGGGTTTGTAGGATTAATGAGGGGTCCAGCACTAAGTGGGTCAGTGATGAAATACTAAGTCTGTGCAGCTTTGAGCAAGTTACTGCATGGTTTTAATTATTAATACACTATTAAAGTACTCGATAGCCTTCCTACTGCATAAGGTTGTAGCATGCAATAGGAAGACGTATATAGGGACTTAGAAGAGCACCAAATATGTATTTGAGTGCTTTTTATCAACCCCACACAGAAGGCAACGTGAGCTCATTTTCTGGGTAATGAATTGAAGCCTGAGATCCCGGACTCATTCAAATTAACCTGGCAAGGAGCTATAGACTGTGCGATTTCAAAACCCTTTCTCTGTATCCACCCTGACTCATGGCTTCATATTATCAAACGGTGATAATGGATGAGTAAGTCACGGCCCCTAAAGACAACACTACTGAAAAGGAAGTAAAAAGGGAACAGGCCATTTTTTTTTCACATGAGCTTTGGGTGTACTGTTCACCGGACGCTAGCCCAGGGCTGAGGAGCTAGCTTCCATGAACAGTTGTAACTGACTCTGGTCTTACAGTGTGAACTGGAAATAGATCCTGGGATAGAAGGATCCTCCCCTGAGCAGAGGACCCAGGGGAAGAGGGATGGAGAGCTTGTTCTGCATGTAAATGTGCAGAAGCTTTAGGAGGAGAGGGAACACTGGTACCGCACAGGTCAGCTTGACTGGGACACGGAGCCTATGATGAGGGGAGGTTTGCTTTTAAGGGCACAGTATGAATGTGGTCCCTTAATCGAGAACAGTACAGGAAAATGTCCATGTTAATGTATAGTCTGCGGCCAGGCAATCTGCACCTCAGGTGTGCAGGCTGGTGTTTATGGATGCTGAGGCGTGAGTCAAAATCCCCTTATGTATTTTTAATCTGTATGTGTCTGACCTCAGGCTTGCCAAGGTCAGACGTGTCTATAGATAATGTGTATTCTGTAGGAAAATAACCTTATTAACAATTGAGAGAAATGCTTTCCTCACTTCCAGGAATTCTTTCCCCAGGAAACTTATCTACATTAAGATCATATGCTCAAATGTCTTTGTTTCTAATGGGAAACAATCTTCATGACTTCTTGTGTAAAACTATTGTTTTGAGTGTTTGATTTAACCATTCTTGTGGCAGGAGATCATTTATAAACCAAGATTCCCAGGACTGTAGTTAAGCTTCAGAGAAATACCGATTTAAGAATCACTGTAAATTCTACTACTCATAAAGATAGATTATCTGAAGACTGATTACCAACAGCAGGCTTCCACAATCAGTATACATTTAGCATTTAAAACTCATTGAGATAGTTACAATTAAATGATTTGTATGTTTGATAACATTTCAGCAAAATACTTCATTAATTTTGAAAAACATTTGAAAGTAGAAATGATATTTCACCAATTCTGCCACGTGTAGCTTATACACGTTACTTTATGGTATCAGTATGTTGAACAATATTAATATTAACCTCAGAGTCAGTAGTCCTGTTATGTGGCATTTAACTCAAATATGTGAAGGAAATATACACCAAATGCCAGGCACTGTTCTAAATATTAAGGATGCTGGAAGATTTAGTTGGACCCACAAAAAAGCCCTCTCTCTCTCTTTATGTAGATAAAAACGAAAAAAATGTTCTCATAATGAATTATGGTAAGTACTAAAATACAGGAATGAATTACACATGTGGTAAAGTTGATACTGGAGATAGGACACCTTCCAGGCTGGACTAACACAAATTACCTAGGCAATTCCGCATAATTATTTTTCTCCAGTAACTAGAAGAAGAAGAAGAAGGGTGGAACGAAACTTTATATAGGTCAGAAAAACATCTGATTGGTGCTAATTTGTCTAACGTTTGATCTTAATTCTGATGAATGATAAGACTATTGGGACTGCCAGCTCCCTTGTCTTTTAAAAACACAGCTCTCATAAGTAGTTTAAAACTAAACTAGATAATATATGCCCATTGAACTGGGATTTTTAGGTTATGTAATATTTCATAAAATACTGTAAAAGTCAAGTCAGTAGATAAAGGATGACTGTATTTTTGAAAGTACTTTGTGCAGATATCATACTTGATAGAGATTAAGATTTCATTTTGACTCCTGTTTTTCCAAAATTGTGAAGTATATCTTGTTGTCTTTGAAGCAAGATAATTCATTGTTAACCTCTGATCTATTTCCCCTGCAATCTAAGTTCCCTGAATTATTATGAATAGCTCAAACATTTTAATCTGGACAGTCTGTCCAAATGACACCCCTTCATGTATCTCACTGCTCTCCAGACAGAAAAAGGAAATTGTTCCTTGTTTGTTTTAGATCTCAGTTGCTTTGTGGTGTCTCTAAAAATGTGATTGATGTTAAAGTACCGGGTTAGACCACTGAGAGAATAAACTTTATACCAGTGATTCTCAACCTTCCTGAAGGTGTGACCCTTTAACACAGTTCCTCGTGTTGTGGTGACCCCTAACCATAAAATTATTTTTGTTGCTACTTCATAACTGTAAATTTGCTACTGTTAAAAATCATAATGTAAATACTTGTGTTTCACTATGGAACCCTTGTGAAAGAGTCATTCATCCCTCACAGGGGGCATGACCCACAGGTTGAGAATCACTGCCTTATAGTTTGTAGTTTTTCAGTGTGGTCCTCATTTGTCTAGAGTTTCATAGGGTCCAAATGATCACCTTGTCCAAAAATATAACACAGCTATTTTCAGAATGAATGAAAATGTACATGGACATTATAATCTGTATTTAACAATTTTTTCTACTTAGAATTTTATTAATAAGGTATGGTTAAAAAACACATTTTCACAAAGATGATTAAATTGTATCTAACATTTATTTGCTAGGCTTAACTCACTAGAAATAATTAATTTACAATGAATATTTCTAAATTTATAGGTAGATATATGGCATGTTTACATATATATGTGTGTGTGTGTGTGTGTGTGTGTGTGTGTGTGTGTGTGTGTGTGAACTGGTTTTTCTATTAGACTTTTCATGTTATACATTTATTTCCTGAGAATGAGAAGCTTAGGTGCACAGATTAGCTGTCTCAGCAATTGTTTGACAAAGCTCAATTGACAGCCATGTCACTTTTTTATTGGTAGCTGAGTCAAGTTGATCTGACGGGAAAACCAGAAATTCTAAAAAAAAAATTTATAGACGTTGGCAGCTACTTTAAAGTTCTCTGAGGTTAAAAGCAGCAACAGTTTATTTCACAGGTGGCATGAGTCAAGTGAACTTACTGTTTTGATATTTTGCCTGGCTTTTTTTTTTTCCCATCTACAAATGAACCAGTGCCCTGTGGGGAATGGCTTTTAAATAGGGCCAGAGTAAAACGTCCCAATCCCAACTGCATATTTTATTACCCCATGTTGTAGTACTTTTTAGTGGAATTTGTCTGACACTGAGTGCATATTTCCTGACACATTCTGTTAAGTTCTGTGAGGAGTTGCCAGTGCAAAAATCGGAATGACCTTCATACCAGGTTGTCTGTATGTGGGAGCACCGTGTCCCACTGAAGGCTCCCTGAAGTAATATGGAGGCTAGGATTAGTGACTGTGGGACAAAAGTTTGGGCTACTTAAAAACACCACAAACCCAAAATAGAATATAACCAGTAAAGTTTACTGCTGAGAATAATCATAAACCAGATTCAAAGTAATCATTACAACTAGTTAAATTGGTAATCAATTCTGAATGTTATTTGTATCAGATGTGATACAAACATTTCTAAAGAAGTATCTAGATGTGGTGGACACATAAAATAAAAAAGTACCAGAGTAGTTCAGATATAAAATTTGTCATTCATTCTGGGTATCGTTTGTATTACCAGCATTTGCTTGTCTGTTTGTATACACTCAGACTCTAATCAGATCATTTTTCTGAAGGCTGGAGAAAGTGGCTCAGGCCTTCAGAGAGAAAGGAGGGAAGTCCAAGGCCATGACGGGGTTGATGCTGGTTCTGGATCCCCAGGAATGATTGAGAGGAGCAGAGGATGCTGCTGTGAAATGACTAAGCAGGGCATACATTTTCTCACCTACGGGAATGAATTACTTTCATAATTTGTTGGGGAAAAGGTTTAGGCAGATCAACAATAATCTAATTTATTTTATAACATTTTTATTGTTTCTATACTTTCTCAAACTTGATAGGATGACCTAGCTCAAATTTGAGGATGACCTCCAGCACTCTAGCTCCTGAGTGTGGAGACTGTAGGTGTGCACCACCATACCTAGTTTATGCAGTCTGAGGAATCAAACCTGGACTTTTGTTTATGATAGGCAGGCCATCCACTGAACTATATTCCCAAGCCTTGTCACTTCCTTTAAAAACAAAATGAGTAAATACACTAAAACCTTGCCTACACTAAGCCCACTTAAGATAACAAGAAGATAACAAAAGGAAGATAACAAAATAGCTTTGAAACAAAATAGTCCCTTTAGAGCAATTTACAAATATCATTTACACATTTTAAAAACACTGTATGTTATCAAGCAATTAAAATTGAGAAAAAAACCTTCTTTAAAGAAGTTTGAGTCAAATGTTTCTGGAAAAAAATGCCTTTTTCATTTATAACTTTCTATTGTCTTCAATGTCAAAGACTTGCAGACAAAATTTTGCCAGGTATGAAAAATAAGAAATATAAAGAAAAAATGAATGGAGTAATTAATTTAACTTTCTTGACTAATTAATTCAACTATTGTACACAGGATAATTATTATATGATTATTCACTTTTAAGATGAAGCAAATAAATCAACATTTTAAGTGAGATTGATTTTGTGTATCTGAGTGTTTTGTTTGCATGCATGCATTTGCTTCGAACCCTTGCTCTCCCTCACACAAGCTGGGAAACCCCATCTGCTCTTCTTCCCTTAACCCTGCCCACATGGAGAAAACTCCAGGCTAGTATGTCATGACGCCTCATATCCAGATTTCAGCAACCCACCCGAGTGCTCACCCAGGAGCTCAGCTTTGACCATATGGGAATAATCCCAGCTTCTAGTTGATAAGTCCTTACTCCTTGTCTAAGCTCTGCAAAACCCCTTTGCTTTAGCCCAGTGTGCAACTTCACTGACCTCCTCCTGTGAGATCAGTGAGCCTACTGGAGAGCTGCCTCCCAATAAACTTGCCTTTTTATTCTTCATTTGACCAGATTTGGCTGACTGTGTAGGTGAAGAAACCTATTAGTGTGCATGTGCAATACAGTCATGCCCAGTCCCCAGGGATTCGAAGAAGGAGTTGAACACCCTGGAACTGACGTTCCTGATGGTTGTGAGCCAGCACATGGGTGCCAGGAAATAAACCAGAGTCTCCTGAGCAACCAGTACTCAATCAGCAGTTTACAACAAAATTTAACATAAAAATTAAATTATATTCTCAAAAGAAAATCATACTATCAAAAGAACTTTCAAATTGTAAATGCATTTCTTCAATTTGTATTGAGTTTCAACTACTAAATAATTTCTTCTCCTTTCCCCTTTCTCTTTTTTAAAGAAAGGATTTATTGTTAGCAGTAGTATCTATATTTCTCTCCCTCCCACTCTTTCAACTCCCTGCCCCTCCTCTGTCTCTGTCTCTCTGTCTCTGTCTCTCTCTGTCTCTGTCTCTCTGTCTCTCTGTCTCTGTCTCTGTCTCTCTGTCTCTGTCTTTGTCTCTCTCTCTCTCTCTCTCTCTCTCTCTGTGTGTGTGTGTGTGTGTGTGTGTGTGTGTGTGTGAGTGAGTATGGGGGGCTCACAGAGACCAGCCTTTCCTCCGTCCCCTCTCTTTTCTTAAGCATATGCATCTTATTTGTGGGCGGGTTTGTTCTTGCATGTGCTATAATTCTCTTTTCACAAAGAAAATGCAAAAGATTATTGTCTAGGCTGAAAATATGTGGATGAGTACTATGATATGTTTATTGGTGAGAGGGCATACACAGGAAGGCTAGCAAAAGGTATGTCTGAGAGCAGTGATAATCTAGTGAATGCTTCCTATAACTAGTAAGTTTTTCTTAAATGTGCATACCTGAAAAGACAGTTTAATTTAATTTAAGCAAAAGAGTGTGAAAAAAGATAGCATTTTCAACAAATGGTGCTAGTTCAACCTGGAGGTCAGCATGTAGAAGAATGCAAATTGATCCATTCTTATCTCACTGTACAAAAATTCAGTCCAAATGGATCAAGGACCTCCACACAAAACATGATACATTCAAACTAATAGAAGAAAAATTGGGGAAAAGCATTGAACATATAGGCACTGGGGGAAATTTCCTGAGCAGAACACCAATGGCTTATGCTCTAAGATCAAGAATCAACAAATGGGACCTCATAAAACTGCAAAGCTTCTGTAAGGCAAAGAACATTGTCATTAGGACAAAACAGCAACCAACAGATTGGGAAAAGATCTTTACCAATCTTACATCCAATAGAGGGCTAATATCCAATATATACAAAGAAATCAAGAAGTTAAACTCCAGAGAGCCAAATAACCCTATTAAAAATGGGGTACAGAGCTAAACAAAGAATTCTCAGTTGAGGATTATCGAATAGCTGAGAAGCACCTAAAGAAATGTTCAACATCCTTAGCCATCAGGGAAATGCAAATCAAAACAACCCTGAGATTCTACCTCACACCAGTCAGAGTGGCTAAGATCAAAAACTCAGGTGACAACAGATGCTGGCAAGGATGTGGAGAAAGAGGAACACTCCTCCATTGTTGGTGGCATTGCAAACTGGTCCAGCCACTCTAGAAATGAGTCTGGAGATTCCTCAGAAAATTGGATATAGTACTACCTGAGGACCCAGGTATACCTCTCTTGGGCATATAACCAAAAGATGCCCCAACATATAAAAGAGACACGTGAGCCACTATGTTCATAGCAGCCTTATTTATAATAGCCAGAAGCTGGAAAGAACCCAGACATCCTTCAATGGATACAGAAAATGTGGTACATCTACACAATGGAGTAGTACTCAGCTATTAAAATCAATGACTTCATGAAATTCTTAGACAAATGGATGGAACTAGAAAATATCATCTTGAGTGAGGTAACCCAATCACAAAACAAACAAAACAAAACAAAACAAAATCACACATGGTATGCACTCACTGATAAGTGGATATTAGCCCCAAAGCTTGAATTACCCAAGATACAATCCACAGACCACATGAAGCTCAAGAAGAAGGACAACCAAAAGTGCAGATGCTTCAGTCCTTCTTAAGAGGGTGAATAAAAATATTCATAGAAGGAGATAGGGACACAAAGTTTGGAGCAGAGACTGAAGGAATGACCATTCAGAGCCTGCCCCACCTGGGAGTTACAGAAAGGTTCGAAGGAGCTGAAGGGGCTTGCAACCCCATAAGAACAACAATGCCAACCAACCAGAAGTTCCAGGGACTAAACTACTACCCTAAGAGTACACATGGACAGACCCATGGCTCTAGATCCATATGTAGTAGAGGAGAGTCTTGGTCCTGCCAAGGCTGGACACCCCCAGTGGAGGGGAATGTCAGGGCAGGAAGGGGGGTTGATTGGGGAGGGGGAACACCCTCACAGAAGAAGGGGGATGGGGAACGGTTAGGGGGCTTATGGACAGAAAACGGGTAAGGGAGTAACATTTGAAATGTAAATTTAAAAATACAGTAAAAAAGAAAAAGTAAAAGACCGTGTGAGGAAGGGGACAGGAGAAAGCACAACAAGCTAGAGAGTGACATTTCAAGGAGTGCTGCTATGCACAAGGACAGTGCTCTCCTTCCAACTCTATCCTGTGAAAATCTTCCGCAGAGTGACTTCACTTGCTCTAGTATTGTGAGGATGCCCTAGCTGTGGTCATTTGGAGAGAATACAGGCCTCATAGGGAAGAGATGTGCTTTTGGAGCACAGCATTAGCATACACACATGTGCACACTTGGTCACAAATGCCTTCGTTGAAATGGAAGGGATTACTGCTTGCTGGTTCGAGCTACTCACTATTGACCCTGGGGCTCATTAAAAAAAATTCTCTTTTTTTTTTTTTTTTTTTTTTTTTTCAGAGCTGAGGACTGAACCCAGGGCCTTGCAGCTTCCCTGAAAGCAAGCTCACTATCCCTGAACTCAAGCAGTATTACAGAGCAATAGTGATAAAAACTGCATGGTATTAGTACAGAGACAGACAGATAGACCAATGGAACAGAATTGAAGACCCAGAAATGAACCCACACACCTATGGTCACTTGATTTTTGACAAAGGAGCCAAATCCATCCAATGGAAAAAAGATAGCATTTTCAGCAAATGGTGCTGGTTCAACCTGAGGTCAACATGTAGAAGAATGCAGATCGATCCATGCTATCACCCTGTACAAAGCTTAAGTCCAAGTGGATCAAGGACCTCCACATCAAACCAGACACACTCAAACTAATAGAAGAAAAACTAGGGAAGCATCTGGAACATGGGCACTGGAAAAAATTTCCTGAACAAAACACCAATGGCGTATGCTCTAAGATCAGAATGGAAAAATGGGATCTCATAAAACCTGCAAAAGCTTCTGTAAGGCAAAGGACACTGTGGTTGGGACAAAGCGGCAGCCAACAGATTGGGAAAAAGATCTTTACAATCCTACAACAGATAGAGGGCTTATATCCAAAATATACAAAAGAACTCAAAAGTTAGACCACAGGAGACAAATAACCCTATTAAAAATGGGGTTCAGAGCTAAACAAAAATGGGGTTCACAGCTGAGGAATGCCGAATGGCTGAGAAACACCTAAAGAAATGTTCAACATCTTTAGTCATCAGGGAAATGCAAATCAAAACAACCCTGAGATTTCACTTCACACCAGTGAGAATGGCTAAGATCAAAAACTCAGGTGACAGCAAATGCTGGCGAGGATGCGGAGAAAGAGGAACACTCCTCCACTGTTGGTGGAAATCAGTCTTTTGGTTCCTCAGAAAATTGGACATTGAACTGCCTGAGGATCAGCTATACCTCTCTTGGGCATATACCCAAAAGATGCCCCAACATATAAAAAAGACACGTGCTCCACTATGTTCATAGCAGCCTTATTTATAATAGCCAGAAGCTGGAAAGAACCCAGATGTCCTTCAACAGAGGAATGGATACAGAAAATGTGGTACATCTACACAATGGAATATTACTCAGCTATAAAAAACAACGACTTTATGAAATTCGTAAGCAAATGGTTGGAACTGGAAATATCATCCTGGTGAAACCCAATCCACAGAAAGACATACATGGTATGCACTCATTGATAAAGTGGCTATTAGCCAAATGCTTGAATACCCTAGATGCCTAGAACAAATGAAACTCAAGACGGATGATCAAAATGTGAATGCTTCACTCCTTCTTTAAAAGGGGAACAAGAATACCCTTGGCAGGGAAGAGAGAGGCAAAGATTAAAACAGAGATGAAGGGACACCCATTCAGAGCCTGCCCCACATGTGGCCCATATATATACAGCCACCCAATTAGACAAGATGGATGAAGCAAAGAAGTGCAGAAGTGTAGATCGCTCCTGAGAGACACAGCCAGAATACAGCAAATACAGAGGCGAATGCCAGCAGCAAACCACCGAACTGAGAATAGGACCCCCGTTGAAGGAATCAGAGAAAGAACTGGAAGAAGAACTTGAAGGGCTCGAGACCCCATATGTACAACAATGCCAAAGCAACCAGGCTTCCAGGGGACTAAGCCACTACCTAAAGACTATACATGGACTGACCCACAGACTCTGACCTCATAGGTAGCAATAGATATCCTAGTAATAGCACCAGTGGAAGGGAAGCCCTGGGTCCTGGACTGAACCCCAGTGAACTAGACTGTTGGGGGCGGCAATCTGTGGGGAGAGGTGGGAGGAACACCCATAAGGAAGGGAGGGGGAGGGGATGTTTGCCGGAACAGGAAAGAAATAACACTCGAAATGTATATAAAAAATATTCAAGTTAATAAAAAAAAATTATTCTCGGGGTTGGGATTTAGCTCAGGTTTGCCTAGCAAGCGCAAGGCCTAGGTTTGGTCCCCATTTTATTCTCCTCTTGAACCAGGATGGCCACAGCCATGGTACTGAAACACAGTGACTACAGCTATGGTGCCAAAAGAGCTTTGGGGAATTTACCTGATAAAACTTGAAGCTACTTCATTCTTTAGTGATACCGACAGGCACAGTTGTATATTTACATGGATACAGGACTATGATTTAACTGTCAGTCATTAATTTAGAAATATTCAGAAGTCGTAGAATTACTGCTTCCAAGGTGGTCGCTGTTACAAATGTAGCTCCATTCATTCTCAAAACAAATGACTGCTGTCAAAAGGGGCCCTTTACAGAAATCTTAACACCAGATAAAATCTGCTGTATGCCGGAATCGTGAGGTGTTTTCACAAATAAAATAGCCGCCTCACCTTAGTATATTTTATATTAAGTACTCATTGGTTTCTGAACAGTCATCTTTTAAAACTAGGAATCTAGAGACAATCCAAACCAGTTAAACTGTGCCAAGAAGACATTAATGCGTAACAAATTGCACACAAAGATTCTTGTGATATGCTACCAAAGATAAAAAATTCTTAAAATGCACATGTATTTCATATTTGAGAACTTTTGAACGTGCTAATTAAAAGGTCTAAGTTGATGTTTGGGAGTGATAGCATTAGTTAGGATGCATTTGACAGGAAGCGACAGAAAATATAAAAATAAATCTGACTTATTAGTAAGGAACCTTTACCAACATCAAAATATTTAGAATTCAGGTATTCGCAGAGTTGACTGGGCCAGCACGTAGGTAGTTCTCCATTGAGTCGGGGTCTTTGTAAATGCCCATTTTGTCAATCTTAACACCCAGACTTACAAAATTAAATATACAACATCTGGTGAAATTTGAATTTCTACTAAAGAGGGCATAATGTTTGACTATATGCTATGCAATACTGGTGTCAGAAGTTCTAGCTTAGCTGGGTGCTATTTATTTCAGTTTCTCAAATGCAGGGACCTTCTCAGCAGACGGTCTTCTGAGGTTGCTTCCTTTGTGGTCACAAGATGGCTGCCTTGTCTCTTACTGTCATGTTTCATGCCAATATAGAGAAGGTATAAAAATGATTCGGTTGCTAAGGAGAAGTGGTGGCTTCGTCAGTAACCAACAATCGATGTTACCAAGACAAGTCTGGATATTTGTTGACTAACGTAGTTTCCTCTAAGAGTATGAACTTTGTCCTGTAACAGGATATAATTGACCCTGTTTTCTGATTCAGGGACAGAAAGTTGATCAATTGTCATATTTTTGCAGAACTCTCTGTTCTTTTGTTATCTGTAAATGTTAATATTTCCTTTGGAGACCCTTCATCTTGTAAGAGCTGGGAACTGTCCTCAGCCCCAACCTATGTGTTTGAAACAAAATAGTTTCTGTTGAGCTTGCTGTGCTAAGGACCCTGGCTCATTTGTACTTTCCTCTTTCTCCCCAGCATTGCCAGGACACAGCACTAATCAGTTCCCCATACTTATGCTTGGTGGTTGTTTCCTCCTGCCTAAGGCGTTTCCTATGTTCCCTTCCTCCTTCCACTCACTGACTTTCAAAAGCTGTCCGCACCATCGGAGCCTTATTTGTGCTTAAAGCACTAATGGTTTTAAATGGGCTTGATAGACTAATCTGTGTTAATATTTACTTTACTAATGTGTTGGACCTCTGAGGTAATTCAATGCTTTAATCATTTCAAATGTTCAGCCTCTCAAAAGCTTTTCAGGAATGCTGCCAGTGTAGGCACCTTCCTGACGTAGATCCTTCAGCTTTCCGACCACACTCCCGAGGCAGGTCGCCACAAGAACAGCTGTACTGGACTTTCCTCACTGCTAACTCGGTCTTGTGACTTCCTCCTTTCATTCCTCAGAGCCTCACACAACAGTCCATTGGGCCCTGAAGCCTTTCCTCCACCCTGCTTCCTGTCTCATCCTGAATGATTCATACATGACTTCAGTATTTTATAAGGATGCCCCACCCAATACCCTACACTCACCATTTCTTGACCTTCTGAGGTGCGTAACTCTTCTCCTCTGGACTTCAGTGTTAGCAACCAGTGACATGCCCCAGTGCTACCTAGTCATCCCCAGCAAGTCCTCTTCTCCTGTAACCACAACACAGGGTCAACATCTGAACCTGAGTGCCTACTCCTCCAACTGGAACTCTTCCCCGCTGCTGTCAGACAAGTCCATTGGCTTCACAGGAATCTAAAACCCCAGAAAAACATCACACAGTATCATCTCCCTGAGGCCCTCACCTGGCCTTCTTCCTACCTTCATGACTTTCCTCTTCTAGCTATCTCAATAGTTTACCTGAAAACCTAAATTTTGCCAGTCTCCATCAGACCCAACCTCAATGTTCGAACTTCCTTCTTAATGAACTTAAAATCTGCTTTTGAAATTCAGCACCTAGATTCTGAAACCTACTAAATATGACTATATCATTCCCAAGAGGGCCTCTCGGATGCTCTACAATGTGGAAGCCTCACTCGGTATGTTAGCAAGTTTGGGACTTAGCTGCTTTTTGCTTCTATTCTAGATGGGAGCCCTTGAGGAAAATGACATGGCCATTTTCTTTGCTGCAAGAAGCAAATAATAACTGGACTTGTCTCACAGGTGTGTTATGAAAAAGAAATGCACTAACTCACAAGGAATTGAGTTAGCTGCTTAGAGAGTAATCAAACTCGGTCAAACAAATTTTCATGTCTCTCTTTAGTTTTCTGTTCAGATTTGAGAACAATTCACAATTCCAAATCTTTCTTTTTAATCTCCATATGTCTTATACTCCATTACTTTAGTAGGTCATCTGATTCTGAGAATACACAGGACCAATGAGGAGAGCTCCTTTAAATTATCTCTTTCTGAAAATCTCTGAAATGTTGATTTGGCAATGGTTTTGTTTTTTGGGACACGATCTCTAGTGCACTGGTAACAAAAGCAAAAATAGACAAATGTGGCTATGATAAACTACCAAGGTTCTACACAGCAATCAAGTGAAGAGACAGCTTGTAGGGAGAGTACATTTGCAAACCGTGTGCATATGTAAGAATGTAACACACCAGCAAGAAAAGAAATAGTTTTTTAAAACGAGAAAAAGACATGAATGCACATTTATCTAAAGAAATGACCAACAGGTATAGGAAAAACTGTCCAACACTAGTAATCATCGAGGGAATGCAAATTAAGAGATATACTTTTACATTGATTACAATAACTTTTAACTAAACAAAAGCTAACCAGTGTTGGCAAGGATAGGAAAGACCTGAACTGATGAGACTGCTGTAGCAGAATTTCCTGCTAATTGATTAGATAATAAAAACAAGAAGCCAATCATTGGGCAAGGAGGAGGAGGTGGGCCTTCTGGGTAAAGAGAGGAAGGCAGGAGGAGGGGACTTCCGCTTGGAGAGTCGGGGCAAGGCAGATGAGATGTAGGCTGGGGTTGTTAGTTTGGATGGCAGATCTGCCACAGGAAGGTTTCTAGCAAAAGAGTTTGTGAATTTAGGAAGCGAGATTCTGCCCCCAGCGACTGTGTTATCTGTTGATTTTAAGCGAAGATTGGTGTTTTCCTTCCGCAGCATTTCAACTGAGCTCCAGGGAAAGGGAGCCGCTGCAGGGCTTGGGTTTGCAAGAGTGCGCCTCAGTTAGCCTGGGAAATTGGGGACTGCTGAGTGGGTTCGGCAGCAGCCAGCTGCTATGGGGAGGAGAGAGCTATCTCAGAGATCTATCTGGAGAGGCCAGTCTCAGGTTATGTACCAGGCTAGGAACAGACCGAAACCACCGGCCGGGCGCTTAGCAGGCAACAGTGTGGATTGATTTTTTAATATTACATGCAACAGACTGTAAGTAGGTAGAGTCCATTATGGAAACTAGCATGGAGGTTCATCCTTCTACATTTGCAATGCAATAGATGACTGCAGACTCACTGTTAAGAGAGACGGAGAAGGCTTCTGTGACAACCCCTACTCCCAACTCATCCCAAAAGTAACAACCTAGACAGGAAGCCATTAAAGAAAATTCTTTAAAATTGTGATAAGAGTACTCTTCACAGTCAAGGGCCTCTGTCAGGGGTGCAGGTAGAGAAGGACTCGTTTTTTTTTTTTTTTAAGGGGCTGGCCACAGGGAGTTTGACCATGCCCCAGTGATATGAGGAACAAAATTGATTTTTTTTCCTCCTCCTCCTCTTCCTCCTCTTCTTCCTCCCCTTCTTCCTCCTCCTTTTCCTCCTCCACCTTTTCTGTCTTCTTTTCCCACTTCCTCTTCCTGTTCCTTTTCTTCTTCTCTTGTTGGGGGAGGTCACAAGAGTGAAGGAGTGGACCAGGAAGTGAGTGTGACCAAGGTCCATTGTGTGGAATTCCCAACTAATCAGTAAAATGTTATGAAAACTATTAGGTTGAAAATAAGAACAGAATTACCATATAATCCGGCAATCTTGTGAGAGTATTCCTGAAATTATCACTATAAGAGCCCTGAAGAGGCATCTGTGCTCTTGTTTGCTGCAGTGATGATCTAAATTGGAAAGTACGAAGTAAACCTGCGTCCATGTGATGCATGGATAAAATGTGATTTGCAGTCCTGGTGGGAAACTACTACGCTACAGAAAGAAAAATAACCTTTCCTTTGTAGCAACATAGATGGCAGTGGAGGGCAGAAAAACAAATGCTATATAATTTTTACCCATCTGTGCAGTCCAAAATTAATTCTCAAGTAGAGAGTAGTAATATACGTGTAATTCCAACTGTGTGTTCTGTTTTGGGCATTGTGTATTACTGTTCTGTGGTGACAGAACACAACTGCCCAAGCAATGGAAGCACTTACCTTAGCTATGGCTCCAGAGGAACAAGAGACGGTTGTGGGTGGGGGAACATACTAGCAAGTGATAGACTTGGTGTCAGGAACAGGAAGATGAGAGCTCACATTCAAACCACAAGCGCCAAGCAGAAAGAGTGAACTGGAAGCAGCACCAGATGCTTCAGCTCAGAACACATGACCCCAGCAACGTACTTCCTCTAATGAAGCTGTATCTTCTAAGCTTCCCTAGACAGTGCCAAAACTGGGGACCAAGAGCAATATCTGAGTGCCTATGGGAGTTATTCTCCTTCACCACATCTGTCCTTATCATTTATACCTCTATCATATATATATATATATATATATATATATATATATATATATAAACATTGTGTGTGTGTGTGTTTCTACCTCCTGTCTACTGAATTATTGAGAAATGATGATCATTGTGAGAGTAATACTAAAATTAAGACCAGAAGGAACCCAAACTTTAGCACTTGTTCTTTACTTCAGTGTCAGCTGAGCACAGGCTTTTTTGATTTTTAAGGCCATATATTTGATGGGTTCCCTGCATGTTTGTTGTACGTTAGTGAATCGTTTTAGTGTGAATACCTATACTGATTCCTGTTTCCTTCAGAAAGGAACTAGCCCACAGGTTTCCACTCTCACCAAGTCTCCATTCTTCACCATTCCAGCCACAATCATTATCACGACCATATCAGGAAGAATTTCTGCACAGCCAAGCCAGAAGCCAGTTCGCAGTCATGCTAATTAGCGCTTCAGGAGGCTTGCAAAGGTGACGATTTCTTCCTCTTTCAAACCTGTTCTCTGGATTCCACTTTCTCTCTTCTTTTACCTCGTCTGTTTCTTTTTCTCAGCCTCCTTCTGTCTAACTAAGCGTCTAAACAATTCTTTAATCTTAACCTGTTCAATTATCCTTTGTTTCTTTTCCAAGACTGTTCCACTAGAATCTTCTTTGCCTCAGTCTGAGCACAATCTCTAGTTTCTCGATAAGTAAAATAGTTATTACCCCTTCCTGTGTGTTACACTTCTGACCCATAGCATGGGCTGCGGGCTTTATCTTTGAGGTAGAACTGTCATCTCCACCATGTCCAAAGCTCTCACTCTGATATGACCATGTTGCTTCACTTTTTTTTCTCTCCATTTCTATCTTTACCACATTAGTCACATTTATGAAGAATAACCAGAGTCAGTCTTCAAATACATGAGTCAGACCATGCAATCCTTCTGCTTAACCTCCGCTCTCATTGAATTAGAGCCACATTTCTTCAGGCACTTAAAGTGCTACGGTGATAGAGTTATCTGTCTCTCCTCACCCAGGGAGAATTGACCTGATGGTGAGATTTTTGAGAACACAGGACTGTATCTGGTGGGTGAACGGATCCAATTACAGAGTCTAAAATATACAATGAAAAATCAATCAATCAAACAAAGGAACAGGACAAGAAGGAACAAAAGGCAGTGAATCCTTTCGAAAGTTGGCTAGCTATAAAGAGGGCTTTGAACATGATCACTGGCCTTTGCATTTTATAGGTCTTTTACAATTACAGCCTCACTGGGTATATAACAGCTCCCTTAGGAAGAAGGAGGAAGGCTCCCTGAGAAGGACAACGGAGGTAGGACGCTGTCAAAACATACATATACTATTTAAGCCAAATTTTATCTACAGTCATAGCTCTGAACTGTATTTTTGAGTACTTAAAGACACATCTCAACCAATGTCCTTTATAAACACTTGCCATTCAATATGTCCAGTAATGTATTTACTATATTTTTATCTGCCTGGTTTGCTTTACTCATAAACAGATTAACATCAAATAGTCACTCCTTATAAGACTTCCTATTAGGTCAAACAACACCAATACACAGATTTTATTTTTAACAAAAATTGAAAACCAATCTTATGAACTCATTCTGGTTCTTCCCTCCCTCCTGTTTCTAAGGTGCTGGCGTTGTGTTTAGTCTATCGGTACGGCCCCAACCCAGGTGCTTATCATCTGCTCCAAATACCAATTAATACACTCCCTACTTGGTTGCCTTGCCTGAGGCTTGCCGAACTCTTTCAACTCTAAAGTCACTATCTTTCAACAGAGTGCTTTAGTTCAAAATGAAATAACAAAACTCCTTAGGATGATGACCGGAAAAGGGCTTTTTTTTTTTTACCTTCTGTTTTAATCTCAATTATGAGAGTTCTTCACATGTATTAATGTAATCATATTGAAATATATAATGTGTGTTCACGTATATACTTCCCCCATATTCTTACTTAAATAGCTATAGCCATCAGAGTTCAAGTAGTCTCCCTGCCCCTTACTGTATTGTTAATACAATCTCAAAAAGTTTGGCAAAGAGTTAATCATATGCTGTCACTCAACAGTACCTTGGTTCACTCTCCTGTTTTGTCTATAAAGTATGTATTTTTCATGATGGAATATAATTTTGTATACTTTCCGGATATACTTGACTTCGCTGTTTCTTGTTATATTGTAGAAAAGGATGTTAAAAAAAAAATAAAACAAACCCCCGAAAACCCAAAGTGCTACTTTGCAGAATAAATGAAAATGGAACAAGAACAGGGTGAGACGAAAGAGGGCAAGATTTAAGATGCATATTGTGACGACCTACCTATCTGCCTTGCATAAGCTTGGCACCATTTGTCTAGCTGCCAGTATAGCACAAACTTTGTCATTTATCCGGTTTCCTGTACTAGTGAGGGAAAAATAAAGCCTTGTAATTTCAACAGTCCTTGCAACAAAATTGTTTAAAAGGAAAAAGAAAAAGAAAAGAAAAGATAAAAGTTTCTATGGAACTTCTCTTAAAGAGAATCTAAGATGAAATTTTGTTTTGCTTTTGAGATTCACAAAAGTGCTTTATTATTCCTGATGGGTTTGCCAATGCCGAATGCTCTATTGAGAAGGATTTAAACCGATCAAACTAATCAATTTTCTGATTACTCCTACCAGGGTTTTATGTAATTTTTTTCTCATGTCTGTTTCCTCATATGTGGAGTTTTACCAAACATGAAAGATGACATTCTCAGTGATCTCTGAAAGATTCACTTTCTGAGACAGTGCATCCATTCCACTTTCATATCTGTTCACATGCAGAATTGATACTGGCAGGTGTCACTATGTGAGCCACAGGGTAAGCTGGTAAAAAATAACTATGAAAACCACTGAATAATAATCAGAGCAGTAGAGCAGCAGGCTATTTCCTAGCGTGCTGGGTAAATATTGATACATTGTAACAATCATGTTTTCATACTGCTATTGAATGGCTGCAATAGCCGCTCAATCTGCATCCTTTAGAAAACTTTGAATATTGTTCCTCTTCCGGTTGGAGTGTTTTATTTTAATTATATTGTACAAGGCTTTGGAGTGCAGTGTGACAGTGTTCGTTGGCAATGTATGATGATCACAGCTGAGTAGTCAATATTTCCACCTCGTTCCACGTATGTTAGAATTTTAAATATTTAAGTTAGCTTTTAAAAGATTTACCTACTTTGTATGTACGAGTGGTTTTTGGTTTTTTTGTGGATGTATGTCTGTCCACCAGATTTACATGACGCCCCTTGGAAGTCAGAAGAGGACATTGGATTTTCTTGAACAGAAGTTAGAGCCTGTGTATGTCTTTACATGGGTGCTGGAAGCTCTGGATGAGAAGCCATTGCTCTTAACTTCTTAGCTCCTTATCCAGCCCTGAAAGTGAGTTCTCAGTGTCAGGGCCTACATCTGGCTTTTGAGCTTTGCTGGCAAGACTAGATCTTAGGTTCAGATACTGACTCATTCATGTTCTTATCAAGAACCTTATCCCCCTTACATAATACTTTTGAGTACAAGGAAGTAGATAGACCACATATGTTACAGCCTTAGCCTTTTGATTGTAGTGTAGAATATTATGGTCTCCTGGAATCCTCAAACACAAGTTAAACAACATCCTCAGATTAACAGAGATTCTGTCCCTAATCCTGGGTGCTTATGTCTGGATAAAATGAAAGGTTTGTGATCTGAAATATATCAAATTTACCAAATTAGATGTTAAAAAATTACATCCCACTCAGAGGATTTGATAATTAAAAGCATTTTCTATCTTTACCTTTATCAATAAATATACCCCCTTCAAGGTACATAGCTTCTATGAAAGGAAAATTTTTCTTACTAGACCTGAAGTATCTTACATACTCGATATATATGGTACTGCAATCAATAGGCACATGGGTTATCTAAATATGTTTTTACACTGGATGGATCTCAAGGCAGATCTAATCACTTATACGAATGTTATCAAGTCTAATACAACTCTTTCCAGAGAAGGAGAGGGAGACATGATTGCTTAGCTATATCTCTACGCCTATAAGAGTTAAAACAATCAAAGAGCCCACTAATAAATACAAGTTTGTAGTATTTCACAAGACTACGCAAAATTGAAGTAAATTTACCTTCTCTACCAGACATCAGAAGAAAAGACTGTGTCAGACTTGCCATATTTTTTTCTGAACCAGCAGCATCCTCTCCCCTAGCCTAACAAGCCTTAACAAGCCTTAAAATGACTACACAAGCTCTAACTGACAATGCTTCCCCGTTGTGGTTAACTTTGGGTGCAGCTGCTTCAAAGTGTATTAGCACACAGGCATGGACTTGGGCAGATAGAGGCCGGGGAAGAGGACAACGAGCTTGACGTTTTCCGTGGATATCGATGCATATCCTATTGCTAGGCTGTCTCGATTTTTTTTTCCTGGTGGTTACAAAATGTTTTATAGAGGAGGCTTTAATGACTATAAGATTTATGTATCAATAAGACCAAAATGAGCATCATACTCATAGTTTCCCTATTCTATGAGCCATATGGTAAAGGTTTTGTACAATACATGATAATGCAATAAGAAATAATCCCAGCATTTGATAGACAGAGGTAGAATCATCGTGAAGTTCAGGCTACGTAGAGTGACTCCATTTCAAAATGCAAAATACATCCCAATAAGTCTAGGGTAAAACAATGAGGTATCTAGAGGTGTCATACTGATAAGATAAAAACAAAGAATTTTTTTCTAGAAAAAGTAAGAGTCCTGTCCTGCATTTAACCGGAACTCTCCTGACTGTAGATAAACAAATGTTTCAGAGGGTTCTGAAACTCTGTCTTAAATGACGATTGCAAACAAACACTCCTAGCATGAATGGTTTTGTCATCTGCTGTTTTCAATGCTTTTAAATGTATCTATTTTTAAAAATACTTACGTATTTAATATGTGCCTGCGTGTGCCTGTGTGTATATATGTGTATTATGGGCACAAGGAGCCAACAGAAGTCAAACGAGGCATAAGAGTCCCTGGAGCTGGAATCACAGATGGTTGTGAGCCGCCATGTGGGTGCTGGGAGCCAGATCCAGGTTTGCTAAAGGAGCAATTAGAGTGTTAAGTGCTAACCTCTCGAGCCAGTATTTATTTACGTATCACTTTCATTGCTGTTCACCATGTGTACGCCTGCATTTTTGTCTGGGGGAATGTGCTGCATGCTTGAGTGTACTGGTGCCAGCAGAGACCACGGGCATTGGATCCTCCTAGGGACAAGTTCCAGGTTGTTGGAGACTTCGGTATTTGGGCACTGGGAACTAAACTTGGGCCTCTAAAATGTAGCATGTGAGGTTGCCAAGACCCTAAATGTACTAATTTTGCTTGCAATATTTATATTTACAACAAAAACAATCCCCCCAAACCTCCAAAAGAGGAGCCTATGTTTTCCCAATCTGTTCAATTTAAAACATTAAGATGTGTACAACTGTGGCCTAAAACTTCCTGGTAGGATCCCTGAGAGGTAGATAAGCAAACACACCGAATGGCTGGTGTGGACTCTTGACCTACTTCTGCCGCTGGTCACCTGTTGATCTTAGGCGATCTTTCTGACTTGGTCTGGTTGCCCTGAAAAACCAAGGAGTTGCAGGAGATAAATCCCTTCCCAGGAGTCCATGGGCTTTGAGCATCCCTGCTCCTCCACCCAGGAGCTGAACTGAAGAGGCCCCTCAGTGGCCCATGCAGCTGCTGAGTTCTAATGGCTAACCTGAAGGTCTATGAAGTAGCTGTACAGGGTTGGTTAGAGTGTGAGCTTTGCAGCCTTGGTTCTACTCTACCACCCAACCAGTGTATTAGTGTGTGGTCTGGAGCACTAACAACTCAGAAAAATCTCTCTCCATTCCCCATAAACTAGGGCAATATGAACAGTTAAAAAGTTTTTTTTTTTAAATTAAATGAGACACTGTCAGTATAACTCTAAATATAACGACAAAGCAAATACCTAGTTAAAGCTACTCATTTCTGATATTGCTGTGAGTCCATTGAAATAATTGCTCTATTAGAACTTCTACAGGTATGATCAAATATATTGGTAATATGGTGTATTTGAAGGGTTTAAAGTACCACTCTGAGATGACTTGTTAAAAAATGATAGGACACCCACAGACTCAGAGAGATATTTAAAATCAACCAAAACAACCTGTTTCTCTCTGATTCTTTTTATTTAATTACGATCTCCTAATAAGCAGGTAATTAAGCTGTTTGATCTGTACTAATGTAATCTAGGCCAAGCGTGCTACCTCCTAGCTTTAGGAAATCTTCATGCCCTGATAAGATTTCAATGGGTTTTTGTTTACATTTTTATTCCTTTGTTGCAGAGTAGGGAGGAGTTCTTTTTGTTGTTGGTCTTAGTTCTTAATGGTAATATATATACATTAAGTCTCCTTATGTCTGAAACTTCATTATATATAGATTACATCTAAATAAAAATAAACAATACAAAATAATTCCAAGATAGGAGAGACACATTTTAGACACACAAAGTAACATAAGTTCTTATTTTATTATTTAAAAACTACCACTTTACCCCAAAAGAGAAATGAAAGAAAAGAAATTCTCCAAATGTAGGAAATGGAGTATTATGACGTTTTCAACTAGAGCAGGATATCTATTTATTTTGGACATTATATTTCCACAGGCAGATTAAATTTCAAATGTAGAGATTTTTTTTCCTTACTAACAGTTGTCACCCTGACATGTGAAAACTGGTGATTTTCAGGGCCCAAGGTTAATATGTATATAGGTAATCAGTATTTTTTGGCTTTTCCTATAACTTGGAGATGGGACTTTTATGAATAGGATACTTCTTACTGGGGGATCCTCTACAGTATATGTTAATTTGCTCACAATAATATTTGGGTCAACCTGTGTTAAAGGTGATTTGAGGAACTATGAAATTCTGTAGCAAGAGTTTTGAGTTACCACAATTTTTTAAACATATCTCCATGGGGTTGGAAAGACAGTTTCATGGATAAGGGACCTTGCTGCTTCTGTAAAGGGTATGAGGGTTCCATTTCCAGCACCCATACAGGAGGATCACAACCTTTGTAGCCTTCTTGGCACCTGCATGCGTGTGCACATACCCACATATTGACATGCACAAATATACAGAACTCAGAATAACAAACCAGATACCATATCTCTCTGTGGAATTTGAGTTTCTCCTCGCCTATGAGATGTGAGTACCTGTGTGTGTGATCTGTAGTGCCTTGCGGAAAATAATATTTCTTCACGGTATTGGGTGAGTAACATGGTTAATAGGAAGTAATTCACAGTGACTTATAAATCTTGAATAGCTCTATGTTAAAAATCTCAGGTCCACACAACTATTACAAAGACTTATTTATTATAAAATTCAGCTTAAAATCTTCTTAGAAGCTGGTTTATTGTGTCTTCACAGTTCTACTTCCTCTAATACTTGGTTACTGGATTAACTTTCATGAGATTCCACTTACTTAAAAGCTATTTTATAGGAAGGGATATTACACTTATATACTACTTTAATTCTTTTTAATTATTTGTCTAAAAGTCTGAGGACAGTGACTTCTTAATATGTGTAGCCTAGTACCCCTAAGGAAAGAAAGACACAAAGGAGTCTTAAAACTGTTCTGAGCTACAAGACACATGGGCTCTGCAGGAGACCTGCTGTGGAGGTGCTGAGTTGAACTGATGGGCCATTATTTTGATGTCTTACCTATTCAACTTTGCACTTTTTGGTTAGTGGGGACAAAAGGAATTGGTGGAGTTGGAAGCTAAGAGATAGCCAAAATCCTGTCTGGGGCTGGCGAAGGCCCCATTCTCTCCCCATTTTACTCTGAAACTTGCCAAGCCTTGTTCACTTTGGCTTTATTTTTAAAATGCATTTCTGGTGAGTGAGGAAAGGTTTTGTACTGTGTTTTCAATGACTCACCCAAAATAACTCCATTGAACTTGTGAAGGGTCCTGTTCTGAATGTAGATTTTGTTTGTTCTGCAGTGAGCATGAAATAGCTGCAGAAGGGAGATTAGACTCAGGAAATGTGCTGGGAGAAGCCAGGAGAATTGACTTTCTCTAAAACATGTGTGTGTGTGTGTGTGTGTGTGTGTGTGTGTGTGTGTGTGTGTGTAGTGCACATGCTCGTGCCCATATGTGTTCACATGTGAAACAACCATGGTGAACACTGTATTCATAAAGCCATTAAAATCTATCAGTATGAGATAAACATGGGGTATATCCAGACACTCAGACTGCTTTCTTTCATCTCCATAAAATGCACAAAGAAAGTTTTATATAGGAATACATAATTGTAAAGCTATGTATAGTGAACTTTTAAGTTCTAACTGGTTTCAATGGGGAAAAAATCGCACCTAATCATATATAAAAATACAAGTGTTTGGAAATAATCAGATTAGGAAGAACATGAAGTTCAAAAAAATTAGTCACATAACAGGATGGTGTTAATACTTAGGAACGTAAGACATTACCCTGTTTTGTCACACATTGCAGAAAAACTCCCTATCAGTAAGTACTGGCATGGAGTGAGCATTTGACACAGACCCATATACTAATCTAAAACCTTGTATGATTCAAAATGCCTGAGATCTTTCAAAGCAACGTTTTAGGGCAAGACTGAGGAGAAAGAGAAAAGAGATGGACATAAACTTGAGGATCTAGTCTTCATGGACGAATTACAAATATTTTGGCTTTTACAGATAGCTGTCCCATATGTCCAGTAGGAATATTCCAAAGCCTCCTTTGAGCAGCTTACGAATTCACAAGACAAGTCAAAGGAAGCTTATTTATTCTGTTACATAATCTTGCTTCTCTGTTGTGGATGAAGAACGGATGGACATTCTTACCTGTTGCTCAGAAACGAGACAGAACCAAGTCAGTGAAAAAAACAAGCAAACACAAACAAAACAGCTGACTATAAATTTACTGAGGAGAGGGTAAGTCTAGTATTATTCAACAAACATCAAGCTGTGACCCAAGAACAAGTGGGAAACCTAGCAAGCCTCCAATGCCCTAACTTCAGAAGGCATATAATGGGGTAACTACTGGACTGTTGAGTAGATATTCTGTAAGGCAGTTTTCTATTCATATTCACCCCTTTCCCTCTGATATGTGCTTGATAAGATACAGAAAATAGACATAGCAAATGGCTCTGATACACTAGTGTTTCCAATAAGGAAAGGCAAGTAATCCAATCATGACTAAATTTTTACTAGTCTGGAAAGTCTATCATTAACAGGTTTGAGTTATATATCTGATATGATTCTATTTCTTTAAAATAGGTACAAACTAGAAATAATAAAACAAAACATTTTTAATGATTAATAATAGCTTAATGGAACAGATCAAAGAACTGATTACAATTAAACTAACTAGTTTTCAGCCAAGTTTATTATACTTGTTTTATAAATAAATCACTGGGTGTTTCTGAAGAGTTTATTTATTCATATTGATTAACATTTTCATTTAATTCTACTTTATTTTATTTGACAAATATCCCCCTGCTAACATGGGATATGCTAATAGATGTTGAGGGATCCACAGGTTTTCTTCTGAAATGAATTTAAGAAGTACTGGGCTAAGCATAATTAAGTCATGTTTGTTTAGAATAAACCGTGAAGGTGTCTTATTTGAGCAGTAGATTCTACACCAATCTCACACAAAATATATTTTGAGGACTTTTCAAACCTTTAATATTGGGATGGAGCTGGAGTAGAAGTGGAGAATGCAGTAATACAATATGTGGCATTATCCCACAAAAGGAAAAAAAAATATTTGATATAATTACAATTCTGCCATTCTGATCAGACTTTGAATACAAATTTGATTACATAAATATAACTGAAATGGTTTCTTAACTACAACGAGGAGGCCTCAATTTAACTACAGTCAAAGTAAATCTTATTTTCTAATTTTGAGGCCTGTGTTAAGGTTAGAAATTTTATATCATATGTCATTTATTATTGAGGCTTTTCCACCCAAAATTTTGTTATTTAATCACAGTATGTTTTCTGTTCTTCCCTGAATTTATTATAATTTTTAAGAAATATCTGCATAAAAATGGAAATAGAAGAAGCCATTCCTTAGTATTAGAATAATTTCTCCATATGAAATTGACTTATTTTTGAGTCTTTCAACATAATATCTGCAATGGTCCTAGTGAATACACACTTCAGTTTTTATAACCCTCATGCTAACTTGGGAAGGTTATGATTACAACTTCTCATGTGAAGAAAGCAATATCCAGAAAGATGAGCTATGTGTAAAAACAGAAGGAAAACATTCAACTTTAGTCTGATACCAAAAGCCTTCCTCTTTCTACTCTTTCTATTTCTTAGGTTAAATTGTCCATATTTCATATAACTGTATTTCTCTTCTTCATATGCATCAATGACTTACTCAATATTCTTAATGTAGAATATTAGAAATGCAGATTTTACAGCAGGTCTGGCCTAGGGTACTTGCCTGGAAAACAAGCAATTATCTAGACGTTCCCTAGGCTTAGTAGTCATTATTGAATCAATCAAACACTTTGGGCACAAAAAATAACCTCAGATTTGACAACATAAACTCCTTGGATTTTAGGGAAATAACATTCCGCCTATGAGTTTCTTCTAAAGGAAATATACCTTTATTGTTCTCCATTAAATTCTGCAATATAAAATAAAATATTTGTGCAACTGCAGATTCTATAATCGCTATGCTCAACTCTAATGATACTTTCTTTTATTCCCCTTTTTCCTTGACTGTAATTGGATGATTTGTAAATTATTGGCCATACTACATTATTGTATTTCCCCAGAACTCTTTGCTCTGTAAAAGTTTACGCAAAACTAATTAAAAAAAAAATAGGCAAACAAAACCCCGGTTTGTCACATTTGAAGGAGAACAATAGCAAACAGACAACTTGCCTCAAGAGTGGCCAGTATTCTATGTAGACTCAGCGTTGTATTATAAATACATGAAAGGTATTGATATATGTTCCATAACCTCTCATGTTACGATGTGGCTGGTATGAATAGTGTGCACATCAGAGTTGTCGTATATCAAGGAACTGTAAACACGATGTGATCGTGACTAGGGGAGCCAGAGTGAAGAAACTCTGGATCAGCTGATGCATGCAGGTAGTAGACAGACCAGGAGTGAATTAAAGAGCAGGACAGAGAACCAGCCACAGCACAGGGATGTGGTAGAATGGAAGACATCTGGAGACAGCAGACGGATGGACAGACTCCAACAGGACCCTGAATCAAACGATTACAGGCAGTGTCCTCTCAGCATTTGGCCAACCCCACTAATGGTTCTCTAGGCACCTTCTTTTCATCTGTCTCATCTCCCACAGGCAGCTGCTTTGGAAGGACATGGAAGAGTTAGCTTCATCCTTAATACAGAACTCCTGAAACTCTAAGACACATTAAGAACAAAAAGATCCTTTAACAGGGAAAGGTCAAGCCACCGAGGTGCGGGCACCGTCCTTGCAGCTGCCCTTACAGTTCACTCTAAGTGTAGGAGTGCCATGATCATGCCGGGATGGCTCTGAGAAGCCAGCTTCCATTTTGGATTTAGTCTTGGGTACGGACAGACCATCAGCAGTTGTTGTTTCTATCAGTAGTTAATGATGTAGTGGGAACCATCAAACATATGGACCATGCTAGAATGACAGTAGGGACCGAAGACAGGCAGGTTACTGTGCTACTTTAAAGGGGTATGCATAGCTTATGTGCAAGGGCCTGCACGAGAAACTAGGTACCATCTCATCTCAAGAACACTTTACATTCTGAAGTTCTGAAAGCTTTGGAACTTAGTTCCTTTGGTTACTAATGCACACTTAAGTTGAACTTTTATGAACTGTAAATGTCTATTTCAAGTGGAAAGTTTCTTCCTTAAAGTACTATTGATGTAAAAATGTTTTTAGTCAAGAAAAGACCAAAACCAAAAACTGTTCTAACTTTGCTTGCAGAGTTCAGCCATACAGAACAAAATGTTGGAAGCCTTCTATATATTGTGTGTAGATAGTTTAGAACATTCATTGCTTGATATGTCCCACTCTGTCTCAATCTGGATAGAATTTGAATCTTTTTTTTTTCTCATAGGAGATACAAATATGATAAAGGGGGGAGGGAAGGATGCTGGAGCTCATTTAAAAGTTATTTCAGAAAGCTCGACATTACCTGCTTCTTGATCCATCCGTCTTCTAACTTTGAAATCCAAGCAGTCAGCTTTCTCTACATTTCTGGGTCACTTTCTTTCTCCACTTCCCTTTTTTGTCTGCATCTTCAATGTGATATATCCATCTTTTCTCACTGCATTTTCATACCTCATATAACCAGGGCGTGCACGTTTCTCAAACGTGCCAGCCACACTAGGGGAAGCTTTTATAAGTAGACAGTATAATCTCATGTCTCTTTCATCCTCGCCCAATCCTGTAGTCATCCCACACTGAGTATGTCTCAGCAGCCCAGTCACTTGTTTGCACGCGGGGGCGTTTTATGAGACTTGGCCTTGGAACTTTACCTCTATTTCTGGACGAGAGAGGAGTTGAGAGAAGGAAAGGCTATAAGCAAACAAACAAACAAATCTGGCTCTTTCCTGAGGCAACCACGAAGGGGCGGTTCGGCTCCTTGCTCGTTAGGCCGAGCCCCGCCCCGACTCGCCTCCTCACCTCCCCGCACCACAGCCACCGGAAGGGGGAGTGGCCTTCTTTGTGGGAGGGGCGCACAGCTGCGAGGGGCTGGACTGTGCATTAGCCGGAGGCGTGGCTAGAAAGGGGGCGGGGCGGGGTCTTGGAGTGGGCGGGACCGGGCCGGGCGGGCGCTCCGCGCCTACCCGGCTTGCCGGAGCCACTCGCGCTCCTGCGCCCCGCCAGGCCGGGTTCACGTGAAGCGCCAGCCCTCGGCCCCTCCCTCCCTTCCTTCCCTCCCCCCCTCCCTGTCCCCTCCTCCTGAGGCGCCCGCTCTGGCTCCCCCGGGCCCCCTGCCCGGCTGGGCGCTGACAGCAGCGGCGGGGGTCCCCGCAGCCGCCGCTGTGTCCCGCGCAGGCTCGGGCTGGGCCCGCGAAGCCCCCGGCGCGGCCATGAACCGACCCTTGTCGGCGGAGGCGGAGGAGGAACTGGAGTGGCAAGTGGCGAGTCGCAGGAGGAAGGCCTGGGCCAAGTGCCGCAGCTCCTGGCAGGCGTCGGAGACCGAGGATCTGTCCACAGAGACGACGACACAGGACGAGGACGAGGACGACGAGGAGGACCTTCCAGGCGCGAAGCTGCCGGCAGCCGCGGGGCGAGGTCGGTGCGCGGGGCAGGGACGTGCGGTCGGGACCTGACGCCCCCGACCTCTAAATGCGCGCGTGACCCGCGCTTCAGCGCCAGCATGTGCACCTGGCTGCCGGCTGGCTCCCCTGGGTCGGGCGCCCGGAAGCTCTCCGAGGCTGCGGGTTGTCCCGGGCAGATTCTCCTGCAAGGGAGTGTCAGGATGGCTCAGCCTGAGCACTTATGTATGGGGTCCCTAACGAGCTGTCCCTTCGCTCTACTTCGCAGGAAACGTGCCCAACGAGAAGATCGCGATATGGCTCAAAGACTGCCGGTGAGTAAAGCTGGGGTTGCCTGGGGAGAAGCGAGGGGTTCGACCTCTTCTCTGGGTCCCGTGGCGGCTGTAAGCTAGGAACCGGAAAGTGAGCCGGCCGATAGCTTCCTTCTAGAAGCGATTAGAACTGGAAGTGCTGTGGCCGCCGATTATTTGGTGACCGAGTTGACTTTATAGTTAAGACTTCAGCAGTTCAGGCATGATGTCAGCAGCAGATCAGAAACTAAAACAGGTCACAGTGATGCTACTTTGGTTGGTCGTGGTTTCTCGTGAAAGAATTTTGATGTTTCACGGGACGTTTTATTTTTCTTTATTTTGGCATCTGCATATCTGGCACGGAATCATTTTCCTTTCAAACGTGTTATAGACGAGTTTAATTTACTTAACTACACTGACCGGGCTTTAATTTGGGTTGTGTGCCTTAAGTCTCTCTGGGGAGCTATTAAAACTAGCCAACTTGCTCCTTGGAGTTTAACTCCTTGGACGCGGCTTTGTCAGATGGCATTGGAATTTGCAGAAGGAAATGGAGCTTTGAAGGCATTCAGACTTCATGAGTCTGGCTAGTTACACTGGCAACCTGCACAAAAAAATGCTTGATAAAATACACAGAACATGGGTTGTATTACAATGGGTTGAATACATTTGACTAAAGTAAAATGTGTTTTACTTCTATGTTTTCCCCAGTTTATTTGGCCTTTGAAAAATCTTGTGTGAAGACTATAGCTTGCTTCTGGGCATATTATTGTTTTTTCAAATTGTGTTTAACCTAGGGATTATTTGGTTTTGGTTTTTGAAAGTGATTCTTGTATGTGGTATATTTTTTTTCTGTAAAGACCTATAGAATATTGGCTGTTTCAATATTATTGAGTAACTAGAGCCATATTGATTGTTAACTGCAGAATTTTACTTAGGTATCATAGACTTGAGATATTATGGGATGTATAGACATTAAGATGCACAGGACATTGCTTCAAGACATCTTCAGGTTGACCAACCAGCCTAGTCTAACCCCTTGATTTCCAAATTACAAGAACATGCCCTGGACAAAGCACAGCAGTGTGCCAGGGGCTCCCCATCAGAACAGTATGACATCAGAAGGCTGAAATTTTAAGTATGCATCTTCAGAACTTTTTAGGAGAGAACTTACAGAGCATTGTCTTTGAGGTTTCCCCACCAAGGAGCGAAGAGTGTAGTCTATCCTTGCTTTTATTCAGGTCTTTAAAGGTCTTGGTCTCATTTAAAATCCATTCCTTAATACAGTATTGGCTTATGCTTAAAGTAGATCTAAAATATCGAGCATTTAATCTCAAGTGGATAGTCAAAGGATTTTTTTTTCAAGTGTAAGAACAAGAGAAAAATCACATTTTAAAAATGATGTACAGGAATTGGGGTTATAGAAGAAATCATATCAAGGAGACAGAAAGTAAAATCATTTTTTTAGGTAAATGAAGTAGGGGAATGCTGACACTGACCATGACTCAAGTTTGATCCAGAAAATTCCTTGCTAACCTTAATATGCACAGATTATGTAATTATCTAAGGAAACCTCTCGTAGATTTCTTTCTTATTCTTACACTTACCCCTGTTCAGTGCACAAGCAGTTTTCCTGTGTACTTGAGCTGGACATTAACATATTTTGTATATTATGTGCAGATGATCAGAAAGACAGCATTTCCCTCCCTCGGTAAATTCTGCAATACTGTTTGCTCATTGCTCTCCATGTTCTGGGTAAAAATGTCGTCATGTTTTCCCTTTTCCAGTGTAGTCTTTATTCTGATAACTTCTTTTACACTAACCAAGTGACTTGACTCAATGTCTAAGAAGCAGTAGGGATTCTGGTGGGATTTGAAGGAGGGTGTCTAGAAATAGAGAACTTGCTTTTGAAAAAGGCCGGTTTTGTTCTGCCTACTTGCTATTTTCTGTTAGTGAAGAACAGCACAGGCAGCCGTGGACACAGAAGTAGATTTTTAATGAGACAAATGTGAAATGTTTGCTAAACCTCAGAATTAAAGTTTTATCAGTGTCCGTATGGTACTTGCTGATGATCCTTCTACAACTCATACCTCAAAAGCACCAAATTTCAAAGAACCACATTGCTTCTGTATTTGCTTGCATGTCTAATTGGCATCTAGTGTTTCTTTGAAGCAGGATGCATTCCACTTCTAATGTACAATATTAGCAGGTATGGACTGTTCCTGAGAAACTGAAGTCTGTGTCACAGACTAGAACCTTCAGATAAAAGAATATTTCTGTGATCCAAGTCACAAAACTAAATTGTTTCAAAAAAAGAAAGAAAGAAAAGAAAGAAAGAAAGAAAGAAAGAAAGATATCTTTGTGTTTGAAAACAACTCTGAGACATTCATGTTTGAACTACAAACTTGAGGGAGAAAAATCCGCACTGGCCGATCCTTGACTCCAAGCTGCGCTGAGGACTTTCCAGCGTTAAGGGAGGAAACTGTGTCCTTGTTAGAGTTTAAAGAGGCCAGTGATGCTCTGTTTGGGAGAGAGGCTTCTGCTGAGGAGGAGAGGCTGTCTAGGTCGAGCTCTGAGCTGCCAGCTCCATTGACAGGCAAGAGTTAAGACCTCTTGAGCTTACTTCCTGACTCCTGTAACTTTTTGTTTTACTGAATGAAGTTACTTACCACAGAAAAGGTGGTTTCTTCTAATCTTTTTTTTTTTTAATAGTTGTTGGTAGAAGGGATTGAGTGAAATGTTTCTTTAGCCTTTTGTCTGTCTGTCTGTCTTGTCTGTCCCCTCCCCCTTCTCTGTTTTTGCAAAGAAAATAACAATTCATATTATACGCTATGGCCGGTCCAGCTCTTAATTGCTGCAGAGCAGACCTGTGATTAAGTTATTGCTGGCGAACTGACGTGACAACAGGTATTTGCTTGGTTGGAAGGACATTACTTATGTAAGCCAGTCACATTCCTGGCGTTTGGGGAGGAGTGCTCAGTTGATCAGTTGATTAAGATGCTCGCTTAGCTGTAATTCTGAAGAGAGGCTGCCCAGGGACAGTTCTCCAGATGGGTGTTGTGAAGACTGAGGCTTCTGTGTTTCTGTGGTTGCAGCACTCCTTTGGGAGCCTCACTGGATGAGCAAAGCAGCGTTGGGCCCAAGGGTAAGAGAAAGTTTCTTTTTTCAAAAGTGAGAATCTTCCTTTGTCTTTTGGGTGAAAGTGTTGTGTGAATGACACTAGTGAGGATCATGTTTATAAAATATGCCATTGTGAGCTAGAAACCCAAAGGGGAAATATTGTCATAAGCCATGAAAGAATAGTGAGTAACTTGCAGTAACTTTGTTTCCCAAAGTTTCTCCCAATGCCATCCTTGTGTTCTTATTGCCCAGTTAGATATTATAAAGACTGATTCAGTTCGGACTCTGATAAGTAAATATAAAGAAAGTATATAATGAGCGGGCTGGGTTAGCTTCAGCGTAGCATCTCTTTGCTTATGCTAACTGAAATTGCCATAGTTGGAATGTTAGCACCTGTGCAGGACAAAATCCCCCAGTCTCAGTGCAGGAAGAGTGCACAGGTGATGGCATCGTGGAGGAGAAGCATTCACAGCTCGAGGAACACATAGCTTGAGGGCCTGATGTGCCGTGCAGGTGTAAGGTGGATGCTTTAGGACCTAGCTTTCTCTGGAACTCTTTGGTGAAGTAGTTTGTCTAATCCAATGTCTTCAGAGGCATAAGAGAATATAAAGTATAAGACCCGAATTCTTGAAACTTATCTGGCCACAAACCTGGTTTTCTAACAACAGAGAAAAGTCTTGTTTGCTCTTTGAAGTGATATAAATAATTTATTAGTGTATTCAGGTTTGACATATTTTCCTAGACTTCGGGAAGTATCCTGTATGGTTAACTTGTTTAATTAATGCTGTACGGTGGGATTAGTGTGAAGCAGCAGAGCGGGGGGTGTGGTTTCTGAATGCTCACACTCTTGTTTTAGGTGTGCTTTTGAGAAATGGAGGAAGCTTTGAAGATGACTTGTCACTGGGAGCTGAAGGTATGTTTGTTGAGGAACTGTATCTTTATGTAGTTTTAGTTATCTTAAGAAATGGAGTAAGGACTGTCAGGTCTAGAGCTCTTAGAGATACATTTAAAGGCCTTGACAGTGGGTCACATTCACTGCCTTAACCGGTAGGATTCCTGTCTGGATGCCTCTGAAATACCATCTTGCCTGACTTAAATGGGTAAAGGAACTGTTTATGACAAAACTGTGGTAATATAAATGAGGGGAAAACGGCCCCAAAGAAGGAAGGAGCATAAATATTTATGCAGGAAAGACGAAGTTGAAGCTTCGTTTTGTTGTAGGGACATAGACTCAGGTCACACTTACAGCTGTGGTTTGTCTTTCTCCTTATAGTTTCTCTCTTTTAACCCCTGACAGTTAAAGATTAAAGGACAAAGACCACATAGAGTAGAAGTTAGACGCTTATGCTGGTGCCTCTTCCAAGAAGCCGCACTGTAAAAGCGTGTTGTTAAATTCGTCGCAGGTTCCAATAAAGCTTCCCAGTATGTAAAGCTAGGGTTCTCTTTTAAAGCAATTTTGTTGTTATTATAAAAGGCAGTTTACTTTGTTTTGAGACAGGTTTGTACTGTGTAGCCAAGGTGGCCTTGAATTCCCCGGGTAGCCTCAGGCTGACCTCAAACTCACAGTTGTTTGGCTTTTGCCTCCTTGGTGCTGGGGTTGCAGGTGTAAGCCATGACTGAGCCCATTGGTTTTTGTTTGCTTAGTACAATAGGTTATTGATAGCTCTAAGGAAAAAGCTAAATGCTTTTCTTAAATGCTTACAAATTATAAGCTGATGAAGAGTGGATTTATTCACTGGATTTAGTATCCTTGATTCTTCAGATCTTCATTTGCATTTGTAAGATGAGTTACGCATTTAGAACATTCTAGCATCAGAAAGTTTAGACTACATTTTTTTATTAACTCTGTCATGTTTTTCAAAGAATAATCAAAAACTTGAACTTCCTTATTTGAAGTCAGTGCTCTTAAAAGTCGTGTCAGTCCTTTATGGAGATGCTCATCAGCTCCCCTGTAAGCAATGCATCGGATGCCTTCATATCTGCCTGGGAGCTTTCATGGTAGCAAGCGATATCATTGGTAGGAAGTACAAAGAAGCAAAAACTTCTCACAGTTTTGCACATCAGAAACTAAAAAGTCAACTGCTGACGTAGACATTTTGGTTATTAATCCTATTCATTTTATTTTTCTACAATCATGATGAAATTAACTAACTATTGGCTACTGTTTGCTTTGACCTTGTTAAAGCTGAGAGGAAGTTTTAAAGGAAACATTACATTGAAAGGTGTAGAGCATTTCACATTACGCACTAAAGGCTGACACTGACTTTAAAAGCACATAAGAAATATGTGAATATTCTGGTTCTCCTTAATGGCACCCAGTCACATTTACTTTTAAGATGTTCCTGATTGATAGCTTTGAAATTTAATAGCACTATATACACTATATACAGACTCCCTCATTACGAGTCTACCTGGTTCCAGAAATTTAATTGATTCTTTATAGATTTTTTTTTTAATTTTTAAGCATGCAGATAGAAGTAGTTTTGCATTGCCAGAAAATACAAGCATCCTCCAAAAGTTGCTGGCCTAGTTATTGCCCGGCTGTTCAGTGGTATCAGTAGTGGCTATTTAACAAGCCAACCATGACAATGTAGATAACCTGTCTGCTCCATAACTGTGTCCTTTCTTTCTAACGGCTGTGCTCTCTGTCTGTCTGTCTGTCTGTCTGTCTGTCTGTTTATTACTTGTAGCCAATCACCTACATGAACCTGATGCTCAAGTTGAAAACTGGTATGTACCTGTTTGGGTCTGCTCCTTTCTAAAAGTGAAAAAGGATCATAGAAAACCAAGTTTTAAAGTATCGCATTATATTTATAGCAACAATATCTTGGCCAAAGAGAGAAGACTTCAGTTTCATCAGAAAGGGAGAAGTATGAATTCCACTGGGTCTGGGAAAAGCAGTGGTACTGTGTCAAGGTTAGTACTGGTGAAACTGTGACCATATGGTATTGATGACCCTGTCACCTTCTTGTTTTTGATTTGATGCAGAGTGTGAATCAAAGGTCCCCAACTGTTTCCTAGATCATCAAAACTGACAGGAGCTTCTTATGTCAAAACCAACCGCACCTGTAACTCACCAAGTAGAAGGCAGTAACTGTGTTCATAACAGGACTAGAGTCTAGGAGTGAACTCCATAGTGGAGTAACTGCTACTCGTAAGGAACCAGAACTCACTGGAGAGTGGCTTAAGGAACTCTGACGTAGAAAGCGGCAAAAACTTCCACAATTAGTAGTTTAATACTTAAGGCTAGATTTGTTTTCCATGTGTTAAACCAGTCCTCCTCACCTTACTGTTCCTCCTTCCTCCGTGGATGTGGGGAGAGAAGAGCTGGAGGGAAGCTCCCCGCTGGCCTTCTGACCCCAGCTTGTCTCCTTCATTGCTCCTGCTAAGATAGTGCCTCTTATAGGAAAAAAAATAGTGTCTGCAAAGCTTAGCTTTCTCGGCTGGCCCCTCCGTACCTGAGCTGTACCACCTTCCTGAGATGTTTTTCTTAATCTGTTCTTTCTTTATCATGCCTGGTCTGGATGGCTTTTCTGGAGAATCCTTAAAAAGATAAGGTGAGCAGTCCCTTAGAGGGTCTGCTTCGTTCTTAGGGGTTAGGCCCTCGGGCTTCTGTTTCTGATTTTCCAACACTAGTTTCCTGAGAAAATGTGCCTACGTATCCTTTGTAAGGATTGTGTATCCCGTGAGTGCATAGTATCAGAAGACACGGAAAGACATTGTACTATAAAGCCCAGGAGCCAAGGGAGTGGAAATGGGGCTGTGGACTGACTGACATGCAGTGCGAGCTCTAAGCACACTGAATGTCTCTATGTCTTCTTCATTTGTCGTAGTGTTTCAGAACTGCTGGAGCTTTACGAGGAAGATCCTGAAGAAATTCTATATAATCTTGGATTTGGACGAGATGAACCAGATATTGCTTCTAAAATTCCTTCCAGATTTTTTAATTCGTCATCCTTTGCCAGAGGCATAGACATTAAAGTGTTTTTGAGTGCGCAAATGCAGCGGATGGAAGTGGAGAACCCAAATTACGCTCTGACAAGTAAGGGTCTGACGCTCATGCATTGTTTGAGAGTTTACAACTGGCCAGATGATCCTTGTTTGTATCTGACATTTTAACAACAAGGTCAATAATAGGCTAGGTCTTTTACTCATTCTGAATTAATTATTCTAGCTATAGACACTATTCTCTCCTCCTCATCACCAATTCTTTGTAATTTATGTGCAAAACCTGTTGTTTATCTCCAAATTGCATTTGTTCAAGAAAGAAAGAAGTAGGGGAGGGGCTTTGCTAATTTTAAATGAAATCAGTTCATTTCAAGTGCTTTCTGTAAATCTAAAATAACTTGGCCAATTGGATCTTTTTACTCCTGTCTCTGCTTGTTTTTTCTGTTAAATAGTGCCTCAAAGCGAGACTCCTCCCGGGTTGTCTATGGATCAACCTTATGTGTGCTTTAAGTCTACTATCCAGCTATACCCCGATGTGTGTTTTCCTAGGAAGGCATTTCCAAGAGTCTTAATGGAGTCCATGACCAAACAGTAAATAATTCATAACTAGTGATCAATAGCTGGTTCTGCTATGTTCAGTACCATCATCAGTTTTTTCTAATTTTCCAAGGTATTCTAATCTTTACAGTAAAAATCCTCTTCCTCCCTACCCTCTGATTGCTGTGGTTTACATGTTTACTTAGGAAAAAAATATGATTTTATAATATTCGGGATCTAAATTCAATTACTAAAGTTCTAAACAGCACGTGTTTACTGTATGTACCTATAACTTAAGCACAGGGTTTGCTTACTCTATGTATATGTAACATACAACATATATGTATAACATAATCATCTCATTTCTTTTTTCCTTTCGTAGGCCGTTTTCGTCAAATTGAAGTCCTCACTACTGTGGCCAATGCATTTTCTTCTCTGTATTCCCAAGTCTCTGGAACCCCACTGCAGAGGATTGGAAGTATGTCCTCGGTGACCTCCACCAAGGAGGCGGCAGACTGCCCTCCTCCCCTGACTCGGAGCAACACTGCAAACCGTCTGATGAAAACACTCTCAAAACTAAACTTGTGTGTTGATAAAACAGAGAAAGCAGAAGGGAGCTCTACCCCCGCTGCTGAGAAAGGAAGGAGTCTGAGTGTTTCACTGTCTGAAGATGGTGGAGGCGGCAAGAGTGACCCAAAGCCTCAGAAGGTTATAAAGAAGAAGGAGTCCTCTTCAATGCTGGCTACGGTTACAGAAGAAGTCTCAGGCAGTTCCTCGACCATCACAGACAGCATTGATGCTGACAGGCTTTCTGATGAAGCAGAGAGTAACATTAGCCACAAGGTGGAAAGTGAAGAAAATGGAGAAGCTCACAGTCAGAATGACACGCTCCGGCAGTCTGCTGTTACAGATCCTGACTTTGGCCATGACAGGGGCAGCATGTCCAGCCACTGTGAACTGGAGAGCAGCAGTGAGCTGAAGAGTGCCCAGGCGTCCTCGAGTGAGAAAGAGCCTTGTGCAACCCTGACAATCCCATCCATAAGAAACATAATGGTGCAGCAGAAAGACTCCTTCGAGATGGAAGAGGTAGGCAAAAGATTTCCTGAGCTTATTTTGTAAGTCGAGAGCCAGGAAGGAGGAATGGCTCCAGAAGTGTTTATAGAAAGGGAGGTGACTAACGTTCATAACTGAGGAAACATCCTCCTGTTGACACTCCTGCCTCTGCTTCCAGCTAGAGTTGGTCGCAGGACTGTGCTGTGGAACCCCTCAGGCTCAGCTGCCATCTATCCAATGACATTGTATCTGCAACCATTTTTTTCCCCAAGCTTAAGGCTTTGATAGCAGAGAGCCTTGAGAGTGTATATGCAAATTCAAATCGTGATTGCCCAGCAGTGGAAGTGCTAAGATCAAGCAGGTTTGCAGTCCAGTCTTCAGGAGCCCCAGTGACCTGGGCGAGGGTGAAGGCAACTTATACTAGATAGATACTAGTGATGTGTGCACCGAGCGGAAGCGGGGCTCCGGAAGGCTGCTGAGTGGGGTTTTATACGTCCAGATAGGCATTTGGTGACTTTATTTTACCCATTGATACTCCTGCTAATTTCCATAAAATCTAAATTCAAGAATGTAAAACTACCTGGGAGGTTCCTTCAGAACTCCTAGGCGAGCATAGGGACGTTGATAGACAAGATTCAGCTGTGTGCACCAGGACACTGCACTGTGGGAGGCCTTAGGAGCAATGCGCAAAAATGCTGTCCAGTGTTACACAGGAAGAACTGAGGTATCTGGATTGTGGCTATGCATAATGTAATGTGTAATTTTTCCTATTGAAAATATGGAAGTTGCTTTGGTAACCGTTTGTGTTAGCTCTAGAATCCCGTTTTCTCGGGTTGAAGAGTAAATCATGGTTCCCCAATGTTCTCTTCACTGAGTTTGGGTCAGTCATGCTAGTGATGATTTTTTAACTTATTTCCGTTTGCTGATACGTTATTTATGCTTTTGGTGGCTTCTGGATTTTTTATATGTTAATTATGGCTACAGAGAAAAGTATGGGGGAATAGAAGAAGCTCTCTAGAATATTGTATATTTTCTTGTAGGCTGCTTTTCCCTAAATCTTTTTCCTATGGTTTATATTTCCAGTCTTTGAATTACTAAAGTGATTTCTGCCTTAGTACAGTGAGTATGAGAGAGGATTATGATGTCTGCTTGAAAACCCTGGCTCTGTCCTATTGATTTCTGTTGAGTGTTGTTTTGGCCCAGCTAGTCCTAAGGACTGCATGTAAGTTCAGACCTTTCCTGGGCCCCTCCTCTGTGCTCAGTAGATGGAGCAGCATCCATACTTTAGCCCTGCACCGTGGTATGCAAATCTATACAAATTATACAGTAGCTGGAAGTTTCATGCTGGTGACTCAGTTTGGACAGCAGTAGGTTGACAGCGTCCTCTCTGTAATTTGTAGGATTTTAAAAGAGTTCAAAAAGTCTAAGCAGAAGTGTAAGTGTCAGGTCTCTGAAAGGGTTCAGATAACATACCTGGAAGGGCCTTAAGGCTTGTCAAATGGTGGGCGCAGTTTGGTGGTACTTACCTTTCTTCATAGACCTTTTCACTTGCGCCCTCTGCTGGAAAAAACGTTAATGACAAAATAACGTGAACCCTTTTGTGAAGTGAAGATTACAGGAATAGTTAAGGAATGTTAGGTACTGTGTGTGCACTCAGACAGACACGCGCGTGTGTTGTCACTAGGAATGGTGTTGTATGTTTGTAGTAACTAGCATCCAGAGGACTGAAGCACAATGACCATGAGTTTGAGACAAGCTAAACAGCAAGTTCTAGGCTAGTAACCTGGTGTCCCTAGTAACCTGGTGTCCCTAGTAAGATACTTTCTCAAATGTATACAAGAAATTAACTTTCAATTTGTCTATTGTAAATAGAGGGGCATTAAGGATTATGAATTCTTTCTTTTTCATATCAATTTAAAATATTTATTAAAAACCTCCTAGAATTGTGCTTTTTCCTTTGGAAACTTTAGAGAAACTTCTAGAACAATGGATAAAGCAGGGAAATGTGTTATTTTCATTTCCTCTTAGGCATGATATGAATTGTACTAGCAGACAAAAAAAAAACCAAAAAAAAAAAAAAACATTCTTCCCAAGGCCGGCTTACATCCCATTCTGAGTAGCTTGTACGCTTCTCTCTGATACTCCTTTGGCTGGGGTCTGATCTCTGTAGAGAATATTTGTTCCTGTGTGAGCAGCAAGTGAGTACAGGTTAGAGCTTGCTGTCAGAGCCAGTTCTCAGCGAGAGGCCTCAACAGCAGCAGCTCTGGACAGAGTCGGGAAGAAGGTTGCAGTCTGGCTCTGGCTCTGTGGGCAAGGCTGCCCGATCAGGTGAGGCATGAGGTGACCAGGTCTTAGGGGAAGCTGTTTAAATGTGAAGAGAGCTACCCAAAGGTCAGACTGAGTGACAGGCTAGGAGCAGCAGAATGCCTGTTTCTTATATTTAAGAAATTAAAAACATGAAAAAAAAAAGTCTGTAGACTGTTTTAGTTAAAAGCCAACATGCCTTCTAAAAATGTTTTAGAATGTCCAGGATATGCAGAAGTTCTAAACCCTTTCTCATTTTTTGGTTGTGGTGTGGGAGAGGATTTTAATTCTTAGTGCCTTGAATTTTTTTTCTTGGTTTGTTTTGTTTTGGTTTAGTTTTGTTGGCTTGTTGAATACAGCATGGAAACTCCATGGAGTTAGACATCAGACGTCTGGAGGGGGTCACAGTAAAGTGGTCCTACTGAGTGGACAGTTGCTCCTCTTTTGTGAATATGTCTGTACTAGTGGAGGGGGCCTTCCTCTGTGTGCTGGGGGTCCTCTCACTCTGCTAATGAACCATGTAAAAGGAATTGGTGCTGGCTGCACACATAAACTTGCTTGAATTCCTAGAACAACTAACTGTCTGTAAATCATACTTTGTACTTATACAACTTATTATTACTTTTAGCTTCTAAGTTTTAGGGTTTGTTCTATTCATTTATCTGAGTTCCAATAACCTGAAATCAGTGAGATGTTTGAGGAACAGTGGCATTGTCCCTTTAGCCTTCTAAATTTTGAGGTTTTTTTCCTTTAGACAGAATCTTGCTGTGATGCCAGGTTGATTCTCCTGCTTCAACCTCCCAAATATTGGGTTATAGGCATGCACCACTATCTCTATTCCTAGCTGTACTTTCTGAAGATAGGAATTTAAATATGAAATTTGATAGTTGATATGTGCCCTGATCTCCCAAATCCCAGATAATCACTTACATAACAGTGGAAACAAACTTTGTGTGTGATTTATGTTAAATCTTAGCAGTTTTCTTTTCTTCAGGGTAACTTAGAAGTGATTACAGAATTATAGACTAATACAAAGGTTTTGTGAACTAGTTCTCTTCCCCTTACACCTTCCTGACACTTAGATATTACTTCCCAGCAGTGGTTTTCCTCTTCTCCCTGGGGGAAGTGATATGTGCTGTAATGTCAGAGCCTCAGGAGATGGACTGTGTCTGTGGAGGAAGGAAGGCTGCAGTGAGGGATCTGCTATCACGTGTCGTTGCTACTTTGTTGTTAGTTTTGCGTTACTTTTGATTGACTTAAGGACTTGTGGTAGAAGAGTTTTCACCCTTATTTTATAATTGCAAAACCAGATAAATAGCACAGATAGTTTTTAGAAGCCAGTAAATGGCTAATAAGACTTGAACTCTGGACTGACTCCTTTGACCTGCACCATATATATGCCATGGAACAGAGGTGGGAAGGGAGAGTAGTGAGATCTACCTTTCTTCCTTCCTTTCTTCCTTCCTTCCTTCTTTCCTTCCTTCCTTCCTTCACCACACAGAATTGTAATTTCTAAGGCTCTAATTTAAATTTTATTTCAGCTTTACTTTGTATTTAGCATGTTTAAAGTGACAAGTGTGGTTAGTGTTGTTTTGATTCTGAGGAGAGGGGCTGAATGAGAACTGCATCCAAAAGGTACTGCCACCAAGAAGTCAAAGTCAAGATAGCCAGAGGATAGTTGAGAAAGCTAAGCAACTTCGTTGTTTTAGCTTAATGTGTATTTTGTTTGTTTTCCTTTTATTATGGGAAGTTTTGAATTACCTAAAGTTTAAAGAATCGTATGATAAAAACTTATTACTTGTTATTGACTTCAGTTTTGTTTGATTATATTTATAAAACTTTAATCTAATGCTACCTAGAGTACTTGGCCAGCTTACAATACAGCACTAGGAATGCTTGCTGTGTAGATCTTCATTCTGTATGAGCTTCATAGTTTTACACTCAGGTCTGACGTTTGCACAGTCATGACCAGCAAGACTAACACTAAGTCATCACTGATGGTCTTACTACAGTAAGATTTTGCTGAGAACAGTCTTCCTGACATTAGCAGTTGTGTAAGTAAGCATGACCCTCTCCACTGTCAGAGCCTGTCTTGCACTGATGAAGGGCTTTGTAGTAAGGAGACATCTTTTTCCCTAGGATAACATTGTGAAGGCTAGATGGCTAGAGAGGTAGGTAGCATGTTCTTCAAATCTATACCACTTCCTGGTTAATTCATCTCCAAGGAAGTAGAGTACTTGGTAATCCTACATCTATAAAGTGCAAGATGGTAATTTGTTGTGTCTAAGCTGAGATTCTTAAGATACAAACAGCTATCTAGAGTTCTTCTATACTCTTTCAATCTAGTTAATGATTGTTTTTTAGAAATCTGTATTAGGCTGGGCCAGAGTAGCAGCTAATAATAGGCCTTTTGTTGAATATAAAAAGAAAATGTGTTCTGTTCCCTTGCACTTAAAACAATGGTTTTCCGGTTGAACTTGTATCTGCTGCTTTGAAGAATATGATGTTTTAAATAGTAGCAAATAACAGTAAAGCTGACTTTCTGTGTCATATTCAGGAGAGTTTTAAATGCTCACTACTTTCAGTTTCTACAGGTTGTAACTATAGCTTCATGGGACTAAAAAAATGTCATCACAAATCAGAAATCCCTGAACAGGGAGTACTATCATTAATTACATTTTTGTGGTGGTGATATGTGTGCCCTCTCTCTGTCTGTCTCTGTCTGCCTATTTCTGTGTCTGTCTGTCTGTCTCTCTCTCTCTTGTGTATGTGGGGGTGTTGTATTGTGGTTGTGGTTGTGTGTGGTGTGTGTTGGCCCTCTATTCATTCCTGTGGGATATTTCTTATTTTTTAATTAATTCATAGCTTGAAGTATACCAGGGTTCAAATTGAAAGTCTGTTTGTTATTTGTTCGTTGATTTGTTCAAGTTTAAAAACCTGTGTTTGACTATTTTTTTCCTTTATTTTGTAAAGTAGCAGAAATGGACAAATGCCTCCTCAAATACTTACACTTGATACAGGTTAGTCAGACTAGTATAGCCAGGTAGTGTCTCCACAGGGTGAGGATGGCATTTAGAATCAATATTTCCTAAATAATAATATAGTTGTACAGGTAGGAAAAAAGGCAACTTTTCTAGGTTTGTTACTTCTATTATATAGAAATTTTAGAGCAATTTTTATGAGTAAAAGTCTTTAAGATTTTAGTTGTATTAAGATTTCCTTCCTACTTAAAATACCAATATGTCTTAAAAGAACATTTTTATCAGGACAGAACATTCTTATACATGAGTAACAATTGATGTCTCAAACTGGAAGACTTCAGAACATTCAGCAGTGAGAGCATGGTGTCCTATTTCCATAGATACCAAACTTGTATTTGCCTCAAATGTGGGTCAGTCATCACCTCCTATGATGTGATGCACCGACTAGCATTTTTCCTCATATTGGAACTACTTTAATGTTTCACATTTAGGGCAACCTCCTGGTGTGGTCTGTCTTCCACATAGAGCAACTTCTGAGAAACAGACTATGTGTGGAGTTTTGTATATGTTTATATTTATGCAGCTACTTTATACGCTATCTTCCTCTGCCACTTCCCTGTGTTGAGGGAACATGGCAGCATGACATGACTGCATGTCAGTGGAGAAGTAGATGGGAAAACTAAGTTGGGACATGCTGACAGTTTTCAGGTAAAGTGCCTACATAATGTTTGTGCACTTCAGTGACTTGTTTAATGAATAACCACCAAGAGACAGTCTTCTTGGCCATAGATTTTCTTAGTTTTAACTACACATGATTCTCTTTCAGGTCCAGAGCACAGAGGGAGAAGCACCTCACGTGCCAGCCACTTGCCAGCTAAGCCTTGCCAAGTCAAAAAGAGGTAAGCGGCCCAATGACCACTGCTTCCTACAGTTGCTCGGTGTTGTCAGCTGAGGAGAGGAGTGCCTCAGTGTGTGGAGTAGCAGTAAGCACCAAAGATGGGGATGCAGAGCTGGTGGGCTCTCATCTCAGCATTAACTTTTGTGGGGTTTTTATGGGGGAGACTTATTCTTACAAACTAATACTAGATTGTTTATCCTGTAATGACCTCATCAAACATTTCTGGGTGCGCTAGTTTTCAAATCTGTACATGGACTGAAACAGATTATGACTACTTTTGCATTGTTATGATTGGACACCCTCTTATGTTCCCTGTTTCTGGGGGTTTTTTATGCAAATATATCTTGTAAGTATAATACATGCAATGTAACTGGGCAAAAACTCACTAGCAGTAGTTAAACCGAGTTAACGCGGTGCAGACCAAAGGTGAGTGGCTGCAGATTCGACTCTCTTCTTGAATCATTAATTATTGACCAGAAAACCTTTGGATCCACTCCTTACACTTTGCCTTGCAACTAGAAAATGCTGTCTGGTTTTAAATTTACAACACATTTGATGTTTAGAGAAGGAAAGAGGAAGAAGTTAAATGACCACTGAAGGTAGGACTGTTTATTTTTAAAACTTTACACATACCAAACCACCTGTTTATGTTTTTTTTAACAAAAATTTATATGTATGTTCTTAGAATAGAAAATTACATGTTAGTCTTCCTGAGGAACAGCTTGCATGTGTGACATTAAAGCATAGGCCCCTGGTCACTTCAGCTCTATCTAGTCAGACACAAAGTGAACTTTCTCACTGAGCATTCTGTCTGTCTTTTTTTTTTTTTTTTTTTTTTTTTTTTTCTGAGCTGGGGACCGAACCCAGGGCCTTGCGCTTGCTAGTCAAGCGCTCTACCACTGAGCTAAATCCCCAACCCCTATTCTGTCTGTCTTAAGTATGTATAACTCTGTCTGCTGTTGAAGTGCAGAGGGCATAAGCAGAGGCGATATTGAACAAAGCAACTAAGTCACTGTGTGTCAGAGGATGACCGAGTGGTAAATTTCCTTGAAGTTGTTCTAGGGAAGTGTGAGTAGTATGGAAGATCTATTTAGTGGCCATTCAAACTGGAGTTCCTCCTGGTTGCCAGTCTTCAGTCTCTTGTTCTAGTTTATGATGCCATAAACAAAACCATTTGCATATTTGTCAATAGATCTTTTCTAAAGTTACAGTAAAAGAGTTTGTATGTGCAGTTGTGATAAAGGGTTACAGGAAACAGTGACATTTGGTCCATTTGGAAGGCAGTCTATGGAGTCGTGGTAATGGGTAATGTGGTACGTCACAGACTAGTCATAACTTCATAGTTAGAATCACTACTCATTTCCCAAGCACAGTAGAAGCAAGGCGTGGCTTCACTAGTCGGACTCTGCAAGCACACGCCTGTAGTCTCGGGTGCAGGGACTCGTTCTTGCACTGAGAGAGAGGTTCCGTAGCTCGGCTCATGTCCCAGCCTGGTGCTCACTGAGCAGCCTCAGATTCCAGAAGTCCCACACTGGCCTTTTTATGAAGACAACTATTTTTTTCATGAAAATCTGGAAGAGAATATACTGATTTTGATACTAAACAGATGGTTTCCATATTTTGTTTTGTCTCATATTTAAATATTTTGCCTAACTTCTAAATTAAGGTAATTTTCAATGTCTTCAAAACTGAGTATTAACCCTTAGGTCTAAATTTTTCTAGTAAAGAACTGCGGTTTCATTTTATAAAACTTACTTTATCAATAAGTACTTTATGGATGTTTTTGCCTTCTTACTTGTTTTGCTTGTACATAAGTGTGTGCACCACTGGTGTGCCTGGTCTCGTAACCTGCAACCAGAGTTAACAGTTGTTTATGAATTACCATATGGGTGCTAGGAATTGAACCCAGGTTCTGTGCAAAAACAAAAGCTCTTACTTGCTGAGTCATCTCTTCAGCCCAAGAGAACTATGCAGGGAACGAAACATCTGCCCAAAGACCCTACATTGGCTTATATTCAGGCAAAGCCTTTCTCTTTGGTTCAGGCTGGCCTCAAGCTCAAGCTCCACTTGCCAGGCTCCTAGCTTTGTAGACGAACAAAGCAATGCTGTGTGGTTTTAGGTCCAAGAGTACTTTCCTACCTTCTCCTGAAGCAGTGCTCTGCAGTGGAGGGCTGTAGTCCCTGTGTGCAGAGAGACACGGTACTGCCTTACACCATGAAGCAAAGAAGAAGCTTAAGCTCTGTGTGCTGTTCCCTTCCCCACGCCCACTCTGCAGCCTGCTCAGTCTGCATTGCCAACCAAACTGCAGTACACATATGCTCAGCCGTGAGGAGAACCGGCCCAGACCTTATTCTGCTGCACATTCAGCAGATCTTTGAAGAAACTGACCCTGTCTTCTCTGTACTTCACAGAAATTCCTTTTACCCCACCAAATATGCCCTTTAATTTCTAGATCATTTATGTAACTGCTTAATTGTTGTGAGTTACCACTGAGTCATTAAGCAAATATTGCCATGTTGTTCTACATACCAGAACATTAAGAATAAGTAAAGTTCCTGTCTTCATGGGCTCAAAGTCTAGTTATAAACAAAACAGGACAGAGCCGTGACACACAAGAACAGTGGCAGCTGCTCTGACTAGAGGGCCAGTCTGTTTTGAAGAACTGTAGTGCCCAGTCAGAACTGCTGGGAAGTTTGTCACAGTCCACTTCCATAGTTGTTCCAGCAGGTCCAGGTTGGGTGAGGAGATAGAACACGTCTTTAACTCATTATGCAGCCGTAACATCGTAACACTGCTGGGGACCTTTCTCAGTTTTTGAAAGGGATGTAATCACTATTTCTTGAATCTTCAAACTCCAGTAGGATGTTTTTAAACCCAAGTGGATTTTATTAGTCATATTATCTGGTTCAGATTATTTGATAAACACTGCATTCAGCCTGCCTCGCAAATGCACGAGGCATAAAGTCCCCTCCTGTGGTGAGTGTAATGTAGATAGAATGCCATCTTGCTTGCTGCACACAAAGAACATATATTTATTTATATAGTTAGTATCTTTCATAAAAGAACATATATATATTTAGAAATTAGAACACATTTAATGCTAAACATGTCTTTGCAAAATTAGCAGTGTTATACACTAATTGAATCTTCTACTTCTGTTTAATTGTTATGAAAAAATTATTTCCCAACACAAACAATTGTTATCATAAGAAACACTAGATATATTTGAATATCCTTATATTTCAAATGATTTAGTTTATAGCCCTTTCTTTCTTTGAAACTAGGAAGATGCAGAAAGTTTTATTGGATTCTGCATATAAACTTATTATTTCACTTCTTAACCATTTTTATAGATCTATATAACTTGTAAATTGTTTATTTTTATTTTATCCAGTTTACATCTGTGGTAATTGGATTTATCAAGTATTTTGCCACTAGAGCTTACTTAGCAAATGAATGCTGAGAGTTTCTGATAGAAAACCTGATTCAGCTTTTGTTTGAACTTGAGTTACTGGCTGTCCTTTGAAGCTGCAATTTTCCATAGTAATTTGTGCTGCTTTGTTGGGGATCGTATCTATGATGATGTCACTGCCCGCCATTGCAGGCATATGTGTTTAATAGTGTTTCTACTGACAGATCATCTGTTGCGAACTGCAAGTCAGCATTCTGATAGCAGCGGGTTTGCTGAGGATTCCACAGACTGCCTCTCCCTCAATCACCTTCAGGTACAGTTTCCTGTGTTCATTAATAGGCACTTCCGTTGACTTTGTTTTAAGGCAGTCGTCTGTCCATGTGTTGTATTGTAAGGTTGTCTGTCAAATGGAAATAGGAATAAAATGTCTGAAATGTAGCTCTTGGCTAAATATTTGACTATAAGTTTCAGGTTTTACTTATTCATGATCTCTGGATATAAAAAAATTAATTCTTAGTTTCATATTACTAGTGACTAAATTGTTTTTTTTTTTTTTTTTTTTTTTTTTTGGTTCTTTTTTTGGAGCTGGGGACCGAACCCAGGGCCTTGTGCTTCCTAAACAAGCGCTCTACCACTGAGCCAAATCCAACCCCCGGTATTGGTTTGGTTTTAAACTGCTTGGTCTGATGTTTTTCTTATCTGCTTATAGTTATTATATTCCAGTATTTTATAATAAATTTTGTTTAATTTAAAACTCATATTCCCGCTAGTTCTATGAACTTTTATGAAAATTAAGGTATTTTAGGTAACCCAGAAAGCAGGTGCCTTTTCATTCTTGAGGAGGTGGTGGTTGGTAGAACACAGAGTCACAGAATGCACAGGAGAGGGATTCAAAATGTCTTTAATAAAATCTGAAAATTGAAATAAGTAAAACAAAATAGATTTAAGAGTTTTCTAGAAGCATAGCATTTGAAGGCTAAACAGGCAAGAAATATACCCAAGGAGACACAGGAAGAAACACGTTTGAGGAGAGGCTCACAAGGGTCTACCCTAAGAGAGCTTTTGGTAGTTGGCTCATTTTGTTTCGGGGTTCTGGACATTGATAGGCGACCCACATTCTAGTGGGTAACCCTATACCCATGTGCATATGGATAAGACTGGTACTTAGTGTGTTACCAAGAAAAAAAGTTAAGATCTGAAGTTGGGAAGGGGACATGTGGAGGTCTGGAGGGAGTTGGGGTGGAGAAATGGGATGTAGTTGTGATCATAATTTATTGTATGATATGCATGCTGTTCTCAAGAGAATAAATTAAAACCTATTAAAGAAAGCACTGAGGTGAATTCTTCGAGGTAAAATGGAAAAATGATAGTAATATGAAAGCATGATGGAAAATGTATTGATAAAGGCAAATAGGTATCTGATCCCAGGTTGTAATTCCTTGATCTAAAAGCTGCAGCTTTAAAGGGCTGCAAGAGTGGCATTTGTGCCACAACCATCTTTGTGTTTCAGTGTTTGGTTGTATCTCTTATGCTACAGGCAGTATCAGAGCATGGAATCCAGTGTGTGTTTCTGGGAGTGAATGGGCAGTGCTCTATGTGTACTGTGTTTCCAGTGTTTTATGTGCTTTGTGTTCCAAGGTTTTGCATTCCACCATGTCCACAGACTGGCCATCTGTCTCTTGCACTGATACAATTTTGTTTCCCATTTATATTATTTAATAAAGTACATGATGCTCAATATTTTATTAAAAAGTAAGATTTATTTTAGATGCTTTTGCTTGTTCATAAGTTAATATAGTGGTCTGAACATACTTAAAACAGAATGGGCTAAGATATGATACTTGACAGGTTATGTATATTAAATTTATTTATAAAATAATGAAGTACACAAAACATTGGTCAGTGGGAAGAGGGTATGTAGTTGTGATGAAATAAACAAAGTAAAGTGATGAGGAAGGAAAGATAAGGCCCTGGTAGGTTTTCAGGAAGGTTTGACTGCCTGCTTGAAGAGGGCTCTGTGTCGAAACATGGGAGCAAAGTTGATGAGGTTAGGGAGGGGCCATACTGTAAGAAAGTTTGATCCAGAAGAATCTGGGATGAAACTGTTGAGAGACCCCTGGTCCTAGAGCAAGGTGATGCAGGATGGCTGTGGAAAAGGAACACATCCTTCCAGAGTGAAGAGAGGACGCTGACAACTAGGGAATGTGTGTATTGAGGCAGAACAGGAAGACATTCTGTCCAACTCTGAGAGTCAGTTTCATGTGTTGGAAAGGAAATGTAAGGAAACTAGATCTGAGACAGTCTTGATGAGTAAGTGTGGGTGGGGGTAACAACCAGAATGACTACAAATCCATAGTCTTGTCAGCGGGGACTCTCACTTCATTCTCAGCCTCCCAAGTGCTTTCCTTCACAGGTTCATGAGTCCCTGCAAGCCATGGGGAGCAGTGCTGACAGCTGCGACAGTGAAACAACTGTCACATCACTTGGTGAAGACCATGTGACTCCGACAGCACCAGACCAGCCTTACTTCAATGAATCAGAGGAGGAGTCTCTTGCCTCTCTGCAGAAGGGAAGAGCAAAGGTCATAGTTGCTGAGAAAAGAAAAGCAGATAACCAAGATTTCCCCCAATGTGCGACTGCAGAGAATGCTGGAAACAATGAGTCCATGAAGGGTCCATGTGAGCCTGGGCCTCAGATTACAGAGACAGAGACAGAGGAGGAGCCACCTCTGGCTGCCACTGGAGAGCTCCGGAGGGAAGGGAGTGGAGAGAGTGATATGGAGAAGGGCAGTGAATGTGAGTTTGCGCAGTACACCACACACCACATTCTCAGGTCCTTGACTTCCTTTGAAGAGGCTCAGGGCAGCGGTATGAGCTCTGAAAAGAAAACTGAGTTTCCCTCTTCTGTGGACAGAGTGAACACTGCCCTGCAGAGAGCTCAAATGAAGGTTTGCAGTATGTCTGGTCAGAGAGTAGGGCGTAGCCTAATAAAATCAAAGGATCTGTTGAAACAAAGGTACTTGCTCGCAAAAGCTGGCTATCCTCTAAGAAGGTCTCAGTCTTTGCCCACCACTTTACTGAGCCCAGTAAGGGTGGTGTCTTCTGTCAATGTACGATTATCTCCAGGAAAAGAGACCAGGTGCAGCCCGCCATCCTTCACCTACAAGTACACACCTGAAGAGGAACAAGAACTGGAAAAGCAAGTAACCGAACACGATGGCCAGTCTTTGGTTAAATCTACCATCTTCATCCCTCCATCCTCTGTGAAGAAAGAAGAGGCCCCTCAGAGTGAGGGGACACGACTGGCGGAATGCCACCATGGAAGGCTTGCCCCCTGCCCACAGTTTGCTCCAATCTCCCAGTCCACCTGCTCCCTTCACTCTGTCCACTCTGAGTGGCAGGACAGGCCTCTGTGTGAACACATGAGAACTCTGAGTGCCCATAGTGTCCCCAACATACCAGGTGCTGCATGTAGTGCCTTCTCCTCTCCTTTTGGTTGTCCCTACTCACATAGACACGCTGCCCACCCATGCAGGCCATGCCCTGTGAACCCTCCTTCCGCCATAGAGATGCAGTTGCGGAGAGTGTTACATGACATTAGAAACTCACTACAGAATCTCTCACAGGTAAGTAGACATCTTTACGCTTTAGTGCTCTGAGCTCTTCCTAATTCCTCAGCAAGTTAGGGCCGAGCAGACAAACCACCTCACCTTATTTTTCTGCATGCTGTCATAGACATGTCTCTCCCATTTTGTGAGGGAAAGCTGTAACTAATCCTAAACAAAGTTCATCTGAGAGTCTCCTCTTTGTAGAGGCTGCATTATTCCACAGTATTTTTTCCTCTCAGCCTTTCCTTCATTCTCTTTGTCTGAACCTTAGATTGTCCTGTTAAAAGCATCTTTCTTCTCAATCCTTTTTCTCCTTTTCTCTGCCATTTGGATGTGCAGATCTCTTCTAACTTTCTAAGACTTCTCATTGACTCCGGTGGCTCCATGTTCTCCTGGGTTTTGTAGCTCTCTGACTAAGCTTTCCTGTTCACCCGCTCACCTGCTCATCTGCTCACCTCTGAGGCTGGCCTCCTGGCACAGAATTATTCTCTTTCCATGGGCTCAAAACTGGAACCACTCCAGAGAATCAGGTAAAGTGTGAATTCTGAATGCATGCCACCTGTTACAGTGAAAGAGTGAACAAGAAGCCACTTGGGTTAAAGAAATCAAATTTTCAGATATGAAAAGATATGCCTTTCATATACCTCCTTGTCCTCCTGACAATTGTCCCTATTAGTTTGCAGCCTGGCCAGAGCATTCTTCCTCATCAAGCATAGTTCTGGCTGTGGCTATACTTCTTGAGGCTGGGGAATTTCAGAGCTATCTCTATCTGTACATCTGTAGTGAGCCACTCCAGCTGTGGGTGGTTGGCCATGAACTTCCTGTCAGTACCTCAGTTGGTAATCTCCCCACTCCCCACTCCCCACTCCCCACTCCCCACCTAGACAGACAACTTTCCCAGCCTCTGCTTGGGTGTGTGCTCCAGTGCTACCGGGCAGCAGAGCATTCAGGGTTCTCAGTATCCTTGAACTCGGGTGATCGGCACATATCACATGGTTGTTGGTTGTTGTTGCTGTTGCTGTTGCTGTTGCTGTTGTTGCTGCAGTTTTCCAACTGTGGGGCTGTGTCCTTGCTGTTCTTCTCATGAACTGCCAAGTCCTGATAGTGCCTAAAGCTCAGGTCAGATGTTACCACTAGCATATTTACCTACTGAATTTTCATTTGCTTGTATAATACAAACAGACACATACACACACACACACACACACACACACACACACACACACACACGTGTGCACACTTATTCACATTCACACACAATCACAAACACTTGCCACACAATGTATGCTCCTTCACACATATACTCACATACACATATATACTCATACATAAATTCACACTGTTCTTCTCACTTTTAATTTCCTTACACTGAGATGAGGGCTTTGTCAACTTTTGTCTTCCCTGCCTTTGCCAATAGCGTATGTCTCCCTGAGAGTATGGATGATGGCCACTTGCTGCTTTCTCTAGCCACACCAGTGTGGTGCAGTCTCCTGTTGCTTTTGCTTACAAATATCTGGGTCTTGGGCTTCTCTACTCACCTTCTCGAGGCAATAGGAAGCTCTGTAAATACACCGTCCTCCTGCACGGACACACACACGGACATGCTTCCCTTTGCCTGTCCTCCTCCTGAACAGTGATTTGGACACAGAATGGTAAAGGATGGCCAGTGGCAGCAGAGATTAACTTCTTTTGTTGTTGATTATAATATACATCATTGTGGGTTTGACTTAGCTCACAGAGAAATGCTGATGCATTCCTTACATTAACTTAACATCTTAGAGAACTGGAAGTCGTTACTTTGACCTGGCCTTTAATTCTGTTTCATCTGTTCCAAGTACCCTATGACGAGAGGACCTGATCTTGCTGCTGCTCCATACAGTACTCAGAAGTCGTCTGTTCTACCTCTTTATGAAGTAAGTTCCCCTTAAATCTTTGAGTTGCAATGATGTGTGTGATTTAGAAGTGTAATCCTGTTACATTGCATTTCAGAATACCTTTCAGGAGCTTCAGGTTGTGAGACGGAGCCTGAATCTGTTCAGAACGCAGATGATGGACTTGGAGCTGGCCATGCTGCGTCAGCAAACGGTGGTGTACCCTCATATGACAGAGGAGGACAGGTTAGTAGTCGGTTAGGTTAGTACCGGTTAGGTTAGTACATTCAGAGCCTTTTCTTCAGTAAAGCAGGCCCTTAGCATAGCTTCTTCAGAATCCAGCTCTGTCCGCACTCTGAACTGTGTATAGTGAAGTAGTGTAGGTAAAAAACAAACCAGGCACGTGGAGTTTACTGAGCCATCTCCATGCTGAGGAGTCTGCTTTTCAGAGAGGGGAGAGTGCAGGAGATCAAAGACCTAGTCACTACCTCCCGATTGCCATCTGAGCTTATAAAATTGCAGTACCTTTCCTAGTTCATACTCTTCAAAAATGTGCTGACTAGAGATCATTGAGCCACTACTTTTCCAAAGTTATGCTTGTCACGATCTGACAGGTATGAAGTTGATCAGCTGCAGGGCCTGCGGAACTCTGTCCGAATGGAGCTGCAGGACCTGGAGCTGCAGCTGGAGGAGCGCTTGCTGGGCCTGGATGAGCAGCTCCGTGCAGTGCGGGTGCCTTCACCATTCCGTTCCTCTGCACTCCCGGTATGCTTTGGGGTCCAGAGCCTGCAGTAACTGGGTTATTCCTGATGTGTGCTTTGGGCAGGGACCTCATTTTACATGCTTTAATGCTTTAGGACCATGCATAATGCTCACGTAGCTTTCACACACATTACTTTTATGTGCAGTGTGGTAAATTTCACATTTAGAATATTTAGAAGTACATTGCAATTTTTAGTGATAATTTTCAGTAATCGAAAAAACGAAGGTCAACATTAGAAGTTTTGATTTTAAAGGAAAAATTCTAATGAACTAAAAGATAGCTACTTTAAACTTGTGTCTCTGCTTGTAACTCCAAAGAACGAATTCATTTTGTCCCCCACTACCCCTTGTTTAAGTAAATAACTGATCCCTCTGAAGTTTTCCTTTGTTTTCAGTTTAATTCTTTTTCATGCCTTGGTTTTTGGAGGGAGGAGGTGTTCTTTTTCGTTGTATTGGGCCCACTCCATGTCCTGCCCGCTGACAGCCCCTCCAGTGCCTTCTCCTCTGTCTCCTGAAGGAAGCAGATGATGCCCTGATAGGATCCACGTACACAGCGGGAATGAGAGAGCACTGTTGTCCTTATGCTGGGCCACTCAGCACTACTCCCAGGCCTGCTTCCCATGCAATTGGAGCCTCTCCATTAGAGTCCTGTCTTCGCCAGTGTCTCTGCACTTATAAAATGTGTTGCTTTGAAAATTTGAATTTTATTCTGCTTTTTCATGTTTGATTTTATCTAAATAAGTGCATGCCTGCGTGTGTGTTTGAGCATATGTGGAAGAGAATGAGAATGAATATATACATAGATAAAATAATATTTTAAATCATTATGAATGCATACTCCTGTGATTTTGACCCATCATTCTCAGGGATGTGTTGGTGGAAGCAGAGAACCTGAAAGCCTGTGTAGCAGTCGCAATACTATATTTGATGAGGTACATGGTAGCTGACTACAGTGTTTGTGACATTAATAGGTGTTTGAAGGAACTGTGTAGCCAAGTCATTCTTAGGAAGCACTTGCCCTTTGAGGAAGTGTGTCCGTGTGTAAGCCTGTATGCTGTTCTTACCTTTCAGGGGATGTGTGGCAGTAGGAGCGCTGATAACTTATCATGCCCGTCTCCACTGAACGTCATGGAGCCAGTAAGCCTCTTTCCTTCTAAGTCCCTGGGAAGGGGTGCTGTAATATATCATGAACATGCGGTCCTCTCACTTTGTATGAAGTGCAGGCTTGGGTGAAGTACAGACTTTAAGGAAGTGAGTTTGCCATTTGCAGTGCAGTACTGATTTGGGCCACCGGAAAGCTCGCTCATTGTAGCAGTGATTTATCTTTATAACCAAAAGAGCATAATGTGTCTAGAAACATTTCATCTATCTTCATCTATCTAGCCCTTTCATGTCAGGACCTGTAAAATGACTATATATTCATTGCGTTTTAGACTCATTGGCAAAACATTCTGAGTAGCTGTTTTAGTTTTCATTAATTACCCTTCCATGAAATAATCCAGACTTCTCTATGTTAATTAGTAAAATTTCACTTCACCTAGTGTGTCCTAGTCTTCCAAGGTCTGACTTGAGATTACTGTGAATTTAATTTTGTGTGTGTGAATGAAATTGGTCAGCTAATAAGTTAGTGAAATAGAATTCAGCCTTTAAAATTCCATGTGATTTGGGACACTAAGGACAGCTGGGAATGCAGCCTTTTTAATTCCCAGTCCTAGTCTCGGGAGAGAAGAAGAATGTCTTGCCTTCCAGGTCACAGAACTGATGCGAGAGCAGTCGTACCTGAAGTCTGAGCTGGGCCTGAGCCTTGGAGACATGGGGTATGAGATTCCTCCTGGAGAGAGCTCAGAGTCCGTTTTCTCTCAAGCTACATCAGAGTCATCTTCCGTCTGCTCCAGCCCCTCCCACACCAACAGAAGATCTAGAGGGCCATCCGGGAGCAAACCCAGAGCCCGCTTAGTGGCGAGAAAGAAGATATTCCGAGCCTCTGTGGCCCTGACACCAACTGCCCCATCTAGAACAGGCTCTGTGCAAACACCTCCAGATCTGGAGAGTTCTGAAGAAGCTGGAGCAGCTGAAGAAGCCTCACAAGTCGTGGGACTTACATCTCACGTGGAGGAAGAACCAGAGGATCTCTCTCTGATGCCAGCGGCTGAGGAAATGCACGGGAATGTGGAGCAAGACGAGCTGCAGCAGGTCATCCGCGAGGTGGGTCCAGGCTGAGCCTGAGCTGTGGGTTGCTCAGGTACAGTTTATTCAGGTCCTGCTTCCTTGTAGACAGTAACTCACAGGACGCTTTAGGTCAGCTTTCCCATTGGCTGTGCATTTCTGCAGATTCGAGACTGTCAGACATCTTGCGGCTTCCTCCACTATAGCCAAAATATTGTCCATAATATTTCCACATACACCTCTCATTTCCACATGTGTAAAATAAGGAATTACAATTTAGACCTCTTCCAGAAATAGAAGCTGTCATTTTACAAAATTCTAATTGGCATGAGAAAAAGAGGAGGGTAATCATGGTAAGGAATTTGTTCTCTTTTCCTTTGATGGCTGGAGAAGTGTATTAATTGTGATTTGTTCATAGACTGAAATATAGTGTGAAGTGAGGTTTACCCTGGATGATGAGAGCATGAGAACCTAAAGTGTTAACCACAGTTCTGGGTTTCCCAAGGGGCCACCAGCATGAGTGAGGGTTACCAGTCAGGGTCACAGTTAATTGAGAAAGTGGATAGAATGACCGTGAACTTTCTATTGCTGTGACAAAATGCCTGAGAACAACGAACTAAAAAGGGCATGTTTGCTTCTGTTGGTGTTCTCAGATGGTTTAGCCTCTAAGTACTTGGTTCTGTTCTTCATGGGCCTATAGTGAAACTGAGAACATGGGAGAAAGCTAGGTTAGAGCAGGGCACAAAGAGGGTGGAGCATGAAGGGTCAGGATAGCTAGAGCCTCTACAATCCTGAGCCCAAAGACCTGACTGCTCTCTACCTGGTGCTGCCTTCCAAGTTTCTCTGGCCCGTATGTGGACTAATTTAGTAACTTCTCAGAAGCCACTCCTCTGAGCGTCACTATATAGAGGACCAAACCTTCAGCCTCTGAGCTTCTGGAACAATTGTGGATTTAAATTATAATGATTTTTAAATATTGAGTTCCATTATTATAAACTGGTATATCCCCTTTAAAAAGAAAAGCACCATGGGTAAACTTCACTACGGCTATATACATTGAAGATTGGCTTGACCCTGTTCTCTCTGTGGGTTATATATGTTGAATGCTCTCTCTATAGTTTATACATGTTGAATATTTTTCTGTTCTGTTTCCACAAGATGAAGTATACTTTTCTTTCCAACCACTCCTAAAACTCCTGATGACAAACACCTTTTATTTTGATATTAGTTAAAAAGAACAACACATTATATATTTTAAAAGTGACATTAGGGGTTGAACTATATCTTAGTGACAATGTGTAAGCCCCTGAGTGTGAATCTAGCAAAGTTGGCACTGAGCTCGTGTAGGTCCCTGAGTGTGATCCCCAGCAGAGGTGGCACTCGACAGTATGTGTAAAGCCATGAGTGTGAATCCCCCCACCTAGTACTGCCCAAGCCAAAGAAAAAATAGAGAAACCAGCAACACAGTTTATAAAGACAATACCTGTAAGCTAAGAAATCCTTGACTTAAATTAAAGTGAGGTGAGCAAGACCAAAAAATCTCAAGAAAATTTGAAAATCTGTACAATGGCCCTGAAAAAGTTTTCATGTTTTTGGGCCTTTTTATTTTGAAGACTTGGGGTTCTTAAAGTCTATGAAAATATTAAATACAAACACACATATTCTCTCTCTCTCTCTCTCTCTCTCTCTCTCTCTCTCTCTCTTTCACACACACACACGCACACACACACACGCACACACACAAAATGTAACATTTCTTATCTCATGAATGCAGATTTCTAAATCTTTTTAGTTATTTAAGAACACATTAGGAGCCAAGTAAGTCAAAATAAGCCATAGAAATTAGCCATCTCTATTTTCAGACTGTATTTCTAATGTAATTGTAAATGTGAATCTGATGTGCTTTCAGAATCAATTCTTGGCAAGTATCTTCCCACCAAAGGGTCATTGACAGTCTGGGGCCTAAGATGAGTCCTACACATATGGTGCCATCATTGATTGCATCGAAATAGCTTGAAAAGTTCATTAAATAAACACACAGATGATAATGTATCTTCCTCAATGTGTCTGTGCTGTGAAAACATGCAGTAAAACCTGCAGGACTTCTCAGGAAGAATAGGATTGGAAGGATAATACTCTGGACTTTACCAGTGACACAAGGAAGGGCAAAAAAATATAAACTAATGAAAGCAGTAGCATGGTTTCCTCATGGTTAACATAGTCAGGAAGCAGATCATACAAGATGGTACTTGACCTTGGAAACGTTTGACTTGTGCTTGTGGAATCCAGGCTTGGGAGCCAGCATTGGAGCTTGTCAGTTACCAAGAGGGGGTGAAAGGATGGCCTGGAATCTGACAAAGCTGTGGGTAGGAGCGCCTGTGCACAGGACTGACCTTGCTGCTAGATTTTTAAGTTCCCCGTATTTTGTGTTTTAAGTTCCTGGATTCAGCTGAAAGTTGCTTTCTGTAGCCACCTGTGTGTGTGTTGAGGATGAAATTCAAAAAAAGATGTGACTTTTGTGTTACATGCAAATTGTTACCCAGGATTTCTGATATGTTTACACAAATGCCCATTTTCAAAATCAGTATAGGTGCAGGGCGCATGGTTTTTGTTTATTCTCCAGACTTGACTACGAACTAGTGGAGCGCTTCAATTCTATACATGTATTGTTCTGAAAATGGAGTTATTTTTATGACTTGATGTGGCTAACTAAAATATGGCAAAGTGTACACTCACCTTCCTCAGTCAGGTGTGCCTGGGTAGGAATAGAAACAGGAACTTGTCCATACACAGGACAGTACTTTAGTTAGATTAGATAATCACTCAGCCTGAGCTGCATTTGCTCATGACAAGTTCGCTAACTCCTTTTTTCCCCTCTACTAAATTCTGATACTTTCGTTCCTCTTAATTTGCTTTGGTTTGAAGTTCTCTTGAAAACCTGACTTCCTATTGCTTATTTGGCATAGTTGCTCCTTTAAAGCATGCCTGAGTTTTCATTTTAAAAAGTTCGTTGGCCTGATCCATGTTGCAAATAATTGCCTAGGAAGAGCATGTTGGCATAGACTAGAATATTGATTCTTTGGCCAATAGCACAGACTATAGAAGAAGTCATTTGTTTCCATTTTACTGCCTTGGTCCTAGGGAATTACTTAATCATTTATAGGAATCTCCTATTAAATATGAAAGATGTTATACTTTGTCAGCATTTAAATTAGTGTGGAAGGCAGATGTTTGACAAACTTTTCAGAATGTGTTACTAAACCCTTCTCGAGCAGCCCTTTAGCCCAGAATGTGTCAACATTTGAAGGAAATCTGCTTTAACATTTACCCTTGCTGTCCACAAAGGACTTACCAAGCACAAGGATGTTGATGGTGTGCTTAGCAAATCAAACTTGCTGAAGTATTTTGAGAACATACACGATAGATCCCTTGGTTCACTGCTAGCTAAAATTCAAAAACCAATTCATATTGCTATCCTAACTCAGCTAGGTGGTTTTATGTTTAAAGTTTGTTTATAAAATATTTTAGATACTGATTTTTTTCCTTCATTTATTTCTAGCTGATAATCTTTTAACGTTAAATGTCCACAGTGCTAAATATCAAGTTACAAAGCTTATTGTATTTGCTACCAAGAAAATAAAATTTGATTCTATCTTCCCAGTAAATTTGTGGCCCTTAACCCCATTAACAAAGCCAGTATTCAGGAAGGCAAGATCTGATCTAGGATAGAACAGCTCTGCAGGTGAGGATTAAGAGTGTTTGGCAGACACTCTCAGGGACCTTTTTTTTTTTTTATCTTACTGCACTCCTGGGTGCATGAAAACAATGCCATCTGTCAGGCCTTTGTTTCCATCACTGAACCCTGGGAGGTTTAAAGAGTGCTTTGTTACTTCAGTGCACTCAGTCAGCTGAATCCCCTTTGGAAAGAGAATGTCCATACACAGTCCTTTCATACAAGTGTTTAATGCACAGTCTGTACTTAAACTTTTGTCAACCCAAGAGCCCTCCTCATTCTAGATTGTGTACAAATCCCAGTTGGGGACAAAACAGTAGTGCCTTAGAATTTGTCTGAGTCATTTGTGATATGGGTGATCATGGCCAAAACCATTTCCAGATACTTGAGAATGTACATATGTGTAGGAATAAAAAGATGGTTTATAGGATATGTGAAAATGTGCCATTCTCAGAGGAGAGTCAGCCTCAAATGTCAAGAACAAGTAGCATAGCTTGGCATGCTTTTTATAAAGGTACTCTGTTTAGTTTAGCTTTTAGGATGGGTTTACAACTGTCAGTGTATCTGACATGTTTAAACATGTGTTTAGGTAAAAACACAGCTTCTCATGCATTCCTTTGGAATGTTTTAGAGAACATCTAAGGGTCCTGGCTTTGGGGCTCTAAGCACTATGTCGATGCAGCCTCACATGTTGTACCAGCAAGTCATTCATTGTGTGTTGCAAAAAAAATCTTTGTGTGTGTGTGTGTGTGTGTGTGTGTGTGTGTGTGTGTGTGTGTGTGTGAGTGTGTGTGTGTGAGTGTGCGCGTACGCGCATCAAGTAGTCTGTCTGAAGTCTATACAACCTTTTGGAAATTGTGCTCACAAAAGTGCTTTTACTAGCCAGTCTAGAATTTTCATACTCTGAAGCCCCATGTCTTCTCTTACTCCGAACCCAAGTGGTCTCTATAGCATGAGGAATTTTAGAACTAATTTATTTGTTCACAGTTCTGCTGTGAAATGGCTTATTACAGGCATTGTGTTATTTTCAGTGCTAGTTTCAATGTGGCTACTTTCATTTTCTTTCTCTTTCTTTGTTTTGTTGTTGGTTGGTTGGTTGGGTCTTGGTTTTTTGAGACAGGGTCTCAGTATTTACCCTAGTCTGCCCTGGAACTCTCTCTCTCTGTAGAGTAGGCTGGCCCTGAATTCAGAGATCTATCTTCTGCTGTCCAAGTTCTAGGATTAAAGGCATGTGCCACCACTCCAGCTTTCTCTTATTATTCTTGAGGTGGTATCATTTCTGTGCTCCTCGAGTAGAATGTACTAGACGGTGGAGATTCGTGTTCATTGGGTTCTTTTCTTTCTTATTGAGATAGGTCTTGTCCAAGGTGGTCTCAAGTTCAAAGACTCAAATAATCCTTCAGTCTCAACCTCCCAGGCTCTTAGATATTCTTTTATATTTTATGCTAGCAATATCTGTGTTACCATAATATTTAGCATTCATTTTTAATTGAATGATAAACAGGAAGATGTAATAAAGTTGTCTTATTAGAGAATGCTTAACATCTTGTATAATATAGAATTTCAATGATTCCTTTCCTATATACTGCATTTATCTTATGTACAGTGGCTACAATACTCAGATTTTCATGTTTCATACCCACTTAAAATGGGTCTATAAAGTGTGGTGCATCTGAAAATCTTTGTTATTTAGTGTTCATGAATGGCCGTAGAAGGTAGACTTCAGATCTAGTATTTATTCACATGTGCAGCATGGCAGATGATTGTTGACAGCAAAGGAACGTTTTGTTCCTATTGCCTTTTAGTTGTAAGCCTAACTTTTAACAGTGGAGCCACCTCTCCAGCCCTAGTCTGCTTCTGTGAAGAATCATATATAAGTCAAATATATATATATATATATATATATATATATATATATATATATATATATTATGTACCAGTTTTGCATAGCACAGCCATTTTTAGAAAAACTTAAACCAAGGTATTTTCAGGATGTATTTAGGAACGTTTTAGGAAATGGATGAGGCTGACAGGAAACTGTGGAAGTGTAGGATTTTTAAGAGCTAATTGAGAGTAGCACAGTGCTAATTTTGGAATGCATTATCTATTTACTTCAGGAAATGCACATTTAAAGCCTTTACAAAGAGCTATTTGGAGGTGAAGCTATATCATTAGAAAGGAAAAGAGGAAGAAGGCATGTAGCGTTTATGTAGCATTTAGACATCTGGAGGTGATCATTGCCCCGTGTCTGTTTGCTTTTCTCTTTGTTTGTTTGTTTTATTCTTTTTTTACTATTTCACATTTTTTAACCATCCATCCCACCCATCCACCTCACAGACATCAAGCTGTGCAGGACTAGGCACATCCTCTCCCACTGAGGCCAGATAAGGCTGTCCATTTAGGGGCTTGGGATCTGCAGGCAGGCAGGCAGGCAGGCAGGCAGGCAGGCAGGCAGGCAGGCAGGCAGGCAGGCAGGCAGGCGGACGGCTCAGGGACAGCCCTTGCTCCAGTTGTTTGAGGGACCCAAATGAAGACCAAGCTGCATATCTGCTACATATGTACAGGAAGCCTAGGTCCAGCCTGTGCTCCCACTTTGGTTGGTGATTCAGTCTGTGGGAGCCCACAAGGGTCCAGGTTAGTTGACTCTGTTGGTCTTTACTGCCCTCTTTGGGTCCCTCAATCTTTCTCCTAACTCAGTAAGATCCCTGGGCCCCATCTCTTTGGAAGTGAGTCTCTGCATCTCTTTCCATTGGCTGCTGGGTGGAGCCTCTCAGAGGTCAGTTATGCTAGGTTCCTGTCTGCAAGTATAACAGAGTATCATTAATAGTGTCAGGATTCCACCTGCCAATCTGTTTGCTTTTTTCGGCAATAAGATGTATACTTTCTCTCTGTGTGTATGCATGTATGGGTGTTTATTTGTGCATGTGCAGGCCAGAGGGTACCCTCAGATGTCATCCTCAAGAGACTTCTTTGTTTTCAGAAAAGGGCCTTGGATTAGGCTATAGCTGGACAGTCCAGGGACCCACCTTCCTCCCTCCCCCTCCCCGGTGTCTGAATTATAAGCACATGTCACTACACTTGGTGTTGCTTTCCTGTGTTGTTTATTTGTTTTGTTTTTCCTGTGGGTTCTGAGGATCAGATCCAGGTACCCATGCTTGCACGGTAAGTAATACACTGACTCCGCCTCTTCTCCAACCCAAGATGAAAGTTCTTACCTAAGTCAGACAGGTGACAAGTGCATCATAACACTAGAGAAAAAAATAATTCAAGTTTAGACAAATGGATGGCTGTTTGAAGTGTGTTTATAACATTTAAAATCTAAGTGTCACTAAATAACTTTTCTTCTGTCTACCAAAAGTGCGTGTTAGGTTAAACTTCTGTAGCTATTCTGGTTTTAGTTGTTAGAGACAAGCAGAGTATTTTTGCCTGCGTCTCACTTGGCCACTTACAGGTGTTCTTAGCATTCAAAGCATGAATCCTGCTGACTTCCTGGCCTCCATAAAAAGCAACGTCGCAAACCTCACATTTAGTTCTGCAGGCTGTTGTGTGAAGTAACTGATGAGAGATTTTCTCATGTTTTTCCCATAAGAATTATGATTTTTAGTCAAGCAGTTGTGGCACATGCCTTTAATCCCAGCATTCGGGAGACAGAGGCAGGCTGATCTCTTGAGTTCGAGGCCAGTCTGATCCATAGAGCAAGGTCCAGAACAGTCAGAGTTAAACAGAGAAACCCTGTCTCAAAACAACAACAACAACAAAAGATTTAGAGTGGTTTTTCACAATGCCTTTGGCTGGGTTGTGCTGCACGGCACTTGGAGGGCTGATGTGTCGTGGGGTGGGCTCTCCTCCAGGAGCCTCCTTGTGCTGACTGCAACAATTAAGTGGTAAGTATCTGAAACCAGGAAAAATATCGTTAAATTCATATTTTTCTCTCTTTCCATTATAGATTAAAGAGTCTATTGTTGGGGAAATTAGACGAGAAATTGTAAGTGGACTTTTGGCAGCAGTGTCTTCAAGTAAAGCACCTGCTTCTAAGCAGGACAGCCACTGAGTGGGACATCCTCGGTAATGTTTTTAATGTCTTCGTGGAATGGATAGACATTGCACTTGATTCGGAATTCTTTGTTTTCTTATTTCTTAGTGCAGTTGTTATCTCTAGCTAAATTTTTATTTTGATAGTGTATGTCATAGCTGTCCTAAAGTGTGAAAACCATATGCAAGCTTTCTAAAGTATCCCTAAGCCACTCAGGGTGAGAACAGACTTGCTGCAGTGTGTACTTATAGAGATGTCAGTATAGTGAATAAATCCTGGAGTTAGACGTCAGACCAGAATCTTACTTTAGTATTAAATAGTATTTCAAATGTACAATGTATGGTCAAGAATTTGAGAATTAGTCAAAAATTTTTAATACCTTACCTTATTAAGAATTTTTATGTGACTTATTAAAATAATAGCTATAACTTTTACAAATTATATATTTTTATTAATAGCAATATTTGGTGAACATACCAGGGATAATAGTGTACAACACTTTCAGAGCTGAAGGTATTTATTCAGTGTGTTATGAAAAATGGGATATATAATTTCAGCTGTGGAAAGTAAGAAAATAGTTTAATAAATATCGTGTCTTAGCAAATCATACAATTTCTTTTCAAAACCTAGGGTAAAATTATTAACTTTCAAAAAATGAATGACAACCAGAAGATTATGTGTATATGTCAAGTGGATAGATGGTAGAGAGACAGAGACAGAGACAGAGACATCTGCCATATATATGGCTTTATATGAATAAAATTTTCACATTTTTAAAACAACTTTCAAAATAGTATTTGAAGAATGTTTACTATTCATTTTTCCTTCTTTTTAGGGTTGGGATGCATTCCCTTAGCCTACACAGGTGTTGTTGGTGATTTATGCTGGTGAAGGTGTCTGTCCTATGGAAGATATTTTCTACTGAGCTGGGCTACTTACACAGTGGACTATGTGCATTTCTGTATACAGTGTACAGGTTACGGCTCTATGCATCAAAATTTTAAAAAATATACTTAAAAACGTAGGCACTTTGCTGACTCATTTCTAAACTATCAGACTGGCCATTTGAAAGACTAGTATTTATTTGTATGTCAATATTTTTCCAGTTGATGTCCCATGTAGAGTTAATTGTAAAACTTGAAGAATCCAGACATAACCGACTTATAAATAACATATTTCTTCAGACTAGCTTCTACAACACTGACCTCTATGAGGTATTTACTGTGCAATAACAGATTCGTCTTTTGAGTGCTTGAAGCAACCGATGATATTTTCCTCCACTGCTCTTCATGGGGTCACTTCTAAGAAGACTAATGGTTCTGTTGTAAAGATTGCTCTTAATTCTCGAGGAGGCTACTGAGAAGCAGTAGGGTAGATCTCATGAGGTTACCTACAACTACTTCATGTTCTTACACTGTAAGCCTGTTGCTTTGCCCCAACAAATGTAATTTAATTATAGCTATGGGCCTTCTGGTAGACACTGTACTCTCCGCGTTGTAACTTTATTATAGCTATGTGCCTTGTGGTAAGCATTATGTACTCTGCCTTGTCCAGATGTCTTACTCTAAGGTGTTCTTCTGTCTTTTAGATTAAGTAGTATTGTCAAGATAATGGGGCCTGTGACTTGAATGGATAGAATAGAAATGAATAAGCTGGGTTTTGTTTTTCCAAATGAGATTTAGATTTGTTTTTCTCATGCATAAATGATTTTAATTCAGTTTTAACCAGTGAAAGCTCATGGTTTTTCTTAAAAAGAAAAACAAAAACAAAGGTTCCTATCTGATACTATATATGTCAAATAAATGTATAAAGTAGCAACCAAATGTTATTAGAAATTAGTCTTTTAGTATTTGTAATTTTCAACTCCTATTATGTTACTTTGTGTGAAAATTTTTAGTCAAAAGTGCTTGGAAATAATTAGCATTCTTTGAAAGAATACCTAAAAAGTTTATAAATATTTGAACTATCACACAAAGGCTATTCTCTAAAAAACAAAAACCCCATTAAAACAATAAAGTATTTATTTTGCCTAAAATGTTAAATTCTTTTTTTGAGCTGTAACATGAAGAATTTGGATTGTATTTGAGGGCTAACCAATAAAGTCTGAAAGGCTTATTGGGCCTTTCCTCCCCTGGAGAGGTTTCTGCAATGCTTTTTGGAAAGTCAATCTCCACCAAGAAGACACAGCAATATATCACTCTTGGGCTCATAAAGGTCCAGGGCTATGATCCCATATAGGCCAGTATACAAAGAAGTATACAGGTAAACTATGAAGAACAGGTAAGAAGCCAGGTATGACATGCATACCTCTAATCTCGTTACTGGACAAGTAGATGCAGGGGTATCAGGAATTTGAAGCCAGCCTGAACTTACAATTGACTGTGCCTCAAAAAACAAATGAAAAAGAACAGATACTAAAATATGATTCTTATTCCTGTTCTTTCCCTTCTTGCTCCCTCTGGTACCCAGGTCCCCCTCTCCATCTACCTCTGATGACTTTTTGTTTCTCCTTCTGAGTAAGATTCACACATCCTCCCCTGGGACCCCATATTACCCAGTATCTTTGGGTCTGTGGAGTGTAGCACGGTTGCCCTGCGCATTATGGCTAATGTCTACTTATAAGTGAGCACATACCCGTCTTTCTGACAGCGTTACCTGACTCAAGATAATAGTCTCAAGTTCCATCCATTTACCTGCAAAATTCATGATGTCTTTGTTTCTAATATCTCAATAGTATTCTATTCTGTAGATGTATCACATTTTCTTTATCCATTCTTCAGTTGAGGAAAACCAACTGAGGTTGTTTCCAGTTTCTGGCTAGGGTCCAGTGTCCCTGTGGGACATCTTTTGGGTATATGCCCAGGAGTGGTATAGCTGGGTCTTGAAGTAAAATGGGGAGGGGGAGACAGAAGAGGGCTGGGAGTAAGAATGGAAACCAGTAGAGGGCATCTCTGGGACTAGTGGGAAGTCTGGGATGGGGGAGGAAAGGGAAAGTCTATGGATGTGACCCTAGCTGAGATTCCTACCACAGCAGGATATAGAGACTGAAGTGGTCACTTCCTATAGCTAGGCAGGACTTCCAGAGGAGAGAGGGGGCATTAATCTACCCATAAAACCTTCAACCCAAAATTTGTCTTGCTTACAAGATATGCAGGGATATGGATGGAGCAGCGATGGAATGGCCATCCAGTGACTGCCCCAACTTGAGACCCATCCCATTTAAGAGAGCCAAGCCCTGACACTATTAATGATGCTCTGCCATGCTTGCAGACAGGAATCTAGCATAACTGTCTCCTGAGAGTCCTCATCCAGCAGTGGATGGAGGCAGATGCAGAGACCACAGCCAAACATCAGGTGGAGCTCGGGGACTCTTGTGTGGGGGGATAAAATTGACCAAGCCAGAGGGGTCAAGGACACCACAAGAAGACCTACAGCATCAACTAACCTGGGGCCCTAGGGGCGGTACTGGACCACCAGCCAGGGGGCAGGCAGGCAGGAGCTGGAGCTGTTACACATCTGTAGCAGATGTGCAGCTTGGTGTTCATATGGCTCCCTAACAAGTGGAGCAGGGGCTGTGCAGTTTCTGTTTCCTGCAGTTGGATCCCCTTTCCCCTACCTGAACTGCCTGGTTGGGCCTCCATGGGAGAGGAGTGCCTAGGCCTGCTGGGACTTGATGTCCCATGGTGGGTTGGTACCCAAGGGAAAAGGGGAAGGGACAGTGGTCGGGAGGGAGGGTTGTAAGGGTAAGGCTGTAAAGAGAGGAAGGAGAAGGGCCGTGATCTGGAAGTAAGTGAATAAAATAATATTAAAGAAAAATATTGTTAGCCAAATTATTCAGCAGTTTAACCAATTGATTATGATGGCAAACATACAAGCCAGATATTCCAGATGAATAGGAACTAATGCAAGCATTGATAATTTTAGCTATTGAGGTTTTTAGCCAATTTTGGGTTATTATTAACAGAATAAGAATTTCAGGTTTTGATGATCAAGACTGTTGGTCTAACAACTGAAATACTAGGCTGAGCCAACAGACCAATCATTTAGCATATGAATAAAGGGAATCTCATCGTTGATATTCTTTTCGTCTCCTGGGTTTCTTGGGAAGAGTGAAGGGGGCTGAAAAAACATGCGTTTTTTAATGTAAGGTATGCTTAGCAGTGTTCACTTCAAAAATGAATTTTAAAGACTGTCATTTACCATGTTCAGAAAAGTCCACTGTTGTCCTTTGGTTTGAATGAAATTGTAAGACTAAAGATGGAGACCTGTAGAGCATGAGGTTATATTACTCAAGAGGAACCTTAGTAAAATATTATCCAGAACACCAAAAATGACTTCAAATTACCATGTGACTAATGAGAGCGATGTTCTCAAAGGTGCACATTGTTCAGAGCTCAAGGATCTTGTGCCAAGATCCTTCCCAAAGAAGGCACAGAAGGAACCCTGAGATTATTTTTTGAAGGTTTCAGCCACCGAATGATACACCAACAATGGGCAGCTCCCCAGTGTGAAGTACATGCTGTACCATTCCTTTATAGGAAGCGATTAAGTGATTAAAAACAAGGCCGTTAACGCTAAACACTGGAGTTAGTTATTTGTGTTCCTGAGGTAATTGTTGTGAGGTAAGTCCATGAATACACAGTTCATGGTTCCTTCTATTATCTCTACAGCCCAAAGATTATTTTTAAAAGAAGCACCTTTAAGTATTATAAAGCAGATGCTAAGTTAGATGCACAAGCATAACAGCATGTGTGTGCACAATTAGAGTAGTTAGGGCCATGACTTAAACCTCAGTTTTGACTATCTAGAGTTATATTTGGCCAGAGATTATACTATTATTACTTATTACTGTATATAAAATACAGGCATTCAAATATAAGTAATGTTTCTTCAGAGCTCTGCATGTGAGGACAAATTGAGATGGCATTAATAATGAGGAATGTTGTATTTTTCCATGTGAAGGCAAACCCGCTTTCCCACCGGGTTCTCAGCGGGATGACATAGTGGCATGACATGAGACGGAGAGTTCTTCCCTTGTATCAGCGCCTGTGTTGGTGGCAAGGCTGCATTGCTCACTGCCCAGCTTTCTTTCATGAGTCTCTAGGGAAATCCTGATCATTTCTGCTCCCGGCTCCATCTCCTTGGATGTGTTAGCCGTGGGTATAAACCATTCACGCAGGCACCACTACTGTTCTCTGCTACACATCCTCATTCAAACCAACGAAGTCAGGTCCACCTTGGCTGAACCTTACAATGGATGCAGTGTTGGGCACAAATTCTTCTCCTCCCACCTTATTTAAGAGTAGAAAAGTATTTAAATGATGAATATTTAACATTCATTTTTTATTGTTTTCTAGTCTAAGATCTCATCACAATTAAAACTTATTTAACCATCCTTCCTCATTTAATAAAAAGAAATGAACCAGAAGAACCAATAATAAAATTTCTTTAATTTTTAAAAATTTTTATCTCTGTGTGTGAGTCTGTACCTATAACGATGTGGCTCAAGGATGAGGGTGCCCACTGAGGCTGGAAGCAGATATATGTGGGCATATCACTGACACTGGGTTTAGAATTGTTTTTTTTTTTTTTTTTTTAAAGACAGGGTTTCTCTGTGTAACCCTGGCTATCCTGGAACTCTCTTTATAGACCAGGCTGGGCTCAAACTCAGAGATCCCCTGCCTTTGTCTCCTGAATTCTGGGATTAAAGGAATGCACCACCACTGCCTGGCTTCATAATTTCATATTTAGAAAAATATTCTTAGGAAAAAAAAACAAGAGAAAACAACTTTCAAAGTCTTGAGTGAGTTGGCCCATGCCTATAATTTCATCACATGATAAGCTAAGGCAGGAAGTTTGTCACAAGTTCAAGGTAAACCTGTACATGAATACATAATGAGTTCTAGGCTAGCCTGTTCTACAGTGTAAGACTCAATCTCTAAAGAAAATAGTCCTTGCAAAAGAAACAAATTAAGACAATTGTGTGTGTGTGTGCGTGCGCGTGCGCGTGCGTGTGCGTGTGTGTGCGTGTGTGTGTGTGTGTGTGTGTGTGCATTAGAACCACAGGTCAGTACTGAGTATCTTCTTAAGTCATTGCCCACCTTGTTTTGAGAGACCATGTTTCTCACTGAAGCTGGAGGTCGTAGTCTCAGCTAAACTGGCTGGACACTGCCTTCTAGGAACATACCTATCTCCCTAGCTCTGGGATTATATACATAAGGCACCACATTGATGTTGGGAATCAAATGTAGGTCTCCAAGCTTGACAGCAAATGCTTTACCAACTGAACCATCTCTCCAATCCCAGTTTATTCTTACTATGAACTCTAAATTAAATGAGAATTTATTATTATAGCATATATATTGCAAACAAAATACAGTCAATGCAGACTAAATTGTAATTGCTTTTTGAGAGTTTCAGAACATTAGATTCTAATTGATATGTGGTAGCCAAGTGACTTTCAACTTGATGTAATTATGAAAGGCATCAATCTGGAATGGAGTAAATTGCTAGATATTGGAAATACTTTAGACTATCATTTATGAAAACACTTTAGACTAGGCAGTATCTTTGGTAGAAGGAAATGGGCAGTTCCAGCCAAGAGATTAGTAGTGGAGTGACATTTAACTGTGACTTGTCTAAAAGAATCAGGAAGTGTGCGTATCTATATTTCATGACCTTGACATCTCTTACCTATAATAAAAGAGCACTTTTGAGAGGTGTTGCCAACTGCCAACTTCCTGTTTCTTATTCAAACAAGAAACAGTAAGGCATCTTCAAAATATCCTGCACAATACTTGGTAAACCTTCTAGACATGCAGTAGGTTCTGCACAGCCTATCAGTGGGCATTTGAAGCTGCTTATCTGAGATTCTATACTTATTGCCAAAAAAGTTTAGTAGTTTCTAGTTGATTACCTTGAGTTGTGAGAATGACTACTGGAAATTAAGTATGTCGTCGGGGATCTAAATATGGAAAAAATGTTGGTCCTGTAGAAATTGAGACTGGTATCTATTAGAGGCTGGAGAAGGAAAGAGGTAGGAGGGGGTGAGGTGTCTGAGCACTTGACTGGCTGACACAAGGCTCTGAATCCCCAGTACTGACAGGGATAAGGTCACAAATGAGTCCTAAGTAACAATTACGCTAGCGTGAGAAAGTGCACACACTAGAGTGACTAGATAATCCACTGCATATTTAAAAAGAAATGATAACAATAATTTTAAATATTTTAACAAACTAAACAATAGGAAATATACATTTAACCTGACTTAAATAGTGTAAAATGTACACACATCACTTGAAATATCACATGGTACTCTGTAATGTATAGGATATTTATGCATGTATGGCTTTAGAAATGAAAAATCAAAAGAGGACTTTATCCATACAAAGCCTATAACTTGGTAATTACTTTTATTATGAAAATAAAGTTCTCCTTGAGTTGAAATAGGTACATGAACTTGGCTTCTCCTTGAGTAGAAATAGGCACATGAATTAATTATAATCTTGAATTTAGGATGGTCATGTTTGACAAGAATATGTAAGGAACAAAAATTATAGCTATATCTGTATTTAGTATATATTTAGTCATGGAGGAACAAGAAATAATATGGCATTTAAGTTTTTTCTATAATTTGATTATTGGGAATAAGGAATATATCCCTAAAATCAATACAGTTCTTCTTTCACTTTCTATAGCAAACTGTTTCCTTTAGATGAGTCCAATGGTACCCACATTTACTGTTCTGAAACTTAGTCATTCTTTCATTCAGACCTGGAGTTTGGGCTTGGAGAGATGGCTCAGTGGTTAGGAGCACTTGCTACCCTTTCATAAGACCCAATGGCACTTTCTACCATCCACACTGGATCGGTCACAACCACCTGTAACTCCAGTTCCAGGTGATCTGATGTCCTCGTCTGCCTTTGTAGGCACTGGCACTTGTGTGATACACATAAGTATATATTTTTTAAGGAATTCGAGTCTTCCCTCTGTAACTGTGTATCTATTACTGCAGAGAGGCAGGAGACAGTGAAGGTGAAAGCCTGATGCTGTTTTAGTTATGACAAGATAATGGCATATACTTTCATGTTATTCTCGTTAGAGGCATGTTCTCTGGGTCTCACTTATCATCCTGGAAGAAAAAAGCAGGCCTTGGAAAGCAAAAGCTTCTGTCCTCTGCTCTAGATATATTCCTGTGCACTACACAGCACCAAAGTGCTAATTCTGGGAGTCAGTTTCCTGCGTGTGCTTTTCAGCTTCCGGTTAAGTCCCATCTCCAGGACACCACATTGCTAGCAGACTAGTTCCTTCTAAACATTGCCCAGGTTGTAGGTGCCTGAGCATTGGTTCCTGTTTAGTTCACTCACTCTGGAGATAGTTTATGTATCTGTGGATATCAGCTTCAGTTTTGTACACAGATAGGAGATGCTCCCATAACCAAAACCACTGGCTTTGGCTTTGGGGTAGCATTAGTGGAAGCCAAAAGAGAGTGGGAGTCTAAAAGACTTCAGGGAGGTTTCAGTGAGGTTCTTGGGAAAGTGAGGAAGACATTGTAAGGTAGAGGAAAGGACTGGCTCCTTTGCTGACAGCATGGAGTCTGCCCTCGTAAACATCTGTGGTAATGCAGCAAAGAGGAAATGTGCCTGTTAAAGTCAGGCGAAGTATACAACACGGAAGCTAGAAAGGAAACTAAGTGGGATAACCCAGATCCAGAAAGACAAACATCAAAGGTTCTTTCTCATTAGAGACCCCGCCTCCAAATCTTCAGATATAAGTATAGTCCCTTTGTCAAGGAAACTTCTCTTTGCAGCAGATGGAGACCATTACAGAAAACCAAAACCAATCAACGTAACAGAGATGTGGAGCCCAACCCCAACTGATACATCCACAAAACAAGGTCCACATCTAAGATTTAGGGGACATTTCTGAAAGAGGAGGCAGAAAGATCGTAAGGGACAGAGGACAGGGGGTTTGCTGTTAAGACTGTGTCTCCTAAGAATGTCAGAATCTAGACGAATAAAGTCTCACAAACATGACTGTCCTGATCAAGTACAAGAGCCATAGTTATGCCAAAGTGGACAGGGACTAACAAGACCTCAGCCCTCCACAAAGAAGTATAGGCAACTAAGACATGCTGACAATGGGGAGACAGTCTGCTCCAGGAGAGAGTTCATAATTGGTTACCAATACCAAATGGTCACCCCTAAAAACAAACCATGCAAACAACGTTACACAGAGCAACATGGTTGTAGTTAAAGGTAGGTGTGTGTGTGTGTGTGTGTGTGTGTGTGTATGTGTCTGTCTGTGTTTATGTAACAGTAATTAATGGAAAGCAGGCCATGAATTTGAAAGAGAACAAAGAGTGTTACATTTGGAGGGACAAAAGGAAAGAAGGAAATGGCTTAAGGTTAATCTCAAAAGAAGTAGTTTTTTAAAAGAGGAGAAGCTGGATTTTTTTCTTTTTCTTTTTCTTTTTCTTCTTCTTTTCTCAATGAAATATAAAGCTCAAGAAATGAACTAAATGAAAAAAAAAAACACAACCTAAACAAACAAACAAAACCACTTTAAACGGGACCTGAAAGTATCTACTTTAAAATAAAACTGTATCATATATACCAGATTCTCATTAGAATTTCTTTTAAAATGCGGCTCTGGAAAAGATAGAATCCAGGTTGAGTTCTTAAGTTCATTTGTTAATACCTCAGAAGGACTAAAAGGAGTGTCTCATAAAACATTTCAAACAGCAGAGTTTCTGTGAGGACATTTAAAGCCCTGCCCACCCAAGGTGTTGCTGTGAAACAATGGAGTCTCACAACAACGTGAAGGAAAACCAGAAGAGAGGGGCTGCTTCAGGGATCCAGCTTTTGTCTAATGGTGTTGCTTAGCAAACGAGACAGGAGAAATCTCAAAGACTTTTGAAGAACTTCTACATGTGAACCAAAGGCACTGGGATCCCCCAAGGTTCAGAATTAAGCCAATGCCTTAGAACTCTCCACCACACTTTTTTTTTTTAAAGTGAACATGGTGATTCTATAGCCTTAAAATATATAGAATGCTTGAAACACTACAACTTCTTCAGCCATACATCTCAGAACAGGGAAGTGGCAGGGTCCTGGGAAATAAAGTAGGAAAGAAATGTTATCAAATGTGGCTAGGACGGGCGACATTTGACAGAACCATATTTGAGTGGTGATGGACAGTTATCCGGTATGATTTCTGACCAGCATCGCACTTCACTGGAGAAGCTGCATTGCGGTCTATGTATATCTGAACTCCCTCCCTATACATTTGGCTTGTGGAGGGTGGAGCCTGCTGCAAGCTGCTACATATTTGGAATTTTCTGAGGCTCTGGGTGAAGGATTCCTTTTCCACTGCAGCTTGCGTTGGAAGTGTCTAAAGAAGTAACTCACCCGGTACCGGTTGATCTGCATTCCTTGTAAAACAGTCTTGTTACGGCAATGCCAAAGACCCGGGCCTGCGTGATAACTTCCAGAGTGAAGTGTCCACAAGATGAAGTGGAAAAGCATCAGCAGCTCATCCCTTTCTCTGTCAGCCTTGTTTATGTAAACCTATAAATGAATGAGCCTTCCTTGTTTGTGTTCCCGGAGCTTCAGAAGGACATGTATGGAGATCATGGCTGAGGGCTAGCATCTCCGTGCAAACTCTATACAGGTACATTTCTGCTGGGTCTTCATAATCAGTCATTTCTTTGGGGCCTCCAGTTATTTTTCTTGCAGAAAAAATATTTATCCTTGTAGTTCACGCAGGACCTCATGTTGAGTAAAGGTGGAATCTCTATGGAATTTCATCTGTCCTCATTTTTATAGTGAAACCAAGGGAATGTCAGTCAGATATGTATTCCTAATGGCCCATGGAGGGTAATGGTTTTTATATTATTTTATGTTTAATTCCTAAATATGTCTTCATTTCGGTGGGGAGACAAGAGCCTTGGCTTACATCTCCTTACTTCAGACTTAAGCTGTTGTTATTCTCCAGCCACAGGGAAAACTGATTGTCATTTCTTAACTCTGTGGGACTCAATTTTGGCCTCATCTTTTGAAGATTATATGAGATACTAATGCCCCCTCCCCCTGAGAGCGACCATCTCTATACCACAGGACTTCTGGGAAAGTGGGTGTGACGCAGCTGAGGCTTCTCGGGTGGGATTCCATTGTCTCATTGATGTAAACCGCTTTCTCAGAACATGGACTCTGAAGAATGGTCTCAGATAAGTAGACCACCTTTGTTTAGGTAATCCTCAATGAGATGGGGGGAAAATTTGTGATTTCCATAATTTAAATTAAATATCTGTCTAAGATTACAGACCTAGGGTTTATAGACTTGAGGTAAAACAAGGGTAAGTTCAAAGCTAGTCTGGGTTGCCTAGCAAGATCCTGTCTCGAAACAAAATGAAACAAGAAGTAGTCATAGGGAAATTAGAAACTCTAAACAAAGAACAACAAGAAAAGTGAGATTGCCGAAGTTGATAATTTACCCCATGAGTATAGCTGGTACTGTCCCCACATACACTGGGACTTTCTACTATGGATATGAACAACTTAACCAGGGGCTGTGTCCTCAAAAGACAGTGACCCTCCTCTGCATCCATCAACTGTCAATAACCCCTTTCTTAAAGGTGAAGGTCTCAGGAGCCCCTCTGTGGCAAAGCTGGAATTCTGACTAGATTCTTTAGGTCCTCTGAAGGTATCCAAAGCTGCTGTGATGTGCATAGCAGCCAAGCCGTTTCCAGAAAAATTCCATAGCTCAACTCATTCTTCAGCCTTTCCATTCTTTCTGTCTCCTCTTAGCCTTAGATGAGCACGGTTGCCATGGAGGCTATCTGCAGCCCAGTGTTCACCATTACGAACACTCAGCATATTGAGCAGCTATGAGGTCTGCGTTAACCAACACCCATGGTGAAAAGAACCTCCTGTGACCAAAGTCGAGATCAACACAGATCTATCTGCGTGTGTAACTGGAATCACACTCGTCACTTTCTGCTGATCGTAAGCTTTCAAAGCTGTATGGTACTCTTGGATTTTCTGTACATAGAAAAGTGGAGAATCCTGGAAAAGAAAAGCAAACAAAATTGGTTGTAAGCAGAGAGAAAAAGTTAAGGTAATGTTTGGTCCCAGTCAAAGAAAATGTCAAGGAAAAGATCCCTTGATACACGATGACATACAGTCATAGTTTAGATGCTCCTGGGACCCAGTTATCTGTTCCAAAGTTTTAAAAATTAATTCATAAGATGAGGAACAATATATCAATGCCTAAGGGAAAATTAGTTCTCTGACACAATGTTCAAGAAGATGACTGAGGTACTAGACTGGCCATGTGCGACTTGCTAAACGGCAAGAGAAAGCTTCTGCTCACAAGCCCATGGACCCCAGCTTGAGTAGCAAGGCAGTGCAGCTGAGTAGAGAGACTTCTTTGTATGAGGGTTGGATAGTACTCCTTTGGCATTTCCTCAAACCTTGCTCTACCCCCCGCTCAAGTCAATGAGAACCATAATGAGATTTTTTTAATACCTGTGTTTTGAATAATAAGGCAGAGGTCCCCAACCCGTGGGTTGCAACTTTCTTCACGTTATCAGATATGTTGCATACTAGACATTTATACCACAATATGTCACATTCATAACATTAGCAAAATTATAGTTATGAAATAGCAGCCAACAAACCATGGTTCAAGGTCACCACATCATGAGGACGTATATTAAAGGGTTGCCGCATCAGGACATTTGAGAACCACTGCCAGACAGGGAATGCCAGTGACAGCTCAGCTTGAGAAATCTACAGTCTAAGGATGTTTTTAAAGGTTACCAGAATGGAGTTTTGTTACTTACATTGGCTCCTGGTGGCAAAATAGGAGCCTAAAACTCCATGCTCCTTCCTAAATGAGTTTATCTGGCCTGATCTTAAAAGAGTAGATCTCTTCCAAAAGGGAGCGATGACACATGAGGCAATGGAAGATGACCAGATGCTCATAATGGTGGCAACCAGAGAGAAGTTCCCAATCCAACACAGTCAACATCCAAAGAGCCAGAATGTGCCTGCAGCCCCAGAGAACAGACGCATGATCGTCAATAAGGCAAGATACTGGTGAGGCCTGGACTCCGATCTCTGCAGTACAGAAAGAGGCAGAGGGAGACCGTTCAACAAACTGGCCATGACTCTGCCTCATTTGACCCTGGTCTTCCCTATGGAAAGTAAGGAAACTCTGATGCTTGCTATGAGACTGGATATTGGACGAACCTGGACTCTAGCTTTGTCGTTACTAGAATAGACTGGATTGCTCATGCTCACAACATTGTCAAAAAACAAATTAAAAAGTCATAGGCCCAGGAAAGTTTTTTTTTAATAATTAAAAACAATGCATCATTGTCTGTTTACATGCCACCACTTACTGAGGAATGCTACAGTCACTTTTAACAGCTCTGCAAGGTAGGTATTACTGAAATAGAGACTTCGCTCTCTACCCTGTAATTGAAGATCCCAAGCCTCATAGAGCATGTTTTCCAGGCTGTCATTAGTAAGAAGAACAGGGCTGGGAGACATGTCTGGAACATGCCTGCCCTATATCCTGCACTGTAGTAACCAACAAAGCACTTGAACATTTGAAGAAGGAAAGGTTTAGACAAAGAGTTTTCATGACATGGAAGTGACATGGGAAATGGGCCTTTAGAATGAATAGGTGCTCAGTAAGCAGAGAAGAGAGACATGGAATTTCAGGAGAGAAGTGACTGGACTAGGAACCCAAGGCTGAGAGGGTGCCAGGAGCACACTGTGTCAGACATGTTTATGAAGTTCAAGGTGTACAAAGAGGCCTTACTGGGGGCAGAGGTAGAGGGATGATATGTATGCCAAGAGAGTCTGCTGAGATTAGATAGCAAATCCTACTGGAGAGGCATTGGAGATGCCAAAGATCACACGTTTGAACAAAGGTCTAGTGTCCGTGGGGTAGCAGCAGAAACAGAAATAAAGTGGGAGGCTATGGAGGGCATGTGCAGCCCTGGGTCCAGACAGATGAACGGATTGACACACAGTAATTTGAGGACCCAGAATCAGCAGTGCAATGAAACAGAGCTGAAGAAAGCCTCAGTGACACGGAGATGGCCCTGAATTTTTTTGCCTTTGAATCCCTTGACCCACACACTGGATGGTCAGATGATAGATCAGCAGTCCTCTTCTTTATGGGTTCAAATCGAGGTGGGTGTTATGGTTTCCTTGGTCTGGAATGTTTGATAAGCTCTTGGACCTGCTTGCCCTAATATGATTTTAATGTGATCATGTGATCATATGGCCCCAATCGCTCTGCTGAGTTGTAGTTTTAGGGATAATTTATTTATTGGTCTGTGCCTCATGGATGGTGCTGAACAGATGATATTGTTTATATCCACAAAAGATACAGAGTCATCCGGTCTCTGTGCTTGTACTTATAATGATTCAAATGTTGCTTATACAATGGAGTCCCTGGGTTGGGGTCCCATCTCTCCATTGGAAGTCTTGCCTGGTTATAGGCGGTGGCTGTTTCAGTTTCCATATCCTCCATGGCTAGGGCTACCTCAGATTCCTGGGAGTTTCTATTGTCCTTGGTTTCTAGCTCAACCCACAAAACGGTCAACCCTCAACTACTTTTCCTGCCCACAGCATATGCATGGAGCACTGGGAGGAGAAGAGGGAGGGGAAGCTGGAATGTAAAGTAAATAAATGAAAAAAATAATTAAAATAATAAAATAATAATAGGAAAATAATAAAAAAGAAAAATGACGGTTTTTGTCTTTGTTTTTAATGGAGTCCCTTGGGGAAAGAGCACAACCTGAAGAGCCACTGTTTTAATCAGAGTGGAGTGACTGTGAACAGGACACAGCCTGATTTCCACAGTCTAGTACAGATTGTGGTGTTCCAATCTAGATGTTAAATAGATCCTGAAAAGGGATGGAAACTTTGGGGTAATAGAAGGATAGCTTTTCAACATGTTCTTGTCTTCATCCTTTACAGCTGCTTCCCGTTCTCTGAGGGGACATGGGGATGCCTTTTCTGTGCATTTTGAAAAGTCAGGATGCTGTGCCAGGATCTCACCCATGTAAGGGGGAGCTCAGAAGAGCTTTTGAGAGACTGGTAAGATCTAGTCTAATTTCAAAACTATTGCTGGTGTAGGAACACAGGGTTCCAAGTTTCAGTTTTGTTGCCTACAGAGCAGGGAATTACAGTCCTGAAGGAAAGGACAACTAGGGATAAATTGCAAATCTATGACATTGATTTAGAAATTGCTTTGACTTCAAAGCACTGGATCTGCTGGACATGGTGTCATGAACCAGTTATCCCAGCACCAGGAACCCGGAGGGGAGGCTGAAGCAGGAACACCATGAGTCAACACCAGCCTGGGTGTGACTATAAACACTTGTCTCAAAACAAACAAAACAGGGCATATTGATATAGTGAGAGGAAGATAAGATAGGGCTTCAGTGAGAAGAATCAGAATTCACTATACACATTTATAAAATTATCAAAGAGTATATTTTTATTATGAAATAAAAAACAAACCCAGCCCACCAAGCGACAAAAACACTGGGTCTAAAATGCCTAATAGTTGACATTTGTGCCCTCATTTTGCCGGCCCCCTTTGTCTTAACATGGATCAGATTCCTGCCATGCACGGAGGAATATTTACCATTCAAGGCGTACTTCATATCTCATCTCCTGTTAAGGCAGACAGCACAAAGGTAAAGCAAGGAAGATATTTTACCAACAACTTTTACAATGCTGTGTTCTAGACAGCCTGAAAGTCTCTGATTATTGTTATAAACCTACGTTAAGTTTCAATTCACAATGTTACAGAAGATCACCCAAGATGAGATTTCTTCTTTAAATGGAAACAATCGCCCCGGAATAGAAACAGAGACTGATCTTAAGGCATGAACTGTAAGCTCACTAGGATCAGAATGTCCCTTCGTGCTACAGAGATTTCTCAGAGTCACCTTGGACTTAAACTGAGTAATGACCAGCCTAACCAGAGACTGACAGCTGCTTCATACTTTTGGAAGCTCGGCATACCCTGCCTATTTCTTCCTCTGTTTAAACGCAAGCTCAGAACCTAGTCTTGAAGATACACTGTGATTTTGATCTTTCTTGTCTTCCCACGATGTACCTGTGGATTAAATTCCTTTTTTGCCTTTTACCTCTGTTGACTTCTGAGTGGGGGCCTGACGTAACTCATTGCTCACAACCAAAACTGCACCTCTGGCCTCAAACTCAGTTAAAATATGACCTTAAGCAAATAAGAAACATGACGTTTTCCTCCTTTCTTACCATGTTGTCAGCAACGCTCTGCTTCAATGTTTGAAGTATGTTTCAAAGCTTTTGTTCTCTTTAGGGAGAGCACAGTATCATTTTGTTTTGTTTTGTTATAAATACACAGAACATGTCCAGCTTAAATTTTTTGTTTGCCCAAAATTTAGTTGAACGAGTAAAGGCTCCTTCAATAAAGGTGAAGAGATATTTAAACTGATGTGTGTGGGGGTCGGGAGGTAGAGGTGGGAATAGAGAAGAAAGAGGGAGGAGGAGGGGGACAGGAGGGAGATATAGACAGAGGGGGAAGAGAAAGAAAGAAGAAGGAGGGAGGAAAGGAGAAGGGGGTTAATGGCCTCATTTAAAACGAATAAAAGATAGTTAGGAAAGGCAGCACTTATAGGTTTCCTTAACCTAGGAAATCAGTACTCATAAAGTTCAAGGTTATAATTGAGAATTAAAAACCACAGCCAGCGAGTTTATTTTAAAACACATAGTCTGTCATCTTTGTTTTCTTTCTGGATAACATGGTGTTTATACTCTGAGGTCTATTTCTGTTGCTGCAGCTCTTCAGCTGACTTTGAAGTGAACCTCATATGGTGTTAAAATCAGAACATTAGGGCTCAGAGAACAGGCAGTCCAACCCGCATTTTAAAAACACCAAATCGAGGGCCTCAAGGAAAGAGAATTGTTTCCACACTTCCGATTCCCGAGTCCTCAAAGCCGGCTCTTAGCAGCCAACCACCTCAGTGAGAAGATAGAGGGAGGTACCTCCTTTTGATTCTTCTTCCTCAGAGTCCTTCTCCATCTCCTAAGCCTGGAGCATGGCTGGCACTCAGTGCACACTCCAAATAGCCCTCTGGAAGAGGATAGTTCATATGACTGCAAAAAGAGCATCAGATATCACTGTACCTGAACCCTAAGATCTGCTCTGATGCTGGACGTCCTGGTTAACCTCTTGAGAAGGTTGCTTTCTGTCACAATTAGGGGGGTCTGATGCTTCCATTTCTCAAAGCGTGGAGATCAGCTAGAAGGCTTTGGGACAGCTGTCACCCCTAGTGTAGCCATTGTGTAAAAATGGCTGTTAAAATCAGAACATTGACACCAGGGGTCAAAAATTATCTTGGTGGTACGGATAGCACGGAGAAATAATAATTCTTGCTCTGAGCTTTGCAAAGCTTACCATTATCATATGACTCAGCAATGGAAATCTGGCCACAGTCTCCACCTGGGAAGATGCTTCCACTTGTCCCCATCACTCATCTCCTACATAAGTCAGTCTCACAGCCAGGATGGTCTTTTCTTATGCGAATTCTGCTGCCTTCCCACCAGCAAGCTCATCATAATGAAGTTCTTTGTCTTCACCATTAATTCACTTCTTCTCCTCAGCAAGCCTCTGGAGCTGTGAGCTGTCGCATCACCAAAGTTTGATTAGAAACCTTCTAGCTTCCTTGGTATGTCTCCGAAGAATAACTAATCATTGATACTAAATGAAACAAACAACATTCTCCTCTTCTGAATGATACAAGGGTGTGGAACAGCTCCATGAGGAATCAGTCCCTGCAAGGCAAAGCCGTCTACTTATGCAACTTCTTTGCAGATTCACTTAAACCATTTTTTCTACCTCGGGCATCTTCAATTATGCTTATAAATCTGACTGTCTTATACCTTACATCTATTTTTGATTTTATACCTATTAAACAGAAATCTCTTTTATTTATTTACTTGAATTTTTTAAGTGTTTGTTTTTTCTGTTTGAAGATGGGTGTCTTATGCTGCCCAGGCTGGCCTCGAGCTCAGTATGTAACAGTGCTGCTCTGTCTGTCTTTTTCCAGTGTTAGAGACAGAACACAGACCTTAGTGAATTTGGAGAATAATCCATAGGCAGTGAGTAAGGAAAGGTAACACAGAATAAATCAACTTAAGAGGCATTATACATTTGGAGCTTTCTGTCTAATGAGGAGATAGTTAACCTTTAAATGGTTTCCTGTGTGCTTCTGTAGGACTATGATAGAAACTGAACTTAAAGTGCACACTGGGCATTTTTATTGGAGCCGGTGTTGATAATGAGGAAATGGCTTCTCTATGGAAGTCCTTTTATTCATTTTCTTTTTATTTTATTTTATTTTTTATTTACATTTAAGTAGTTATTCTCCTTCCCGGTTTCCTGGACATAAGCCCCCTATCCCATCGCCCTCCCCTTCTTCTATAAGAGTGTTCCCCTCCCCAACCACCTCCCCTTCTCACACCCCCTAACATCCCCCTACACTGGGGGTATCAGCCTTGGAAAGACCAAGGCTTCTCCTTTCATTGGTGCCCAACAAGGCCTTCCTCTGCTACATATGCAGCTGGAGCCATGGGTCTTGTCCATGTATAGTGTTTGGGTAGTGGTTTAGTCCCTGGGAGTTCTGTTTGGTTGGCATTGTTGTTCTTATGGGGTTACAGGCTCTGTCAGCTCTTTCAATCCTTTCTTTAATTCCTCCAATGGGGATCCCATTTTCAGTTCAGTGATTTGCTGCTAGCATTCGCCTCTGTATTTGGCATGCTCTGACTGTGCCTTTCAGGGGACAGCTATATCAAGCTCCTGTCAGCATGCATTTCTTAGCTTGATCAATATTGTCTAGTTTTGGTGGCTACATATATATGGGCTGTATACTCATGCCTTTCACTCAGTTTCAAATGTCACCACTCAAGGTCAGTTCTGTGGTTCCTACCATCTACAGCTGAAATTCCTATACTACACTCAGTGCCCATATGTCACCTCTACACCGGCATGGAGTTCCAGTAGCATTGTGGGTTCAGCTGTCCTGGGAACATACAACAAAGTCAGATGCCACATCAAATGCTATGATGCTAGGACATAACTATATCTACAAATGGTTAGGCAGTTGGTTGGGCCTCTGGACATGGGCTTTTTTATTTAAACTGTAAGTAATCACGGAGAAAGGCAGGGAACCTCTGTCTTCTAGTCAAGAGTTGAGAGACATCAGAAACAAGGTTTTTTAATTCCAAATATTTATCATTTCTCAAATGCCAAGAGAGTTCTCTGTTATGCTATATTCTCAGAGATATAAACGAAGTCATGGATCCAGGATGGGGAGCCAGGTTCTTCTGGCTTCTCTGCTAGTCATCAGTAATTAATGTAGCTTGCCTGCTTGAGACCCCTTCTATGAGATCTTTTTGTCTATGTCTATAGACCCATCTGTACACACGTAAGTATTTTCCCCAGGGCTGCGCCTCTCTAACCATTTTCAAGGAGTTAGAGGCATGAGTCTAAAGTGCTAGGATGGGAACTGGCCAGTTCTCAAATTTGAATCCAGGCCATCATGGGAAGAGGTGCTTATAGGAAACCAGCCTCAGCCTAGGTGACGGTCAACTCTATGAGCCCTTTGGTGGCTTATTACTCCATTTACATAGCAACACAAACTGCAGATGTTGTTGAGGTTGTGTTTATAAAATACTCATTGATGAAAAGGTATGAAGTATGACTCATAGGAAATGCCAAAACTGAGATAAACCATCCCACAGAGTTTCAGCTGTTACCTTTCAATGTGGTGGAAACTTGATATCTGAAAACTCCCTTGACAAGAACCATGCTTTGCTCAGCTGTGCTGTTCTCTGAAATGTTCCTTATATTATTCTCCTGCACCATTGCTTGACATGTATAACCAGGAATGGAGGGTCCCAGAGAAGTGACTTAAAGGAGGCCTTGCACAAGTAGAATTTCTTTTCAGACACATACTGTCATATGCATGTTAAAAGTCCTTATCCTTTCTTTTCCATAGTTGTCAATGGGAGATGTTAGGAAAGTGATTATTCAATATCACCACCACCAACAGAAGCAGTTCTATTTATTTACAAGGCTCCCTAGTTTAAAGTGTTTTCTAAGCAATATATATTAAATCGAAAGGACCAAAATACATCTCTCCATCCAATTCACTCAAAGCCTTGTGGATCCTTCTGAACCACGTCCATGCTCATGTGACATTTATTCACTAAGTCATTAGTTAGCAGAACATTGACTGGGAAGGATAATCTTATACAGAAGATGTTCATAGACAACTCAGTTTCTGAGAATTAAGAAGACAAGGGGGCATGGAAAAATGTCTCAGTAGATCAGATGGAAACACAGGACCCCAGATTTGATCCCAGCATCCACGTAAGAAGCCATGGGTAGCTGGGCTTGCACCTGCAATCCTAGCACTGTGTAGAGCAGAAACTAGAAGATTCCCATGGCTTTCTAGCCACCAGCACAGCTTCAGTTCAGTAATGGTCTGTCTCAAGGGAATGACATAGAGAGACATAGAGCAGAAAACCTAACATCGTCTGGCCTCCATGAACGAATGGGCACCCAGACCCATACACCTACACACAGTCACATACACTGTGAATTCATATTCTACACTCATATCACACACAGACACAGACGCACATATACACACTCATAAACACAGAAGCATATGTAAAGAGAGATACACACACACACAAATAAACAGGCACACATAAACCCATACACACACACACACACACACACACACACACATATATATATATATATACAGATATACATACAAACACACTAAGACACTTACATATACAAACATTCAGGCACATACATATACATGTAAGCACACATGTACAAATACACACACACATACAGAAACAAATAATAATCTCTAGTTCTAGCATGCTCAGCTTAGCACCCCTCACATGCTGTAGTGGATTTGCCTTGTCTAGTCTGTGCATGCTTTTGTGTTTATGAATTTTGGTTTTCTTCATCCTCTTTGCATTACAGTTCCTTTTGCTAATTTTGATTACCATTCGCTTGAATTAAGTCGATCATATAATATTTATCATGTAAAATGTCAATTTAAGAATATGTTAGACACCACAAGTAAATTGAAATTGTGAGGTATAGAGTTGAAGTACATTATTTTTGAAATTTCCATGTGAAATATTACATAATTTTATGTTTATTCACATACTCTGCAATTATTTCTAAAACCCACGACACCAGCTGTTCATATTGTGAAACTTTAAAAATAGATTGCAAGGAGAAAAACGTAGGGAAAGAAAAACCTTCTATCAGCTCTCTGAATTGGGATAAGTGGCAAAACATGCTTTTCAGCTGTGTGAACGCTCATCAAGCAAGCTCTCAATGCATGAAGCCATCTGGGTTTCATCAAGGAGCTGTAGAAATTGCCCTGTTCTCAACCACTTATCCATGATTGCAAGTCCCTTTGATATATTAAATCATAATACATTCATTTCACTGTCCATACAGAGAATTGATGAATATTAATCATTTCAGAGTTAGTGCTCAATGAAATTCATCAAGTTGAATTGTATTTTAGGGAAAACACTTTCTATCTTGAGTCTTTCTTTTCTTCTTCTGCCCAGGTGACCAACATCTAAAAAACTGTTCTTGGATATCTGTCTCTCACACCCAGCCCAGTTCCTTTTTCCAGCCAGAACATTTATTCTAGGCATTTTCTGAACACAACCCACACCCCAACTCTCACCAGCCAATGCTAGCCTTTCTGGTCCCATGGGATGACCAATTATCCTAGTTTATCCATTGCTCTATTGCTTCGTGAGCCAGGGCTCCTGAACAGTGTATTCTTAATGCAAAGTCTTTGATGGCCCGAACCTAGACAAGGAGATGAAGTCAGTGTAGTTTAAAAGGGGAAAGGAAAAGATTTGATAATTGACTTTTGGGGTCTGATTTTCAGAGAGGCCAATTTTGAGAACTCATGAATAAGAGATTCAATAGGGAAGTGTTTCTAGGACTAGCCAGTCATAACTGAGAGTGAGCAGAACTAAAGAAGAGAAAAAACAAACTAAGCAAAGGGCACATAGAAGGTCAAGTCCCAACCTCAGCCTGATCATACAGGTAGGTCTAGGCAGAGGCCACTGCATTTGCCCTTCTAGTTCATGTGGTTGAACAGATGCTGTAAGCCAAGTGCAATTCTTAAAGACTACAGGTTATGAACTGGAGGTAGAATGGGCATGGGGCTTGTAGAACGCTGTCTGTATACATTGCAGTAGTACGAACTTGGCAGGGAGAACAGTGAGTGAATGATGCCTGTGAGGTCAGAACCAGCATAGATTGAGACTGATCGAGAACTTCAGAAGTCTTTATTGTAATTTGTTCCAGCCCAAAGATGTCAGGTAATAGTAGTTAGTGCTCTTATTACAATCAGCTTTGCCTTCGTTTTAGTTTCTTGTGTATAAATCACACAATGTGTGGCTGTTTGAATGAGGATGGCCCCCATTGATTTGTATATTTGAATGTTTTGTCACTAATTAGTGGACTGTTTGGGAAGGATCAGGAGGTGTGGCCTTGTTGGAGTAGGTATAGCCTTGATGTACAAGGTATGTCACTGGGAAAGAACTTTGAGGTTTCAAAAGTCCACACCAGGCTCAATTTCTTCCTCTGCTTGCTATGGATCAAGATATAAAGCTCTCAGCTACTGTTCCAGCACCATGCTTGTCTGCCATGATGTTCATGGACTAACACTCTGAAATATAAACACACCCTCAATTAAATGCTTTCTTTTAATAGAGTTGCCTTGGTCATGGAGTTTCTTCATATCAATTCAACAGTGACTAAGACAATATATGTTCTTATTATGGTATTTAGTAATAAGCCATGCTTTTTGCCTGCTAGTCCCTTATAGCTATTTCTCGTTCGTTGCTGATAAACATTTGCCCTGTTTCCAATTTTGTGTTGTGATGAGAAATGTTGTAAATTCCTTGTGAGAACGGGGGTGGGCCAACCATGCCTGATAGTAGAGTTGATTATATAGATGTCGTTTAGGTGTTGTCTTATAGCTTCCTAAAGTGATGGTAACATTTTAGCTCCCACCAGCAGTACAGAATTCCAGTATTCTACAAGCTTAATTATTCTGAGTTAGTAATGATTAGGTTTGTGTCTTAAACTGCATGTGAATTTAACACTCAGAAAACTTTTGTCAGAAACGTTCCTTAAGTCTAGAATTCTCACATAGAGAAATACTGACATATAATTCCCTCTCTCTCATACACACACAAAAGGAGTCCTAACTATTTTTATTTCTTCTACTGATCAATGTGACTTTTACTTTTAAGCCACCTGGATCCAAAGCAAAAGGATCCCTCTTGTATTTTATACTCTTAGTCATGAAGAATTGTTCTGGAAAACTCAAACTTCAGTACTGTACAACCTAGTACCATGGAGTCACACATGCCCAATAAGGTTTTTATCAGGTTAGCTAGTCCCAAGAGCTCACTTGGAGCTCGCACACAGGGATGGGAGTTGGATACAGCTATTCAGGTGCCATTGACAAAAAAGTTCTCCTCTCCAATAGTGGAAACACAACCTCTACTACTGAATGCTCAGTTTGGGGAGAAGCAAACATAGGACTGGAATGGAGGAGGGATGCTCACCTAGTAAGCAAAACCAGCTATCAATTCTGACCACGGAGGTGGAGAGGTGTGGGGAGCCTCACAGATGTTACAGCCAGATCATGACCATCTTGCCACAGCGCTTTCTAGTTCTAATTTAAGACTGAGGTGGCCTGACAAAAGTACATGGAAATACTTTAATATACATAAATGTAAAGAAAAGGAACAGATTATTTTAGTATCTGCTTGGAGGAGGAGATACCACATTTTAAGTTAAATATAGAATTTAAAAAGTAGGTATAATTTTTCTACAGACCTAATAACAGACAGGAAGGAACAGACCGTTACTCAAGGATCTGTAATTTAGGAACAAGTTGAGCAGAGTGCCTATCCTTCCAAACCAATTTGAGTAGGCAGTATATTATTTAACTAGTCTGATTTTTTATCTTTAAAGGGTTTTGGGTTTCTTGGTAGCAAGTTTATTATGTTTTTCATTTATGTGATCATAATTAGAAGCCATCATTTAAGGTTCCAAATATCTAAATGAAAATTAGCTTTTTAATGGCAAATTTATTCAACGACATGATTTTTGGAGGGTAACTTTTCTCCTTATAAACAAAAAAGACTTTTGAAAAATAAAACATTACTATTGCCCTAAAAGCCTGTATATGACTAACAGAAAGCACTTGCCCGGAGCTTTATCTGGTGACCCGTATTATCATCTCATGCCTTATCAGAGATTTATAGACACAGTAATAAAGTAAGTCACTGGGCAGTTGTGGTTGAAAGAGAAAAAGAACTAAGGATTACAGGACAAAATGTGGACCCAGAGCTTCTGATAAATTCCAGCAAAGGAATATAAAGAATAATCCTTTTCAAAGTTCAACAAGGCCTAGCCACACTCACTTCAGGACAAGCACAAGCCATACATGGCCTCTGTCTGGAGGCACCAAGAGTCTCTATTGATTTCCAACTTTTAGTTCAGACCATGTAATTAAAATGAAAAAAAAATACCGATAATTTTGCAGATGTTCTTTCCCCCAAGTAGGAGAACTGGGGCTCAGCATGGCATCAGAATCAACCTCATGTCATCCAAAAAGACCTTCAGCTGCCGCATTTGCTCCAAATTCTCTCTCATTGTCTCTCTCATTGTCTCTCTCGTTGTCTCTCTCATTGTCTCTCTCCTAAAACATTTCCATTGATGTTTTAACAGAAAAGTAAAAGCTATCTCTTCCATGATTCTTTCTTTAGCTTTTTTTCTTTTTCTTTTTTTTAGTTTTGTGTTTCTAGTTCTACTCACTCCATTTGCTGAGTCAGACAGTGGGGAGTTATAGAACTATTATGTTCTTGTGGGGGATGCTCATAGAATAACTACTTTAATGTACACTGATATAAATTTGTGAAAATTAAGAACAAGATAATGCGATAAAGCTAGCCTCTGTCTGTCCTATTGTTTTTCCAAAACCTGTTGAGAGGAATTACAATGAGAAAAATATTTTAGTACTACACCCTTTTGGTACCCTCTTTGTTATTCTACGACAGCTCAGGCTCTTAGGCTCTACTTCCTGTTTCTCCAGACCCTGCCCACATGAAGAACTTCCTAAGGAAAAGGAATACAAGGAATACATTGTCTAGAAGATGTCATATATATTCATATATATACATATATATGTTGTATGTGTGCATATATATATGACATATGTATGTAACCTATGTGTAATAAGAATCCCACAGTTAAAAATTCTGACTCAGAATTCTTCCTGTCTGAAAGAAATGCAGGGACAAAAATGGAGAAGAATCTGAAGAAAAGGAGGTCCAGTGACAGGTCAGGCCTTGACACTGTTACTGATGCTGTGGTGTGTTTGCAGAGAGGATCCTATCATGGCTGCCCTCTGAGGGGCCCAACAAGCAGCTGAAAGAGTCAGATATAGATGCTAGCACCCAACCAATGGACAGAAGCCAGGGACCCCTGTGGTTGAATTAGGGAAAAGCTAGAAGAAGCTGAAGAAGAGGAAGACACCCAAAGGAAGACCAGGAGTCAGACCTGGACCCCTGATAACTCTCAGACACTGAGTCACTAACCAGGCAGCAAACATCAATTGATATGAGGCCCCCAACACACATACAGCAGAGGACTGCCAGGCCTGGATTCAGTCAGAGGAAATGCACCTTAACCTTCAAGAGATTTGGGCCCCAGGGAGTGGGGAGGTCTAGTGGGATGGGGGGAGGGAGGTGGTGACATCCTCTTGGAGGCAGGGGCACGAGGTGTGGGATATGGAACAGTCGGAGGGTGGGGAGGAGAGAGATAAAGTCTGGATTGTATACAAAGATTAAAGAAAGAACTCAGCAGACCAAAATGTTATATGTACTAATGGAAGATGAGTTGTAGATAGAACCATCTTTTTTGGAGGTGTTAATAAAGAAAGAATTGTAGGAGAAGGTGCCATTTTGTCAGCATTTCCCAAGCGAGGCAGTGAACTACACCAACAGAGGCAGAGTGGAAGACCCTCCATGAAGCTTTCTGAACCGTGCTTGAGTTCAGTAACAGTTGGCAGCATCAGGGGTTGCCTAGGATAAACCCTAGAGGATTGTTTAATATACACGGGAGATTCCTTTCCCCTGGAGAGTCCCTCGCGTGTGGGCAGGGTCTGGAGAAACAGGAAGTGGAGCATGAGCTGTCATCAAACAGCGAAAAGGGAACTCAAATGGGGAAGCACTGCTGCCGCTGTCTTGTGGACGAGCCTGTACAGCTTTGAATGGGTTGGTTTAACAACTGACGTACAACCAGGAGGGCCTGGGACCCAGACCCTAAACAACGTTATTGGTGTCAAAAATTTTCTCAACTTGACCTTGCCTCCTAAATACTCAAGGACAGCCTCTATTTTCAAAAATGTATATTCACTTAGTAAGAGAGTAGAATAGATCTGAGGAGATCAGTTCTAACGATACTGCTTGAGGAGGATGCTCAGTCATAAACATAAATAACAATCTCAAACCACAAGATTACCGAAGGTTACACAAGGTTACTGAGAAAAGCCAGGATGAAATGAGTCATCTAAAATATTGGGAAAATTCAAAGTTTTTCGGTAGCTTGAATAGAAAACTGCCACCCACGTCTATACACACCCTAGCGTAATTTGAGAATGTTAAAGGAAAGTGCACTAGACGTTTCTCAAGAGAAAAGATCAGACCTTTCATGACAGTGTTTTTTCCTGAAATAAAATCGGTAGCCCTAGATTTTATTCAGCAGTAGAGAATTATCAAGGTTCTGGGGGAAAAAAATCTGAAACTGGTAGTATTTTCATTCAATCAAAGCAATTCATGTAGAAAGGCAAAAATCATTTTAGAAACACACAGACTTAGAGAGTTTATTAGCCACGAGTCATTACTAAAAAGCTTATGGAATGGTATGTTATTTTGGTGAACCGACTGAATCCGAGACAAAGAAGTGTCCTATTGAAACAAAAGTGGCTACATAGAAAGAGGTGGCTTTGTTATGACAGAGGAGTCATCAGGACAAGGACATGCTTAGCATCTTGCTTTCTTGGGAGTGGATTAAACATCCATGTATATCCACCAATAACATTAAGTATTAGTAATTAGTTTCATGAGAATATGTTCATGTATGTGGGTACACATCTGTGTGTGTATGCATGTTCACAACGAGGTGAGAAGGCAATCACCTTGGCAATCTCTCTTCAGTGAGACTGGGTCTCTCACTCACCTGGAGCTTTGCCAATATGCTAGATTATCTTGGTCATTGTGTTCCGTGGGTCCATCGTCATCTGCCGCCCATATCACCAACACTGGAATCACAAGTGGGTGCCACTGGGTCCAGCTTTTTCTATACTTTCAGGTTTTTATGCTTGTGAGGCAAGTGCTTATTGCCTAAGTCATTGCTCCTGCCCCAAAATTACTTTTCAACTGGGAAAACAAAACACAAAACATTTATAAACACAGTCCTGTGAAAGTTTAGGAGACAATTTAACCAACTATGTGGAGAACTCTGAGATGACAGTGTAGAAGAAGGAGCTGCTGAACACAGACCTAAGAGAATAGGGGTGTGTGTGTGTGTGTGTGTGTGTGTGTGTGTGTGTGTGTGTGTGTGTGTGTGTGTTGCATTGCATGAGAGGGGTGAAAAGATTCTCCAACGGATTGATGTCTAAAAACTATAGCATGGTGAAGGCCTTTGGTTATGTAAAATAAAGGTCAGTAGTGCCTGAAAGGTACACCTAGAAAATAACATTTTATTTTCATTTTCTCCAAAGTACCAGGGAAGAATGTCAGTTGATTTTCTTATCACGTTTTCTTAAGTACCCACACCTATCATCACTTTCACCTTATGACTCATTCCTGGAAAATAAGGCTCAGCACATTCTGGCCTGTCAGAAGTTTCAGTCTTTCTACACTGAGAGGTTGTCTTTGCTTCCAAGAACCTCATGCATATATTATATAAGAGTGCAATGAGTCATATGTTAATTTACACATTTTAAAACTAAGTGGCTGGAAAAAAAACATAAAAAGGGATGAATATTTTAAAGTATCACGAAGCAGAAACTATGAGATGACACTAAGGATTCTGACAACATGTTGCCGGGAGATAAATGTAATCAGGAAGCAATTGTGGCTTATTGGCCAGACCAGAGTCATGACAAACCGACTAGATGAGAGACAGGCAAACGTCCTCAGACACCCAATACAGGCTTCATGTTCTTTTGAAGAAGACAGCTGCTGTTGCTAGAAGTGACTCATCCTAATCAGCAAATTATCCTGTTTCTTAATGTTCCATTACTTAAGATCACTTGCGGATGGGAAGAGGCCTGTGTGGTGCATGGAAATACAGACAGATATTCCAGCAGATCTCTTTTCTCAGAGTCTACTCAGAGCCAGCGACTGATGGATTGCAGCATGAAACCAAATATTGCAAACCATGTTAAATCATTTGACATTAGTGTCAGAGTTTTTAAATGTATTTAAGATTTCCTTTTGTTGGATTAATTGATATGGATTCATTCTTAACAATATTACTTTTTATTAATGAAGTTTAGTTCTTTAACAATTTCATGGATGTATATAATGCATTCCAGACAGTAATCTGGTCCTACCCTTTCTTATCTTCCTTCTAGCCCCAAACCTGTGTCATTTCCAGAGTCTTGACTCTTGGTTTGGTTTTGTGATTATAAAAGGACTCATGTTTAAATAAAGTTATAAATGGTAGGACAAACACTGTACAAAGTAGATGCTTGGGTAAATGAACTGAGTAAGACAGAAGAACACTTTATAATGATAAATTTAAAAGGCATAGACGTAACATATGGACTGGGGCAGTCTCATATATATATGTATATGTATCTATATATGTGTATATATGTATATATACATATATATACATATATGTGTGTGCATGTGTGTATATGTGTATGTATATATACATATATACGTGTGTGTGTGTGCATGTGTGCATGTGTGTATAATCAGCAATTGAAGAAAGGTCATAAATTTGAGATAAAGCAAAGGAGGCTGCATCCAAGGGTTTGGAAGGAAGGAGAAAGGAAAATGATGTAATTAAAATTTAACAAATAAAAAGTTACTATTAGAGAGGACAAAATGATGGATGTTTGTATCAATTGAACGTTAACAATTTTCTGAGTTATAAGGATAGAGAACAAGTTATCTTTTTATTGACAAAGTAGACCTTTCTACACCATTGAGGGCACAGAAACAATTGTCTACCTTATACAGAGATGGCCTAATAAAAAATGGTTTCTCTGTAAAGTAAAAAATATGTAGTGTAAATATAGTACTCATCTGATGAGTTACAGGAATAACGTCAGGGTTTCATTTACATACTTAAGGTTATGGGTTTATGTATCAACAATTAAATAAAAGCAATCAGGAATTTTAAAGAGAGCAGGAGGGTATACGTGGGAGGGTTTTGAGGGAGAAAATTTAAGAAATAAAACAATGTAATTATATTATGATTTAAAAATACAAAAATACAATACAAGCAACACACTAAAAAGTGACATGAATTTTAAAGAAGTCTTCACCTTATTAGGTGCACAGTGTTTTCTTTAATCATTTAAAATAGTCTTGTGTGAGGGATGATCCAGAAATGCTTTTTACTGATACCTGAAATAAATTAACCAAAGTGCTTAAAAGTCTCTCAAAATTTTGATGATTATCATATTGTGTCAGACATCAATCATATGGTGTAATAGGTCACTTGCTATAAATGCCTTACAAAACTGTTTTGACAAGACTTGTGTGCAGTAAAGGAGACCATTTGTTCCTTTATGTGGTTTGATGGGATTTTTTTTTTAAGAACTGTCTGGGGATAACATATTAGCTGGGGATTACTTTCTGTGCATTTAGTTTTCCCAACAACGTTTTGTCTTCTGTCTATTTTTGAAAGATATTTAAGAAGGTAAGACCAAAAACAACTTAAGGATGCCTTGTCATTGAAGTCTCCTTTATTGGTGTTGCTACCATACGGCTAATGATGTATGATGATATTGTCAGGGTATTCTAAGAAGAATTGACTTAATCTTCTACCTGCTTTGATTCCTCTGTCTTCGGTTCTGTTTTAATTTTGTAAATTATGTAATTATGTGAAAATAAAAGTAGAAGCCATGAACTTTCTATCAGAGCTTAGAAAAAGTACCAAAAACACTAAATGAATTTTTAAAATGGCTATTTAGAAGGAGACCACAAGCATGCCGGTCTGCTGTGACAAGAATGCAGATGCAATCTGCAGCATGCACCCAATGCCATGACCTGAGCCTCTCTGTCAGGCCTACCCAGCTGTGATAGATTGAACCCTGAAAACCATGAGCTGAAAATAGATTTTTTTCCTCCTTTAAGTTATTTCTATTTGGTATTATGGTCATAGCAATACAAAAGGAGCTGATATAAAAATATCTATTGTTGTCATAGATATTGGGGACATTGCTCTGATCAAACCAGGCTATCCCCTCTTAAGGCTTTGAAACTGACTTGTGGGAGAAATCGAAAAGAGTTTGGGTTCTCAGGCTAGAGAAACCTGAGAAGGCTGTGAGCAGAGTTGGTCTGATTCTAATGGAGGTCAAAAGAAGACGATGCTGACAGACATGGGAGCAGTCGAGGACAGATGCATGCCCTTTCAAATGGGGGAACTCTATCTTGGAGTGGATCTTAGAGGCCATCCATGCCAGAGTTCGACAAATAATTTGCTTATGTTTTGTGCATAACCTAAAAATGTGACTGAGCCAGAACTAAGGAGAAATGGGCTGATGAATTTGTCAGATTTCAGGCAGCTTAACGCTCAGGCTGTGGAATTGCTATTGCTGGCTGCTTTTGGCCAGAATTGCAGTGAGAATCTGGAACAATAGTAGAGCAGAAATTTTATAAGCATTGCTGTTTATGTGGAAAACGAGCAAGTGGGGGATGGGGTTCAGTACTATGGCCAAAGGACCACAGTTGTCATAAAGATTGGTGCAGTTAAAAAGCCCCAAGTTATTTTCATTGAAACAATAACAAAAAAGGTATCGAAGGAATTGAGACGCTGTCACCCATTATGTGCTCCAGGTTTCAAAGCTTCAAGTTCATTTAAAGGACTGGCCTTTGAGGTATTTTTCCATGTTTAACCACACAGACACTTAAAAGCTGCTACAGCAGTGTTCACAAGACCCCGTCTACTAACTGAGCTGGTAGCAATGGTTCGCATTGTCCACGTGGCACTGACTTTGCATGCATGCGAAACTCATGAGTCATGGAATCAGAAAGTCTAGCACAAAGATTCAAAAGAAAAGCCTGTGAGGCCAGGTAATGTGTAGGAGAAATGGATTCCCTGTGTGGATCTCCTGACTACATAAAGCCACGACGGACGGTGACGTGTCAGAAAGAAACCCCAAGATGTTAGAGATCCTGGGAAAATGTAAGTTGCCAAAGAAAGCGCTAAATGGGCACATCTCAAGAGAGACTCTGTGTTGTCTGAAAACAGGAAGACCAATGGGGTGAGGACTCCAAACTTGTTAGCACTCAGATGACGTCACCATGTCCTCCAAAATATTGGTCATAGAGCTACCGAATTTAATATTTGTATTGTACATGCTTGAACTTTCTTCGTTTCCAGCCTTGATTTCTTTTATTGCATATTTTTTATTTACATTTCAAATGTTATCCCCTTTTCCCCACCCAACCACCCACCCCTTCCCACCTCCCTCTCCTGACATTCCCCTACACTGGGGGATCCAGCCTTGGCAGGGCTGACAAATTCTCCTCCCATTGGTGTCCAACAAAGCCACCCTCTGCTACATATGCAGCTGGAGCCATGGGTCTGTCCATGTGTACTCTTTGGATGGTGGTTTAGACCCTGGGAGCTCTGGTTGGTTGGTATTGTTATTTTTATGGGGTTGCAAACCCCTTCGGCTCCTTCAATCCTTTTTCTAACTCCTCCACTGGGGACCACAGAGCATGACAAATGCTCGCACCCAGCCACTGAACTGAGAACTGAGAAGCCAGCCTTGATTTTTATGCTTCTGTTTTTTCCTTTGTAGAATGGAATTGTATCTACTGTAGCATCGTATATTTAAAATAAGCAACTTTCTTTTTTATTTTATAGGAGCTCATATTGTCCTTGAGTCTTAAATGAGAGTTGGAACCTGGGAATTTTCAACATTGCGGGAATGCTAAGATATGGTGACTATTCAAGTCAGATTTCATGTATTTCACCTTACAAGTTGGCCACGAACAATTGAGGTCTAGCAATTGAATGTTATCGTCTGAATCTGAAATGTTCTTCCTTGTTGGGCACCAATGGGAAGAGAAGCCCTTAGTCCTGCCAAGACTGGACCCCCCGCCCCTGCCAGTGTAAGGGAATGTCAGGGTGGGGAGGCAGGAAGCATGGGGAGTGGTTGGGGAGGGGAAACACCCTTATAAAAGAAGGGAAGGGGGATGGGATGGGGGCTTGTGGATGGGAAACCGGGAAAGGAAATAACATTTGAAATGTAAATAAAAAATATCCAATTTTTAAGAAAAAGGAAAAAAAAAGTTCTTCATGCCTATACTCTTGCTTTGAATGCTTTGTCTCTAGCTGATGATGCTAATTTGAGGTTCCGAGGTCTTAGGAGATAAGATCCAACAAAAGAAATTATGCCATTGGAACAGATCCTGTGGGTATATTATCCCTGTCAATTTCCTGGCTTGCTCTCTGACTCCTGACCCAACATGAAATGAAAAGCTTCTGCCACAAGCACCTACAACCATCATGAACCAAACGGTTTTCCATTTCTTTCTGGCCATGATGGATTAAAAAACCCTCTGAAAGGGTGAGCCAAAACAAATCATTTTTTCTAATAAGTAAGGAGCCATAAAACAATATAATCTACTCTTTGATAACGCCCAGTTATTACTGTAGTTTCTGCAAAGACAGTTGCACATACAGTGAAGAGGAAGTCATGAATTTGGGAGGGAGATGTGTTAGGGTTTATGGAGGAAATAGGAGGGAAGCAAAGGGTTGTATATAGTTTCCTTTTACTATATACATGTGTGAAATTCTCAAGAATAGAGGAAGTTATAATGAGGAAAGTATAAGGAATAATTTTAAAGAATAGATTAAGGACCCTTTTTCTTCCCCCTTCTCCCTCTCTTCCTTCTATTCTTTTTTCCCTTTCTCTCCAATTTCTTCCCTTTTCTTCTTTCCACAAACAAAGCATTTACTGTATATCAGGTGACAAAAGGCTGCTCATAGTAACTATATATTTGTGGTATTTGGAGAACAGTCAGGGGAGCAAGAAACAATAACAGTGTCAGGGTCATCTTTATAGATATGACAGTACATGAATCTTAATATGCATTGTTAGAAAATAGTAAAAATATAAATTATGGTTGATTTTCTCTTTCAAAAGGCATGAAAATTAAATATGGTTAAGTGGTCATTTAAAATAAAAATATAAAATATGGTAATTAAAAGATAAACTGAAATTTAATTTTATTGATATATTTATGTTACTACAGGTTTTTTCCCCCTTAGGCATGCATACTTACATCCTACTTTTAAATGCAACAGAATCAAGATGTTGATTTCCTCATTACATAAGACCAGTTGGGTCCCACCTTCAGTATAATGTAAGAAAATATATTAAAAAAAAAGAAACACCTCTTTCTGAGTAGGTAGAATTGGAGGACGAATCTTTGTTATACAAATACAGAAGGCAGGTTGAGAAGTCTTTAGGGCCAATATGAGAGGGCACATAATGACCAGTGATGTAGCCTGTAAGAGGATCTAAAGGAACTGTGGAAAGCAGTTTAGGCAACAGCATGGAGTAAAATGGGTAAGGAACATGTTTCATTTCCTGTTTGTCGTCTATAATCACAGTGATATTTACTTTGAAAAGAGTTATATGTATTATTATTTTCATATCTCTATTTATAAAATTTGTCTTTATTTATAAGAGAAAGAATATATATTGCCTCCTAGTCAACTTGGGGCATGATGCCCAATACTCTAGATGATCTCCATGGTGATCAATATCCTGAAAACATGCAACTTACATGCTGTGGAGATAGTCTATTGGAATAAAAGGTGGCTGTAGAGGTTCTGGTGGCTTCCACCAACTGTTCCAAAGGCTGCTGCATTAGATAGTGACAATGACAGCTTTGGGGTAAAAGTATAGTCCTTGGACAAAGTGCCTGGATTTGAAATGAATCTGCCATTCATTAACTGGAAGAACTTAAGCAAATCCTCTCATCTCTTTGTTTCACAATTTTCTCATTTGAAATGAAAGGCATAGATGGCAATGGGATAAACTGCAGTGGTCAGTATCAGTATAAAATAAATTAATATAGGAATAGCATTTAGTATAGTACATGGATAAAGTAGTTGACCATGCAAGGGACACTGTTATTTATATTATTATTGTTGTTGTTGTTGTTTATTTATCCAGAGACATTGATTTCTGCATATATTTTAGTGTTGGGTAAATGTCATATTGACTTTTTCCAATTACTTTAATTTCGTTGCATGTATATGATTCTTAGGTCACGATTTAGCTTTAAAGGTTTATTTATTTTTATTTTATATGTATAGGTGTTTTTACTGCATATGTATCTGTTGAGGGTTGATCTTTTGCTGTGTTTTGTAATGCTAAGTGAGGTCACCAAGACCTGGTTGCCCCAGAGAGGGGAGAGTAGACCTAAGTGACACTATGTGATGTTGCCCCCAAGTTATTTCTGATTGGCAAATAAAGACGCTGACAGCCAATAGCTAAGCAGAAGAGAGATAGGCAAGGCTTAGGATTCCTGCACTGAGGGTCAGAGGAGAACCACGAGGAAGAGGGAGAAAAAGATGAAGGGAGAAGCCGCCATAGGTCAAGTGAGTCATAAAAATGTGGCCCTAAGTGCTGACCAACCGGAGTTAAGAGCAGCCCCGATTAAACAGGATAAGCAATAACTCAGGGTTATTGATAGGAAAGTAGATTCTAATGGCACAGAGGTTAGATATCTGCCCAGCTCTTGTGCTGTTTAAGGCTTATTGTAAGTAATAAAAGGTGTGTGTCGTTTTTCCAGAACAGGAAAAAATATGGTCAAGGCAGGGTAGAAACCCCGAATTGGAATGAAAAATTTCTACAGCATATAACTCTGCTCCACACGCTTGCAGTGTCCTCACAGGCTAAAAGAGACATCCGATCCCTTGGAACTGGAGCTACAGATGGTTATGAGCTAACTCATTTGTGCTAAAAACACAATTCTAAGTTCTCAGACCTGCTTAGCCCAGTCTCCAGGCCCAACCATTTAGCTTTAAAAGGATTTCGAATGAGATTTTAAACCCAGTCTAATGCTGCAGCAAAAAGCGTGGCAGAAAGTGCATTGGAATGCTGTGTGAATAGGTTTTCAAAATGTTCAATAATTAATAGAGAGAAAGAAAGGTAGCTATTGTGCTAAGTGGAGGTATACCGAGTGTCCCATGTTGACAGAAGAGATGGTTTGACCCTTGTGCCCGTGCTCTGACAACCCCTATTTGGGTAGCAACAAATCTATCATATTTTCCTAAAAGCAATTCCTTTAAGATGAGTCCTGGCATGTATGCAAATGCTGTTTGGAGGGATGAAAAATAACAATCTTCAAAGGCCCAGGAAGTTTCTTTAATATACTTTGTTTTAACTGTGAGAAGGGGGTATAGCTCATCAGGTAAAGCACTTACTGAGCAACCCCGAGGGCCAGAGTTCACATCCCTCTCCCCTACGTAAAGGTCTTGTAAGTGAGATGGTGGGTCTGTTCTCTCAAAGTGTGGAGTGCAAAGATGGGGATTCCTGGAACAGGATGGCTAGAATAGCTGAATCACCACGGTCAAGTGGAAGACTGCCCAATATGTAAGTGGACCATGACCCAGGAAGACACTCAATGCCATTCCTGGATTCCATATGCACACATATTCACACACACACACACACACACACACACACACACCACCACCACACACACACACATGCTCACACACACCACACCACCACACAAACACACACACACACACACACACACACACACAAACACACCCACACAAACACACAAACACACCAACACACACACAAACACACCCACACAAACACACCACACACATACACACCACACACCACCAAAACACACCACACACACTTTCACACACACACCACACACACATTCACACACACACACACACACACACACACATATATTCCACACACACATACACACACACATACCACACACCACACACACACCCCCACACACACACACCACACACACATTCACACACACACACACACACACACACACACACATTCACACACACACACACACACATTCACACACACACAAATCTGCCTAAACTGTATGAACATACATACACACTTCCTGGTCTTCATCCTACAATACATACCTAGAACTTCACTTTACCTTCTCTTCCTTTTATTAGCCTTAAGCTTTCCAATAGATAGACATTCTTAGTAGTAATTCATGCTAAAATGTGTACCTATTAAGATCATTGAAAAAAATCTAGTAAAAATCTAATTTATATCTGCTGCAGAGGGGCTGCCCTTACGAGCAGCTCCTTTTCTCTTGTGGCCCAAGTTGTTCAACTTGTGAGTTTGAGGCTACCAAGTACAAGTTCTTAGCGACTGTGCTGAATAAAGTTCAGGATTTGTTTCTCACTACAAAGATTGTCTGCCTTTCCATTTTGTAGGATTTTAACCACTATTCAGAGAAGTAACTTTATAAATGGTATTTATTTATAAAGGTTTTCTTACTAGGGTCTTCCTTAACTTTTGCCATAGAATATTTTTTCCTTTCTACTCTGCAGAGATGAGCCCTTTACAGGATTTCTTGCTGCTCAGCATTCTTTCCACCTTAAATTACTTTCCCATCAGTATCTCCATTTGCTTTTTCCTCTAGTGTATACAGGAAACAACGTGAATAATGCATATTACTTTCTATATACATCCAACAGAACATTGAATGAGTGAATCATTGAAATGTGTTTCTGTTATAGAACAGAAACCTTTGAAATTAAAGGGACTTCATTTGAATATATCTCCAATTGCAGACAGTATTAAAATGCATTTAATGAATCCGAAAACTGTACTGTCAAATCTGGTAGTCATCAAATAACATCTTTCAAATGCAAAAGTAAGGGATGCAAGTTCGATGTCCCACGGAGGCAGGCTTTTCCAGGCTTTGTTCAATAGCGTTAAAGTGTAGGAAGGCAGGCTATGTCGATGTGGCCGTCTCCTATTTGAGATGATCAAACCAGTGCCTCGTGCTTCTGTGGCCACATCCACGTGACTGATCTCCTCTGAAGATGAGCCTCCTTAGGCTTTTCCTCAAATCTTCATCTTTTTTCATAAACCCCATAATTGACATCAAGCCACAGTGTCAGACATCACTGGCTTCCCACTCATGTTTTCCATTCGTTTCTGGATTCTTCCAAGTCAGAGGATGTAACTGGCTCGATCAGGAACTAAAATAAAGGCCATTGAAACAGCAGTGACTTCCAAGCTCTTTGCTAAATTTAGCTCCTCAATACTTTCCACTCAAATGAAACCCATGAACTACAATTAGAACGTTAGAACAGAATGGGAGCTTAAAGGTCATCTAACCTTACTCCCCCATTTCTCCGTTGAAAGTGCGGGGACCCAGACGTATGCTATGATTTGCTCGAGGCCACAGAGCTTCTTAACAGTGGAACTTGAACTAAGATCTCCTCAGCCCTGGGTCAGAACTAACCTATCCATATCTTGAAGCACAAATACAACTGATGTTACTAGTTGTGGCTTCTGTCACCAGCGGTTCATCGATGTCGTGGTTGAGAGTCTAACAGCAAAGGTTTCTGACTTGTAAGTTGCTACAAAGAAATGACATGATTTTATAGCCAGCCCACGCTAAAAACTTCCTGCTTTATGTTCATCAATAATGGATGACCCACCCCTGTAATGCTCAGAGGGAGCTTACACTGCACTTTTGAGCAGCCGGCTAGTAATGTACAGTGGATAGAGCCTTTCTTTTAAATCCCAGGGCAGCAGGTCCTTCAGGGCTAGCATTGCAATTTCAATTAGCCCCTGAGTGAAAGCTTGGCATGTGTATTAGTGAGCAGAGACACAATTAGCTTATTCTTCCTTTCCGTGTTGTGTTGAGAGGATCCAAAGGGTTGGTGGTGGATTAGGAAAGCCAGGCATCACAGGATTTTGAAGAACGGAGTTGCTCAGACCTCGACATCTTCTCTTGCTCACGCTGGAATTACAGAGATTTATTACAAAGCGCCGAGTGTGGCTTGGTGAAGGGTGTCTCCGGAGACGCTTCGGACAGCAATTGAGCTCTGTCTGTTTGAGTGCTTCACCACTCTGTCTTAGACTCATCATTAGCATGGAGCCCAACAGCCCCAAAAAGATACAATTTGCTGTGCCTTTATTCCAGAGCCAGATCGCTCCAGAGGCAGCAGAGCAGGTAAGGAGAGAGGGTGGGGAAGGATTCCTGGGTACCGGGCAGTAAGAGCATACATTCTTACTAGGTGAAAGGTCCTCTGCTTTCCGCATTTGCCTATATTGTGACTTTTATGATGAGAAAGGAGTTTGCTTTTGCACTCATGTTTGGGGTGCACTGGAAAACAATTGGCTAAAATTTTTAGCAGCACTTAATTTTATAGAAAATTAGACAGACCAATGTATTAGACATTCTGGTCTGGTGCTGGCTTCTGCTTTCTAAGGTAACAGTTTCAACATTTAAAGAAGCTTTGTAAACTTTACCAAAAATTAGCAATCTTTCATTTTGTTATTTATAAAACAAAAAAGAAATGTAAAAATTAAAGCACTAAATCCCAGACTAATTCAGTATTATAGATGTCTATTTTTAATGTGGTTTTATTGTGTTTCCCAAAACATATCGTTCATGTCCTTTGCCCATTACATATGGGGCACTGGATATAAAAAGTGCTGTTTTACATTTTCCTGGATTCCTTTTCTGTGTCTAATATTGCTTTCTAATTGTTCATATTTCCTTAGACTCTGGTGCAGTGAACCCACTTAAAAGGGTTCTGTGGCACAAAATCAAATGTGGCATACCTTAGGAATAAGCAAAGAAATTATGAGAAATCCAATCTAATACATTAATTGCTTAAAACCCAGAAGATCCCTGAATTCTCTTCCAAACAGTTTACACAAGGTTTTAAAGTATGAACTCTGTGAGTCTTACTTTACAGGATGTTTTCACAGTAGGTCCACCCAGATAACTATAACCTTGACAGTGTCTATTCACTGAACCAAACATTGTTTCCATCTTGAACATCATTCATACATTTTATTCTTTATTGTATTGACAAATACACTGAGAATTTAATTGAATGAATACATTAAATGAATAAATTTAAGCTATCAGAAGCAAGAAGTGTCTAATCATAATATTTTTCTGTAACTCCTATCAAAAGGGAATATATATGTTTTTTCTTCGACACTTTTGAGTAACTTCAATGTATTTATTTACGATTTCACATACACACAATATATATATATATGTTTGTGTATATGTATATATTCATATCTACCCCCTCTCCTTTCCTATTACGTTGACATCTTTCAACATATCCTTTTTCTTTCGTGTTCTCTCCCTTTTATTTTTTTGTAATCCACTGCCTGAAGGAATTAAAATACACATTCTTATAACATCTGTAATTTTTGTTGACCTGCCAATTTGGTTTAAATATTAAATTAGAAAGTAAAATGTTAACCATACTAATTGAAATCCAGAAGCTGACATTTCCAATTAAATTATAACACACAGTAGAAATTTGAGGCTTCCAATTTTGTCTCATTTACTAAGAGCAAGGGACCTTGATATGTCATAAGGTGTTACCACAGCCATTTAAGGAAGTTATCCATTTTTATATTTTCTAGTATATTAATTTCACTTGCATTTTTAGAGTTATACAACTATTATTTTTTTTCCTTCAGAAGTATGGCTTTGTGCTCAAAGAAAATGTTAGTAATGTCTAGCAGTTCTGATGGCTTCCTGTGTTATAAAATATGTAGTCAGCATATATTGTGTTCCTTTTAGACATTTGCTTGTGTATATTAGTGAAAGAAGGGGGTGGGCAACTGTGTGAGCTGCAGAGACAATTAGGGACAGTGTCTGATTCTCACACTGACATTAGCTGGGCCTTTGCTGTTCACAGATCAGGAAAAGAAGACCTACACCAGCATCCCTTGTGATTGTCAATGAGCATAACCCCCCAGGTAAAGAGGCATGATGTCTTTCCTATCGACGAAATGGAGCGGGGCTGTCTAAGAGGTCCAAAGAGCATGGCATTGATGACAAGTTCCAGCTTAGGGTTTCAGTTACCTGAAAGGGATAATAAACAAAATCATGAATAAATAGTATAAGAATTGTCTCCACCAACAGCCCACTTTTTCCTCTAGACAAGTGGTTCTCAACCTTTCTAATGCTGCCCCATTTTAATATAGCTCTCATGTCCTGGTGATCCCCAACCATAAAATTATTTTCATAACTGTAATTTTGCTTCTGTAATGAATCGTAATGTAAACATCTGTGTTTTATGATGGTCTTAGACAACTCCTGTGATCTTGTTTTCTAATCAAAGGGGTCAAGACCCACAGATTAAAATCATTGTTCTAGAATGACACACTGCTCATCACATGGTGTGCCGTGCTTTATTGGCATTGGTTTCTGTGTGCTTATAGGGAATCTGGTTCAGGCCTTATTGAGAAAGTTGGTGAAAAGTTGCCTAATTAGGTTTTGAGGTTCAAGTTGCAGGCCTGTAGATGATTATATTTTTTTGCAGAATGTGATTTTATTTATGGTATGGGAAGGGCGACATTGGCTACAGCCTTGCTGCTGATGTCATCTCTGAATAATGCAATTGAAAAGGAACCAGATCAATTTTCAGCGCTGCCCATTTGCGAGCCATTCCGAACAGTTGCATCCATTTGTCGAGGTTTTAGTTTCCATTTCCTGTAAAAAGTAAAACTGCATTATTAGTCACGATAAAGAACTATGGTCTGTAATAGACAAACATTGTTTACTTACTGAGTGGAGTGATTTTCGTCTTACATTTAATGGCAGCCCTGAAAATATAAGCAGACCAGAAGAGGTCATTAATTTCATAACCCAACAAATCTCAAGGTTTTTGTGGTTGTTGCTGTTCCTGTGTGTGTGTGTGAGTGTGTGTGTGTGTGTGTGTATGTTCACATGCATGCGTGCAAGCATACGTGAGTCTGTAAACAAAAAAGGATGAGAAAACATTGAATAATGGAAAGATTATATGTCTATTTATAAATTGTGAATGAGCTCTTCTAGGAATGTCTGGAAAAAATAGTCTTGGCCTTTCTGCGATCTTCTTAATTAGAGAAATACACAAAATGAAAGAAAAATTCTCATAGAATATTTATTACTGTGCCTATATACAGAAAAATTGGAAGCTCATTGGAGACAAATAAGTTATCTCTGCTGAGAACAAAGCATTCCAATTTGATCCTTAATCTTAATTTGATCCTTAAACTCATCGCCAAATACACTGCCTTTGTAGCTCTCATTTGAAACTGCACGCAGTAATTGATATGTCTTGAGTGCTAAGTACGGGCCATTTTGCACAAAAGGAAAGTGTGAGAGAGGTGAAGTGGCCTTTGTGACATTATTCCAAAGATTAAAAACTTAGGCAGTTCTGACCCTAGAGCCCCTGTTTTCCTTCTAGCCCGACAGTAACCTTGAACATTGGCTATTCAATGCACAAAATAGATGCTAAGTTCTTACAAGCAGGCAAACCCAGCATTTAGGGAAATTTCTTTGAGGTACTTACTATAGCCAATGAGGAACTATGTTTGATATCCTGTTGATATTTAATGTTGACCTAGGAAGCTTACTCTTAGGAGACTTTCCATCCACTAACTCCCCATTTCTTTTGTCAACCTTTCCCCATCTCTGTGGTTGGGCCCCTGGAGTGAAATTAGCTGTGAGCAGCATCTTACACATAGCTGAGTCACCTTGGAGATTTTATCTACTGTATCTCTTCCTTCTTTATTGAAAGATGGCCATGTATAGCACTGGCATCAGTGTACATGTGAACTGTGTTTAGAATGGGAGCTACATTCTGCACCAAAGCCCTAGAACTAAGACTTTTCCAAGTAAAAACGATGTAACTCAGTATCAAGTAAAAAGCTTGAAGTCAGATTTTCTCAGCCAAACAAATAATGAAAGGACTATAAACTCAATATAAACTTGGCCACTGGTTACTAGTCCTATAATCCTGGGTAAGGGACATCTTCGAGCTTTATCCTGTATCAGACAGATACAATAATGCCCATTCGTTTCTACTTCACAGGCTATTTTAACGACCCAATGGTTTAACCTAAACATACCTTAAAACTGCAAAACAGGTATTGAGGGTCATCGTTAATTGATCTCAGAACTCAGCCTCTGCAGGCCCTATGGGAGACTCATACAACAAGCCCAAGGGCAGCTTTGTGTTCACTTCTGCCCTGACAATTTCTGTCTTATGCAACAGTTCCTAGTTACAAACATGAGGCCACCAGAAAAGCACTCCCTAAGAGCTCCTACCTTTGCAAAGCAGCAGCCTCTTCTGCCCTCAAAAGCAGCGGGCTTGAACAGACAGGGAATGGTGCAGCTTTAAATCCTGGGGAGAAAACTCTAAACCATTCTCTTTACTTCACTGAAACAGCCCTAAAAATGATTGGAGATTCTTAGAAATATATGTCACTAAGACTGTTCAAGACCCAAATCCCTGCAAGTGTTTCTTTATGGTCAATAAATAAGGCAAAGAAAGCTAAATTTGTTTCATTTTAGAGAGTTAATTAATGAAATGCTCTATGTGGGTGTGGTGGCACATGCCTATAATCCTAGCACTTAGAGGGCTGAGATGCGTTTGCCCCAAGTTCTATCTGTTCTGAATTAGATAAGACATACCTGGCCAACCTGAGCTACAGTGTTTAGAGTGGGAAAAGTTGTCTGGGAGACTAGAACAGAACTCTTTTCAATGGGATATGAGTGGACTGCAACCATGACTAAATAAAAAGTGCAGTTCTCTGTTGCTATTATGATTTACCATGTTAGGTATTAGCACAGATGGTACATTATGGATTTCAGTATAAATATGCATTTCTCATACTGCTATACTTCAGAATGGAGCAGTAGAACAGGATGCTAGGTTAACCTGTTAGTACAGTTGTTTCATTTTTGCTAGTTTGACTGTGATGCAAACACAGAGAAGATAGACCCCTGATTGGTCCGTTCCCATGGCAATAAACTATGCCCTCAGTTTTTTCCTAGCAAATAAGCTAGAATTCCCCCAGGAGATGCCCTATGAAACAGGTAAACAACTAGTAAGTTTATATTACCCTCTGACACGTCAACAAGTCATCTTCACTCAACACTGCAGGAATACTAAAGGCCAATAGCAAATACTATGCTTCCCTGTAGACAGGAAAGGATTTAAGTATTTGGTTTCCAAAATAACTTTGAGCAGTCAGATGACAGTAACAAAATACCAGGAGCATAAGATCTGGGACTCAGCTGCCATCAAAGACAAATGTCCCCTTTCCCCTGTCTTCTCAGACCAGTAACTTGATCAACTTTGGAAGAAGCTGCTTCTCTTTCTATACTTCAGTTCCGCTTCTAACTGGGCTTATGAGATTCTATGAAATTCTATCCTACAGTGGTGTTATCCATTCTTATAGGAAATGCAGTTAGCATTTGCTCTTCTGTAATCTGTAGTCAACCGGTCTGATCCTTACAGCGTTATCTGGATTTACACATAAATCATCTTAATAGAGCAATAAAGACAAAACTGCCTTTTGTAATTTATTTTATCTCACATGTGGATTTTCTTGAACATTGTCTATAAGACAATTAGCAATGGGAGCTTTGGGGCTAATATCCACTTATTAATGAGTGCATACCAAGTGTGTTTTTCTGTGATTGGGTTACCTCACTCAGGATGATATTTTCCAGCTCATTCCATTTGCCTATGAATTTCATGAAGCATTGTTTTTAATAGCTGAGTAGTACTCCACTGTGTAGATGTACCACATTTTCTGAATCCATTCCTCTGTTGAAGGGCATCTGGGTTCTTTCCACTTTCTGGTTATTATAGATAAGGCTGCTATGAACATAGTGAAGAATGTGTCTTTGTTATATATTGGGGCATCTTTTGAGTATATGCCCAGGAGAGGTATAGCTGGGTCGTCAGGCAGTGGAATGTTCAGTTTTCTTAGGAACCTCCAGACTGATTTCCAGAGTGGTCGTACCAGTCTGCAATCCCACCAACATGGAGGAGTGTTTCTCTTTCTCCACATCCTTGCCAGCATCTGCTGTCACCTGAGTTTTTGATCTTAGCCATTCTGATATTTTCAATGTTAAATGTTCCTAAAAGCCTCAACACACTCAAATCTTTGGTGCTGCTGAGATATGATGGAAACTTTTAGAAATAACAACTTCCTGGAGGGAGGTAGGATTATTTGGGTAATGTCCAGCCACCCGATGACAAGTCCACTATGAGGTCTTACCCTACCAGGGACCCAAAAGAAGGCGAGGCAGTCACTTTAAAGCCATGGGAAAAATGAGTGCCTTCTCATGGCACCAAAACTGATTAATACACAGAATTAGAACTCCAGAGTTAGGAAAAGAAAACATTTCGAAACTATTGCTAGTTTAATCTCACATTGTTATAGAAGGACATAAACCACGTCCGCCTCCTGAGAGGGCACTTCAGGAAAAAATAGAATAATTACGCCTGGTTTTCAGCTTCAAATCTAATTAATTTTAGAGGTTAAAGAAATAGTTTCTTCTGCCAAATTGCAAAAGAAGTTCTCTGACAATAAATCTTCACTTATTCTCCTCAATAAAAGTTGTTTTTCGCCTATTATAAAACAATTCCTTATTGTTACTTTCTTACACCAACTATCCATTTCCAGAACCACTAAGCATTTTAGGGAATCCTTTCCAACTACTCCCCAATCTCTCTGCACTGTGATCCCAGGGCAGCACACAGCCTTGCAGTAAGAAGCCAGCCTAAACCAGGCTTTGGGAATATTCAAGTTTGTGGCGTACTTCCTTTCCCATTTACTGTTAAGCAGAGGCTGCATGGTTACAATTATATTTAATGGGCCTGAGGCCTATTAAACATGATTGAACTATAAGAGGGTCTGAAGCCAAGTGAAGATTTAGGTAAGTGCCCAAGACTTTAAAGGCTTATTATGCATCTAAAATTGTAACTGGAAATACAGTGTAAAATGATTTGGAAGGGTATTTATTGAATTTACTTCCAAGCCAATTTTGGAGAAAGTTGGCTTCCTCTTGACTATTTTACCCCTAAATTATCTTAGAAATAGGAATTAAATTGAGAGGGTATTTTCATATACCTGGGAGTCCTAAAATTACTTAACCTGAAACTTATGAGCTACAGTGGTCACGATCATGCCAACTCCTTACAATTTTGAGAGTAAGTCCAGGAGCCTGAGAGAACTGGACTTCCCAACACTTGGGAATATGTGACTCTGCAAACTGCAAAGAAAGCCGGTGGCATTCTGTATACCCTAGAGGGTGACTTGTAAACAAGACACACATTTTATAATATTGAGACTCAGTCACCTAATGAGAATGTCCAAAGCCCCATATTAGAATCCTAACTAGAACATGCATTGTCATTCAAACACAACGGAGCCCCAGGAATTTTGAATGATTTCTCAGAAGTCCCCTTGTTCAGAAGTAGTGGGAAGCTTTGTAGCATCAAGTGAAAGTGGAGATGTATTTGCTTTGTTAAGAGCGTCACATGTATGAACATTTTAATGACAATCTTGCTGTTTTTCAAAATGAATGATAGTGTGGTCAAAAGACCACAACATGAGTGGCAGCTTCAGAGACGCTGAGAATTTTTCTAGGACCTTTATGATCTGAGTAAGATATCGTATGAGACTTGGGGATGACAGTGACCTCCAATGACCTCAAATCAACTGTGGCCAAATAAAAGTTATGCTGGTCCATAGTATACAGGAGTGCTTTCTGTCTAAATTTTCTTATCTTCTTCAGCAACGTGATTATTATTCTGATCTCTCCATTGATTGCTCAGAAATTATTTGCCTTATTTCTGTTCATGAGAGGGAAAAACTCAAATCCAGTGTTTGAAGTCCACTCAACCGTTATCCGATATTAATTTCTAAGGAATGTCCGAGAAATCTGTGGATTTTTTTTCTTCAGCATTTATTTTTATTCACTACGGGATGTCAAGCCATGTGGAAAGATTTAAAGACTAATAATGTGAGCTGCTTTTAAGGAGCATCCACTGTGCAATTGATTGACTTATTTTTTTCATAATTATTCAGCCTGTACAACCACATTGTACAATCAAATGGAATGGTTGAGTCAAAGGCAAAGTTTAACTCTTAGTAATAGCAATATGTGTTAGATGGTAAGCATTCAAATAAAGAATATTATATTCAAATTAAAAATAAAACAGAAGGGCGAATAATAAATTTTTTCATTTTGTCAGGATGATGGTTTTAATTAATTTTTGCATAATAGCGCACAAACTCACCTTTTCCATATTTAAAAGGTAATTGGTGAAATACGATAGAATGACCATTGACTAGACTAGTATTTCCTTTTGGTGTCTGTTTTCTTCTTGAAGCTTAAAGCAGATGAAAACAGCTATATAGGGCACTATGCATCGTAGAAATGCTTGGCTTTTGAGAGGACCTGGTTTGAATTCCAACTTTGCCAGCAGCTGGTGAGACACTGGGTGTGTGCTTCTTCCCCTTGAGCTTGGTTTGTTTCTTTTATAAAGAGAATAGTGAAGTATTAGAGAATGTCCTGCAGAATAACCACTATCAAGTACATCCCGAAGATTTCCTTCACTGGCTGCTGCTGGGAAAGCTTAGCATTCTCATACATTGCGTTAAGGAATAAGTCCACCATTTTGAATCCTGTTAGGCAGGCATACATAGTCCCCAAGAGATACCATCACTTGTGGGGGGAAAGGTCTAACACCTCAAAGTCAACCAGAAGTGTGCACAGCTGTAGAACTGTTATATGCTCTAGGATGCAGCATTGATTCACCCTTGTATGTCCTTGTTGGCGAATACCATTTTCACAGACTAGAACTTGAGTTCTTAAGAACTTTATTGTTTTTATTAAATAAGTTTCCTACTGTTGTCTATAACATTCTTAAAATGATTAGACTCAATAAACATATGTCTGACAGACATGTCTGACCAGCAGTGAAATTTTATTTTAATAGTATGGCAAACGAACCTCAAGTATTCATTATTTAAAAAGTTCTTTAGAGACATCTCTGAAATGCTCTTCTGGATCATTTTTAACCCCAATCCATTTGTTCTGACTTCCTGTCATACATCATCCCCAGCCTATATTCTGGCACGGGTTTCATTCTTTGATTCCTTGAAGTGATTCTTCGAAGCCAACTTTTTAAGAGTTTGTCTAGACTGACTCATTTGTAGGAATCAGTCTCTGTCGCTCCCAATTCTCCTATTTAAACTGCAGGGCAGGACTCACTGAAATTTCAAAAGCTAACCCTGTCTGATGGACACATAGCTTGACATTGTTATTCTAACACCTTCTTCCCACCCACTCTAGGATAGTTTACTTAAACTATATACTTTAATTCAGTAAATGTTTATCAGTTGGCCCAAATCCTATGAGGACATGTAACCTAGATAATAGAGAGGAGTGTGCTTAGATGGAAAAGGAAATAACTACAACAATATAAGCCTAAACTACAAAAACCATCACAAAATTAATTCTGGCCAAGGAATAGAAACATTTCTTTGTTACATCCATTGTTCTGATACGCATATGGAAGTCATTCTGTTGGTCTTCTAGTTTTAAGTGTTTAAAAGTGAGGTTGAATAAAGAAGGGGAGGGGGGGGTTGGGGGATGTTGGCCCGGAAACCGGGAAAGGGAATAACACTCGAAATGTAAATAAGAAATACTCAAGTTAATAAAAAAAAAGTGAGGTTGAAACTAATCTTTTACTATTCATTCTAAATTACTCATTGAGTAGATGTTAAATGCTGATATCCTAGTACATTTACATCCACTTTTAAAATCCTCAAATGTATTGTAAACCTTTCTGACATTTTAGAGAACACATAACTTTCTAAGGGATAAAATAGAGGTGTGCTCCTCACTATGACCAGAGGGAAACTTAGATAAGACAAATTCACAATTCGGTATTCTGTACTTGGACAATGAAGCTGCTAGTATATGGCCAAAGATATTAACAAAATACAATATACTTCACCTTCGTACAGGCATGCTTCCATAGGACTTTCTCAGAATTAGATTTTAAATTTGTAAATAAGCGAGGCTGCCCAGAAAAGGTGCTTGACCGAGAGTAACTGTTTGATGATGTAAATGGATAAAGAGTAGAGGCTGGAGTTGGATATGCTCTAGAATGGAGATTAATTTTGTGAATTTTTTCTTTTTTATTTTTCTTGGATATTTTATGTATTTACATTTCAAATGTTATCCCTTTCCCCCCTCCCATACCCCGCCCCTCTGCTTCTAGGAACCCACTTATCTTCCTAAAACCTCTGGTAAGGAAGTTTCAAATCACTTCAGTCCCATTGTATCTTACTAAGTACTGCAGATGGTCATTTGAAAGAATGCTTGTGTGAGTTCGTTAAATAAATAGATGTCCACGTTTGTGTTTGCCTGGTAATACTGGCTGTCCAGTATACTTAAAATTTCACTTTCAATTTTAAGTTTAAGGCAGCTCATTCAAGTTGCTTCAAGTTAATGCTCAGAGTCACCAAACCATAGAATTAATGGCCCTGTGGTGACAGCAGGGTTTGAGGGTGAGGCAGGGTCGGGATCTCACCAAGCTGAATACTTTATTGAAATATGACTTTCAAATGTCTTTTTTGGGGAACATTACTCAGAAACAAGACCCAAGGCTTGGGACTTTCCATCTTTCCATCTGATTCTACATATGACATCTAAAGAGTCCTACACATGACATCTAAAGAGTCCCACCAAGAGTCTCCACGCACAGCTGTCAGGAGGAATTACCAGAGGCTAATAAGAAGGAGTTTACTTTACGTTTTATTTTATTTTATGTTCATATTGGAGCTGTAGTTTACTTTGAAAACATAAGATCATTCAAGTCTTTTAAAATAGACAAACCTACAAAGGAAGTCAAAACAAAAACAGACTTTAGAGAGACTTAGAAGATGCTTTTGTAAGTCAATGTGAATGCCATCTCACATTAAGTTGCTGCTTTTACTTCTAAGACACAAGTATTCTATGCATACTTCTATCTTGAGTTCTTGGAAAAGTATTCTGCAAAGGCTCAGGAGGTGACCATGGAAAACCAGAGGTAAAAGGAAAAGCCTGTCCCAAACCATGCGTTCAAACTGGGAAGACTTCACCATTCAATCCCAGTCTACACTTTGTCCCTTCAGACATCCTCTAACTGTCAGGGTATCCCAGCACATTGTGAAATGCTACATCTATATCTACAAGTCTTCTCTGCATCATTTATACAGCTGTATGACTTCAAACTATTTAGAATAAGTTGACGCAGGTGCAAATGAGGGTTGAACAATGTTATTTATAAAATAAAATTGCCAAAGTCTGCATCATTAAATGGCAAAATATTGATAGTCTGATTTTAATATAACAATGCAGACTTAGCATTGCAATAATACTAAACGAAAGTACCATGTGAGATAAAATAGGACATTTGCACTTTTTAATTTCCTGTGCTCTCTGATAGCAATTTCTTATCACTATGAGAATGAACTTTCAGAATCTTATTCTTCAAATATAAATATATTGCCTTGCTTATATATGGAAGGGATATTATATATGAATTGACTATATAAAAAGAGAAAATTAAGTCAGTTAGAATAAAACCAAGTTTTAAAATATTTAACCTCGGTGATACAGGTGGCTTTGTCTGTCATCTTTTACCATATTTTTTGAGGGATGGTCTCAAAAGTTGAAACTCACCAATTTATTATATGAGTCACTGAGCCCTAGGGATGTGCCTGCCTCTCTCTCCTACCATCCAAGATTTGTGGATTTAGGTGGGTGTTGGGGATTCACACTCAGTTACTCATGCTACCAAATGTTTACTCTTAGCTGAGTCCCCAGCATCTCTGTACAAACCCAGGTACAGGTTTGCTGTTCCTGCGATGCCAGCATTGTGAGCCTTGGAGACAGAAGAATCTTTAGAACCTGCTGGCTGACAGTCAGGCTCCAAGGTCAGATTCCCAAGTACTGAGATAACAGGACTCTGTCCCCAGACCAAGGTCAGTAAGGGTCTGTGTCTCAAGGGAACAAATCAGAACATGCATGGCAGGGTAGGCCACTAACATCTTTTTGGCCTATGTACATCATGTACAGGCTACTATACTGAATAAACATGCACCATATATACATACATGCACACACACATACACACACACATACATATATATATTCATATATTTGTGTATACCAAAACCCCACATAATAATACATATACACAAATGGAGAAAAATGCAAAAAGTGCATTTAAAATGTTATATTCGGTGTATATTTTACTATTTTAGGATTATGTATCTTATTTAAGTGGTTTTCATGTTCCCATTTTCCTGATTGGTGAACATGAGAATTATAACCATATATAGACAGCTTAGGCCTTATGGAAGTGAATTACCTATCTGTCTGTCTGTCTATCTATCTATCTATCTATCTATCTATCTATCTATCTATCTATCTATCCATCCATCCATCTGTAATTGGCACATGGTCCTTCTGTCAGCCCAGGCTAGCCTCAAACTTGTACGTCTTCTGTCTCAGATTCTCCAATACTGCTATTGCAGGACTGTGTCACCAAAGCTGACAGCACTGTTAGCCTTTGGAAGCACCTCAGTTCTCATACCAGCAGGTCTATAAGTTAGTGGTTTTCAACCTATAGATCATGACCCCTCTGGGGGTTGAAAGACTCTTTCAGAGAAGTTGCCTAAGACACTGAAAAGCACGGATATTTACATTACAACTCCTAACAATAGCAAAATTGCACTTAAGAAGCAGCAATAAAAATAATCTTGTGGTTGCGGATCACCATGACATGAGTGGCTGTGTTAAAAGGTCGCAGCATTGGGGAGGTTGAAAACCTCTGTTGCAATGATACCCCCTTCTTGTTACTATGAGGACAACCTTGAAATTATTTGGTTGCTCTTCCCCGATTCTTTTAGTGGACTTTTAACCAACTCTCATCAACAAGTACAGCCTCACCTTCTGTTCTTGTTGTTTTTGCCCCTGCTTACCAACAACATTCCTTGTTCCTAAGTATCTAAGATCACACACTGACACACTAATTTCCAAACTGGTTGTTTGTGACATTAACAACGAGATGTGTCATGCTAAAACACATTCTAAACGTAGAACCAGCGAGTGTAGATTTGTATCATGATGTGAATCCTTAGTCCTAATTCCATTTCCTTGAAGCACATTCAATGGTAGCCCTGCCTCTGGCTTTGTTGCTGGAATTAATGAGAAACTTCAAAGCAACGTTACAGGTCTCAGGCGTGTTCCTTCTTCTCCGCTATGGTTCTGTGAGGCTCTGGAAGACGTAATTAAATAAGAGGTGATTGACTGTGGCAACTTAACTTTCGTAATTCAGCTGTCAAAGCTCTAATTTATCCTCCGTCATTTACCCACCCTAGCTTTTAATTAGCTATGATAAGGCACATAGGAGCTTCTCATGAAAGGATGGCATATTCCATCACCTCCTGCGTGCTGTTTTTGTTCTGCCTTTCAAATGAGTCAGTTGTTTCTTCCCTCGTCTACAGAACCTTTATTACATAAAATTGTTGACAATTATACTAAAGCTGAGATGATTTAAAAAACAAAAAAATCAAAAAAGAAGAGGAGAAAAATAATTCTGTTCAATGATGCTTAATATTGCCGCTTTATTATTTTTTTCTATCATGGGTGTTGGCATACTATAAGAATTATGTTCATTTTCCACGTAGCAATTCCTGCTTAAAATATGGTTCAATGTGTACAGAGACTTCAGATCCAGGAGGGACAGGCTGGGAAGGATGTGCTTTCTAAAGCACAGTAAGCACTCTCCATTTTCTCACCATTATTGATTCAGAGCATTACCCACTTGCCCTTGGTGATTAAGGGTTTTCAAGAGCTAATGCCAGAGACCCACTTACCACCACATTTCAGCGAAGAAGAACTGCACGAATGATTGAGCTAAAGTGGTTCATCTTAAATTCTACCACAGGTAATTTCACTTGGTAACTATCCCAGAGTTCCTCTTTCACTCGGCCAATAAAGGACACTGGAGCCGAGAAATGGCTGAAAATACTTTCAGTCTAGGTCTATAGTCGCAGCCACTGATTCAAAGCAAATGCCAGCTGTGTTCTTTATGTCGACACTTAAGGAATAAGGGACACGTTAAGAATATGTTTTGAAGCCTATTTAGGGCTTAAAGGACAAGAAGCGCCTCTAAGTTCTGAGCAAGGTAGTTTAAAAAGGAAAATGCCCAAGTTCAAAGGTAAATTTAAAGGGCCTCATAGTGCTGCACATTCCTGCTGGTTTTGCAGTTTGCAAAGCTTCTTGTCTCACCACATGTCTCCTCAACGACTCAGAGAGCAATCCGTCTCCACTAGACAGAGGGAGAATGATAAGGTGAGCTCTTGAAGGTCCAATAGCAGGGAAGTTAGTGCAGCTAAAGTGTAAACGGAGGTGTCCATTCAAGTCATTGCTCTCCCATAGCATCCTTCCTTCCACAAACATGCAGCGTCCAAACATTCCTGCTGTTTAATTTGCTGTCCTCTTGGAATAACTACAATTAAATTCCTCATTGTACCTTAGCTACAAGGGATTCTGTTTCAAGCAGTGATTGAAGACTGTGTTTATTTATTTCACTGGGAATTTATTTCAAAGTTACATTTTATACTTTTTCTTTCTGGATATTAATAAAAAAAGACTTCTTACAAAGTTGACAGTGGGGATCTTATTATGCACTAAAACTCCACAGTCAGATAAAAAGAAGAAAATAATTGCGTTTATTATCCCTAGCTATTCATCGGTTGGATATCTATATATCAAGATGTGTTTAATGGCTTAAAGCATTAAAATTAGGAAGGGTACGATTTTTGCCTTTGAACTTTAGTTGACACAGGACAGTAATGGCTTGTGCCTACATTGAAAGTCATCTTTTTGACTCATCTACTGTTATTTTTATCTTAAGGGTCAGAACAAACCCAATTCTTTAGGAAGGTGTATGGATCACACGCCAGCTAGAAACTTTTATACCTATATGAATAATATGTTGTTGGATTAGTTAACACATTTGCTCCAATTGACATCTAACTTTTTAAGTTTTTTGAGATTGCCATTTTTTTTTTGGTCCGACCATTCTTTTGTAATGCTCAGAAAGAATGGATCATAGAGTTAACTAGTTTTGTTTTATTTCTTTTTTTTTAAATAATTTTATTTTTCTTGGACATTTTATGTATTTACATTTTAAATGCCAGTGGGGAAAGAAGTGTTTTAGGAGCCTTTAGGTGTATTTAGAGCATTGGCATTGATTATGCCCTCTCTTATTCCAAAACTCCAGAATCAAGCTTATAGGCCCAGGAAGAGGCAAATGCCTAGAGGATCCTCACCATTGATGGAGGATAGGGGTCATTAAACCTCATTTGGTTATGACACAAGGGTTATATCTGCCTTCACTTTTCCAAATTCTTACAGTGGTGATGTTATAACCATTAGACTTCCTGCATTTGGTGTTCATGGGCATCAGTTAAATTGGTTTTGGATGCACGGCACACAGAACAATATTTTCATAGTCATTTCGTCACGATGAATGTTAGTGGTAAAGGACCTGTGTGGGGCTTCATGGCTTTGGTGCCAACATGTCTTGGGATAAACATCAGGTGAGGATAATAGTGGTTACAGGTGCCAGCAGGTCTAGGTCATGTTGATCTGCGGATTTCTTGAGTTTTAGAAACGATTAGAAACCAGAATACATTACATTAGTAACCAAATTTATTTCTTTTACTGTATTTAAATGATCCACATCAGATTTCAAAGTGTTGTCAGTAAAATGGAGATGTTGGAAACTGAATATATGATACACCTTTAAACAAGAATATAGAAGTTGAAGCGCCCAAAGGCCCAGTGCCCCAATGCTGTCAGATAGCAAACAGCCACTATCCTGCTGAATAATCAGATACTTTTCTTCTATCTTCACTACCCTGTGACTAGACTAACATGGACTGGGGTTTCTTTTCAATTTCTTTGAATTGCAAATTAAACAGTTATTCCAGTAATCCTCCTAAAACCATTTTTGCCCACCCACGTAACCTATCAAAAAACTGATAGCAACTTGAAAGTTAAGACTGAAAATCAAACATGTCTGTTTCATACCCAAAGCATTTGCCATTGCACAACTTTGCCCAGTAGTCCCTTTGATTGGTTGGCTCATAAGCCTCTTCTGTAAATAGATCGTAATGACTGTGAGAGAAATGATCTTAGAATGAATCTTGTACTGTGTCTTTCTGGTTCACCCTTTAATGCAAGGAAAATAGAAACTAATTCTGGCCCCCACGAATTGTTGGCAAGCACGGCATACAGATAGCATAGCATTCCAGCTGTTGTGCGATCTTCTGAATGAGCCCGATAAGGCTGTGTCTCATATGTTCTGATAGGTAGGTAATTATTAACACGCCTATCAATGCGTGCATGCTGCTCTTATTCGGCATAGTAAATGACCTCATTGCAAGCATCTGGTCCAGTTCCCTGATTCTAAATTAGTTTGACATTCCTTCCTGTAATTCTTTTCCCATACAGATGACAACCTGCTTTCTATCAAGAAAATTGTTTCAGGTTTAATGTTATTTTTTTTTAATGTGTGGCAACAAGAGTCTGGAATTTATTGTTTCTAGAACTATAGGTCCCCATTTTGCATCTCAAAAAAATCTGAAAAGCTTTAGTTTTGAATTCTTTATTTTTTTTTTAAAAAAACCTACTTCCTTAGACAAATGATTTCAAACTGTGACACAAAGTAATCTTGGAAAAATATTGGAACTCTAAACATGTTCTCTAAGGAACGGAAAATAAGACAATGATAAAAGAAAAACAATTTTCTAAACCTACACAGAGAGAGAGAGAGAGAGAGAGAGAGAGAGAGAGAGAGAGAGAGAGTAGAAATGAGAAAGTCTGCATAGTTGTGTCATTGGTAGAGCTAATGGTTTACTGGATTAAAAAATGGAAGTGACAATAAGAAAGAAATTGAATTAAGGTTATATGGACTCTGAGTGCTTGAGGAGGAATGGGTGGAATGGTAGAGTAAGGAGGAACACAATACTCTGCATATTGAGGATAAGACAGTTCTCATTCTAATTTCGTATTAAATATTTATAGCAGTCCTGGAAGTAATGCCTCAATAATGGAGTCGCAGGTATTAAAGGCATTAAAGCCCAATTTGCTAGATCCTCTGAAGAGTAAGCTCAACATGGTTATTTTAAAAAGGTGTGTTTACCTAATAATTATGACTTGGATAATGTTAGCGGTATATGTATTAGAGGCCCCATGTAATTGCCTCAAACAATTAGAGCTCTTAATCATTAAGAGAACTATATAATCAGACATATATCATTAGCCAAGCAAGTGAGATTAGCTACTCCCCTGTGCTGACATGCTGAGTCACTAATGTGTTGTTGACTTTCTGGGGTACAGGGTGCTTGCTGTCTTGCCTGAATGAAAGCTCTGAGGAATGGTCAGGTTTAATTGCCTGACCTCAGTTCAGTATAGCTGCTCGTTCTCAATGCCCAATGGGAACAATTATTTTTAGTCTTTTTTTTATGAGTTTTACATCATTTTTAATTGTTTCTTTAGTCTTAGTGTGTATATGTGTTTGCTCAAGATATGTGTGTGGGAATGAGCATGCTTCAGCATACATACGGAGATCAGAAGAGATCCGGTGGAGTTGGTCCTCTGCATGCACTGAAGACTGACCTCTGGTTACCAGGCTTAAGTACCTTTCCTGCCAACTGTCCCAGTGCTCTCATAGCAAGGAAGCTTGAACTACCTGAATGTACTCCAAGTGGCTAACGTGGTTCTGGACCTTTTGAAGGTTTCTTGGTCAGAAGTAGGATGCTGGTGCATTTTATAATAAGGACATTTGTCATACTCTAGTATTATTGTCAACTATGTGTCTCATGACTTCAACAAACCCAGTCTGAGGAAAGGTTTATTCTGGCTGGTGCTTTGGAAGCACAGGCCAGGAAAGCATCGTAACAGGAGTGTGCGTAGCTGCTCACACCGTTTCTTCAGTCAGGCAGCAGAGAGCAGGAAATGCTGGGTCCTAGCCAGCTTTTTAGTATCTAATTTTTACATAGCTTGGGACACCAGGCCAAAGAAGGTTGGTTCTTCCCACCTCAGTTTACCTACCCTTGATAATCTATCACTGGTCAGCAGAGTCTAACCTCTGCTCATTCACGAGACTGCCAGGGGCCTACACCCTCGTTTCTCTGTCTCGTGAAACTCACAATCGGTATCAACCTTCACACCACATAAACGCACCATTTTCACACCATTTTCAGTTTTCAAGCATGTCAAGGCTCTCCTATTCATTTTGTCATTGTCTTGTTCTTAGCCTACTCTTTTTTTAATCTTTAAAAAAAGTCTAGATATCTAGCAGTAGAGTGTGACGCATTTTCAAAATTTAGCCTTTAGAATGAAAGGATCAAGGTTTGATGGCCACTGACCAGTTTTGTCACATTAGTCAAGTTATTCAACCTCTCTCTAGCTTCAGTTGGCTTCCAGATAAAATATAATTAAGGTTATCTACTTTATACGGTGATTTTGAACAAGAGAGTAATGAGTGCAATGTTTGACGAAATGGCCTTCTGGTACTAGATCCAGGAGTAATAGTAACAAATACAACATTAATATTTTTGACATTTTTGAAACAAACAAAATGTTCTTTCTTTTCCTCAGCTATAAAATCTACCAGGCCAGTCACTTTACTTGGTTGTGTTTGATTGGAATTTAATGGATTGAAAGATGAAGTATCCTCAAAGGAGATGTTGGATCAACACCCACCATTGCTTATGATTTTACTAAGCTCAATCTTATGATGTCTCAAGTAAGACTTTTATAATAAGAGATCAAAGGCATACACTTTGATCTCTATTATAAGCAGTAAAACCTTTTTAAAACATTGCATTTAGTTTCTTAGATCAAAATGATTCAATGAAAGGTACTCAAAGTACCTTTATAGTTGACCAGATCCATAAAATTTATGCAGAATGTCAGTGGAATGGGTTTCTTTAAAAACACAGAACCAAAAAGGAAGCCTGATGGGACATCATACCTCAGAAATTCCAGCACTCGGGAGGTAGAGACAGGAGAATAGTGAGTTTAAGACCAGTGTGGGCTACATAAACTATGCTATCTTAAAAACAAAATAAACCAAAACAAACAACAACAACAGCAAAAAGGAAACAGCTCTGATGAAACCAGTCAGTGCATAAGGACTCAAGTTAAGCATTAATTCTCAGGACTAACAGGTAAGTGTTAATCGTGAATGTGATTACAATTGGGAAAAAAACTACAGGCAACAAAAACAACTGAAAAACATTTCCTTGCAGCTTTCAGATATGATTTCTGGATGAGCCTGATTTTTGTCATCAACAGCCTTGGGTTTTCAAACACTTTCCCTCACAATGCAGATGTGTTGAAACGTCATTGAAGTTCTGTGTCATTATGGGGGACAGAGACATTGAAACCCCACCTTTAAAGCTCCACCCTACACATAAGCCATTGTAGGAATGTTTGACATACTACATAGACCAAGAAGTTTAGCATCATGAGCCAAGATCAAAGAGGAAAGCACGGGCAGGCATTATGGGGTTGGCAGTTGAGGGGCTTAACATGGCTTCTTCTGGTTTGATAACAGCTTTGAGAGTCATACCGCGTTGCTCTTCAAAACAAGTATTCAGATAAGCAGTTCTATGATTAGGGTTATTACTCACTTTCTCATGTATCTTATAAAAGCTGCTTTACCTTTGTTACTTGTTTGTGCAAAGATAATACCATTAAAACAACAACAGTAAGATTCCTACTGAAATCTGACATAATCCAGCTATACAAAGTATCTTATCCCCTTTGTTAGGTACAATTTCTTGGAAATATACTATTTTCTTCATCTGAAAACAGTGTAGATACTGTTTTTATTTGAACATTAAGGAAAGTTTGTGAGGAATAATAATGTGGGCATGAATACATCATAATTATCTGGCAAACCAGTTTCTATTTTTCTTTTCCTCTTCTACATAAAAACCAGTTGAGCTGGCGTTCTTCTTTTTCTTCTTTTATTTTGTTTTCCCCTCCCCCTCTTCTCTTCCTGCCAAGTCCTTCCCACCCTCTCTCCCATGAATATTGTGTTCCCCCTTCTAAGAAGGACTGAAGCATCCACATTTTGATCTTCTTTCTTCTTGAACTTCATATGGTTGAATTGTACCGTGGGCATTCCGAGCTATTGGGCTAATGTCCACTTATCAGTGAGTGCATACAATGTGTGTTGTTTTGTGACTGGGCTACCTCACTCAGGATGATATTTTCTAATTCCATCCATTGTTTTTAATAGCTGATAGTACTCCATAGGGTAAATGTACCCACATTTTCTGTATCCATTCCTCTGCAGAAGGATGGTTCAATATACAGAAATCCATCAACATAATTCAGTATATAAAGGAACTCAAAGAAAAAAAAAACCCCACATGATCATCTCATTACATGCTGAGAAAGCATTTGACAAAATTCAACATCCCTTCATGATAAAAGGCCTGGAAAGATCAGGAATTCAAGGCCCATACCTAAACATAGTAAAAGCCATATACAGCAAACCAAAAGCCAACATCAAACTAAATGGAGAGAAACTTGAAGCAATTCCACTAAAATCAGGGACTAAACAAGGATGCCCACTCTCTCCCTACCTAGTCAATATAGTATTTGAAGTCCCAGCCAGAGCAATTAAATAACAAAAGGAGGTCAAATGGATACAAATTGGAAAGGAAGAAGTCAAAACATCACTATTTGCAGATGATATGAAAGTGTACTTAAGTGACCCCAAAAAGTCCACCAGAGAACTACTAAGCCTGATAAACAACTTCAGCCAAGTGGCTGGATATAAAATTAACTCAAACAAATCAGTAGCCTTCTTCTACTCAAAGAATAATAGACTAAGAAAGAGCCTTATGAAGACAATTACATATACATTTGAAAGGGGGGTTGACTGGTAGTCTTTCCCAGTTGAAAGTTGCCTACATTACTTCTTCAGTAAACCACAGGCATCATTTAGTCAGACACTGCATCTCCTTTGTCCTTGTTTGTGACAACTGTAAAGATTTGGGGTTCCTGGCTTCATGGTCACCTGCCCTCATCTCACCAGTAACTATTTACAAGTGGTTAGACATCTGTTTAAGTTCTGCATCACTTTTATAGGTAAGACACTAAAATATTGAGTTTGTGTGATTCACAGCCAAATTCCCAGCTACGGGACTCGTGTTGTAATGTAACTTTCATCCATGATCCAAAGGGTATAATTCTTTGCCATCACAAATCCCTGATAGCAGATAGTGTACACATCCGTGTGGTACATGAGCCATTTTTGAAGTCTTTGCCAAATCCCCGAGAAGCTAACAGGTTTTATAGCTTCCACTAAAGACAGGCATTCAAACTGGGTCAACAGCATCTCTACCAGTTGTTTATTTGTGTATTTATTTAGTGATGGTTTAACAACAAATCTATAAACTGATAAGAAAAAAAACCCATTGGAAACAGACACATGAATATCTGTTTATATGAATATATGTATGTATATGTGTGTATATATATATATGAATATATGTAATCATCACTATGACTTTATAAGTATACTCTGAAGCTAACTCTGTGGTCCACTCTAAGTCTGCACTTCAATAATCTAAACATTCTTTAGCCACATTTTTCACTGTTGGATATTTGTCAGAGGAATTTTTTCCTCAGTTCTCTTTAAATTTCATATAGCCTACCTACAAAAAAAGTCTATACTGCATGTGCCTGGAAGATGGCTCGATGTGCAAATGAATTTGCTAACAAGCCTGACAACCTGAGTTCAATCCTAGAGACACACGGTAGAAGGAAAGGACCAATTCCTGCAAACTGTCCTCTAACTACATCTGTGCTTTGGTATACACTCATGTGTGTTCACATACATGCAGGCACATGCATGCAAGCACACACAAACATAAACAAATGATGTAATAAAATTAAAAATAAATTTAAAATGTATGTTAATTTCCCCCTTGCTATTGTCTTAAATGGTAAAACAAAGAGATGACAGAATGGAGCTCAGGGGAAGGCTGTTTGCTTCTTTGTTCCATATGTACAAGGAGGATCCGGGATGGATTACCAGTGCTGGGAAAAGAAACACACACACACACACACACACTGAAAAACACTTAAAAAATGATCATATCTTTGTCTCATTCCTTTTTGCCCCTGCTCCCCACACAGCATAGCAAACCCTGCCTGGTACTTTAGAATGCTAACATTTCAAAGGATCCAGGATTTAGGTGAAAGTACATTTTTATTTTCTCATTCATTCATTCATTCATTCATTCGGTTAATGAATAGTAAGTACAGTTCTCTGGGCCCTAGGAAGTAGTAAAATAAACAAAGCCTCCACCTCCTTGGGATACATGGTATGGTGGAATAAGTAAGAAGAGGCCCACATCGGATTGCTTTTATCTCTGTTGAGAAAATTATATGAGTTTGTGTCCTGTCAATAGTCGAGAAATAAATTAAAATGTGTAGCCCATGCCATCTTCAGCAAAGCACATCCATTCACATCCATGCATTTAATAGGCACTGACTACAGAACTCATTATTTTCACACAAATGACGAAACTGTAATCCTTTTTATTTTTTGGACCTATCAAAGATATGGAATACCAGTTACAGTTTTCTGAAAAAAAGTCAAAAAGTTAGGAAACAATTATTATTTGTTTTGTATTGCAAAACATTGGGCTATTTGTGTGGCTCAATGGTCATTCTACTTAATAACTTAATGCCAGTGGAGAGAAATAAATATATTTATAATTGCAGTTATAGTTTGAGTATTTGATACTATGTACATTTCGACAATAGTAGCCATTTATATAAATTTCCTTAGTGTTTTATCTTCTTAAATAGTTAAACACAATAATAGACTATATTGTGCAGACCTGACCCTATGTTATATGGCTCTTGGCTGTAATGGTCCATCTAAACTAAGCCAGTAAGACAGAACATGATTCAGTGCTCACTAATGATGTCCAGAGCCAGTGCTTAAGAGCTCAGAGCTGTGAGGATGTTTAAAATTGGTGCTGTGCACGAGGTCGAGCTTCATTCCGGGTTAGCATGTGGGAAATCAGAGGCTAGAACATTGAAAGCTTAGATTATGTAGGTAGATCCCTCCACAGCAGAGGATTAACACAACAGATCAATGGGGCTTCAAGAATGTGGAAGGGACCAAGGTAAGGCATTATGATTTGCCTGACAATGTAGAAACGGGTGGCACCAGGCGAGCACAGGAATGTGATCAAATGAAGCTCAAGATCGTAGCATAGCATTTAGAGGGAGGAGTAGGGTAAAGATCCGACCTGAGAACAATGAGACCATGCAGAATTGTACTCTACACATCTAAGCGTGGCATGGTCTATCAGTACTAATCAGTATTAATCTGTGCCGCCTTCGTGGCTCACACCTTTAATCCCAGCACTCAGGAGTCAGAGGCAGGCAAACCAGTTTAGGGCCAGCCTGGTGTACAGAGTGAGTCCCAGGGCAGCCTGGGCTATTCAGAGAAACCATATCATGTCTCCTTCCCCTCCCCCAATAGAATTCACCTATGAGACGAGGTGCAACAAGAGCTGCAGGTTCGGGTTTGTCTAATTGCTTGAATCATTGCCTGGATGGATACAATTCAACTGCAAGTAAACAGAAAAGGATAGAGATTTTTTTTAATTTGATGTGTGTGTGTGTGTGTGTGTGTGTGTGTGTGTGTGTGTGTGTGCTCGCGCGCGCACGTTTTGAGACATGGTTCAAGGGTGTAGCTCAGGTTGAATTCAAAATCACAGCCCTCATATCTCTGCCTTACCAGTGGTAGGATTGCAGATTCAAACCACCACGACAGAGACTCTGTGAAAGAGTAAAATTCAGTATCATGACAGATTCCTGAGGTTTCTTCAATCTTGCCAACCTTGTTTACAAGGATTCCCATAGTCCTCCCGTGTGGCAGCCATTCCTCAGTAGGATGGACACTGTGCCATGTGAATGGCTACCTACCATCAAATATGTCTGAGGTTCCTTGGACACAGCATCATGGACCACTTTCTGATACTATTACCGCTCCATTGAGCATAGCCTACCACTCGGTGCCCATACATGTGGGTATCAGAGTATACATTTTGATTCCCATGTTACCATTGCATAGAATTCAAAGAACAAAGATTATCTTAAGTATGATGTGTTTGGGGACCTGAGCCTTCAAATGGTCCACAAGTACTATGCAATTTGACTGAAAATGACTTTTCTTGGTTTTAATGCTTTAGAGGAGCTTCAGAATATTTATTAACAAATTTATCAATAATGTAAATTATTGATAGTATAAGTAGCAGCATTAGTGTAAGTCTTAATAGTATTAGAATAAACATCTAAGTTTCTAGTTGGAGTGTCCTGGTTCTCCATGAGAATATAGTATGTATGGTATCTAGTGGACGCAAACCAGGGATAAAGCTGGGCTTTAAACTTGGATCCATCAACTCACATGCCCTGTGTTCTTCAGCCAGGATTTTTATAAATGCCACCCAGTTTTTATTAACACACTTTGGAAATAAGATTTTATAGGTTTATCAAATCAACAAAACAAATTAAATGGGAGCCATGGAACTGAAGCCAAACTTACTGGCTCATTTGGTGATCCTCATTAAAGTCGTGGCTTATGACTCCGTCTCCGTGACAGCAGCTGGAGGATGTCAGATATCCTAAAGATGGGAGATGCTCAGGATGTGCGTCCCTGAAAACACAAGCAAACAAAACCATGCTCAGACACGTCGGCTCTTAGATAATTAATACTGAAACCTCATTAGAAGTATAGTTTTAAGATTAGAGCATAAGATTACAGACAATCTAAGGACAAATTTGCATGCCCAGCATGGCAGGCATATTTAAAGGACGCTATTTCAATGTTTGATTTGGTAAATTGTTTAAAACATTCATACATGTTTATAGTGTGACCCTTGGCAGGGAGGTAAACAGAGAATATGTTTTCATTCTCATATCATCATTGTACAGAATCAGAAGGGAGAAGACTCTTAAATAGGAGGGGATCATGGGATACGCTTATAATTCCTACGTTAGGAAGTCCTGGAGAGAGAGATAAAAGATGAGAAAGACCAGGAATCCATACAATTAATACCTCTTTCTTTGGTGATCACATGAGGTTGTTCTTAACCATAACAGAGCTAAAAGCAATGGTGAATGTTTTGAAAAACAAGACAAAGGTATACAATGTTTGTAGTCCCATGAGGCTGCCCTCTCTGAACCTTACTCTTCGTGTGCTCCTGATACCACAAAAGGCACAGGTCTTTTCACTAAATCTCTTTCTTGGTCCTCAAGTCATTTTTGCTTTTTCCATTACGAGTTTTCCATCTGTCCCGATTCTGATACTCCCCCATGTCTGCCCTCCCTCTGCCTTCCTTTCTTCCTTTCTCATCTTATGACAAGAGACCTTGTGCCCTGACCTTCGCCACCCACTCCCATATGCTACTTGGTTTCAATCTGACTGTTTATGACTCAGGTTGAAAAAGGTCTGTCTGACCTTGTTTGTAGATCTTCATTAGTCACTATAGCCACTTTAATTTGGCCTTCACTAATCTCTAAGGTCACCTTATCCAAAGGCACTTGTCCTTGGCCTGCCCTCCTCTGTGTTGTTCCCCCAACCTCCTCCGCTAACTGCTGCCCATTCACTTCTTGGTACTCTGTCTACCTCTGGCTTAGGGGACTACCTGTCTTCTTTTATTTCATTTTGGTGACTTCTCTCCCTCAGCATTGTTCCCTAGTAGCTCTGTTCCTCCTCCCTTAGCAAGTGATCTTTTCTCAGGGTCCAGATTCATTTATTCCAGTCACTGTCCATTAGTGTCATAAATCACATCGGTTACTTCTTTATAGTTGATCATCAGTATTCTGCATCCTTTTACAAAATAAAAAAAATCTCATAGCATATAAAACATCTATGTTTTTATATATTAGATTTATTGTAATTACTTAAGTTGTTTATATATGTGTTTTTGCAAACTCTACTACCAAAGATTAAACTGTGTCATGTCTGTGAACTGAATTTGAACTTTGACTTCTTATGCCTGTCTTAATTTAGTTTGAATTTTCATGCAAACTACTCCTTTGCACATTATTATATCTATGCCTTTCAATGGTGCTGTGACATTGGTAGGGCACGAGTGTTTTTAATTTTTACTTAAATGAAAAATTTATTAGTAGAGATCTAATCAAATGCCTTGCTGATGGACAGCAGAGTGGTAGAGTTTTGGGAGCAAATGCGACTTTCTTTTTGTTTGCCGATCTGGAATGTGAATGTGTTGCTTTCCGATTGCTCATGGAGATGCAGTTGCTGTAGTAGATCAAGCAGGTTTATAAAATAAGCTTGCTCTACAGACAGAGCAGAAGCGCTCAGTACTTGCTGTCTGTGTCTGTCCTGTAAAATATCTCCACCTATTGGGAAACAAATACTTTATGAAACACATTTTTTCATTTAGGGTTTTGTAAGTGGAAATTTGTAATTTAATTTTTTAAAAACCTTCTGAAATTTTGGGGGATATTCTAATACTTCAACTTGAATTCTGTCCGAAAATTTATAAATAAAAGATAGCTTTGAAATTAAAAATTTTAATTGGCCTCTTGAATACATTTATATCATAACCGTAATGGAACTATATTTTTATTTTGACAACTTTACGGCAGTGGCAGTACATATTTTGTTCTAATAAAAATCAGTGTAGTCTCTTAATTTCTAATTGGTAAAAAATCCAAGTCTCTGTCAGAAATGGCTCAGTGAGAAGCAGCAATTGGCCTGCAAAGCCAAAACAAATAAAACTCTAAAATTGCTTTATAGCATCTTGTAACAATTAAAAGTATAGAGTTTATATGAGAACGAATGCTTTTATGAAGAAGCATGGCTTGAGGGCATGTCAGGTATTTTAATTTATTATGAATTATAACATCATATTCAAAGTCTGTAATGGGAAGGTATGAGCTGGAGTGGAAGGCATCTATCTAATTCAGGTAAACTGCAGGTACCTGTCACTTGCAGATGTGGTAGTAATGTTCTGTTATGCAGGAGGTGGAGAGAGTAGGATTTTATAAGATTTCTACAAGGGAGGGAGAGTATGAATCTAGTGATATGACCCCCCAATCATCAAATTTTGCCTATTTGAACAAATTTTTGTTTTCTTAAGATTTTACAAACTGAAAAGAGTCAGGTGGGGTGTGGAGACAGAGAAAGAGAGACAGAGAGAGACAGAGACAGAGAATGTGGTCATTTCTGTCTTTTTACTCCAGCCAGTAAGAAAGGCCAGAGAGATGGAATCTAACGAAGGGAAGGATGTTGGGTAAAGAGGCCATCAGTGAGCTCTGGAGAGTGTCCAGGGGCAAGTTACCCACTCCCACTCAGAACAGAGAGTGGCCATTATAAACAGAGGATGACCACTTCAGTCGTGAGAGCTTCCACCAGCATGTCCTATGAGCTTGGAAAATACCTTAGTCAGAAATAGCTAGCAGAGCAGAAGTCACAGCTAAAAGCCTCAAGTTAAGGAAGACTTAGACTGCAAGACACTGCCTGACAAGGCCCGTAAATGAGAAACTTACAGGGGCTTGTTTCTTACACTCTGGTTTGAAACTGTTTGCTTAAGCAATGTTGAACATAACTATTTAGTTAATTGATGCTATTATTTATATTAAACAAATAATTTAATTAAAGAACTCTTCTTCTCCACAGGCTGCAGAAAACAAATTAAGGAACATATTTTAGTTAGTGCTGTCTTCACACTTAAGTCAATTTACATTTTCAATTAGACTCAGGAGGTAATGAGAGAGCACAGGCTAGCCTGGGAGTGAGGCTGGAGGCAGGTAGCATCAGAGGCACAGACAGGCAAGGTCACAATCCGGTATAATACATTCTCCTTGCTCTGTTGTCATTGACTCTTTAAAGGCAGTGAAACTTCAAGAACAGCACAAAGGTGACTAAAGGCATCCATGTCATGAACTTGGAAAAATCACACAGAAGGAAATAGGTGATTTTCTCCCAAATCAGACCAGTTGCTCATCCCATTGCCACCTCTATACTTCTAAGGAACGCAGCACAGTTCTGTAAGTTTTACACTCCCTGTGAAGAGATTGCCATCAAGAGAAAGTCAAAGATACCTTGAAGGAGAAATGAAATCTTGGAAAGTCTGAGCTGTCATCACTGTGACATACTCTCAGGCAAAACTGAGAGACCATTAGAGATCTTCCCAAGCAGGCCCTGCACTCAGTAGGAAAAGCACTTGCATTTTGCTTATGAATAAAATATGCTGCCAATATGAGACATGAGCCCTAGTGTAGGGAATTAATAATATGCTACAATTCCAGAGTAAAGACTACAGTGTTTTGTTTTTCTTCCTTCTTCCTCTGCTAAATACATTTGGGTTATGCAGAAGTGGCAAAAAAAAAAAAAAATCTGGTCTTCCATTGTAACGGGCAAGAAGGTAAATAACTCAGTGTGATATGATAAAAATCCATAGCTTATTCTATTAAAATAGAAAAATCCCATGCCAACTTTGTGGGCATGTTACTGAGAAATAAGAATTACCGTGCAGCCTTGTCGAAGACAAATAAAGAAGCTGGCATGGGAAATCTATGATGCACGGAATACAGACATAGACTTTTCAGTGTTTAATGACACATAAATACTTAGAATCACCCATCACAGTTACATGGATGCACATGAGATGAGAAGAGCCATGGCAAAAGACAAAATGACAGCACTGCAGACCAGAGACAAATTTCCTACAGAATGAAACAACCCAGGGAAGCTAGAAGTAGAGTCCCACACATGAGAAAAGACTTCAGGATGATTGGGACTAATATCAAGTTATAAGACAGACTGAAAAAACAAAGGCAATTCTACAGGATTATTGCCCTGTAGAATCCAAAGAAAAGGAGGAAGAGGAGGAGGAAGAAGAGGAAGAGGATGAGGAAGAGGAGGAAAGGGAAACAAAAGAAAGAAAAGAACAAGAAAACAAAAAAGACTTTAAAATCATAAACACAAATATGATAATGAGAGAAAGGTTAGGGGATTAGAATAGCATCTAATGATCTAGAAAATGTACTTATAATTATTATAATTAATTATATTAACAATTATAATATTACAATAAATTATTATCGAAGGTTTAAGAATTACATAAAATGTATTCTAGCAATTAACATAGTATTTAAATTCCATAGTAATTCTGCAGATGCACTAGCAAAAGCAAGTTTCTCCTCACAGCACATAAATTGTAGTAGATCAAAAGGCAATAGATCCTTGGAATTAAAGAGACTGTGGTCTGATATTTTCGTAATGTTCTTTCCATAAATCAAAATACAAGTACCCTTAAGCATGATGGCGTTCAGAAGAGCATTTCTGTGAGGCTTCGTACAAAGTGATGGTGAAACCCAGATAACTTAAAGTAGAAAGATAGTGTGAGGCAACCATGATACAAAGATTATTCATGGTCATCTGTCCATTCCTACAACTACATGTCATAAAAGAAGGTCAGTAATGTAGGAATTAAAAACAAACAAAAAACCAATCAGAATGTTCAGATGTTTGAAAGCTGTGTTCTTTGCTAATTTTTATTAGAATCTCTAAGTTAATCTTCAAAAAACACTGCTACCTCTGGTGAAGAAATAATTGAACTTTACCAACTTCTAAAATTTTCCTCATTGTCTTTGACCCAATAAATGGAAGAAATAGCAGAGTTTAATATCGGAAGTATTTTAAGTGGTGTAAATATCTGTTCTGTGGAAGGCAACCGCAGTAGAGCTCTGGTGTGTGACGTAGTAGAGCCCTTTTCTGTGTAAGTGAAGCCCGACTTTTAATTCCCAGGACTTCCTATCACAACTACAGCACATTCCTCTTTTCTTATACATGCATTTACACAAAGAGAAACACTCAGATTACTTTTTACCAGCAGACATCCATACTCTTTCTCTGTTGCAGTTGGAGACTTTTTTTTTTTTAAACAAGCTTAGATTATCTTTCTGTGGAATAAAGTCTTTAAGTTGCTCAACATTCAGACCATAAATATTCAAAAGCAAAAGATAAATAAAACCAGATAATATTTACATAGCTTTAGTTATACTCAGAAAGATTCCTAATGGCTTGGGATTTGAACATGGTTTCAAATATAACTTTAAATAATCCATCAGAACCTTAGCGAAGAAGCCCAAAGGTTAGCAACACTTACTTAGAAAAGACTCATGTTACAATGAGCTGTCTCCTTTTCTTGTCAAATACTCATATTTTCAGCTAACTGCAACATGAATTCAGTTCTTTGACACACACATTGTCCTCCTACAACCAAGATCCCATGACATGTTGTTTGGGAACAACCATGAGTAGATTTACCATTTAATTAAATATACCACTTTGGTTTTGCTTTAAAAATTAAGAACGCTATACAATAAGAACCCTGTCATGTTTTATTTTGTCCATGTTGCATATCATGGCGTCTCTCAGACTTGGGGACTGGTGATAACAGTTGACAATTTTCTTTCCTTATCTAAGGAATCTCTTTGGCTGTCAGTTCAAAATTTGACAGACTACCCCCCCCCATTTGCCAAAGTCAATAAGTCTCGGCTTAGAGAGGGGTTTTGAGAGAAGTGGTGTCTGGGAGCAGCAGAAACAAAGTACTCAACGTCAGACCTGGCAGCCAATGTCTGTGCCACTCAGCTTTCTAGCCTGCTTTCTCTTTGTTCTGCTTTCTTTCTCTCTAATCTGCTCTCTCTGGAGATCTTCAGACAGCTCTCTCTCATGTTCTGCTGGGGACAGTTCTCCAAGCAGTTCTCTCTTGCTATTCTAAAAATTAATTCTCTGAATAGCTCATCTCTTGCAGATCATAAGCCCAGTCTTATTTTACATATCAATCCAGTCGTTCATTCCAGGTTCCCTTTTGATTATCCATCCCATGAATCAGCATCCCATGACCCCAAGCACTTTAATTCTTAGACAGCAAGGACAGTTTTTCTTTTAACATTGCAAAATGAATTCAGAGATCTGCTTGCTTCTGTGATGAACAGACAATAAACTAACAGGGTGGGACCCTGTCCAGAAATTACCATTTCTATCACACCTGGACTTAAATTAGCTCTGTACCAAGCTGATCTTGAACTCAGGAATCTGCCTGTATTTGTATCTGCCTGTCTTTGTATCTTTCTATCAAGCTGACTCATAATGTACCTGCCTCTGTTCCTTTAGATCTGTGACGCTCCTTATAAAATTCATATTGCATCATTATATTTTTGTGCAGTTGAGGAATGATATATTTTCAAAGTCATATTTTTACAGTCCTTTTCTACAACCTTAAGGGCTGTCCTGGAGGTTCCAGCATTTACAATTTTGCTGAGAGATTAGACACACCTTTGCCTTGTGCTGTCTATGACTATCATGGAGTCATTAATGTTAGTAGAGAGGACATTCTTTGAAGGAGAAACATAAAATATGCATATTATTAGACAAACCTATGCCCACAGCCACCATCAACATTTGTGGAGGTCCCTGTCTCAGGGACAGGAGCCATGACAATCTTTCCCCACCAAGGCCATGCCAGACCCAGCAACCATTAACTGAAGGCACATTGTTGGTATGCATTTAAATCTTTGATTTTCAATAATGTAACCCTGATCTATCATAGTATAGGAAACCTATTCCAAAACTCTCATAGTTCACCCAAAACTGCAAGGGTGCCTATCTTTCAGCTGAGCAAGTCATACTTCAGGAAACAATAACATGCTGGTTTTGAAGGGGAAGTTTCTGGATATGTCAGGTGATACAGACTCATGTGGTAAGGCCACCTCATGTGGTGCTTTGTTGAGGCGATACCCATGGGAGGACAGGTGATGTTTGGAGAACATCTAAATCAACGGAAAGTGATGACACACTTGCATAGCCAGCTTTGCAATGCTTTGTTGGTCTCAAGTCTTAGTCTTTGCTGATCTTCTCATCATTGAGAGAGGCATCTCTGGCTGATCCTGGTCACTCCTGCTGGCAAGTGCTAATTCGACAAAGGCCTGGTGGTTTCTGCTGGGTTGTGCCACTGCTGCAGATTCGTGTTTGCTATCCTGACACTAATGAACTGGACTGCTGGTATCCTGACAAACTGCGTTTGAAATCACCGCAAGGAATTACTTCAAAGCAGGTCCATATCCCCTGTCCTATTTAACATCTTTTTTCCCCTACCTTTGGATGGTGGACTAGAAGGGGAGTTGGTGTGTTTGAGAACCCTTATTAAAGTAGGTTTAAAAAATCTAAGCCTGTATAGCTTATCACAGCTAAATATCAACAGGTACATTTGTATCATGATCTCCTCTTCAGCTCTTTCAAGCCAATGCTCAAATGTTAATCTCCTAGGGTAAATTTATGAGCTTAATCACTTCATTTGTTGAAGACAAAAAGGCCTTGTGCACACAGATTAGTACCAGAGAAGCCAGAAGAGTTAAATACACAGCTTACCTCAGTTACTGGAATAATTTATGCAGCTGCTCTTTCAGGAATGCCAGGAATGAGGGAGTTTTGCAACCAGTGATCATTCCCTGTCTAATGAAACAGGTTTTGCAGTATCTGTTCCCAGAATTTACTTATTGGTACCTGCCTGCTATAAAGCTTGCAGGGGAATCAGTATATCTACTGGTTCTTTTCACAAGTATGGTCTATTGCTACATAGTATACTTTATAGGTTAAGCATTGTTTCCTGTTATTTTATGTTTCCACTGCTAGAGAAAAATTTAAAATCCCACGAGTAGACAGATCCTTGTCCGTTTCGTTCACCGACATATCCCAATGGCCTTCAGAAACTTGTGGCAAAATAGATCCCTACCAAAATGTCCTTTTAAAAGTTAAATAAGTTCACTACCACTGTATTCTGTGTCTCTACTTCCTGGAGAGCAGTATATAGTTAATATGTATACTGGGTGGGCTCAGAACTATGGCTCCTGCCTCAAGAGCTTCTTCACCAATTACTGTTAACGGTTGTACAAAGTGGTGCTCTCTATAAAAGTATTGACAATAACAAAGCCCATTATGAGGGTTAGTGTGGCATGAGAGGATGGATAAAGTATTCATTAACTACTGGTGCTCTCTGTTCTTGTTAGCAAGGTTCTGCAGACCTTTTATTTTAAAGCCAAATCTTGAACACTCCAGGCATCTTAGAATCTTCTGCTCTCCAAAGGCAACCTTCTTCAGAATTTAGTTGTGAATTCATCATCTACCATTTCTTCTTGGGCCTGCTAATGCAGTTTGACTTTATCTCCAGTTAATATTTTTCTTTTCTTTCCTTTTTTGACTTTATCTATCTATATATCTATGTATCTGTGTATCTGTATATCTGTGTATCTATCTATCTATCTATCTATCTATCTATCTATCTATCTATCTATCTATCTATCTATCTATCTATCTATCTATCTCCTCTCTGTAATTTTATAATAGTCATATCTGAATTGTGGTGTCAACCTTTATTCCATTCTCCCCTTTCTATGAAATGGTATCGCTAAAATCCACATCTGATCATATCAATTTACTACTTATATCCCTTCAAAAATTACACCCACAGTACAGCAAGAGGTCTGTAAACCATGTCTGTGAACCCCTAACACCATAACTGAATTTGTCTCCACATAGTTTCTGTACCTGGGCACAGCAATCTATTTTGTATGTGTGCCCTTTTGTTCATGCTGTCCATTCTTCCTATGAGGAATTCTGACTGTCCAGGAATGCACCCTTTCATCTTTGTCTATGCAGATTCACATCCAGGGAACCTTTTGTAATCCTAGACTTTAACCCTGTGAACATCCCACAACACATTTGTTCACTAACTTATCTGTTTAATGAAACATTTTTAAGTATATACTTAAAAGTTCATACTTAGAGCACATGTATAGAGGATGATCTTAAGCAGATTGTGGTGTTTTCAATGAGAATGACCTCTATTGACTCATCTATTTGAATGCTTATTACACAGTTGGTAGAACTATTTGGGAAGGATTAGGAAGTGTGGCCTTGTAGGGGGAGGTGTGTCAGTGGGGTTGGGTATGAGGTTTAAAAGCCCTGCCATCATCTAGTCTCTCTCTCTCTCTCTCTCTCTCTCTCTCTCTCTCTCTCTCTCTCTCTCTCTCTCTCTCTCTGCCTTATGATTGTTGTCTAGATTTGTAAGCTCTCAGCTACTCTGTTCCAGTGCCACACTTGCCTGCCTGCTGCCAGCCTCCCTGCCATGATGATCAGAGACCCTACTACCGCAAGGAACCATGAACAGCAATCAAATGCTTTCTTTTCTAAGTTGCCTTACTCATGAAGTTTTGATACAGCAATAGATAAGTGACTGTCATGCAGAAGATGAAAAAACTAGTTTATCATAACTACAATAAATTCTGCAAAAGGTTCACAGTTGCCATTAGAGTGTATAACAAGACAGATGTAACCTAGTCTGGAGATCAAAGAGGCCTTATAATGAAATGAATATATAAAGCACAAAGCAAGGAAGAGGGGAGATTTATGCAAAAAAGATGAGCCTCGAGGTAGGAAACAGGTTGTTGCTTTTGAGGAACTGAAAAACAGTCTTTGAGGACAGAGAGCAAAAGTGGATCAGACAGTGTTTAGCACATCGACTTGACATCATGTACAAATAGACTACACTTCTGAGGATAGTGCTGGTCTGGTTGGCCATTTATACTTCAATTCTAGACAGTATAAGCTAGTTCTGGCTGACAAATGACAGTCTTCAAATGGAGAATATAAGAAAGTCGCACATACCTCAATAACAGCAAGTGTGTAGGATTCAAGTATATCCAGACACCCAGAGGCAAAGCATAGTGTTTTCAAAGTGTTCAAAACGGGAAAATTATAATTCCCCCACTGTTGCTAATTTTGTTACTAAAGGAAATGATTTTTTTTAGGCCACCAAAATAAGAAGCACTCATGTTCTCAAGTCATTTACCATGATCTGTTTCCCTTTTATTAATTTCCTTTTTAATTTAATTGTTTTAGTGGTTCTATCCTTTCTGGTTTGGCCTTAAATTCCTACTACCAAGACCAGCAGAATTTGGTACCCAGTCTTATTTGCATGTGAAGGGATGGAAGGATGGAAAGAGACTAGACTATATGCCATGTCCACATCAGTCTGCCATGAATCTGAATTCACTCGGCTTCACTCCTTCCCAGCAGTCCTGCTTTACAAAGTTTATTATATAAATGAATGCATGCTTGATGACGAGATGGTGGTTACTGTACAAAGTTAGATCTTACATTTGAACGCCTAAGTAAAAATTCTCTCTTTTTCATTTCCACGACCCTGAGTCACTGTTCAAATCAGTTTTCAAAGAATAAACATCTAGTTAGTCATGCAAGTGCCTAAATATTAAGAAAAAAATTTCTGTGAGGAATCGTGAATCTTTTTCAGCAGAAACTTTACTTCCTGGCCTTCTTACTGCCAATTGTAAATCCCCTGGGGGAGAAAGCTTAGTTTCTTTCCAAGCCCAGAATGGTTTCACTGTAGGAATCCATGATACACTCACTCATTTTATTATGCCTTTGATCCATTTTCCCATTTTGGGGGTAGGGAAACAATCACACACAAAGACTGTGACTTTAAAAATGGAAAATAATTTTGAATTATAATGCATTCTACAGCTCACAAGTTGTTAACCACACAAGAGGAGCAGTGGGACTCCACTGAAAGCATCTTAATATTTTGTTCTTTTCACAATATTTTTCTCCAGATTTGCTAAAATTTGAATTTATTTATTTCTTGTTTCATACATTACATGCCAACTGCAGTTTCCCCTCCTTCTTCTCCTTCCAGTCATTCTCCTCCCCTCCACTCTCCCTGAGATCCACTTCCATTTTTCATCAGAAGAGAATAGGCCTCCAAGGGATATCAACCAAACATGGCATAAACGAATAACAATAGGACTAGGCCCGTACTTCTTATTAAGGCTTGAGGCAACCCAGGAGGAGAAAAAGGATACAAAAAGCACACAAAAGAGTCAGACATATCCCTGCTCCCACTGTTAGGAGTCCCACAAGAACACTGAGACACACAACCATTACATATGAGCAGAGGACCTGGGTCCAATCCATAAGGCTCTCTGACAGTTGCTTCAGTCTCTGTGAGCCCCTATGAGTTATGCTTAGTTGATTCTGTGGGCCATATTCTCCTGGTATTCTTGACCCATCTGGTTCTTACATTCCTTCTCCTCCTCTTCCATGGATCTCCCCAAGCTCTGCCTAAGGATTGGCTCTGGGCCTCTGCATCTGCTCCTATCAGTTGTTGAATGAAGCCTTTCTGATGACTATTAAGTTAGACTCTCGTCTACAAGTATAACAAAATAATTTCATTGACTTTTTTTTGCCAGTCATATTTGATTTTATCCTAGGTGTCTGGGATATCCAGCCTCTGGTTCCTGCCCCCCCCCCCGCCACCAGGCAATGTTAAGCATGGTGCAGAATGAAGGCTTTATTGTGCTGAGAGGCTATGAGAAGCAAACACGGGTTATATATGTTATATCTTACTATACTAGAGTTATCAAACTGAAGAAATGGGAGGTGATCATCACATTGACTGACTTTCACTTGAAGAACAAGTGCTTGCAGTTCTTGTCTATTGGCTCCAGTCCTCTGCTGTCCGCAAATTGTTCTAGGAGCATTCACTCTGCCTGCATGTGATTCTTACAGACAAGGATCTCCCAGAAGAAAGGAAAGATCCATGGGTTTGCTATGAACAAGTACATGGGTTCTTTTACTTCAGTAACACAATTATAATGCCCGTACCTTGATCTGAAATGTACTCAGTTCTTCTTTGTCATTGCAAAACAACTCTTACCCTCAAAGCAAGAAGAGATATTTTATTCCTGAGCCAAATATGAATAACCATGCCTCAGGAACATGGTTTATTCAGATTGCCCAAATACCACATTTAATGTGGAAACAATTTCATAGTTATAGAGCAGAAAAAGTTATAAATAAAGGAATTTTTCAAACATGTGGGTGAGAACATCAGGCATATGGGTTTCAACACAATGGGAAATCTCTGCTATAGCTTTGAGACACTGGGATGGTAGTCTTGGCCTTCGCAGCGGGAGAAGCTAGATCTGTTAATACACTTCAAAAAGTTCCACGTGATAGGGTGTTAGGGCAGACAGAGAGATGCCCAGAGAAGCAGTGAATAGCTATTATAAGATGAAAAAAATCTCTATATTATTTTGTTCTGGATCTGCAATATTTGACTCTACAATCCCAGAATTCTGAACAGCTAATCAGCTTTGTGAGAGCTGTAAAATAGGTCTGGCCTTTTCTCCTGAGAACCTTAGTGTATATGAGCTTTTACAATGGGCCATCCCATGTCAAGGAGGCAGATGACAAGTCACATCAATGATATTGAGGAACTGGTAGATATTAACTGTAGAAGAAGCAGGGGCATCAACCACATTAACTGGAGATAAATCAAAAGATGGTTTTATTTTTCAACTGTTTAATTTTAACTATTTTAAAAATCTGGGGAGGGTGGAAAGATGTGAGCTACAAACAATCATTTTTATAAAATGAAGATAAAAATATTTACCTTGAGACATTCTCCTTGACCTTAAGTGAGTTAGGCAGCCCCAAACAATAGACACATTTGAAAAAAAAAATGAATATTGAGGATAACAGCCAAGGACCAGAAAAGCAGAACATCTCACTCAGCATTTTTCTTTCAATTTAATATTCATAGAGTTCTATTGGAGGAATGTGAAATGTGTTTGGTCAACCACTTTATGTTCAGATTCATGCGTGTGGAAGCAAATTTGCTCCATCTGTTCTTAAATTATTTTTCTTGAACCGCTAACACTTTATTTAGAGAGAACTGATTTCCAAGGAGTCTTATGACACCCTTGACCTTCTGCCAAGCTTGCTCCGGAGATCTGAAGCATGGCTGTTATGTGCTGAACCATAAAGGAAGCAGGAACACAAGCTAAAATGTTTGGTTAACATGCTACCACGCCCTTCCTGTTACCATTGAGCATGGGAAACGGCGCTCATATTTCTTATCACATACAAGGCCAAGTATGATATGTAAATGATCTGTGCAGACAGCAGATGCCACATAGACGCCTTGAGTACGCACCACATATTCAAAAGGAGAGTGCTGGCCCCAAACAGATCCGGGTGTGCTCTGGGAAATGACTGTCCATGTAGGTCATCAGGGAAGCTTCCAGTCTCACCGATTGCTACTCTTGTCCATTTATGGGCCTGGCTTTTTCAACCTTTCCTTGAACTGTGTAGTCACACAGGCAGGGTTTTCACCAAGCCCTCTTTCTCTACCTCTCTGCCTTTGCCTTTGCTCTCTATCTCCCCATTCTGTCTTCCACTGGTCTTTTAGTCCTGAGCATGCCCTTTTCTGGGTTTTCCCTACTTGTATAATGAACAATCACCTCAAAACCATCAATTTCATGAAAACTCAAAATCTGATCCAGACACTGGGTATGATCTTTAAACCCCTGTGTTTTATTGCTGGTCCCTGCATCCACACCCATCCAGTCAGTAGGCAAAGCTTTCTTGTAAGCATTTCTCCAGCCTGATCCAATGATTCATCACCCATTGCCTGAGTTCTGCCATCCTCACTGGGTGGCTTCTGCAGCCCAGTGACGACCTACCTCTTAGGATAATGTCTTAAAACAGAATTCTGATCATTGGCTGTTTTCCCACCACATCTATCTTCTTTCTTTCCCTTTATCCTCTTTCTCTCTCTGTTTTTGGAAGAGCACCAGAAATCTACTATTTTGGGTAATCTACCAGTATAACAATATAAACCATGTTCTCAAGCTGTACCTTGATTTTTTAGAGTCATTTATTCCACGCAATTGAAACTTTGTACCCTTTGTCCTGCATCACCCTTATAAAGCTGAAAAGCATCATGCTCCCTGGGAGGTATCATTTCTCTGTTTCATGTATGTGGAGGATGTGTGTGTGTGTGTGTGTGTGTGTGTGTGTGTGTGTGTGTGTGTGTGTATGTGTGTGTGGTCACATATACGTAGGTGTATGTGAGTGCTTATAGATTTGATTTGTGAGTTGTAGTCCCCCAAATTTTCATCAATTCAAATTAGAAATAGAGATTAGAAGTTTAAGCTTCTAAGTTTAATTCATGACAAGAAACAAAATATATGATAAATAAAAAAAATTTGTGTATTTGCTTGTATTATGTTATCTTTTCTAGAAATGGAAAGTGATTACATTTTATGAAGATCTCAAGGAAGGTGCAGTAAGTCACTTGACAGTGTTATCAACCTGTTGAAGAAGAAGTATTTCTCTGGCATGGAAACAAATAATTATCCCAAATACTGGTGAACAGCCAATTCTATTCCAAATGCACTAGCCCAAGTCTCATAGGGAAAGCAGGTGTTCTCCAAATAACCCCAAATAACCCCATCATTCCCTCTGCTGGTCGGCTCAGTCATCTCCACTCATAGCTCAGTGCACTTCATTTGAGAATTCTGTTAAAAGCAAATAGTGATGTGCTATTTTAAGTAAAAGACAGATAAAATAAATGGTGATGATTAAAAATGGCTAAAACCACAATTACTCAAATTATGACTATTTGAAAGAAACTATTGCTAAAAACGGCACAATACACAACATTGAGTGATGTTGAATTTTATTAATAGCTACTCCATTGATTTCTCTACCATTTCCCTGAACAACATCAGGGAATTATCTTTATGCTGACGTATTATCTTAATGTAAAAATCTATATTTTATCATCGATTCTCTTGGTCTTTATTTCCATGGGGTTTTCTTTTTAGAATCATCATGTTTAAAATTGCTACCAACTCAAAATAAAATTGTTTTCCTGGAAGAAGTGTGACAAAGTCAAACTCAAACTTAAAAAAAAAAGAAGCCTCAAAGCCCAACCTTTAGGTCCTCTAGTAACTTGAGAGTGGGAGGATGACTAATTCTTAATAAGAGAAGCTAAATTCATAAAAGTCAGGAAGACTCATGAAAAAGTGTTCTGGGGACTTCACAGACCCTGCGTTTTCTGTTCTCTGTTCATCTGCTGGAAAGCAGCCACAGAAACTGAGACAGGTGAGCAGAAATGTAATTTGGAGTCAGAAAACAACAGGGCTTGAGTGCTCTACACCATCTTGAGGTTTGCACTGCCATTTTCTTCTCATTGGTACTGACAGTCCACACAATACACCCTGGTCCTGTTGGGTAGCCCTTAAAATCAGTTATTTTATGGAGGACTCTGGGGGAAAATTGATCTGCTAATGAGGTTATCTACAATTTTCTATAAAAAGGAAAGAATGGAAATAGTGCTGAAGAGAAAATATGGCCAAGTGACTCTTGGCACAGCAGGCTGGAGTTGGGCTTCGCGGTTTATTTTCTCCACATCTCCCTTCCCACTGCACATAAATTCACTGCTCTGGTAGTTTCAATTTGGACCCCAGTTGTACCATCTGAGAGTGTAGAAGAGAACATAGAAGAAACCACTGCCTGGTGGCTCAGTTTGGTGAGTTGAGTAACAGGCCTCCAGCAGGGAAGGGCAGGCTTCCAGTCAAATGGCTAGTGAGAGAGCTAGGGAAGCCACTGTGAGAGGGGTCACCAAAGCTGCCTCAAGAGAGCCTTGCTCTACCTAGCCCAGCTATGAGGAAGTATCCAGCAGTCAGCTCAGTTCTTTGCATCTTATAATAAATGCAGGGTAGATGTATCCAGGATGCTTCGCATGGTTATTCTAAACCAGGATACAAAAACCACAAGGCTGATGGCAAACCTAAAGGCTTCTGGTGTGCCCAGCAGTACAACACCATCCCTCATCTGCACTTGGTGTATTCCTATTTAGTGTTGGAAACTCACTGTGCTGATCATCCCGAGCTTGTAGACTCAAAGCCCTCTGTGGAGTCCCTGACCTTCCTTGTCTCCATTATGTATTGTTTAGTCATACAGGTTTAATGGTTCACATGAGCACTAGATGTGTTCCTGAGAAGGATGTCTCATCTTCAAATCTGCGAAAGGAAATAGAGAATCAGCTAAAAGGCTACGATTTAGATTTCACTGTCATTTTCAGAGATCTGATGGTAAATTCCTTTAGAGACCGCCAAACATAGCACCAGTCTCCTTGTAATGAAGCCTTTAGGGCGCGCGCGCGCGCGCGCGCGCACACACACACACACACACACACACACACACACACACTGACACACCACACACACACACACACACACACACCACGTGCACAGAACTATAAGTTGTTTTTTGAAGTGTTACTCTCATATAAAATAAAAATAATGTTTAGTCATGCTAGCAAACATGAAAAACTAAAAGCAATGAAAATAAGCCAAGGATTTAGGGTCCTATCCAAGCTTACTGCTAGCCTGGGTAACTTTACTTCCTAGATAGAAGGATTAGACATAAAACTGAAGGATGCCTTGAGCATTATTAATGGACCTATGCAAATGAATCTACAGCATACTTTTCTAATCAGTAATAATTCAGGAACATATTCTCACATTCACACGCAGAAGGAAATTAGCATACAGGATGAATGTGAAATATCTTGTGGTCCAGACCATGTATGGGTGAGATCCTCCCCACCGTGTGTGTGTGTGTGTGTGTGTGTGTGTGTGTGTGTGTGTGTGTGTGTGTGTGTATGAGTGTGTGTGTTGTTTTTCTTAGTTATTCCCTGCCTTATATTGTGGGACTGGCTTTCTCAATGAGCCAGGTTAGCCGGTGATTTCTGGGGACCTGCCTGTTTCTGCCTCCCTAGTGCTAGGTCACAGACTTGCTTGGCTGTGTCCAGCACCCCTGTCTGAGTGCTGAGGGTCTGATCTGAACTGAGGTCCTGTCACTTAGTAACATGCATGTTACACCTGTGCCATCTCCTCAACTGACTCCTATTTCTAGACCAGTGGTTCTCAACATGGGGGTCACAACCCCTTTGGGACCCAGATGGCCCTTTCGTGATATTTTTACATTATGATTCACAACAGTAGCAAAATTAAAATATGAAGCAGCAACAAAAATAATTTTATAAATGTATTTTGACCCAAATATATATAACTATATATATACAATTATATATTATATATTTAGGGATCTCCAGTGAAAACATAAAAATTATCAGTCAAGAAATTATTATATTCATTCCTTTTAAATCTACATAACTTCATTCAGTTTAAGCTTTGTTATTAGAGTGTGTAGAAACTTTGTACCTAGAAGAGTATTCTTGCCTTAGAAGACACTAATATGAAAAACACTAATACAAGTGTTACTTAACTATAAATATTACTTGCTCACAGGGGCAGGATTACTAACTAGCAGTTAACTAGCAACATCCCCAAATCTATTACCGTGATGTAATTTAGACATTCATAACATTGGTTGCAGTTATAAGGGTATAAATGTGATAATCTATATTGATGACTATTTTTTCATAAACTCCTTTTGAGATTGACATTATTATAAATATTACACATGGTCTTATGTTTTGTGAAAATCTTAAGTCGTCTACAATAGAATTATAATTTTAATGACAAATTTGGTAGAAATCAGTGGTATTAAGTGACTTTGTGTTTCACAGAAATGATAGAATTTAAATAAAAACTTTAGCTTTTATTTCCACTCAAAGTCTCTCATTTCAGGAACTCACTTTATCTTTTTGGTAGATTCAATTTAAAGGAGTGACTCACGATAAATGACCAAACAAACAGATCAATGTAACAGGAAGAAAATAATACTGAAACAAATCTTAATTTTTCTTCCTCCTACTAGGCTAGGGTGTTCATCTCTCTCTCTCTCTCTCTCTCTCTCTCTCTCTCTCTCTCTCTCTCTCTCTCTCTCTCTTCTCTGTTTCTGCCTCTCTGTCTGTCTCTCTCTGTCTCTGTCTGTCTTCCCCACCCTGGAGTGTATGTGTGTCCCTATCATTGTGAGTTATGCTTACATAACGCTAACACACACACACACACACACACACACACACACACACACACACACCACACACACTCTGGTGGTTTTACGAAGTTCAACCCTATTTTAATGAATTCTGCCTACTTGGGTTATGATTACTCATGCTAACTGCTTCTTTTATGCCACTTGATTGTATAATGAATATGGAACCTGGTTCCAGTTTAGTGAGGTGGCATGTCCCTATTTCAAGCAGCATTTTGCATCTTGAGGAAAGGAAATTAAGGAGTCTATTAGGATTGGCGTTTCTATTCCAGTTCCTTAGTCATCTAGTCCACTTGTCCCTTACTGCCTGTCTTGCCCTGGATATGTGTGTAGGAGGTTTTTTTTTTTGCCAGCGTAAGTAAAACTTGTGCATTCTTGGTACCAGGCTGCAAGTCTAGCTTTTGTTTCTTTCACACAGGAAGTCACTCTTTGTACAGATGCTCTGAAAATTCCAGCTGCTTCTGCCTACTTCTGGATTCCAGAGCCACTTGGACCCCGTTTCTCACCTGCTTACTCCGCTGTGCTTTTGTGTGTTACTTTGTTACTTTTAATGTTTCAGGTTCCCAGAGTTGTGTGCCTCCCTCTGACCACGGCTTCACCTTTCCAGTCACGTCTTTTTATGGTTAGCCGGTCACTGCTCTTCCCCTTTGAACAGGAAAAGTCTTCAGCACATCATTTTGCAATACTGTTTTTACTTGAAGTTCTCCAATTTTGTCTGAACTGACTTTTCTCGTTTGCATTTCTACAATAGTTGCTTAAAGTGAAGGCTCGAGTGTCCTTCTCTACTTCTCTAAATACAGCAGGAGTTTGCATCTTTGGAATTTAGCCTAAGAAATTGTATCTCTCCCCACCAGAGCCTTCTATTTATAAACTAGTGCTGTTCTGCAAGAGATGCCCTGCATAAATTATTCATTTCTTTTTGGTTTGAGTTGGTTCGCAAGGCTAATTCAACCAAGAGTATATTAAATATAACTTTACCATGCTACATTTTTCATATTCATATATGAGAATTTATATGAATTTCTCATATATATACATACATACATATATATGCATACTTGTATACACATACACAAACACATACACACCTTGATTTTAATTTCTTTCCAGTCTCCAGAAACTCACAGAGCAAAATCAAAGATCCTTATTTTTCCTGATTCCTTTTCTGATTCCCTTTTGAATCACTTAGCATGATGATGTCTATAGGCATTTGACTATTGAAAGAGGAGAGGATTAAAAGTAAAAACTCTGTAAATCTCTCTGGAAAAGTAATAGCTTTAATATGATTTGTGTGTGTGTTTCTGTGTGTGTCTGTGTATCTATATGTTTCAGTGTGTGTCTGTGTGTCTGTGTTGATGTGTGTCTGGGTCTGTCTGTGTGTCTGTGTGTCTTTATGTTTATATGTGTGTCTGTGTATGTCTGTGTGTCTATGTGTGTATGTATCTGTGTGTTTCTGTATGTATATGTGTATTTGTGTGTCTGTTTCTGTACATGTGTCTGTGCGTCTGTCTATGAGTGAGTCTGTATCTATGTATGTGTTTGTTTTGGTGTGTGTCTGGGTCTGTATGTGTGTCTCTGTGTGTCTCTATGTCTATGTGTATGTCTGTATATGTCTGTGTGTCTATGTATGTGTGTATCTATGTGTGACTATCTGTATCTGTGTACATGTCTCTGTGTGTGTCTATGAATGAGTCTGTGTCTATGTGTGTATCTGTGTCTGTATATCTACATGTGTGTCTATGTGACTGTGTTTGCTTGAATGTGTGACTACATTCACCAGAAGAGGACATCTGATCACTTAGAGCTAGAATTATAGGAATTCGAGAATCACCAGACATGGGTGCTAGGATATAAATTCTGGTCCTTAGAAAAGAGCATCATATTATCGTAACTGCAGAGAGATTTCTAGTCAACAAATTTTGTAGTTTTTAAATTATGAATAACTGTCTAGAAAGCTTATCATCAATTACAAATTTATTTTGATCAATTATACCCAAAAGTACTGTTATTTTCTAGTTACTGAGCATGTTTGACAATATTTGAATACAAAGATCTCTTCGCATATTTTATTGGAGATCTAGTATTCCTGAAAATTGCTGAAGTTGGCCATGAGGTTCACACTCTGTAGCCCAGCAGAGACCATGTGGCCACTATAAATGTCATGATGATGTTACAGAGAGCTGGCGAGACTCGAGTGTGCTTTTATGGGTCTCCTTTGTTGGTGGCAACTTCCATGGTAAAAATTATTAGGAACACAGTGTTTGTCTTTATTCTTCTTGTAAATGTGTACTGTGAGCAGACACTGTGAGTTTATATAAGGTGTCAGGAGGGCAGGAAGGATTATTCGTCCCCATCCAACAGCAGCCTAGGAAGGAAAATAAATAAATCAGCAGTGAACTTTAAAATCTGTAACACTTTTTTGAACATCTTTACCTCAGTGTGAGTCCCTTTGACTTGAAGCTTACTTAATTTTAATTCTTTACTTTCAAGATGGAGATATAGGATGGAGGTTTTTTTTTTTTTCTTTTGTCTTTGCTTCTACAACAAAGTGAATTTTGTCACCATAACAACCAAACCAATGAAAGTCATATTGAATTATAAAATGAATGTAGTTCTTACTGAAAAGAGATGCTTTTCATGTGTCTTATGAGAGAATAAAATATGTTCGAAGTGAATAATTGGAGTGCGTTCTGATGTTACAAATGTTAGATTAGATACTAGCTCAAACACTGAGAAGCCCTAGAGCACAAGCCCGGTGCTGACTGATGTGGTCACATTACAATCCACCACTGGGCTGGCATTGCTACAGTCCGTTACATGTGGTGTCTCATGAACATGTGACGGCAACAGTTTCTGCCCTGATATATTGAAGCTTTCCAGTCATTTTACAAAGAATACATAAATGTACATGAAAGCACATACATTCATGTCTAGAGAGAAACTTGTTTACTATCTATAGCTAGCTCTGCCTAACTGCACGGTACATTCAGGTCTAACTGTGCCTATATTGAATCTGTAGACTGCTGTTTGTAAGATGGCCATTTTTTGTGGTATTAATCCTGCCAATCCGCAAACGTGGTGGAACTTTTCCATCTTCTGATATTTTCTGCAAGTTTTCCTTCAATATCTTAAAGTTTATCATCATACACTTGCTTGGTTATCATTATCCCCAAGATATTTTATATTATTTGAGGCTATGCCAATGGTGTTATTTCCCTGATTTCTTTCTCACTCCATTGATCATTTGTCTATAGGAGGGTTACTTATTTTCCCTGGTTAATTTTGTATTCAGCCACTTAAGTTGTTGATATTCTTGGCCAAATTCTTCATTCAGTTTTGGACCATTAGGTTAGTCTTTTGGTTTGGAGACTAACATAAAGAATGGGAAAGGATCAATAGGATCCTATGGATCAAGAATCCAAGACAGAATCCGAATAAAATGAAGAGGAAAGAAAGACTCAACCCCAAACAGGCCTCTGTGGAGTGGTAGACATGATCACACACATCCCACCCTCAATTCCTCTCTGTGAGAAGGCTCAGAACATTCTCATAAGAAAGGTATGGCAATTGCTGACTCTGTATAGAGCCCAATGGAAGGGAGACTATTGTCCTCTTAGGAGTTATGGAGATTAAGCTGACATAAAATCAGGACTTGTCTATGACACTTTTGAACAGAAATATCCCAACAATATTGGTAAATGCAGGAAAATAGATTAGAACAGAAGGATGTGCATGTCTTGACACAGTTCTGAGTCATTTCCCTGGTGTCCCCTTTGGATGCTGAGGGCTGGCAATCTGGGTTGTCAAGTGCAAGGTTTCCCCATGTGTTTTCTTGACTTTTTGGGAAAAGAATCTCACAGGACAGCTCACCTGTCTCCTTGTCCTTCTCAGCCCTACTTCACAGTTGTTATATAATCATATGGCAATTGTTTAAAATGTTTCTATATATGGTTTTGGAAATATTAGCATGCAGTTACAAGAAAGACAATAACATTTCTAATGAATTATATCAACTTCTCTTTCAGAAATTGATGAGAAGAGGGTGACCAACACACAAGAAGTAAGTTTCCCTATGTTTTGTATACATGTGTTAAAACACAACTGTGGTAATATCACAGTGTTTTTGTTCTTTCCTCTTATTCTGAGGATCCAACCCAGGGTCTCACACATAGTCTTGACCCACCATAATCTTTGTAACAGAATTCTTTGGCACTAGTCTACATCAGTATTAACCGTGTGGGTGATGATGACATAGATAACACAAATGAACGACCTAAATGAAGCTAGAGATAGTACTTACGTTGCTTTTCCTGAATGGGCAGTAAAGCAGTCTAAGGAAAAGCCCTGCCTTTCTCTGAAACTCTAAGCAATGCAAAAATGTCTAAGCTGAAACCTCAATTTTAGTGGTGAGACTTGTAACCCATAGTTTTAATTTCCTCAGTGTTTATATGTGAACATGATAGGCAGGCCTAGGCTACAGGAGATTCAGGAGTAAAGAGATGGAGGTAGGGCCAGGCACATCTTACAAGGTCTTTAGCTCTTTAGAGCCCAACTCAGCCCTTAGGGATTTCCATTAACACCACATCTAGAAGCCCAGCAGGCTCCAGGCAGGTACGGTGTTGGAAGAGCTGAGAGTTCTACATCTTGTTCTGAAGGCACACCGAACACTGACAACCTGAGGCAACTAAGAGGAAGCTCTCTCAGAGCCTACGGCTACAGGGACACACTTCCTCCAACAAGGCCACACCTCCAAATACTGCCACTCCCTGGGCCAAGGATATTCAAACCACCACTGTCCCATAGCTGACGTCCCGGTAAAATGAGTTCCTCTGGAGCCTTGGTAACCAGAACTTGTGGGCTAACCAAATAACATGCTCAAATAAAAATTCAGTGCCAGTCTGAACCTTGTACAGCTCTCAACTTTTTCATGTCTATATGCAGGTAGAATTCAGATAGAAAGTTGGAGGCAGGTGAGACGTAGGGATCTGCTAGACTACATAAAATGTAAAGAATTATATAGCTCCAGTAATGGGGCAAAGAGAGAATGAATGGGCTGCGGGTATAAATAGTTTTCATGATCATGACTAAGCATATGGCACCCAAGGAAGAAATTCTAGAAATTGCAACCAACCAAATAGCATTTTGCACAGTTTTAAACAATTTACTGAGACAGTCAGTGCAAAATGGCTTTGGAAACTAAGCACTTATGTGAAGCAGGTTTCATTATGTTTCACCTATACCCTACGAAGAGATAACATGACCTCTCTGTAGAGTTAACTTTCTACATATCTTAGAGTGTGTATATGGGGGAAAATGCATGAAATCCTAGAGGTAGTGACTGCTAATCAAGATCAGCCTGACATGACTAAAACAAGAACGATACCTCAGAATCATCAATCACCCATACAGTTAGCGTCAATGCAGACTGCTACCAAAGCACTGGTGTGTGAGACCCTGGGTTTCATCCTCAGTAAAAGGAGAGAAACGATCTCTTCTGCAGCTTGCTCAGAGACCAAGCATTTGTCAAGTATCTGTTTCAATTTTCTTACCTTTACTTTTCGATAGATTTATTTTGCATCAGTAAAGAATAAATACCATCTGGACGATGATTTCAAGGACAATTTAGCTTGCACAAACAAGTTAAAACATCAAAAAATAATTTCTATTTTCCTTAAAATTCTACACCTCAGATTCCTTCTTATATGAATAGAAACATAACACCGTCCCTTATATATATATATATATGTTGTAACTTTTTTATACTTCAGTTTTGCTCAGCAAAGATCACTTCAAACACCAGAACTCATTGATTAGGACCCTTTTCATTCATCACATTGAAGTATAATTTAATATGCAATTTTTAACTTTTCCTTTTGACACAAACTCTCAAGTAGCCCAGGCTGAGCTCAGTGTCACTAAATGGTAGTGGCTAGCCTTGAACTTCTGACCCTCCTTCTTCCATTTCTCTAGTAGTAGGATTACAGACATATACAGCTATCCTCTGTTTTATGATATGATGGAGTTCAAATACAAGGCTTCATGTATGCTAGGCAGCACTCCATCTTTCTCCTTTCAATAAACACATTGCTAAAAAAAAGTCACTTGGACGCAATCTGATTGATGAATGAACTATATCAATAATGAGAATAATTATTCATAACATAGAGATGATTCCACATGATCATAGAATGGTGGTTTTGATCCTAAAGTGTGTTTTTATTTTTATCCTTTTAAAAGTAAAACTTGATCTGGGATATTTAGGTGACAATGCTATAGAGCAGTTTTGATAAGAAAGGACTTAGTTTTTGGACAAACAAAAGCATATGACTTTACCTTATCATTCTGAATAAAAGCAGGGTTTAGATTGAATGTGGCTAATTAAGATTGTTTTTATGAATGAAGAACTCAAACTTTTCCTTTGCTACCCTCATTAATTATAGAGGCAGATAACATATGCATATATGTATACATTATATATGTCATATATATATGTATATATATATCACTGACATATTTTTGAAATATACCTTGTATCAGAACTCATATAATTTTTACAATTTAATTAATATCTTTTATTTTCTTTAAATAAACTAATCTGGAGGCAAGCAATCTGGCTTAATAGGTTAAGGCACTTGCCACCAAGTCTGACACCTCAAGTTTGATCTCCAGGACCTCCATTGTAGAAGGAAAGAAGCAACTCTACAAATTGTCCTCCGACCTACACACACGCACCATGAGATGTGTACACCCACAAGAATACACACACAGCAAACAAATGGGTGTAGTAAAAAAATTAGAAATCACCATACATGTGAATTTTATGATGGAAGACTCCGTTTGGTTCATATAGCGTGAAGGTCTGTGGCGTCACTGAGCGTGTCCATAAGTGATTACAGCTACAGCACTACGTCTCGACAGGGAGACCTCACAAAGCCCTTTGAGATACAGTGCAGTTTTGTCTGCTTCACAGGTCTGACAGCATTGTACTTGTAATGCACGTCTAATGCTTTCCATTTCCTTGTCCACAGTCCCAGAACGCATCCCCTAAGCAAAGGAAGCAGAGTGTGTACACGCCACCGACCATGAAAGGTACTGCTGGGTATCACTCTGGGGTGTCCTGAGCAATGGCTGTCAGGATTGGCAGGCCGTTTGCCTGCTGATCATGTATGCTTGTCTCAGCTGTGCTTCTAGCAACAGGGTGGAGGTGGGGAAGATTTCACCTCTCTGAAGCTCCGTTTCATCATGGGTGAAATTAGCAGTTGAAGAATTGGTAACTTCAGAGTTTCAGAACCTTAGAATGGGAGGGAAGAAATCAATTTTCAAAATAACGACTTTTTCTTTAATCTTTATTTATATTTTTCCTTTGAAAGAATTCTCCCCAAACCTCTGATTGTTCTTGTTGATGGGCACATGGTTACTAGTTTGTTTTCCCCCCTAAGTTAAGCAAAGCAGAAGAGTTGGGCTAGGTGGAGATGTCGGTCAAGCATCTCCTCGCTGCTTCACATCAGGAGCAGATCTACGGAACCCAATCGAGCACCAGTTTGCTGTACTTCAAGCAGCTGCCCAGATCACATCAGAGAATGCTGGCTCAGGGGCTGGCATCGCCCCAGAACTTCTCAAAATTAGAACTGCCAAGTAACATTTAAGTGTATCAGGATTTTGACAAATACTAGTTCCAAGAAAGGCCCCTTTTCTTTTTCACACAAAAATGTTCCTGACACAAGGCAGCGACTGTTCAGGCCAGCATCTCCCATTCCAGTTTGGCTGCCTGGTTGTTGGCGCAGGGTCCATCACACTGCCCTCCAGCTCTGACTCAGTGTGGAAGAAGCGGGGAAGCTTAGAGGTCTAAACCGGAGCTAGCGCTTCCACTTTTTATTCTTCTTTTCAGGGAGGTGGGATATAAATGGACCCATAGCTACTTTCAGTAAACTTCTGTCCTGTGCAGTCATAAAAGGCCGCGTCTGTAGAAAGAACAGTAAATGATGCGTTCATCTGCATTGTAGTTTATCCCAAGACGATTATTGAGTTCCTAGGTATCAGTGTCTAAAGATCAGTGTAGGGTTCATAGTTCTTCGTTGTGAGTGGTTAGTAGTTCTCAAGACACATCAGTTTTGGCATGAATGGACGACAGTGAAGATGTATGTGCAGTGGCTCAATTATTTCCTCTGTTCTATTTTGGGTTAGCTTAAGCTAAATAAAGTAGTACTGTCCTGGTGTCCTCAGAGAATAACTATATTATTTTGAAAGGAAAATCTTAAACTCAAAGGCCTAAGGGGCCACGGTGCTCGTTATTTTTAGCTCTCAAATATCCTAAGAATGTGGGACTCTAGCACTCAGAGAAGCTGCTTCTATCAAAGCATCTTTTAGTATAACTCCATCCTGCAGGGTCGAGAGATTGTTCAGCATCTGCAGCAATGAGTCCCGGCCTTAAGAAAGTATAGGCATCAAGGAGGCCTCAGGTATTGACACGAATCAGTTAGGGAATGTCTATGTCACTTTTCAGTGTACGATAAAAGAAAAAACCAAATTGGAATGATTTTCTCAGTCTAGTATCTGTTCCTGAAAACCAGTTTAACCAATGGTAACATATGGCCTCTTGTGAGCACAATGAGGAGATTTAAGCATGTTAAAGATGGCTGGACAAAGAGAGTGTTATTGAGACGCTAAACATGTTAATATGGCTGCCCCAAATGAAAGTTCTTCAGACTGCAGTGGAATGTTGCAGTGAGTGTAGACTGGTTTGCTGAGAGTGCAAAGCACCAACAGGGGCAATCAACATGAGCGAAGAAAAACAAAACAAAACAAAATGTGTTCTGAGGCGGTCTACAGTGAAGGAAAGTCTACAGCTTCCTGAAGGAGCCAGTGACTAACTGGCTAGAAAACCAAGAAGGCAGAGCCTATCTTCTTTTGTTTGAGGAGTTACAGGGTATGGAGACAAGGTAGAAAGGAATGAACTTCACCCTGCTCCTGCCCCTCACTAACCTACGGAGTATTTTCATTTTTCCTTTCTTTTGAAATTACTGTAGTACAGACAGTAGGCTTAGAAAAAGCATACTACTGTGTCCTGTTTGTGTCAGGGGAAAATGCAAAAGGGCAAGACATAAGGCAGAGCCTAGAATGCTGTTTGACCAGGCACAGTGTCTGGAGGGCTGTGTTGATGACCCCCAAGATCTCCAGTTTGCCACTAACTACTAAATTTCTTCACCCGGATGCTATCGGCCTTTATAAACTTAATATATCTGAACCAAACCTATAAAACTCTTCTCTGGTTTTCTCGATCTTGGTAAACTGTCCCTAGCTGTTCAGATAATTGGTCTACGTGGGTCAAGGAAAAGAGTTGGGTAGGTAAGGAAGCAGGGTTGGGTCCAGCAGAGTTGGAGGTGTGGGGATGACGATGGCCAGTACTCCACTGGACTGTGTGAAGTTACCTAGCTTCTTTCTGGGCACTTCAACTACTAGGAAGGCCCTTTCGAGTGTGTATTTATGACCTGTGCTGTTACTGCTCTTTTCAACTTTGCTACTTCCTACACCAAAATTCAATATTAGACACGTAAATATTTCAAGACTTCCTTCAGGTCTGTATCCCACCCTGATATCATTTTGTTTCTTTACACACATTCTCGATTTCCTAATAGTTTCCATTGTATCTAAATACATCTTTTAAAATCAACCTAATATTTCAAGTGAGGACAGACCAGCAGACAAAGAGGCAGCTATGTCTGAAATTTCCTTCATGCCCCCAAACTTAATTTCTTGATACAACCTCCACCTGATTAGCTTTTGCAGGCACCTATGTGCGTGTCTCGACAAATAGTAAGCTGGCCATGAATCTAAAATTTCTGATCCTTGGTCTTGTACTGATTTCCATATTCACCAAAAATTTCTTATTGTCAACTATGTCTTTTTTTTTCTCCAGCAAAATGGAAGTCAGAACTGTCATTTCAATAAGATTTTCTGTCTCTAGAGCCAGGCTGTTAGACTAACATAGCATAGATTGTCCTGATTCCACCTTTCACTTTGGTTTCGATTATCTCAGGGGTGAGCCATCCACAGAGAAAATAAATTTATCTGTCATATTCTTAATCCAAGCCCATTACAAATCTATCAAACAGAGCAGACTGCAGACAGCGAGAGCACCTTGGAGCACATGTGTCTCCCTCTGGTTGACACTCATTTTCATTGCCACAATTTAACAATTATTTACCAGGCATGATAATATTTTATCCCTTCAAATCAGAAGTCCTCAATCACTCTTCTCTGACAGGTTGTTGTGTTTTAGATATCCTGTGCCACAGTTTTTAAAACTATAGGGGCCAATCATAAATTTAAGAGGTATATTGTTCTTAAAAATGACAGAAGTTGACATTTTCATCAGAAGTGCTGCTTTCCCCTCACCCTGTAATCTAGTGCTTTATGATCAGATAAGGAGGAAGTTTTGATAATTATAATCAAATGGACAGCTGATGACTAGAGATTCCTGTGCACTTTCCTAGTATTTATTTATGTGGTGGGCAGCCTGCAATTTACAAAACAGCCAATTAAATTATTGTTGGATTGCTTGAATCTTGTTTTCTGAAAAGCAAAGTGAATTTGAATCCTGGCACAGGAAATGCTGACTTATTTCCACCCCGTGTGTGTGTGTGTGTGTGTGTGTGTGTGTGTGTGTGTGTGTGTGTGTTCTACTGGAATTCAAATATGTTCAACTGCAAAGTGGGTGCTATTGATTTAAGTGGAAACTTGAACATTAAACAGAGGAGCAGATAGAAAATCCACTTAGTGTGACAGAGCCCATTCGTATTATATTTCTCTTCTTAATGTAAGTAACTTATATGTTTCATTTACATCTTCTTCTCATTCTTTCTAATTTCTTGTAAAAGAAAAGTTCAGTTGCTTCAGTGTCCTATGATTGTTCTTCTCAGTTTGATGTATCGTGCAGACCTTCCGATCTGTAAGGCATTATAGCCCCTAAGCTTTTAGTTTATTTCCTCCCAAGATAGATGTAATCATAAATATTTAATCTTAATTTAGCCTCCTCTCACAAACAGCAATAAATGAAAATAAAAAACAACTCAGTGTAGGAATTGAATGCCCTAGTAGGAAAGGCTAAAATAGTTTTAAGAGTGGGGCCAAAGATGTAGCAAGGGGTATGAAGTATTACTGAAGGATGATCCATCAGGAAACATTGCTTGTCGTACTGATTTCAGAGAGCCAGCCTGACAACAAACACACAGATTTGAGTGATAACCATCAGGATTGGTAGATGAACATCTACGCTTGTCATCTGGGTAATCTTCAGAAAATCGGGGTCAATCTCTTTGCCTCCTCTCATCGCCATGGATTGCTAGGGAAACTGAAGCAAAAGGAGAATTGGTAATACCTAACATAGGCAAATCATACGTGGGTTCATTTTTAGGATTTACTTGGACCCTTAATGGAGAGTGAAGTGCAACCATATTCATTTCCATCAAAGTCTTGAGTTCGGCAGTGAGGTTATAGGAAAAGCATAGCCGTGAATGGAAGGGCTGGAGAAAGGATGAAGACCCCTGCTGCACATTTAGCCTTGCCCAGTGGATATGAAGACAGCTCTAAGGGTGCCGGGTCCTACACAGCATGAGCTCAAGAGTGACTAGGCTTTGATTTAGTTCAGCTACAGCCAAGTTTAGAAAGTTTTCTTTGACATTCTGGTTCCTTTTCCATACAATCTGGTTCTAGCATCACTTCACCCACTTGCTCCTCACAAACGCTATGTCCACTCTTCCCAGGTGAACCAATCCGGTGATCAGACATATATATATATATATATAGATAGATAGATAGATAGATAGATAGATAGATAGATAGATAGATATAGATATAGATATAGATATAGATATAGATATATAGATATGTGTGTGTGTGTGTGTGTGTATGTATGTATACAACAGGAGGCAGTGACTCAGGGGGTTCTCAAAAGGAAGCAGTCAGCACCACACCCCTCTGCCTTTACTAAGTACTGTACAGTCACTGAAGGCAAAGAGGTGGGGCAGGGCATTTGAGCTGCTTACCAGGCCTTCTCCACCCAACCATCCCTTTCGAACTTTTCTGACTCTCTGCAGCTTTTCTGTAGGCACTTATCACATCTGCTGTTCTAAATCTTGCTCATTCCCACTCACTCCGGTGCTGGTTCAGTTTATTTACTATTCAGGGTGGGGTTTGCTTGTTCAACTCAAGTTTTTTAGGTAGCAAGGCACATTCTAAATATACACAAATCTTGGTCCTTTTTAAAAACTATGCTTCTATTTCTAGACCCACTTCCTCCAGTGCTCTTTAATTACTTCCTCTGAGTCTTAAGTTTATCTTCCCTCATATCTTTAAAAATGGTGGGTGGAGTCAGGCTGGGAACTAAGAATGTTCCCTTCTCAGAAGTCAAGTGGATGCACCCCCCCCCTTTTTTTATTCTTTCTAAGATCAACACAGAGAGAAAATGGAGCAAAGGAAAGGCACACAAACAGACTTCTCTTGCTATGTAGTACTGCCTTAGGATTGCAACATGGGATCAGCAATTTCATCAACCTCATGCCACTTAAAGATTTGAAAGTGACACCATCACTTATCAATATATTCTCACTTCATTGTCTTAATGCAGTTACCTGTGTTTAAATTAGTCTCCTTATATTTACGGGCCATTCAAATAAATAGCTTTCAATTTTACAAACGACTTGCTGTCTCAGAGGTGTGTGGGTGGTGGGGGTTGGAGGAGATGAGTTTCTATATTTGGTTTGGGTGGCTAAATCCAAACCAGCATGTTCAGCTCTTTCTCAAATACACAAATGGTTGTACTTAATTGGGTAACTCCCTGTACCACAGTTTTGAAAATCACATCCGAGACCCTGCTTTGCGCTCTGCACTCAAGTGCTATGGCTGGGAAGCTGAGAAAGTTAATCCCAAGTGTGCAGAAGGCTGTGTGCAGAAGCAAGCCACAGTCAAACTGAGCACAGCACGGCAACTCCTTCAGTAGAGATGTAAGCAGATTCACCAGGGGACGTGGACAGATCCAAGTGTGACCCGGTGGGCAGGAAGTAAGGCCACTATGGAGTCTCAGACTCCCAGTCATATTTACATATGCTGTGGAAGTAAAACAGAAGTGGCCATGGAAAATTGGACCCTATCGTTGACCATCTGTTCATGGAAACGGAGAAGCATTTACGATTACATTGTCTCAGGCACAGTTAAATCCTGCATGACTTGTCATTGGAACCAAAAGACCCAGCCCTGGTTCTGGTGCTTCAAATTATTGGTCATGGCCACTCATCTAATACATCTGTATAACGGAAGGGCAGACGCTAAAGACAGAGGACGGAGAAGAGAAACTTAATGGATGTGATAGACTCTGAGGAAAAGATAAAGGAGGTGAATGATCCTATGTCAGACTGTGAAGCATTGTTGAGATTTCACAAATAGGGAAGCAAAGGGGACGTAGAATCTGCAAAGGCAACAGAGCACACCAGTGATCTGATTGACTGCTGTCACACTTTCAGTCCTGAAGAGGGTTCTGGGAAAGGCTCTTCCAGCAGCAGTCTCTGCACTGAGCAGGCTGGTTTGCACGAGGAGTTCTCCTGTGGCACGTGATCTCTTCATGGCATGTCTGGCCTGCAAGGCTCACTGCTGTTAATGGTGGTTCTAGCTTTTTGCTATGAAGATATCTATTAATCCTGCCATGCCTGGAATCCAAGGAACTCAGAACACGGTGACTCTAGAGATGCGATAAAGCCAGAAGGAGACAAAATGAACTTCACCAGGCCACTGGGTATCCATCTTTGTACTGCCCAGCTGTTCTTGACACTAGGAGATGTGTAAGTAACTTCCGTTAACAGGTTTGTCCAGGCCTCACCTTTTAGCGAACTGGGACATCTGTACGCATTGGAATCCTTTCGGAAAGTTCCGGTTCCTATCTGCCTTTCTTCCTAACATTACTTTTCAGTCAGAAGGATTTCCGCTCAAGTCACACACTAGACACATGGATTATATATTTTGGAACGGTTTTCGAGTCACAGAACATCTGGGGAGTCAGCACATATCATTTCCAGGCACTGTATACCTGTCATCGCTGCAATCTGTTTCATGCACAGCAAATCTTGTTACACTCTGTAAACCAATGTAGGTGTTTGCTTTGTACTTATCTTGGGTTGTTTAATGTTTTGGTTCTGCTCCTGAGAGTTATTCAGTAATTGGGTTGCATACGGACCGCATTATGTGCAGTTATTATCTCTCTACATTTTTTTTTCTTGACTGTGACTTGACAGGTTCTCACTTTTCTTGGTTGGATGACCTTGAACCTTTTGAAAATATTGGCTGATTATTTTTATGGGTTAACTCTGTATTTGGATATCTCTGGGGATCTTCCCGTGACAACACTGGTAAAGCATCACAGAGATAAAGAGACACTGTCCTAACAGGAGGTCAAGGACACATAGTCTCAGCATAGGTTGAGACCTGGCTGAGTCCGGGCTCTTAGGATTCATTTCTTTCCCATTTTCAAGTTCATCCTGATTGCCACAATGAATAGCCAAAGATCTTTATACTTTAGTGGAATTTAAAATTCATTTAAATTTTACCTGTATAGGTGCTTTTGGTCTTCATTGCATGCAGTACCACCGGAGCCAGACGAGGGCATTGGATCTCTGCAACTGGAGTTCTGAGTGTGAATGTACTGCCATGTGGGGTCTGGGAATTGAACCTTGCTCCTGTGAGCCACCTCTCTGACTCTCTTAATGGGAATCTTTTTTCATAAGATCTTTTCACCCTGGTTTCTGCAAATTACTCAGTTTCCTTTAAAGGATAATCTTTGCGATTAGATTAAAACATAAATTTAAT